>NC_056038.1:2571787-3214734 GCF_004379255.2 Salvia splendens
ATAATCCGCATTATGAAGCAGACGCAAAACTGTCATTCTAGTCCATTTATGTGTTAGAAGAAGGAAATGTACCTCATAGAATAGTTCAGTATCCTGTTTTGTCCATCTTACTCTGGGTGTTTTTTCCATTCTAGACTGATAATTGAAGTATTCTGTGGTGTCTTCTTGAGCTCCGTCTTCTTCATCGTTATTGTACAATCCAGTAGATGGATCATAATTGTAATCAGAATTACGAGTACTGCAAAAGCAACAAAACACCCAGAACCTTATGTTGCATCCACATAACATAAGGCATTATATTGTCAAGAGTAATTCTAGATTTCTAGTATAATTCAAATGATTAAACTAGTCATTCTCACTCACTCAGGCATGCCAAAATTCACCATTTCTAACATGACTATATTTTACTGTAACCAAAGAGATGATACTACCTCTGGTGTGTTGCAGGTGCTGCTGCCTGTCCCGTTGTTTTCTGCATAATTTGAATGATCAAATGGTTGTATCAATAAAAACTGGAGAAGTAACAATGTAAACTTGAAATTACATTTCACTGAAAATTTTTACATCCATTAGTAGTTGCAAGCTTTAGGCTATCGATAAAACAAATTTAATGCATACTACACATACCATCTGCTTCTCTTTGTACTCTGCAAGGAGAATCAAATTCCTAAAAGACAGCTCTCTAGGGTTAAATTCTTCTTCAGGAATGTTGAGCAAATTCTTATCCACTACATTGAAATGTTTCTCGTCAGTATATTAATCCGGAATCAAACTAAATACAGATCAGTACCAGACAACTTACAAATTCGTCTCCGCCTAGTAGAGTGAGAGAACTTTTTCGGCTTTGTGCATGTCTCCTGTTCTGGTGCCTCTTTTGCCTTCTTGCTCTTTCTAGGTGGTTTTTCTTTGTCATTCTCAGTTTTCTTCAACTTCCGCTTCGAGTTTTTCTTTTGTGATCCATTTTCCACTTGAGGTTGCTCACCATTTATGTTTTGTTCATCTATTGCAGAACTGAAAGGATGCTCTTCAAAGACCTGCCCACTGGAAAGGGTTTCATCTCCTTCCTCGTCCACTAATTTACTGACACTCGTATCCCTTTTCTTTGAGCGTACTGATCTACCAGCTGCTCCAGTCTCCTCACTTAATGTTGAAGCTTGCTGCTTATCTGATGCAGCACTGGGTTTACGCTTTCCGGTCTTTGCTCGACGAGAAGCCTAATAGCATGGAAAACACAACATAAGTTAAGCTGCAAATAGCTGTTCAAGCAGAACAACTTATAGAACAAATAACTTACTAGTTTAGAGGGAACTTCAGGCAAATCCTCCACATGGATACACGAGTCTGATTTAGGCACCTCCATCAGATTTATAGACTCTTCATCCAAAGAAAGTTCAGATGTTGATTTGGTGGGAAAAGTATCAGTGAATCCCGGAGATGAAAGATCAACAGCATCGCCGTTTTGAGATGTAGGAATCGAATTATTTTCTGCAGAATCTTGTTGAAGTGAGTTTAATTCCGGCATTACAGAATCCATGACATCCATCTCCTGAAATTGATAATTGGAGCTCAAACTCAGTGAATGCATGTTTAAGTCAATGGTTGAGAAACAACACAAACACATAAAAACTGGCCCTTTACCTCTATTACTCGTCTGCCATCCATGTCATTATATACATCAGCACTTGAAACTAGAGGCTCACCAGCACCTAAGGCATCTGCTTCTGCTGCCTGATCAGACTCTTTAGTAGCATCAGCCACATAAAAGGTATTTGTAGAGTCGTCAATGGATGAAGAAACTTGAGTCCCTACCCTTCCTCCTATATTCTCAGTGTTTGGGGCATTAGAAGCTACTTCCTTTGAAGAAGGGATGGTGCATTCTGTGTGAGGTAAATTAAGTAATTGGTATTAGTAGGCCTAATTGATAGCTAAGGTGAGCTTAGGGAAACATTAACTGGACAAATAAAGGGCAATCAAACTATAGAGTTCTCTTAATATGTCCCATATATCTTTCCAATAAAATAATTGAAAGGGCAAATAACTTTTGGTACTGTTGAAAATAAGAAAAAATAATTGAAAGGCAAATAACTTTTGGTACTGTTAAAATAAGATATGTTACCAAAATAACTACTGTGCAAACAACCATGAAAATACTAACTCTGCTCCAGCGGCTTAACAATAGGTTCACTTGAGTCATGTGGTGCAGAATTAACAGATTGGACTTCCTTTGAGGAAGCAACCAAACTTTTTGCTGAGACCTTCTTCTGTGGTTGGAACTTTGGCTTCGGCCGAAACTTTCCTGCTACCCTAGCTGCTTAGGCATGCAACATCATTAATGACATTGCATAACAAAACACATTTTGAAACATGAACTCAAACCCCCCCCCCCCAGCCGCTTACCATTCTTTACTGGTTCATTATCAAAGATATCATCAAATGGATCGAAAGCATCATCCGTTGCAACATGTCCTGCATAAAACAATTTCTTAATTACAAAGAGGAAGCAACCTAATTTCGTTCTTGAGCCATTGTTATCAGTGACATTATATGTGAGGGTTACAAGTTCATTAGTTTTCCCATGATTAAAGAACTCACAAAATCACATTTATGCAATTCTATCTCTTCTCCTTATTTCAGTAGCATACTTACTGTTAAATTAGGGCATTCAGTAACCTTAAGGAGTTCCTAAAGTATAATCACTTAAGTAATCTTACAACTCTAGTTAAATACTAAGAAAGAAAGATAAATATCTAGGCACCAATTGTAAAAGAATGATTTAATTGGAAACATTCTAGCCAGGAATATCATCATCATTAAACAAGCCAATAGGTAATTGTCACAAATGCGCAGAGCAAGTGTATCTATCAAGTAATATTCATGTCATTATATGCATCAGCACTTAAAACTATAGGCTCACCAGCACCTAAGGCATCTACTCTTGATGCCAGGTCAGAATCTTTAGTAACCTCAGCCGTCTTACATGTATTTGTAGAGTTGTCAATGGATGAAAAAACCTGAGTCCCTACCCTTCCTCCTATATTCTCATCGTTGGGGGAATTAGAAGCTACTTCCTTTGAAGAAGGGATGGTGCATCCTGTGAGGTAAAGTAAAGTAGCTGGTATTAGTAGCCAAATTGATAGCTAAGATGAGCTTAGGGAAAAAATAACCGGTAAATAGAGGGCAATCACACTATAGAGTATTCTCTTACCGATATCAGAGTGATGAAGAGAATCAGCATAAGCTTCAGACCCAATTAATACATCAGGATTCTAAGCGAAGGAAATATTTGCATCAGCGGACTAAAAGAATGATCCTGAAATAGAACTAAAGTACTCACCTCTTCTACTGACACAGCATCAAAGTCGGGCTTGTCATTTGGCACAACATCTAAACCTGAAATCACATATAGGAAAAATCAATACTTGAATATCAATCTATCCTTAATAATAAAACTGCACAACAAGATTCATTTGCCACTCTTCAAACACATTTTTAGGTGATTAAATATTGTTAAACTCAACCAAAATAATGCTAACCGTTCTCTAATTGCTCTACATTCGTAATAGAATGACTCAACTACTAGGTACAAAATCAATGATTTGGCATGCCATTGTGTTGTCATTAGGCAGAAGATTCAAAACCGAAATCGTACTAGTATCCATCTATGTTTTTGATAAACAATTGAAAGGCAGATGACTTTTGGTACTGTTCAAAAAAAAGATTTGTAACCAAAATAACTAATGTGCAAACAACCATGAAATTACTAACTTTGCTCCAGCGGCTTCACAGTGTGGATAGGTTCACTTGAGTCATGTGGTGCAGAATGAACAGTTTGGACTGCCTGTGAGGAAGCAACCGAACTTTTTGCTGAGACCTTCTTCTGTGGTTGGACCTTTGGCTTGGGCCGAAACTTACCTGCTGCCCTAGCTGCTTAGGCATGCAACATCATCAATAACATTGCATAACAAGACACATTTTGAAACAGGAGACCAAAAATACTCAAAATCTTACCATTCTTCACTGGCCCGTCACCAAAGATATCATCAAATGGATCGAAATCATCAGCCATCGCAATATATCCTGCACAAAACAATTTCTCAATTACAAACAGGAAACAACCTAATTTCATTCTTAAGTCATTGCCATCACTCATCGGTGACATTATTTGTGAGGGCTACTAGTTCATTAGTTTTCCCATGGTTAAAGAACTCACATAGTCACACAAACATTTATGCAACTCTGTCTCTTCTCCTTATTTCAGTAGCATAATGTCTGTTAAATTAGGGAATTCAGTAACCTTGAGGGGTTCATACAGTACAATCACTTAGATAATCTTACAAATCTAGTTAAAGAAGAAAGAAACTTAAACATCTAGGCATCAATTGTAAAAAATAATGATTCAAATGTATAGAAACTGTATATATCAAATATCAATGAGAACGATTCCGGCAAATCTATTAGTGCCACTGAATTGACAGACTAAAAAATAGCAGTATGTCATGGATCTCAGGTATAATCCCACAAAATCATATGCAGCAAAAACACATAATAATGAGAAAATTTATGGAGGCAAATTGATCTTGGCAGACTAAAATTCACTAGAATTTGTAGGCCCCACAATAGAATTGTAGAACCCTAGCTTCAATCCCAAACAGCAACACCGCATTTTAGAGCCAACACATACAGGGCACACTAAATTCAATAAATTGCACAACTATTACTTGACATTGTACTCACCGTTCTTCAGTTATTCAACGAGGAACCGCTGCCGACAGTGGAGCTCCCGAATCGCGCCGAAAATGTGGCCTGTTGACTGAAAGCTTTGCTCCCAAGGCTCACCGGAGACTTGGTGGGGGACCGATGGCACACGTCGAGCTGAGAGGATGGCGCTAGTCGAGCTGAGAGCGCCCATTTATGACAAAACATATGAATTAGCACAAATGCATGCTTATATATGAAAATAAAAAACAAAATCCCAATTTCAATTGCTCAACCTAGGATGAAATTCTTCTACTTGAGACACAATTTCAACTGTAGGGTGCTGGAAAATCAGAAGGATTTCCAACCTTATTTTCACAATAATTGGGTTTGGACTTTCGAGATCCAAGCTTGAATTTCTATATCAATGGTGGATTGGAAGAGGGAAAAGAAGTATAAGCCGCCGCATGCGAGATGGGAGATGCGGCGGGGGCAGTAGGGCGGCGTTGGCAGTTATTTCGCGCGCAAAGAGCGTCGTGTTTATTTTCTCGGGCTTCATATGAAAGGCCCAATGTGGGAAACTCATTGATGGCAAACACTATTAGAAGTATATTGGTCCAATGAAATACTAGCTTCCCAATAAGTTTTGGAACAATTATAAAACATTGAGTCTGCAAAAGTAAAACATAGAGAGAGAAGGGCGAGAAGAAGAAACGGCTGTGCTGACCTCCAATAATCGCGACGACGGCAACAAAAAATTGAATCTTGGAGGTGAAGAAATTTGTGTCAAACCAAATTATGAACTGCCGGGACGGCTGTGGTGAACAGGTGAGTGACGAAGCAGGCGGTGGAGAGGCGGGGCAAGGCTGTGGGTGAACAGGTGAGCGCAGCGGCGGCAAGGGGGAAGAGGAGACGTGGAGGCGTAGTGTATTACTCTATGTTGGGCTTTTAATGTTTTAAATCTTATAATTATGGGTTTTTAATTTTATTTTAGATTGTTGCTAAATAATTTTACTCTTTTAGGGTTTATATGTTGTGTATTGTGTTTTATGGAGTAGTAGTTTATTTTATGAGAGGGGATTTTTGGTTTTCTTTATATTGTGTATTCTGTTTTATTTTATTTATGAGTATTAACGTTTTGTACTTCTCTCTCCAAAGATACAATAATCTACAAGATACATTAATAAGCCAAATACGTAAAATACCAAAAAGATTGATATATTGACAACTAATTAACATGTTGAATGTTGATGCGGCACTAATTAACAATAATCTCTTACTACTTTTTTCTTTCTTTATTTAACCACTAATTAACTTACTTTTTTCTTTCTTTATTTAACAACTAATTAACATGTCTCACTTACCGTAGCATGGACTAAAATTTATTACTACTAGTATTTACAACAGATTTTAAAATTTATTACTACTAGTATTTACGTTTTGAAACTGGCAAATCGTCAATTCTCTCTTCTAAATCCACTCTGGAATCCCTACACCGCCGATTCTCTTCCTCTCCTTCATTCTCGTTGCCCGACAACACCGCTCTCTGACTCCCGAATCGCGACGCCATCGCTGGGGTCGTCAGTCACACACAGTGAGAAAGAGAAATGGTAGCACCAACAATGGCTACCTCTTCAACTGTGGTCGGATTGGCGACTTCCACTTTGTCTTCTCCAAAGAAGATAAACCTCTCTTCTGGTAATTATTATACCAATAGGTAGCATTTTCTTTTTCCTTTGGGTCGTCACAATTTCAAAAATCTGTCCTAATTGATTATTTATTTATCAATTATGTGTATGGCTTCGAACATATTGTTATGGACATGCATGTATCGATTCTTTTGTTGCATTTAACATATATTAATAAATTAGATAATAGTTTGTGTTTTATTTAACAATTTACATAATCTAAATGTGTATAATACAATGTATGTCTCATTTTTATATAGATTAGTTGGGAGTGCTAGTTTTTCAATGAAACGTGAGTATAATGATTTAGACATTTAGCGGAGTATATGGTTCATTACACAAAATGGAAAAAATAGAACTTTTAGTGGCGGATATAATGATATTTCATGTAATCATAAAGATTTAATGTCATTATAGACACCTGTGAATTCAAAGTAAGATAATATAAAATTATCACTCTCTCCTGCCAGAAAATAGAGCTATTTAATTTGTCATTTAGAATACAGAACAAAGCTCGTGCTATGAACCCAAAAGGTCATTTTCAATGACAAGATGCAAGTTAATGAGATCCTAGACATAAGCTTAATCTTGGGCTCTATAATACGTCCACAGTCAATAGCATTTTAGCAACCACACCATCAATGTATCATGGAATGATGCAAGATACCATGATAACTTTGTTGAGTTTCTTTAAGTATGCTTATGTATCATTGAATACTTATCTTTTGTACGTTATGGAAGAGGCCATTAGGCCATCCGCAATGGGCGGACGATGGCACGCCCGATGGCGCGCATCGTCCGCGCCATCGATCGTCCGCGCCCATTGCGGATACGGACGATAGGTCGCGGACGATCGTCGCGGCCGATACTAAGGGCGCGGAGGATGGCGCGCCCGATGCCTATCGTCCGCGCCATCGTCCGCCCCATTGTGGCGTACACGGACGATGGCTGCGGACGATAGGCATCGGGCGCGCCATCGTCCTCCCCATTGTGGCGTACACGGACGATAGGTCGCGGACGATGGCACGCGGTTTGGTTGTTTTATAAATAGAGTTCATTCGTTTTACATTTCATTTCACAATTTCACTTTCGAAACTTACATTTACATAATTACTACGAAATGGCTTCAAGTCCAAATAGTCCTATGTTTAGTGGAGATGCGCGTTGGCCGGGTACAGAACCCGGCCAATATCGTTCGTTCGACACCAACGCCCAATACGATCCCGATTTCAGTACGGACTCGTATGGGTTGTCGGACATGGAGCCGTCTCCAACCCGACCAGTCGCCCCCTCCCGACGTGACGCCGCAGCGGCCGATCCCGACCCCGCCGCGACCGCTTCCGCCCCAGCCAAAAAGAAGCGGAACCGGCAGCGGGCGCAGAAGTTGCCGCCTCCCGGTGATTGCGATGAGTACGCCCCCGGTCGTACAAACTACACCGACGAGGAAACTCTCATTTTGGCCCGGTGTTGGGTAGATATATCGGAAGATCCGATATTCGCGAACAACCAGAGGCAGTTCGCGTACTGGGAGCGCATCGCCGACCTCTACAATGCGGCCAAGCCGCCGAACGCGTACAAGCGCAAGCGTGAGCAACTCCGCAAGCACTGGGATCAAGTGAAGAAGCAAGTGAACTTGTACGCGGCGGAGTTCGAGAAGTGCGCGCGGGCACAGGGGAGCGGCGAGAGCTGGGAAGACGTGCGTGCTAAAGCGATATTGTCGTACCGGTCGATGTTCGGCGAGTTCAAGCACGAGGCCATCTGGACGCTTTTGAGGGACAAGCAGAAATTCCAAGGTGGAATTCTGCACACTAGTGCGCCAAAGAGGATGAAGACCACCGAAGTTGGTGGTTACACGAGCAGCGGCAGCGGCAATCAACCGGTTGACCTCAACCGGTTGTACGTGGACGACAGCGGTTCCGGCACACCGATGTCCTCCCGACGTCCTCCCGGCGTCAAGGCTGCGAAGGCCAAAGGGAAGGCGGCCGCGACCTCATCCTCGACCGCTGCAACCCCACCTCCGCTCCCGGAAATGCTCTCGCCCCAGGCAGCCGAAGTGTATTCGTCGTTGGCGACAGCGTCGATGGCGAGGACGTTGTTGGAGACGCACAAGGCCCTCAAGAAGTGTACCGACCCCGACGAAGCCGAATACCTCCGGGCATTGATAGATGAACTGCGTCGGAAGTTGGGAATTGCACCGACTTAGTTTTTTTTTTTGTAAGTTGAACGGTGTAACTTCTTTTTTTATTAATGTGTCCCCGTTTGTTATTTCGACCTTTTTATTTACTCGTTATTAATTGTTAGTTGAAAACATTTAAATCAATTAAACAAATAAATAAAATGATGATGTGGCGCGCCATAGGGCGCGCCTTAGGGCGCGCCTTAGGGCGCCCCACTGCAGGTGGGGAGGTAGGAGGATAAAACTGCTGACGTGGCGCGCCATAGGGCGCGCCTTAGGGCGCGCCTTAGGGCGCCCCATTGCTAATGCCCTTAGTGTTATGATCCAATCTATCCTGCATCAGTAACTCTAGGAATCTGATTGAAATTTAACACTTCATGGCATGAACAAGAATAAATAATGGAATAAAGGTATTAGTAGACATGAGAATGGAGATATTATAAGAGTGAGTAAGTGAGGTAGCAGGCAGTTGGGGGAATTAGATGAAAAGGCTTTGTCTGCTGAGATTTAATCTACATGCATACTTACATACATAGATACTACTACTACTTTATATATATGAATATGTGTTACAGACTTACAATGTGTAGTGTATCATTCACCTATCATAATCAAGACCTACTATTCTGCTAGATAGCTGCCTCTTTCTTCAAGCTGCGTTTCTAGCTAGCTGCCTCTTACTATTTGAATGTGTAGCGTATCATTCACCCATAAATTAACATGGATTAAACCTGCATCTACACTCGTTCAGTTACCATTCCCCTCTCACATATTGCTCACAACATAAACTGCATTATATGGTGAAAATTAACTAAATTGGGATACTGAATACAAAGCCCCTCATGTAAAAAAAATGAATATCAAACACAAATTAACTACAAATTTGTTGAAAGAACCGGTTAAATTCAAAAGTTGAACAAAAAAAAATTAGAATTTCACTTTGGCTTTCCATCAAACACGAAACTCATGGTAAAAAATTTGAGTACCAGATTATCATCAATCAATCGTAGAGAAGCGGCTAGGGCACAGTTGTATCGAAATGCCTGCGAAATAATTCAACATCTCTTCCAAAAGAATCGCGGCTCGCCAGAGAGGGAAGGAGAGAAAAACAGGGAACGCGAAAAGAGAGGGAGAGAGAAAGCGGCTAGGGCTTTTTTTACCTGTTTTATATGTGACCCGTTTCATTATTGACCCGAAAAAAGGTCCGCGTCTTTTTTAATTTTAACCCGATTTTTCATGCAATTGATTTACAATTCTTTTGCTAATCTATGGAATTAGAATAGTTGAATTGGAATTCAATTCCAAATCAACAATTCTAATTCCAAATCCACCTATTTTTTAATGCCGAACAACAGAATTGGAATCGGAGACTTCAATTCCAAGACTAGAATTTCATGGTGCGTTCATTTTCATTAGTCTTTTTACTGATTGTAAGTTTCAAGAATCTCGTGTCTTAATTGATGATTTGGTTGTTACTTATATGTGTGGCTTCAAACATATTATTATGGACATATATCGATACTTTAGTGCTAGTAGAGTATCATTTTTATGCATTATTTTTTTAATGAAACCTGATTAGGTGAGCATAATGATTTAGTAGAATCTGGTGTATTTATATAGAATGAAAAACACATATTAGATCAAATTTGTGTTTTATTTAACCATTTATATAATTTAAACGTGCAAAAAGCTAGTAGATCATGAGTATCACTTTTATGCATTAATTTTTTAATGAAACCGGATTAGGAGAGTATAATGATTTAGTAGAATCTGATTGCATTTATATAGAATGAAAAACACAAATTAGATCAAATTTGTGTTTTATTTAACCATTTACTTAAATTAGACGTGCAAAAAGCTAGTAGATCATGAGTATCACTTTTATGCATTATTTTATTTAATGAAACCTGATTAGGTGAGTATAATGATTTAGTAGAATCTAGTGCATTTATATAGAATGAAAAAATAGAATTTATAATTACAGACATATGAAAACGACAAAATGAGACATTATATATCTCAAATGCCACATATGTGATGAAGCTTTGAAAGAGATTGGCTGAGAAGAGACCGTAACGTGATGGAGATTAAATTTACTTGCACAAAATGCATTGCATTGTTTGTTGACACAATCTATTTAATTAAATGAAAAGAGACGCTTGAGCACTTGCAATACTTACTGAGCATTATCATTTGTTTTGACAAAACAATGAGCTCACAAAATGTATAATAGTTAATAATAACAAATTAATTATGTTAATGTATATATGAGATGTGTTTGCATTATTTGAGTATGTAATAAATTGTCCCAATCTATTACTACAAATTAAATAATCACCTGTCTAAATTATAAATTAAATAAGTATGTAATAAATTCTAAATTCCCTCACCCCAGCTTTAAATGGCGCTAGAATCTATCGCAAATGATATGTTGCATGAAATACTGAGGCCACTCACAAATGTCAAGGACCTGGCATTTGTGAATTGTGTATCACGAATTCACAAATAAGTTGTGTTGTTTCTATCTATTTCTACAACATTATATATATATATATATGGGCACACGCTGTATTGCCACTAGAAATCAAGACATTGGGATTGGACTTGTAAATAGATTCATAACCTTTCGAGCACAACCAATAACCATCCGAACCCCCTTTACTTGTAGGAGTGCATTTATGTAATATCGAAATGTCCATCCCTACCCCACCAATTTTATTTTCTCCAGATAGAGCTGATGCACTATATATTTTATAGTTTCAAAACTGAAACTTATGTTAAAACTGAGAATTCATAAAATCTGCGTAATTTGTCAAATAACAAATCGTTAATAGGGTTGAGAAATGCAAATAAGTGGGGTTATAGACAAATAATTTTTGAGGATACTGTGACATTTCTGAGAATAATTAAGCAATTGCAAAGGCGATAGTACGACGTTATTATCTTAGTAAACAGTGTGAACACCTCAATAAAACGAGGCTGCTTTCAATGCTAAAACAATAAGCTTCCTTGATTTGAATTGGTGGCTTCTAATGCTATCTTGTTCATCACATTAGCCCAGCTCAACTCCATTCGCATATCCTTGGCATTCGACCCACCCTCGTCCCCTTCAAGATTTTTCGTTCTTATAATTGATTATTTTATGACTCTATACACGGACTCTAATGTTTAATTGTAAAATTTATAGAATCTCTCTTAACAAGCTATAGTATTTTTAGATAAGTTATCTTATTTATTGGTGGTTTCGTTGAGAGGTCCAATGACTCGGAGTGTGGCCAGGCTAAGAAACCAGCCATAACAAAGTAGAATGTTTGGGGGAGGATCTCCAAACAATTCTCCAATTTAATTGGTCTCTAATCTAATGTCGACTTTATTATTTGGTCTAATGTCTAATTTATAAATCAAATAGGATCTTTATTTTGGGACGTAGTCACTTATTTGATATGTAATATAATATTCCAATCTAATGTCTAGTGTGCAGATAAAATGGATATGTCTCTCTTTCCAATTTGGTCTGTAATTAAATGTCTGATTTTTATTACCCCTACATAGTGTGTAATCTGATGTCACACATAACTTGTCGCAAATAAATAATAGTATGTTAATTTACGGGTTAACCTGATAAAATATACTCACTCCGTCCTACAAAAATATGCACTCTTTCTTTTTTAGTCCGTCCCACAAGAATATATACTTTTCAATTTTGAAAACTCATTTCTCTCTAATGAGGCGAGACACATCCCCCACTACCAATACTTTAATTACTTTTTTTCTCTACATCTTTCTCTTACTTTACTAATTTTACATTAAAACTTGTGCCGAACCCAAAATGCATATTCTTTGGGGACGAAGGGAGTATATATATATATAGAGAGGGTTTTGATCTATACAAAATTTATTCTTAATAAAAAAAATGCAGAACCAAGCATATATAAATCATTTTTAGGTCATTATTAATGTATTTTTAAGTCATTATAGTAAGGATGACGACAAGTTAAAGCAAACTTCAAAAAGCATAAACATATCATGGACAATATAGATTAGAGGTGACAAAACAACCGACTTAAAAATAGCTCATGGCTTTTCAAACGTATTGGAAAATCGTTGATATAATTTATATTTAATTTAATTAAATGAAAAGACTTGAGCACTTGCAATATTGAGCCTTATCATTTGTTTTGACCGATTGATATATATATTCTAATTATTGGATAATAACTTGAAGAAGATGCATGCCTCATTTTCATGATGTGAGATGAAAGATGGATTTATTTCTAAATAGAAAGTGTATATCTTGAATGAGACAAACTAAAAAGAAAAGATGAACATCTGGAACAGAAGTACTATCTAATTATTCCAATTTCCACATCAGTGGAAGAACAAGCTTAAATCACTATATAACTCACATGAGCCACTCTTACTATCATTGATTGGTTTGGTTTTAGGATGGAACATGGTCCCTCAAGTTGAAGTTGGCAGTCTTTGGACATGCTTGGCTGATTATTACATCAAAAGAGGCCTTCTTGACAAGGCAAGAGATGTGTTTGAGGAAGGGATGGTGGCAGTAACCACAGAGAGGGATTTCAGCGTCGTGTTTGATGCATATTCGCAATTTGAGGAGACTGTGTTGTCTGTCAAAATGAAGAATATGGATTATGATGATGAACAAGGGTTTTGGTTCAAGGATGAAAATGATGTGGATATGCTGTTGGACAGATATGAACATCTGATTCACAGGAGTTCAGAGTTAGTTAACAATGTTCAACTGAGGCAGAACCCTCACAATGTGCGTGCGTGTGTGAGAGTTAGGATTTTCCAAGGGAATCCGACGAAACAGATTTTGACTTACGCAGAAGCTGCGAGGACAGTTGACCCCTTCAAAGCTGTGGGGAAACCCCATACTCTGTGGGTTGCATTTGCTAAATTGTATGAGACTCATGGAGATGTCTCGAATGCCCGCGCCATTTTTGATAAGGCTGTGCAGGTTGATTACAATGCTGTTGATCATCTTGCTAACGTTTGGTGTGAATGGGCGGAGATGGAGCTCGGACACAAAAAATTCAAAACCGCACACAACCTCATGAAACGTGCTACTTACGAACCATCTGCCCAGATCAAGTGGAGAGGTACAATTTTTTCCAAGTAACTTCTTTGGTTTTGGTCTCATGTTTCTATAGTAATGTAGTACTCCACTATAGTGATATTAATTCTCTTATAGTAGATTTGAAATGTAAGTACTTAGTACTTTTTATTTTTTTTCGATTTAGTAGTAGGAGAAGTATTTGCCAACTAGACCTAGACATAACTAACTATAATTTTGTTTCATTCATTGTCCAGGAACACAACTACTTTGAAGAGTCATTTAAAGTTTATGAGAGAGGTGTGACAATCTTCAAGTACCCACATGTGAAGGATATTTGGTTGACCTATATTTTCAAATTTGTTGCATATCTGTCCAAATTTGATGAGAAATATAGAGGAATTAAGATGGAACGAGGTTGAGATATATTCGAGAGGGCTATTGTAGATGCTCCTGCAGAATTAGTGAAGCCTTTGTATCTTGAATATGCAAAGATGGAGGAAGACTATGGTCTTGCATATAGAAAAATTGGGAATGTACACAAACATATATTATCAAGGCAGCTGAAATGTATGGCATAACAAAGACTAGGGAGATCTTCGAGCAAGCCATCAACGGATCAGAGCTTGCGGACGAGGATGTGAAGGTCATGTGTTTGAGATACACGCAAGTTGAGGAGAATCTCGGGGAGATTGATCGTGGTCGTGCATTGTACAAGCATGCGTCGCAGTTTGCTGATCCGAGATTTGATCATGAGGTGTGGAACAAGTGGGGTGAGTTTGAAATGGTGCATGGGAATGAGGATACGGTCCGGGTCGAGAGAAGTGTTTCGGCTAGCTATAGCCGGGGAAAGATCAATGCCTATGGTGATTTGGAGAGAAACAAACTAATGAGAATCAATTAATACACACACAAAAAAAACATTAGTATTGGACATTGATCATATATATTTCTACCACCTATTATTGATTCTTCTTAATTTTGATCTTATGGAGTTCCATCTATTTCAAGTGTTTGCATTCATGAAATGGAACTTTTTGGCCAAAATGTATAATATTTTTCATGCGATTTGCTCTAAGTATGTATTGATGCCCACTATTCTTTTCTAATTATAATATCAATTGGTGTTGTTCGCGATTTCGATGAATTATTGGACGATCCGAAATCAACAATATTCGATCGGATAACACTTTTATGTTAATGAGACTAAATAGAACAAATTTATGATGGCATAAATAGTAAATTTCGTTCAATTAAAAATGGTTACTTTCTTTTTATGTGGAATAATTGTCACGTTAATATGGCCATGTTACAATATTTCACGTATTGGACTGAAGCTGAAAGAGAGGATTTCTGGTTTGCTGATTTTGTTTACAGATTGATCCGAGGCAACGGTGTATGCCTCGTTTAGGTTAGATACCGGAGATCAGGACTTGATCGAGACCATTGATCTTGTTGAGTGCGCGCGATCAAGACTTGATCAAGAATGCATCAACTATTCAGGTGGATTGATACATATTATGTGTTTTTGGTTTGGGAAAAAAAGGGAACGTTTCACCATTCGAGTTTCATAGCAGATGGTGCACGAGTCTAGCAGCTGGAAGGCTCGTTGCAGAACGTGGAAAGCTCAATGTGTGATGCAACAATATGATGACTAACTAGCTATATATATATATATATACCAGTAATCTTCAAGAGAGTATACTGATGATGTGCCTTTTCAGTCTGTACCAGCCAACAGATGAGAGCATCGTCATCTTCTTCTCGTTCCTGCTGAACAGTGGCGATAAATTCGAGCACGTTAAGGTAGAATTTATACACAACCAGCATGATATAAAGTCCTTTAATCTCCTATAAATAAAATAGCCTCTGAGGTATCCCACCTCTTCCATTTTAGGCAGGTGACTAAGTTTCTCTACAGAGAATCAGCACAGCAACGACGCTGAATACTTGGTCGATGAGTAACACAATTCATTAAGGTGAACTCTGAAACAGATATCCAGAAGCAGGGATGGGAGTACCTGAAGTGAAACACTATAAAACTGCCATGATTGAGCAGCTTCCCGATGTGAGCATGTTGCTTCGTCTGCATTACTGATTAGGATCACCTTGTTGACGATGTTCCTGATCAAAACAAAACCCTGTCTGTGTATACAATAAACTTATAAGAGCATAAATTGATACTACTAAAGAAACAGCATCACCATTGTTTACAATCCACTGTTTCGATTTCTTAAATAAAAGATAAACATCTCTCTTGTGATACACAAAGGAAAAGCACATTACACGGTGAAGCAGAAGCAGAAGCAGAAGCAGTGTGCAAGAAGTTATTAGGGATTACATATGTCGAATACAACAGACCATATCTTTGCTTCCATATAGTACTTAAAAATCTAGTAAGGCAGAGTTACAAATTTATGCTGCAGCAACAGTCTCCGAAGGCTTTATCTCTGGCTCAGCCACTGGTGCCTCAGCTGCTGGCGCCTCGGCCTCTGCTGCCTTGGCAGCTGGCGCCTCCGCTGGTGGAGCTTCCCAGAAGGCAGTCGCCTTACCAGTCTTTGAAACAGTCTGGAGAACTACATCCGGCTGGACATTGCCTTTCACAGTCACCTTCTGCTGCTCGAGATCAATGTCGTATGACTCAACACCTGTAGAGTTCAAATAACACTCCATCTCTCAATACCATACTAGCAAGAGAACATAAGCTGCTTAATGAAGCATAATATTCAATGTACAAAAACTGCATACTAACTAAAAAATCATGGATGCAGAAAAAAAAACCCAAATCAGAAAGAGAAGAGTTGATGATATTGATTCTTGAAACAAGCACAAATAAATTTCCAAGTATTGGACTAAAAAACATATTCATAAACATGATGATCTTAGAGCTATGGATGTATAGAGAAGTTGACAAACCATCCAACTTTCCAAGAACCCTCTTAACAGCTCCCACACAGCCTTGGCATGACATGCCAACCTTCAGCTCCACAGTCTGCAATAGGATCAAGTAAGATAAAATCAAAACATAGAAATTCTCAACAATAAATTTCAAGAAACTTAAATGTGAACTTAGTGTTTCACCAATCTAGATCATAATTTGAAACCTAATTTAAGCAAGAATCAACAAAATAATCAAAACAAGATTCAAAATCAAGAACAGTTGACTGCAAAGAAACAACATGATTTTTCCACAAGTAGCAGATCCAATGCATGTTTGGCCCCAAATTGATGCTTTTCAGCATTCTTTTAGCTTAGGATGCAAAACCCCAGATACAGTAATTTCCCAAGATCAAATCTTTTCCAAAATTTTTTTATTAAAGTCAATCAATTTAATAATCCACCAATCAAGCAAGACAGACGAAATGAGATTAAATTCTAATCAAAAGAAGTGCACAAACATAGGATACCAAGTTAAGTCAACTAAATTCTAGGGGAAAATTGAAGTATTATAAGGCAAAAAAAAAACTCACCTGCGACATGATGATTGAGGTTTTGCAGCTGATCAATGAAGAAAGAGGGATGGAAAAAAGTCAGAGAAGGTTATGATAATGGGATGGGATGAGACTTTGGCGCTGAGTTTGTTGATATTTATAGAGCAGAAATTTATTAAAACAATACATAAATATTTTAAAATAATCTGATTTGACAGGTGATTTTCATTCTGGATTTGTTTTTCTGATATTTTTAATTTTATTATTTTAAAATCCATTTTAATAAGTTTAGATAAGAGTATGACAGTGTCAAGATAATAGCATCATTTTTTCTATTTTTTGCAATTGTCTCTAATGGTTAGAATCAAAATTAATATAATAAATTAAATATAATGCGACAACAAAATCAGTCATATATCAATGTTGTTTTGATTAACACTCAAAATAGAACAATGACATTTTATTCATAACAATATCGATTTGTTATTAGATCATATTTAACTTTGTTATATTAATTTTGATTTTAATTATTATGGAATCATTACTAAATTTTTTTTAAGTATACTAGTATAATTTTTTGTATTTTAGTTTCACATTAAAATTAACCAAAAATCAATAAAAACATCATAACTTAAATAGGAATATAACTAGCTACACCGCACATAAATTCATTTTCTCATAATGTCAATTTGCCAATATATCTAAACGTTAGTTTTATTTTGTTCTTTGTTTAGAAAGTTCTAGAAATTTTATTTTATTATAGAAAAGTAACTAGATCCCCCCGCCGCCACACACACCAATAAATAAATTGCACTTCTAAATTCAGTATTTTACATTTTATCCAAAAATCACATAAAATATCTCTAAATTTATTGGGTCCTTTCCAAAAACAATATCATATTCACAAGCTACTCATACCCCAAATATAGTCAATTTTGAATCATTTTGATTCAAATTGGTCCAAATACACATTCAATTCAATGGCTTTTCTTTTTTCCAAAGGTTTTCAAATCCTTAATCACTCAATATCATGGAATGTCGTTGTGGAAAATCGATGCGTATCAAATACTTCAGGTTCCATATTATTAAAATAATTATTCATTTTTAAAATATATTTTCAAGCACCCACTAATCATGTTCAGACACGAATACTAGAATAAGTATTCGTATCTCACGTCACTCGAGCAAGTGCATTGATGAATGTAATAAGATGCGGACAGAATCCTTTACGATTTAAAGGAAACCACATCATTATTAATTATAAGAAGGTAGTAAATGAATAAAGCTAATTAACGTACCTAAAGTTGTTGAAAATGGGAAATTTGTGGATTGGTAACCAAATTTCTTGGCATATCGTAGAAGGAAGGCATATTTTTTCGATTAAGGTGGACCTAAAAATACCACATTCTATTCTTTAGGGTTAGTATTATTAGTAGTACTACCAAATACTATACTCTTTATTCTATGGTACTACAATTGCAAAGATGTACTACTTCAAAGCTCAAGAAGTACATGCACGTGTAATAAGTGAGTAGTACATTTTATTAACTTGGAAGGTTAAAAAAATGGTAGCAATCGATACATGATTCTTATTGCACTAAATCATTTTTATATGATCAATTGTTGGGTTTTTTAATCATTTAGAAAATGTATACTAGTATTGTACTTATGGAAGTCTGTGTTCAGAAGAAGTAATTGCAATTGATTGGTAGCTAGTGAATTGGAAATATTAATAATATCATACCAAGAATTTATATTTATAAATTATAATTGATGCGGACATCTCAAAATAATGTTAGCTAGTGTCTTTTTAACTTAAATTACAAAAGAAAAACAATCCATGCATGATTCTATAAAATGATCAAAATAATACTTGTTTGGTCCATAATAATATGGATTTTTGGTTGGATATAGATTTTAATGCACAATTGGTAAAATAAGATAAAAAATGACATTTTCTAAAAAAATTAGGGCTTGGTATCGAAGATTCAAATTTCTCAAACTTATACAGTAGTTTTGTTCTCCCTATTTACCCCCTTTCTTAATTTGGCTAAATTCATCCTTAACTTGATGGTTGACAATTCAATTCAATCGTTCTAGACAAAAGGTCAATATTCTTACTCGATTATTCTAGGTAATCCATAATTTTCAAGATTAGTTATGGTAGTACAAATTGTACTAGTTAATATTTAATAAACGAGTTGTGACAACTCAATAATACTACTATAAAATGGCCAAAAGTCGCTGTTTGTTTGATTAGTTGTGTCGAGTCTTATGATATCTTCATTTATTTCATTTGTTACCTTTATGTTTTTTTTTAAAATTTGTTAGCTTTTTTAGGGGAAGGCCATTTCATTATACTATCTTAATTTGAACCTTTGAATGTTGGATCTAACTTCATTGCCTTTTTCTTTAAAGTTTAGCAGTATAAATTAAAACAAATTCCATTATCCATTGGGCTTTGGGTGGCCTCATTTAGTTGATTTCAGGGATTGCTCTCTTACCCTAATGTCAAAAATAAGTTCTATCCAACTCAACTAGCAACCTTTTATTTTGACAAAAAAAAAACACAACACAAATATTATTTTATTATGATGCCCATCATCTTTCTCTGTTCTCATTTGATCGATAAATACGGTTTAAGAGAAGCGGAAGTGTAATTAGTCAGTCAAATAAATTCACAGTTTCGAGTTTAAATTGGTAACTGAAAGTTTCAATTCCAGTCTAAAATCAATGATTTTAGGCAATTTTGTCTGGGTTTTTAACAATTTTCCCCAAGTTATCATGATTATGGGCCAAAGCTGATTATTAACTATTCCAAAAATTCTGAAATCGAAACCAAACCATTAGAACTAGTAGTTCTGTTCAATCTGTGAGAGATGATCATGATTCCATGATCGAAATCATCGGTCCAATTTTAGGTTGAACTGGCAATTTCAATTTAACCATGCGTCCATAAATGCACTCATAAAAAGAAAGTTCAATAAAAGAATAAAGACGGAAGGGAATATTTTAGACTCGACATAGGTCGTCTTAGCACAATAGAAACATAATCAATCAACTATAGTAGTATAAACTAACACAAAAAGGTGATTATTCAAACAAGATTAGTTTGCATAGATTTCCTAAGAGTAGAAAAAACAGCAGCCCAACCCGAATCAGACGGATGGATCGAATCCCAGAAAATCGAACGGCTAAGATCCCCGCACACCACATACTTCTTTTTCCCGTTCTTGTCAACTCCTCCACACTCACCACTGCAACATGGCTTCAATCTATTTGGCACATCTCCTAATTAAATTCCACAAAAACCCAAAAAAGCGTTAGGTGAAATTCAAACTCGTGAACTATCAGTCAAGACGTTTCAGGAAATTCGAGATTTCGTACCCAAGGCAGAAAGGAAGCTAGTGTAGAGGTCCAAATATGTGAAGATAGGAGAAGCAGCCTCAGAGTTCAATTGAAATATATTTTGCTCCAACAATTGGTTGTGTGACATTGAGAAATTATTGAGTGCTGCATTGCAATTTTGGTATGAATTTGAGGCTGTGCTTTGAGGCAAACAACCTAAGGGTCCAATTCCTGTCACAAATATTTTCTTGATTCCAAAACTATTTAGCCTCTTCACATTTGACATCAGTTGGGTGATCACTGATCTTGAGAATCCTTCTAGTCCCTGACTCACAAGGTTCGTCGTGATTAAAAAAAGGGTTAATGATCGAATATATCCCGACTTTTAATAATTTTATATTTACTCTAAATTACATTTAAATTTTTAAATTTTTATCTCAACCTTTAGTAATTATATTAATTTTATCATATAATTTCCAACCTACTTAGTTATCTTGAATACATTAGCTAGTTCATTATTTTCCGATCTTTCACATGAAAGGGACAAAAAAGTTTCAGATAATTATTTAAAAAAAAATTAATCTTCATGTACATAATTTACTTTTGGAAGAAAACTAATTGGCCATCTCCGACAAAACATTTCACCATTATATTGTTGGAGTGAAATTTTAATAATAGAAATTGATACAAGTTGAAAAGATTGAAACAATATCAAATTGAAAAAAAATTGGATAAAATTAAGTGAGATAAATTTCTAATGTTGGGATAAAAATGATAAAATCACTAAAAGTTAGTAGAATAAATTGATTTTTTTTTTGTTGTTGTCCGTGATGTTTTTTATAGTAATGATTGGGATATTATAATTTATAAATAGACACACGATATATAAATAAAAATATGATTAGAAAAATAGGAAATGTAATTAGTTGAACAACTTGAATACCTGGAAGGCGCCGTTTCTAGCTAGATAAGCACCATAGTCGTTGCCGGCAAGGGACACGAGGGCGATCGAGGAGCTCAAGTCGTGTGTGGCAAACACGTTTTTCTCTATAAGTTGTTGGAGGAAATCAATTTGTGTGGTCATGTTTGGTAGATCATACAATGTCTGGAACACCCCAGAGCCTCCATGAGCAAAATTGATCCCATTTTCTACCACTGATTTCGCGCCGTAATTCTTGATCCGACGGTACGCTAAAGGCGCCCTTACGCCAAAAAACGAGGCTGCAAGGTGTAACAATCGAATTGTATTGATCAAATATGTATTGTTTTTGGTTCATGTGATTGAATCTCACAATTTATTTGTAGATTAATTATTATATGATAATTAGTCATGATAATTGAATGGCACCTATGCTATGTATACATATATCAAAACTTTATATTTAATTTCATTACTAAAATTAGACCAACATATGAAAACACAGGTAACGGTAGGTGAGAAATTACTGACTCAATAAAAAAATCCTATGTCGCACATATGTATGCCACCATTTTAACAAAATAGGAGTATCTTTTTATTTAACTCATTAATTAATTAATGAAACCGAATTTATTTGCACGAAATTGTATACTAGTAGTAGTATTTTCTGTTCCACAATTTGTTATGTGGTGATAAAATTGACTACACTACAATAGATTTAGACGAAGTGAAACATAATTGGTAAGACATTTTTCGAGTCAGCATGAATTGTGAGTATTCATATAGTAGTACGTATAATACTTATATGCATAAACATACCAATGTAATCTGTAAGAACCCGGCCATCGGAGAATCTTCCGGAAGGTTCTCCGGGGAAAGTGAGGCCGTAAGGCGACTTCCACGATACTGAATCCGACTGCAGGTTTCCCGTGTCGGCATAAGAATCTCCGAACGCGAACAGCAGCTTCACATTTCTTCCACCAACATCATCCTTTCCTGCTTCAAATATCAATGTCAGACATCAAATTGTTCTGTGCTTCTCTCTCTCTCTCTCTGTAGTAAAAATGTTGAAGAAAAGTGTGAAACCTTTGGAGGGAACAGCAGAAGAGAGGAGGCAGATGAATAGTGTCAAGACCACTTTCTTTCCCATTTTTGGTCGATAAATTGAAATGTAATGAAAATAGTATTGATTTGATTCAAGATTTATATAAATTGATTAGTTGTGGCAGGTGAGAAATAACTGAAACTTGTAAATTTAACACCGAATGCAATAAATGATGTTACTATAATTTCACAGACAATAAATATTAGATAAATAATGCCAATGAATAATTAACCATGGATGGAGCTGGTTGGTAGAGTGACAGCAAAATTAATTAATGACCAGTGAATTTAGATTACAAAAATAAGATTAAAATGTGAAAATAAAATTAGCTAAGATGCTTGAGGCCTCTGTTTGATTATAAGTCATTTTAGAAAAAAACAGATATTATTACATGAACAAAGCTTCACAAATCCAAACAGTGGTTTACAACCTTTGTACAGTTTTCATGTAAATTTGCATCCTCAGCAGTTCTCTAACCTCTGTCCGACGAGCTGTGTGGTCGCCTTCGTGTTTCATCATCTCTTGATGGATTGATCGGATGAACAAATGGCAACGGATGATGATACAATCACGGTGTTGTACCGTCTGGTCAGTGTGCGTGCATGCTTGAGCAGAAACACGAACAAATTGGTTGAATTCGCGTGCTGGGAAGATATAACGCAATGCATCAAGATGCAGCAGTGGCTCCGGTTTGGGACCTGCTGAACTTTGGTGGGTTGGTCTTGGCAACATCGGCTGTTATCATCCAGCCGTTGATGATCTGAGATGAGGAAACACGAAAAACATCAAACAATCTTGTTTGAGTTGAGAATGATTCTTGCAAGAAATAACAAATGGGAATACCTTTCCATTCATTTCTCTGAGTGCAGTGCTCGCAGCCTCTTCCGTAGTGTATTCGACAAAGGCATAGCCTTTAGACCTCTTGGAGATCTTGTCCATTATGATTCTAACTGATGGCAGTGAAAAAATAAAGCTTAGAAATAAAGGTCATTCATTTCATAAATCGCGCTCTAAATGTTTGATCATTCATTACCTTGAACGAGCTGACCAAAACCTTCAAACGCTGCGCGTAATGTTTTCTCAGACGTGTAGAAGGAGAGACCTAAGGACAGAACACAACGCGAGTATTTTCAGCTGAAATTACACGTATAGATTTACAAAACAGAAATTTCATGGGTATATGAGTTGAAGTATACCAGTCACGAAGAGCTTCTTTGTTCGAATATTGTTTGCCAGTGTCGAAGCTGAAGAATTTTCAGAGGCTCCGGTGTTCTTACCTGCAAATGCATACGGTTTTGTTGCTTCACCAATATTTTACAAGTAACTCTATGGCCTACCTTTGGTGGACAGAGAGCCAAGCAAGAACGAAACAAGAAAAAGAAAAATACGAAGATTCCATAGGATGGGTAAAACGGTTTTAATGATGAAAAACCTGCATAATCTTTATCATCTGAACCAAAATTTTCGTCTGGCAGGATTGATAGAACACCAGGCACATCTACACCAGTGAGTATATCTGTCACCAATTTATCATAGCAAAAATGTCGATCGTATGTATTAAGATGCAGCATACAAACCAGCTAACTCTCGAGCGCACTCATCATCTAGTTCACAGCAGAAACCGAAATTGGATTGCCAGGAAATGTGGTAAATACACATCTGAGCATCACTCTCACTGAAAAAACACAATGAAACATCTCAAAAAGGGGGAATCAAGAGTCATAGAGCATTGAGTAAGACTACTCACTTCCTCAAAACTCTCATCAAGACTTGAACGTAATAATCAACCACTTGCGCCTTTCTGATGGCTCCGATTGCTGGTCTCTCCATCCGAACAAGCCACTGCTTAGTAGTCCCAGCAGGAAACAGCAACGTGCTTCCAAGCAAAGGCTTTGAATCAGTACTCAATTCAATACTCGGATAGCTGTAGTCTTTCTGCGTAGAATCAACATCTGGGTCTGGCTTAACAGATAACACTCCAGGCACACCTGATGTCAAAATTCATCACTTAAAAATCACTATTGCCACAACTTCCATTCAAAAGAAACCTGTCTTTATTTATGATTTAGCTATGTATACAGTACGATAACGCATCAACATCGCGAAAAGGGGAGACATACTTGCTAGCTCATTAGCTCTTTGTTCATCAATGTCACAGCAAAAACCAAAATGGGTATCACAGGAAGCATCATATATACACCTCTGAGCATCCTTCTCACTGAGAAAAACAACACCACCAAGATTAAACCAATTTCTACCACATACACATATACACAGAGATAAGAACATGATGTTCCAATCATCAACAACAAAAGAGCCACAAACATAAACATCAAAAACATTATTCATGAAATTGAAAAAGGTCAAGTCTTGCGAAGATATAATAAAAACCCACCTGTCCAAAACTCTTCTAACTTCCAAGAAAAGTTACAAACAAGTAATCATCAACAACAAAAGAGCCACAAACATGAAATAAAAAACATCAAGAAATTGAAAAAGGTAAAATCTTGCGAAGATGTAACAAAAGCTCACCTCTCCAAAACGCTTCTAACTTTGCTGACATAGTAATCGATAATTTGGGACCTAGCGATGAGCTCACGCGGCGGGGCTTCGACCACCACCCTCCAATGCTGATTATCGCCGCGAGTGCTGAATTTTCCAGAATGGGTCGTTGAAGAAGAGGTAGTTGAAGCAATTTGTGCTCTTATAATTGTCGAAGTAAAAGATGGAAAAGTAGAATTTGGAGAGGTGAGGTCTCGAGAAGTTGTTCTGGCGGGGAAGGAGATGTTGCAAGGGGGAACTTTGCAGTGTGGGACTGTGGAATGTTTAGCAAAGATTGGTGGAAACGCCGCTAAAGAAGAGAGCTGTGCTTCCATGTCTCACTACAACACCATGAATCGGTGAAGGGATAGCAGTATTTTGTGCAGTTTTTCAGTTTTCACTCTAAATTAATTTTTTTTTAAACTATCTAAATGTCCATTTTTCAAAATTGAATTATTTTAATCCTTTTTCATTTTTACTCATATTAAGCCTAATTCTTTTTTCTTTCATTTTTCAGAAATATCCCCATTGTAAGTTCTAACAGTAAATATATTAAAAATTGATTTTGGTTTTAGATTCTTAATTAATTTATTATTGTCAAAATATTGTAAACTATCAGTAGTTATATAGTTTCAATAAAACTGTACTAATCTTAATTAAACTAATTGTGAACTTCTAACCTATCAAAATGACCTATTTTTATGTACAGTAGTAGTACTTAACTTAATTAGCTTAATGGATGAAAAGAATAAATAAATTTTACACAACAAAAATAAAATAAGATAATAACCGAATTTCATAGATATAATAAAATTTCATAAGATACAACATTTAATTAGGCTCCAAGAAGAGCTTATTTTAGTGGAACTACTTCATACAAACTAGTACTCTCTATCTCTCCCATCAACCTATACACCATGCCAACATGTCATCCATCTTCTCCCTCAAAATTTTCACTTAAATACCATCATTTCCATACTAGAGAGAAGAGAGAGATCCAACCAAAGAGTAGATTTCCCTTCTCATGACCACCAGTAGTTGATGATTATGACAGAAGTGGTGTTTCCACATCTTCCGTTTGCTCCTCCGCGTTCTTCTTTGGCGCGTCTAGGTTAAGTGTCCACGCGAAGCACAACGCCACCACCTGAGCAATCGAGCCACAATAAGGCAAACACGCTCCAAACCTTAAGCAGTGCAGACATGTATGTATCAAGCTAGCTTACCGTGCTCAGTGTGGCGATTATGATGCTGAAACCTCTACAGTTGAAAGGTGCGTCGCTTGATAGAAACCACGCTGTGAAAAAGAAAAGATCGAAAAAAGAGATAATCAGATGCACTCCACGGCATTCCTTTATCTGGATGATATAATCGAGTGGCAGACTCACTGGTTAGAGGACTCATTGCAAGTGGTGAAAGAAAGCTTGCAATGGATTGCACGCCACCTACAAAGCCTTGCGCTTTACCCTGATTCAAGAAAACGAGAGATGCAAGTGAGAACACAGCCGAGAGATCCATCATTAGTATTCAGAAGTGAACTCACTTGATCTGCTGAAGTTGATCCCTTGGATATCACTGCATACGTCTGCCATTTTTGAAAACATTGAGCAAGTTAGACGAGATCATGATGGAGAAAATCTACATTTATTTTGTTGGCAACGACGAGGAAAGAAAAGAACTTACAGCGGGTTTGACAAGGACATAGATGATTCCAAAACAAGTACTCACATAAGGCACCTGTGTTGGCATGGTTAGCAATCAAGAACTACACGATAAAAAATTAACGTTGTGGTTGCTGGAAAAAAAATAAATCTAAATTTTCAGTCGGAGTAGTTCTAGCATGTGTCTATACGAGTTACATACCCACGGTGCCCAGGCCAATCCATAAAGCAATCCCTGCGTAAACAAATTCGTGTGAGACCCTTTCTTTTTGGAGAAAAGGAGATGTTTTCAGATTTCTTTTACGTATTATAGTAACTCACATATGCAGTATACGCGAGCAAGGCTGCACAAAGAATCACTCTCTCGCCAACCAAAGGATTAAGTAGCGGAAGCACCAATATCTTCAAACAAGCAATTGAACGAGCAAGAATTAGGATGAGAAGACATTTGTCACAGCAACAATTCAAATGGATGGAGGTTCATGACAGTGGTTAAATACGAAAATAATCCCGAGAGCATAAGATCAAGTACCTGAGAAAAGATTGAGCCAACTTCCACAATGATCGAAACTTCTGATAATTGATTTTTGTCGAAACCAAAAACGGCTTTCATATAGTACTGCAGGATAATAAAGGATTATTAATGGTTGTATGCCATTTTTCCATTTTTTGACAGATGTGATGGAAAAGGAAAAATTGAATATGAAAAGTGTATATGTAGAAGTTTTCAATAACTTCTGATACAGTTGTCAGAGACGTACCATTATGACACTGCTGATACCCGACGATCCCAGCTCATAGAAGAAGGAGACGAAAGAAATGCGCTTAAGCGTTGGGCTAAGGAAATTAAAAGGCTATTAGTATAAGATTTTAGGAATTGGGGCTATTTATGCTTGCACAGAATCAGATCAGAAAATGTGTATTCATAGACAAAATGAATGCGAAACGTCTAATATTTACCTGCTAAAAACAATATAAGCAGCATTCTTCATCGAGTAATATCGATTTGTAACAATCCTAACTGCCTTGTTTAAGCAAGAAATATCATGGTCTGATTTTCGAGTTGATTTCACTGTTTCGTTCAGAAACAGCCACATGTAAACTGGGACGAAGGTCAACAGAACTATCGACACCTAAAATTGAAAGTAACGTCACATAACTATGTGGGTAAAAGACCGATACATGAAATGGAGAAAAGGTCACATCTTAAGTTTACCTGGAAAATATATTCTTCCGGAAGAAAACGTGCTAGCATGTTTCCTATGACAAGTGATACAGAGAAAAGGCCAGTCATCCAACTGAAAACAGCAGCCCTCTTGCCCTCATCGACTATATCGGCCTGAGATATTGTTAAAGAGTGAGTAAACACAGTTCTTGTATTGGCAGATAGTATTGCATGGTATCAGCAATGAACTTACAACATATGCGACTGCAATGCAGAAAATGGTCCCCTTGCTTATTATCATAGCAATAGTACGAATAGCATAATAAGCATAGACTGTTCCTCTAGCTTGATTGATCGCAAGTAAAGCTGCAAAAATGATGATATGTGTGGTTAACAAATGGAGTACATTAAAGCAACAACAAAGAATAGTGAATATTATAAGGCTTCGAGGAAACATACAGAAAGGAACAATATTTGTCGATACTGTGAGAAGTAGGAAAGGTTTACGTCCATACTCATCAGACAGCTGACCCAAGAGGGGTATAACTATCATCTTGAATATTCCGGTAATCTACAAACACACAAAACACAAGCTGAATTCAGAGAAGTACAATATCGATGCAGTGCGTGCAGTGGTGCAACAAGTATTATAGAGATACTAAGCAGCGGTATTAATTGCATTGGTAATTATTCCTTCAGTCTTGCTACAATAAGCTTCTTTGGTTAATGGACAATGTATCCTTAGCAAAAAAATAGACTTTGCTGGTCAGGTTATACATAAGAGATATTCCTTCCCCTTCATTTGTTTTTCAACTCTGATTGGTTATTTAATTCTTTTTCAGGTTCCCTGGGTGAAGATTTGTAGTAACTATATCAATAAAGAGGAAATGAACTTTCATTGCCTTAACCACACTACTCCTCCGGCCTTGGTCCCCATTGGTAACCAGCAATAAAAATCTCCAAAGCAGCGTGCCTTTTCAATCATTTTTCTTGACCTTATAATCTCTATCCAATATTTCTGCACCAGGATAATATCTAAATAGAGGCAGCAGATCTAATAAATAAAAGGCTAATATCTCCTCTCTAGCACTCAAATGAAAGTCAATCAGAAATCCAATCTGAAATGTATACATAAATGGTCTCAACTGTGACATGATATTTGAAAGCCTGGCCATATCACTACTGCAAGTTGACCTGATTAGTAGCATCTTCACTTATCTGGCTAATATACAAAGAACTTATATATCCCCAATTCCCTATCAGCGTTTATCTTTGTCATTAAGAGATAGACAATGCCCGTGCTTATAAATCTTTAAGACAACCTTGTATTCGAATTAGCTTTTTTATTCTAATATGGCATCCGTAGTAAAACTCAGCAAGATAATGTCATGTATGCCATTGATCCATAGCTTGACAAATTGGAAACTGACAGAATTCCCTTTCATTGATGACAGCCATATTCTCCTCACTGAACTAAACTGATGCCCACAAGAGCACCTTCAGTGGTCTATCACAACTATCAAAATTAGCTTTTGTCAAACGATCACAACAGACTGTAATGGTTATACACATCCGGTGACGTATGTGTATCAGTCTCAGTAGTCAATTTAAAAGAAATACCCACAAGAGATGCCTATTATGGCCATTAAATTCTGTAATATATAAGTGAACTAAACAATGCATAAATAAAAAGGGTTTTCTTTCTGTAACTAGAAAAAGTAAAAAACCAAATAAATGTCATTTTCTGCATAAAATTAAAATCAATGGATAAGCTTATTAAAAACAATAAATCAACATCAGTCATTGAAAAGTGGGATAGTTTTATAATTTAATATGGACCTTTACTACTAAAGAATATAGAAAATATCTTCACTAATCAAATGGCACAAGCAACCCAAAGATATCTCAAACTTGCACTCTTACGCTTTGTACATGAATTCATTACATTACAGCGGGAGCCAAATCCAATCAACCTCTAAAAACACCACAGAAATTTACCAAGAATCCAAGAACACATAACAAGAAAATCAACAAACTCTAGGCATGCCCAGATGAGTCAAATGGATAAGTATATCAGAACTAAACACTTCATACAAAATTCAGTGTAAATTGTAAAAAATTCACAACTTTAACCTTCCAACCAAAAGAATTGTGTGTGTGTGTGTGTGTTAAGGAAGAAAGACTGACAGTTTGCTGGATGCCATTGATGTAAATGGCCTCAGAACAATTCTCCTCTCCTGGACAGAGGGCGTTAGTTGTGAGATCAACCAGAACAGAAACAGTCATCTCATCAGCAATCCAATGCACCATCAGTGGCAACAGCAGGTGCACCAGTGGCCTCAGCTGCCTCAGCCCCTCCAACCATGCCGCCATCTTCACCAAGATCCCAACTTTCCCCACTCCCCTCTCTTCCTATAGAGTTCTTGATGATCAATAATCAATACCACTCCCTCTCTCTCTCTCTATCTAAATTCTAACTTATACTATTGCTATTCAAGGATGGAAAAAAAGGAGGGTAGTTGGGAAAACTAATTTCAGCAATGGCGATGTGATTGGACCGTCCAACAACGGGTTTTAATTTTCAAACGCTTAGGATTAAAGAAATCGACGGGGGTTCGTGGCGGAGGTGTACCTCGTGCTGAATTGGTGGTACGGGGCGGCTGCGTTGGGATAGGGTGGGGCACGGTGAATTCGCGTGGCGCCATGGATGGGGCGTGTGGCCAGCGAATGGATAGCACGCTCCAGTGGCTTTCAACTTCATCAAATCTGGACCCGCACCATTTCATTATTTCTTTCAGATTTTATTTGGGATCAAGACACAAACTTTATGCTTAGCAGTCCACCCTTTGCTGCTGCTGCATTGATTCTTCATGAATTTGGAGAATTTACATGAAATTAGAGTAGTAAATGCAGGTGGAGGGAAAGGGAGCAGTTGGTGCCACGTGGTGGATGGATGATTGAAGCTTCAGATTGCTATCCATCCACAAAAATTATGTTAATTAGTCTCGGTTTATTTTTTACAAATTTTCTTCTAAATAAGATGTAACACATGTTTATTAATGGAGTAATACTTTAGCCACTCGTTTGTTACTAAAATTATCCATCCAATAAAAATCATATTTCATTTTTAAATCAAATGATAAGCATGCATATAGAACTCATTTTATTTATACTCCTTCGTCCAAACTAAATTGAATTATTTTTTCCTTTTTAATAAAAAATAAAATATATAATCACTCTTACTTTATTTCATCATCCTTCTTTATTCATCTCCTACTGTTCAACGTAATTTCAATCTCCGTGTCCAGACATTCTGACTCAACTTAATTGAGATAGAGATAAAAGTACTCCAATTAAAAAATGAGATTTATATTTCATTAACTTTTTAACTCGTCATTATTTTGCATTTTTTAATCTCAGTGTTAAAAAATTGACCTTTTAGTTGTAAATAGAAAGAGTATTTTATACAATGATAATTATTTTAATAATAATAATTCGACCAATCAATTAAACACTTGCCCATGTGAGTTAAGAATATCTTTTGCATAATTAATTATGAAACATATGGTAGTCATTGGTTCAAGTTGTATAGGCAAAATTAATGGCCGCATGAGACGTGGGTTTTTTTGGCAAACTTAAAATTGAGTAGAAAAAGACTGAATATCCACATAATTTCACAATATGAGCACGCGGCAAAAATTTATTCAGAGAAGGACTATATACAATTTCAACTATTTTCAAGTTTGAAATTGAAGATTAATTTTGCAGGTTGGTTTCTGATGATAAAAACTATACAGTGTAACAGATCATGAGATCAAGCACCAAAAATATTTAAGCAGAACCGAGCAAGTTCACTGTTCCTCAGCTTCAATGCGCTACTAGAAAGCTAAACGATCAAATGATCGCAACAAGTTAGCTACCGAAGAGCAACAAAGAACAAACGGAATGAGAAATGTTGGAGAGATAGGCAAACTAGTAGTAGTAGTAAGTTTATTCCTCTTTTATGTGTATGTGTGTGGACTGTGGTGATAGAGTGTCAATTACTCGTGTGGCGCTCCAGTTAGCGTTGCATCTTCTTCTTCATCAAATTCTTGTTCCACACCTTTGACCTCGGGGACGTAATGCATTAGCATGTTCTCAATCCCAGATTTCAGAGTGACGGATGAGCTAGGGCATCCGCTGCAGGCTCCTTGCATTCGCAGCTTAACTACTCCGGTGTCCAGATCAAACCCTACATACTCTATGTCACCACCATCGTCTTGTACTGCTGGCCGGATTCGAGTTTCTAAGAGCTCTTTGATCATGGCAACAGTTTCTGAATCATCCTCCTTGATGGCTGTGTCCATGGAGGCAGCAACAGCTGAATCTAATATCAATGGCTGTCCAGAAGAATAGAAATCCATGATTGCTGCAAAGACTTGAGGTTTGAGCAAATCCCATGAGATTTCATCTGACTTTGTTACGGTCACGAAATCTGATCCAAAGAAGACCCTGGTCACTCCTGCACAGTCAAGGATAAGTTATGAACTTATGATCAATTCCAATGAAATCATTAACCTAAAAATTATACTCCATATCTGAAGATGATAAGATTCTAGAAAGTCTAATATAGATAATGACATGATGGTAGCTTGGATACATGATATCACAGACAACACACGAGACATTCTCATGATATTTAGAAGAGCCAAGCTTAATGAATATCATGCACATACTCTTACAACCATGAACCAACACGGAATTAAATTTTTTCATTATAAGGTTCTTCAAACCACCTAATTTCTAGTGAATGCAATTTCAATCTCATCTTAAACTTTTTCTTGACAATCACATTTTGTCTCTCTTCTCCTATGCAAAATCAACTGCAAGGTTTCTGTTTTTGATCCCATAACTAAGAAGGTGCTCGCTGTCTCTCCCACTGGAAACAATTTACATAATGCTCATGGAACTTACATAATTATGCCAAATAAGAGCAATCTCCTTGAGTAGTCCCCATATGGAAAATCCAACTCGAGAGTCATTCGCTTAATTAATGCACTCGTAGGAATGTTCTTAATTAATTCATTCATTGTCCTTCTATTCCAAAAACGGAAAAATCATAAGCCAAACCGAAATGATATGCCAGAATCTAAATACAAGGCACAAGCAAAATGCAGAAACTGTGCCTTATATACGCGATTTATATAACTCCAAGTTAGAAACAAATTCTATCTTGTCTTATTCTCCAGATTCGACTACAAGCCTAGTCATTGGACGACACAGCACATATCAAAATCTTCAGTGTATCATGTTTCTGCAACTAATAAATTCTCCAAGGTGCAGTACCAGCTCATTAGAAACATATAACTAACAGAAACTTGTGTATGTAAACCCTTTTTTCGAGAGTAGGAAGATAATGCCTACCATCAATTCCATAAAGACTCTTTGCCAGTGGCGAACTCATAGCAGAGCGTGCATTAGGAAAGTCGGCACTCCCTGTCTCCATAACTTGCTTCCCGGGATAGAACATCAGCGAGGCGGGATTAGGAGTTGACTGTGTCTGGATAAACATGCTCCTCCTCTGCTCTGTCATATCCCAAGTTTAGAACTGTTAGCAAAAACATTACCCTGCAGAAATCTGTTTCTACATCAAGTAGTTTTCATATGAAAAACCAACCACTTGTGCTCGCTCTCAAACAGTAGAAGGCCAACAGATAGCGCACACAAACCAATCTCATTATTCACACACAATTAAATAAAAGGAACAGCAAATTTACGAAAACCAACTATTATCAGCGCTAACAAACACAAATATCTATTCAAACCCTCAAACAGTAGGGATTTTCGGAAGCCTTATTTTCACTAATTAATAAACATGAAATTAACCTAATCCGCCTACCAATTTATCAAAATCCTGCCTTTCAGACACATAAAGATATTTACAGCTGAACAGACCTTGGAACTGATTCCGCTGGGAGGAGCGTAATGAAGACTTCAGCACGTTCAAATCCGACAAATAACTAGAAGGAGACGAGGCAGACGAGAAGATGTTCCGGCGGAATGCGCCGGACCCACAAGCCCCATTTCGAGGATTTAAGGGTTTCGATAGTAATCCGCCATTGCTACTGCTCAGAAGAATTGCTCGATTTATCAGTCTTCCCCAAATTTTCATTGTTAATCAAACGATTTTTGCTCCCTCTTTCCTCAAATTTCCGAGTTGTGTCGGCGGAGGATGAGTTGATTCCCAGTTTTCCGGCGGCGGTGATTGGCGCTCTGGCCGCTGTGTCGCTAATTCTTTTTGGGGGAAAATTCGTATGCTATACGAATTATACGAATTACTAGTAATTAATTAAATGTAAATATAAAAATACAAACAAAAATGTGTCGAAGTCTATATATAATATATTCCCGAAGAAAGGCATCACGTGGCTTGCATGTGACAACCTCTATCTACTCTGTCGTCTCCCTCTCTCTACAAACCCTAATCAAAACTTCACCTTTTTAACCCAATTCAGCGCGCGGTTTATCGATGAAATTCGACGGCTCTTTCGAATCGGACGCTCATCATCTCTCGAATTCGAGCTGGATTTGATGATTTTCTGTACAATAACCAAGCACTGAAGACTAATCAGACACGATTATCGAAGAATCCATGGAAGGTTCCGGAGCGGCATCGTTGGCCTCTGTGGAGGACGGCCCGGAGTCGTGGGAGGTTGCTGACGTGGAGGAGAGCATGCGCCGCCTCATGCACTCCTCCAGAAAGGAGTCTTCTAGTATCAACTCCAACAAGCAGGAGGAGAGAGTTGAGGAATCCGGACCGGCTTTGGGTATTTCGGAGGATTTGATCAACACAGTAGATCAGTTTTTGCGGGAAGCTATACAAAATCCTCGTGAGCGGCTCTCTGGTGAGTTTTTCATCTCCGACTGCTAATTGAAGAGCTGTGCATGTTTTGAATCATGAAATTCTCAATTTGACCTCTGTATTCATGACTGGAAAACCGAGCTTAAACACTTGAATTGTCTTCCCTTCAGGCCTGGATTGATAAAAATAGATTAAGAAGCTTATCTGGAATTCAAACTCGATCTGTAAAAAATAATCTATTGGTTTGAACAATGTTTACTATTGGTTCATAAAATAATTAACCACCTCTAACACAAATTTTTGAATTTTGATGGTTTTCAATCAAGCTAGAAAGTTTGTTCTGAACTAATGATTAATCTTTGAGCATATGTATACACAAAGATATTGTTATAGTAGCTGACTAGCGAGGCTATACATTTAGGAAGGGCTTATTTTAGAAAACTTAGTAAGCAGTTTCTGGGAGGAGGGGCTCGGTGGATCAGTAATTACCAAAAAATTTTCAAATCAAGGACAAGAAAATTGAATTCCAGCATATGTGAGTTATGACCACAAGCATTTTGGGGTATTTATCTGATAGCATTTATCTGATAATGTTTTAGCAAATACAGAGTACTTGAATTCGTGTCCAGTTATCAAAACTGATAATGTATCCCAAATACTTTGCAACCACTTTCTAGCTCGAAGCTGAATTAAATTAAGTGATCAGTTGCATGATGTACTTGAGTACTTTCCTGCACATCCTTCATAATAACGTTCGCGAAGAATGATACTGTGAATTTATGTATGCATAGTTTTTTTTTTTAATTTATGTATGCATAGTTGACTCTTGATATCTGTGAAAAACTGAAACTTATATTTCACTCTTCTAATATCCATCCCAGATGATTATCATGTCATGGTCATCAACAGTTTATTAGTACCTTTCTCATCATCTTTTGTCTTTGATTTATAAAAAATCATGACATGACATGTTTGTGCAGTGTTGAGAATGGAGCAGGATGTGGAGAAGTTCATTTGGGACCCTACAAGGGAGCAGATGGAATTCCAACAGTTGCCCACTTCTTATTTACGCTTGGCTGCTCACCGTGTTGCACAGCACTACTCACTGCAGTCCATGGTTTTGTTGGATAATAACCTTATAGATGGTTCTGGCTCCAAAATCATTGTTCGCAAGACTTCTAATATTCGACTTCCTTTGATTCGTCTTGCTGACATCCCTGTAAATCTACCTAATGAAGACTCTGGTGCGGTTAAGGTTGCAATCAAGCAGCGGCCACAAAAGGGGCATCTAAATAACAGCAATTCGAATGCACATTCTGAAAAATCAAACAGTGCAAAAAGTGTTGAAGAAAGAAAGGAGGAATACAATAGGGCTAGGGCTCGGATATTTAGTTCGAACAGCTCTATGCGGAGTTATGCTGCAAAACAGGGAAGTGATGGCCGGATTCATGATAATTTTCAGCATGGTTCCTTAGGACTAACCAAGGCAGAAGAGAGAGGTGGTGGATCCGATGGGGTTATTGCCAGAAGCTTGTCCGAGTCTTCGACATCTAGCAGTAGGTTACCTAAGAGTAGGACAGAGAGAGAACCAATTGGAAGACCAAAGACAAATAGTCGGGTGGCGATCTTTAGGGACCATGAAGTTGAAAGGAAAGATCCTGACTATGACAGGAACTATGACAGGTATTTTGAATCTCCCTGTTTCAAATATCATTCAGGCTTTTACCATCTCTTCATTTCCAGATATGATTTCCTTGTATATTATCTTAGTTAGGGAATGCATATTGTTAGTTTGTGTGGTGATATCTTACAATGTAGTATGCTGTCCTTGAGGAAATAGTAATATGTTAATGATCTTTAGAATAGTTTCAAATCAAAAGATTGCACATCATCTTGTTAATCAGTTGACATGGATATATCATTTTTGTTTCCAGATACCTGCAGAGGTTTGATCCTGGCTTTGGATTTAGTGGAGGTCCGTACCCCATTCAGCCTATGTATGCTCCTGCAGTGAATTACAACACTGAATTCCCACAGCTTGGATCTGGTCACCGACCCCCAATATCTTCAGAGCACCAACCCATGCCTCTTCCTCAACACATACCAGGGACGTGGATTGCTCCATCTCCTCCGGCTGGCATTGGATATGGTCATGCAGAAATGCCTTCTTTTAACTCTGGTCATGTAAATGCACAACCAAACTCTGGTCTTTATTTACATTCTCCTCAATACCCTTGTCAACGACCTGTGATGCCATATCTCCATCCTCTTGATCCAGTTCACCAGCCTTTTTCACAGGTATGATATGTGAAGTGCATCTTTTCAGTTCATGATGTGCTTTAAAGGCCACGTGTTCACATCTCTTTAGTTTTGCACCTTTTACATCCTGTGGATGGCTATGGCAAGGAAGTCATTTTTGTTTTCATGGCTGGTTGCTCAATAACTTCAAGAATGACAAATTGTTCTAACAAGAGTAATGAGTTCCAACAAAGAAGATGCTACTCCTGAGTTGTAGGAGACTTTTGGAATGTTTATGTTTTCTTGTATGGCTTTTCATGACCATAAATGGACATTTTATCCCATTCAACTTACTCATCTATCAGCTAGTTACTTATATGAAAACCATCCTTTCTATAAAATTATAGAGAGCTGGTTAGAGGAGTTGACCTAAAATAGTTTGTAACTTTCTGTCTTTGCTTTTTTTGCATTTACACTAGTCGCAGCTCATGATAGCTTTGTCCTTAGGCATTGGATCTCCTTCTGTTGCTCAGTTTTCTAACTGTGCTTAGAAGTGCATATGTTGTTCGCCCTACGTGTTATTACTTGAATGCCTAATTGCCTATGGTGCCCTAGGTGTCTATTGCAACAGTGGAGCAGAAATGCATTTCTTTATTGATCCGGGACTTTATGAGAGGGTACAATTGTACTTCCCTGGGCCTGGGATTCATTTTTACCCTTATAACTAATTAGATATATACCATAGTCACGCATGCTAAATTGCTAACTACTATCTTCATTGGTCTGGGGCATTATTATATACCATGGTACTTATGTATTTGTGCATTCATTAATATAATTGTTTCGAGGGATTAGTCTCATTTAATGAGTTGATTTAAATGCCTGTCTGTCTACCTTGTTCAGTTTAATGGACAAAGACATTTCTAGTTTATGATCCTAAATTCAATCCATCTCTCTTTTCAGTCCCATCAGCAACAACCTGATGCAAGTTTCGGATTAGCCCGGCCCCGGTGAGGGGCTTGGGCCATGCCTGCACCCTCTCAGGGTCGAGTTGGGCATGGTTGACCTGTTGCTGCTAGGGCAGCAAATTTGGCCCAACCGAGTAGGGTGCAGGCATAAGAAACTGAGATATGCTGGATGGTGCTCAATCATGTGCTCTTTGCTTGTGCCCCTTCAGCTACTCTCAGTTTATATGGCTTTCGTCATGTAGACGGAGCATGTGAACAGTGGCAGTGCAAAAGATTGTATGAGTTCCCTAGACCTCTGCGTTGCCACTGCTTGTAATGATGATGATGAAAATCCACCCATGAACTGCAACATATCAGAGCTTTGACATCAGTGTTCTGCTTTTGTCATGGGGTATATCGATTGCTTTGCTTTCATCTCTTCTTTCTTGACAGAATAAACACAAATTTTGATCTTATTACGGTTCACTTTGTTGTCACAGGACCAGTACACATATGGCTGACTGCAACTCTGGACGAAGAATGTATCGAGTGAGGATATTCCCATCTGTTGGAGCGATGTTTGTCTGGCTGAAAATATTTTGGTTAGACTTGTGGTCATGACTTTGCTTACTGATACTAGCAATTATAACGCCCCATTTTATGTTGCACTAGGATTATAATGTCCTAATTTGTGCTTTAGAGTTTTATTTATTAATGATTATTTGTTAACTAACTGCATTAGCTGGAGGGTTGCAAGAGATGTTGTCTCATTGCCACTTATACTCACATTGTCATATTTGTCTCATTGCCACTCACACCCACCCATTGACATAATTATCTCATTACCACCTTATACTCGCACATTGACATAATTATCTCATTGCCATTCACACTCACACATTGACATAATTATATCATTGCCACTTAATACTCACACATTGGCATAATTATCTCATTGCCACTTAATACTCACACATTGACATAATTGTCTCATTGCCACTCACACTCACATTGCATACCACACCACCAAATTTGGCAATTTCAGAACCTTTACAGCCTGTCTTAACCCAACTATTGTTGCTTTTTCTGCTCTTCTCTTGGTATAAATACAAGATCAATTGTCTTAACAACGAACACAACACCTGAGTTGATTGCACTTGAAGCACAGGTGAGGCATGGAGAAGCTGAAGTCGGAGCTCGACATGGAGAAGCAGAAGTCGGAGCTTGACATGGAGAAGCAGAACACGGAGCTCTACTTGGAGAACATTAAGCTGATGCAACGAAAAGATGCGCAAGATAGCCGAGAGAATCAGCCAGGAGAATCAGGCCTGGTTGCAAATAAAGCAGAAGCTTCAAGAAATAGAGGCCATGCAGCTCAACACCAGCTCTACTTCAGCAACACCTCACAAGTAGAAACATGTTTCTTCAAGACATTCAAAGTCCTTATCAGTGTTATGCCATTGAAGCACAGCTCTCTCTCTCTCTCTAAAAACTGCTAATGTTTTTCTAGTTTATTCTGCTTATTGTTGTACCCCATCTACATCTTGTAATCCCCATTTCTGTTATTTCACAAAAACAGAATAAATTTACATATGAAAAACATCCCAATGCTGTGTGAGTCAAGTATAAGGAACAAACTTTATTTTTTGCGTGTTCTTGAGATACTCACAAATTATCTGTGAACCTGCTAGCCCCATCGTTTTAACATGTTAACTTATCGTTTTAATAGTAATTTTATCATGTCATTCCCACGTCATTTATAATCGGCTACAAATTTAAAATTATTTATTTTTAGTGAACTTTAAAGTTGAAGATAAAATATAAATACCTAAATTGACCTATAATTATAAGTACTACCCATGTATTGTAGTCCTACCCATCTATTTTCTTTAGATGATTTTATATATCCCATTAAGTTTTCTTATGCTAATATTTTTAAATTCATTTGCAATAACCGTATATGAATAATAAAATTTGAATTTCAATGATGTCAAGTTCAAATTTATAAGTTTAAAGATTTATAAGCTTCACATATGTGGGAGTACCCTTGTGACACTAATTCCCCTTCAAGAAATAAATATTTTATGAATTTATTTAATTGAATCTTACAGTTGTACCATTCCTATAGAAAGTGGTACATTCCCACCGAGTAGAATCCATTCATATTCCCCGAAGAAAGGCATCATGTGGCTTGCACGTGCTGACCTCTCTCTCCTCTATCGTCTCCCTCTCTCTCTCTACAAACCCTAATCAAAACTTCACCTTTTCCCCCAATCAGCGCGCGGTTTAGATGAAATTCGACGGCTCTTTCGAATCGGACACTCATATTCTCTCGAATTCGAGCTGGATTTGACGATTTTCTGTTCAATAACCAAGCATTGAAGACTAATCGGCCACGATTATTCGAAGAAGCCATGGAAGGCTCCGGAGCGTCATCGCTGGGCTCTGTGGAGGACGGCCCGGAGTCGTGGGAGGTTGCTGACGTGGAGGAGGGCATGCGCCGCCTCATGCACTCCTCCAGAAAGGAGTCTTCTAGTATCAACTCCAACAAGCAGGAGGAGAGAGTTGAGGAATCCGCACCGGCTTTGGGTGTTTTGGAGGATTTGATCAACACAGTAGATCAGTTTCTGCGGGAAGCTATACAAAATCCTCGTGAGCGGCTCTCTGGTGAGTTTTTCCATCTCCGACTGCTAATTGAAGAGCTGTACATGTTTTGAATCATTAAATTCTCAATTTTACCTCTGTATTCATGACTGGAAAACCGAGCTTAAATACTTGAATTGTCTTCCCTTTAGGCCTGGATTGATAAAAATAGATTAAGAAGCTTATACTATATAATTCAAGCTCGATCTGTAAAAAAACAATCTATTGGTTTGATCAATGTTTATTATTGGCTCCCAAAATAATTGACAATCTTTAACACAAATTTTGAATTTTGATGGTTTTCAATCCAGCTAGAAAGTTTATACCTGATGATTGTTATGTCATGGTCATCAACAGTATATTAGTACCTTGGTCGTCATCTTTTGTCTTGAATCTATAAAAAATTATGAGATGACATGTTTGTGCAGTGTTGAGAATGGAGCAGGATGTGGAGAAGTTCATTCGGGACCCTACAAGGGAGCAGATGGAATTCCAACAGTTGCCCACTTCTTATTTACGCTTGGCTGCTCACCGTGTTGCACAGCACTACTCACTGCAGTCCATGGTTTTGTTGGATAATAGCCTTATAGATGGTTCTGGCTCCAAAATCATTGTTCGCAAGACTTCTAATATTCGACTTCCTTTGATTCGTCTTGCTGACATCCCTGTAAATCTACCTAATGAAGACTCTGGTGCGGTTAAGGTTGCAATCAAGCAGAGGCCACAAAAAGGGCATCTAAATAATAGCAATTCGAATGCGCATTCTGAAAAATCAAACAGTGCAAAAAGTGTTGAAGAAAGAAAGGAGGAATACAATAGGGCTAGGGCTCGGATATTTAGTTCGAACAGCTCTATGCGGAGTTATGCTGCAAGACAGGGAAGTGATGGCAGGATTCATGATAATTTCCAGCATGGTTCCTTAGGACTAACCAAGGCAGAAGAGAGAGGTGGTGGATCCGATGGGGTTATTGCCAGAAGCTTGTCCGAGTCTTCGACATCTAGCAGTAGGTTACCTAAGAGTAGGACAGAGAGAGAACCAATTGGAAGACCAAAGACAAATAGTCGGGTGGCGGTCTTTAGGGACCGCGAAGTTGAACGGAAAGATCCTGACTATGACAGGAACTATGACAGGTATATTTAATCTTCCGTTTCCAATACTTTTTACCTCTTTCCAATAGTCCTTTTTATCTTTTACCATTTCAGATCTCTTCCTATCAAGATATGATTTCCTCGTATATTATCTTTGCATATTACTATTAGTTTGTCTGGTGATATCCTAGTACAATGCAGTGTCCTTGTGGAAATAGTAGTATGTTAATGACCTTTAGAACAGCTTCAAAAGATGCACATTATCTTTATAATCAGTTCACATTAGTATATCATTTTTCTTTCCAGATACTTGCAGAGGTTTGATCCTGCCTTTGGATTTAGTGGAAGTCCGTACCCCATTCAGCCTATGTATGCACCTGCAGTGAATTACAACACTGAATTCCCACAGCTTGGATCTGGTCACCGACCCCCAATTTCTTCAGAGCACCAACCCATGCATCTTCCTCAACACATACCAGGGACGTGGATTGCTCCATCTCCTCCAGCTGGCATTGGATATGGTCATGCAGAAATGCCTCCTTTTAACTCTGGTCATGTAAATGCCCCACCAAACTCTGGTTTTTATTTACGTTCTCCCCAATACCCTTGTCAACGACCTGGAATGCCATATCTCCATCCTCTTGATCCAGTTCACCAGCCTTTTTCACAGGTATGATATGTAAAATGCATCACTTCAGTTATCATGATGTGCTTAAAGGTCACACATCATAGGACTTGGAATCATTAATAATATTTGAGGGGAAACTGTTCCTAAGTGTATTTTCATGATATAAGTTATCTGTTATTTCTGGTTTTTAGCATATAATGGAGCTGCTGGATTATGCATCACTTCCATGTGCAGTTTATGGATTAATGCTGTCCTTTCATAATAAATTGACAATATTACTCATTTACTTTAGATAAAAGTAGCACTGGGAATCAATAGACATTTGCTTATTGTTATGATCCATGTAGATTGTAGAAGTTTGTTTCCTTACATGTCTGAGACTCTGAAATGTTTCTTTTTTTCTTTAATAACACATTCTTGTTTAAATAATAAAACTTTGATGTTGAAAGTTGTAAGATTGCTGTAAGTTTCCTGTAACTGATGAAGCAATTGACTGCATATAGTATCACCCTATGGTTGGTTAGGGTAAGGAGTTTATCTTTGTTTTCATTGCTGGTTGCTCTATAACTTCAATAATGACAAGTTTTGCTAACACGAGTGACTAATTGGATATGTATTGTAATGACACATGCTAACTACTATCCTCCAATCCCAGGTGCATTATCATATACAGTGTTACTGATGTGTTTGTGCATTCATTTTTATAATTGTTTTGAGGGACTAGTCTCATTTAATGAGTTGATTTAAGGGCCTGTCTACCTTGTTTAGTTTAATGGACATAGTCATTTCTCGACAATCATTTATGATCCTAAGTTGAACTCATCTCTGTCTACCTTGTTTAGTTTAATGGACATAGACATTTCTCGACAATCATTTATGATCCTAAGTTGAACTCATCTCTCTTTTCAGTCTCATCAGCAACAACCTGATGCAAGTTTCAGATTAGCCCTGCCCCGGTGAGGGGCTTGGGCCATGCCTGCACCCTCTCAGAATCGAGTTGGGTGTGGTTGACCTGTTGCTGCTAGGGCAGCAAATTTGGCCCAACCGAGTGGGGTGCAGGCATAAGAAACTGAGATATGCTGGATGGTGCTCAATCATGTGCTCTTTGCTTGTACCCATTCAGCTACTCTCAGTTTATATGGCTTTCGTCGTGTAGACGGAGCATGAGAACAGTGGCAATGCAAAAGATTGTACTATGAGTTCCCTAGACCTCTGCTTTGCTACTGCTTTGTAATGATGATGATGATGATGAAAATCCACCCATGAACTGCAACATCACAGTGTTCTGCATTCGTCATGGGGTATATTACTACTGGCTTTCATCTCTTGTTTGTTGAAAAAATAAAATTGGATTTTTATCTTATTCCGATTTGCTTTGTTGTCACAGCACCGGTACATATATGGCTGACTGCGACGCAGGATGAAGAATGTATCAAGTGAGGATATTGCCGTCTGTTAGTCGGCTGAATATAATTTGTTTAGACTTGTGGCTATTATGACTTGTCTTATGCTTGAGTTTGATTGATCATCTTAAATTCCATGATAGCAATTGTAATGCCCCATTTTACGCCTTCTGTTGTTTGTTGCCATCGTTGCTATTCTAACTGTGAATTACTATATCTTAATTGAGAACTGGATTCTCCTTTTAGTCTAATTTTTACTTATACAATTAATTGAGATAGCATCTTAATTTCCTTAATAAGATACGTCAAGTATAATAAAGAAAACTTCAATTATTCATATAATCATCTGTTCGTGTCATCACTTTAATTAAATTGTTTTAATTATGAACACTACATATGGTCCAATCATAATGGAAATATATTTCAATTCACATCTATAGCCTTTTACACATTTCAAAATTTTTAGATGATAACCATACTAAAATTTACTACGAGATTAACTAGGAGTACTATACATTAATTTTCCTTTTCTTCTGCTTTCCTTCGTTCTGCATGTTCTTGAGATACTCACGCAGGTTCTCTGTGATCCCACCAAGTCCAATGGAAGTGAAGAATTTGATAGCAAACCTAGTGTTCTTCGGACTGTCCTTGGGAAAAATAGACTCGAACGAGTCTTGACTCAGGCGTTGATTAAGCAACCGAATTCCCAGGTGGTCGGACAGCTCCTGCAAGAGAATCTTGAGGAAGATCCGAGACAAAGAAGTCGTCTCCTCTTCGGTTAACTGAATGCAGTCCAAGATGCGCCACTGCAACGCATCCGTGGCCAGCAAATGAGGGAATAGTTTTGCGACATTTCTCAGTTTAACAGTGTCCAGCCGGTGAATCATGGAGTACTGGTCGGCAAAACATTTTTCGAAGTTCTCTTGGTGGATTCTGTTCGTCAGACACCACCTCTGCCCGAGGAGTCCGTAGTAGCGGAGATAAGTTGTCTGCTCACCGCAACACTCCAAAAGCATGACGCACAGCTCCATCTCCAGACCAGATATGCCGATCTTCAACAACTTATGTCCAGCTTCTTCAAAATCAAGACTTGACTTGATTGTCAAATAGATGGTTCTCCGGAGGTTAACCAAGTCTGTCCCGGTCTGGTCTTTTATCTGCTCCTCGTCCTCTTCCTCTTCCTCATCGCTATCCACTGAATCTGCAATTTGATCTTCATCATCTTCGTTTTCAGGTAGTATTTGCTTCTTTAGGTCCTCGTACATCTTCTCATTCTCCACGAACTGGGGATCCGGCTGGAACACATCTAAACCACTGTCACCATCTATCTCATCCAAGAGAGAAACTTGATGAGTGAATTGGTCATCCTGCTCCACCAGGTCCAGTTCCGGATGCATAATCTGAAACTTTGCTGCTTTCCGCAACGCAAAGAGGCCTTCAATCAAGAACTGGACACGCTTATCTATATCTCCTTCGTGAAGAATCCCTCGCAACCTCTCAAGCACACCTGATAAGATCGAAGAAACAGTGTTTCAGAGAGATATATCCTGCAAATCAACAACTACAGTTTTTTTGCCTAAACAATAACAAACCAGACTCTTAAGTCTTACCATTCATTCCTTTGGGGCAAAGGTCCTGCAGCAAGGATCCACATTTTGCAACAAAGCCAACAGCTACTTCAACACTATCATCGGTCAGCTTCTCCAGCAGCAACGTCAGCAGCTCAAGGCCGATAAGCTCATCAACTATCCTCTGATTCAACAGGTGAGCTAAGAATTTCACCGCCGCAACTAGTTGTGTCTGCCACAAGATTTTAACGAAATTGGGGAAAATATTAGGGTTCGACCACCACAAGATTTTCACCATAACACACAATTAAGCACAGATTTTCAAGGTTTTAACGAAATTAGGGAAAAAAGTAGGGTTTTACCGCCACAAGATTTCCAGCATAATACACAATTAAACACATTTTTCACCATAACACACAATTAAGCAGAGATTTTCAAGGTTTTAACGAAATTAGTGGGGAAAATTAGGGTTTGACCGCCAACAAGATTTTCACCCTAATGCACAATTAAGCACAGATTTCACCATAACACACAATTAAGCAGAGATTTTCAGAATTTTAACGAAAATAGGGGGGGAAAAATTATGGTTTGACAGCCAAAAGATTTTCATCACAATGCACAATTAAGCACAGATATTCAGTATAACACACAATTAGGCACAGATATTCAGCATAACACACAACCATATTCAAACGAATTTAAGATACAAACCTTGTCGTTGCGTTTATACGCCCTCTGCAGTTGCAGTACGATCCTCCGCAGCAAAAGATGGCCTACTTGAGGGAACTTGGCGTTGACGACAGAAACCAGAGCTGCGAAAACGTCGGTGAATCCCGGCTACGCGAGTTGGGACTTGAGGCATGTTCGACAGAATAAACCCCGGCCTCGAATCAGATTCTCAGCAAACAGCTCCGGAACAATGTTCCTGATGTTCGCGGCGGTCACTTTGTTCACCCATCCATTGATGCTCTTTGATATTCAAGGCTGTTATCCGAGATTTCCATTGAATTGATCAATCTCGATCCAAAATTCTGTGCACTGCTTATATAGATTTGTAAAGGAAATCGATATATATAAGGATTAAGGATTAACAATCTTGATCGTTATTTCCTTATGAACAGCCACCTTAATCAGTAATCACGATATTTCCATATCAAAAATATCCGTTTGATTTTTATTTCCATAAAAACAATATTAACAAAAATATCTAATTAGATATGTTTATCTGTTTCGCAACATTATTTAATTATTTTTTAATAAGTTAATACTACCAATTAGATATTTAGGAGTGGTACGTATCTTTACTTCTCCATAAATTAGTAGTAATTGACTAAGGTTTGAATCCAAAAATATTGATCATCATAGTTTATTAGAAACAATAACTTATTCAATCAATGATATATTACTACATTTATGGTTTATCGTATATAAACGATTTATATTCATGTATAAGTGTGGCAATCAGCAATATAATTATTGAATATTTGAATACTTCATAGGCTTTTATTTCCAATAGTAAAATTAAAAAACTTTTGCATTAAAGTGTATAAAGGCCATATTATCTTTTTTTTTGGTAATATTCTTTGCTTAAGAGTTAACACAAAGTATAGTCTTACCAAACGAATTTCTCTCGTCACTTTCAAATATTGGCTTTTCACATTTCAACTTTCACTTTTCAAATACTATCTACTTCACACACACACACACACACACAATGCATTAGCAGAAGCAATCTCTACAGAAAGCTATCATAGAGGTGACAATTTTTTGTTGAATTCATACTGTTTGATCACTTTCACTTTCACATTATTCCAATTTTGGTTTGTTCATATATCTATGTGTGTGTTGATTTTGTGGGATTGTTAGGAAATTTCTAATGATGTTGGTGTGTACATGAATGATCCTCTGTTTCTTTGGAATTTGTAAGGTTTTATTGTTAGCAATATATAATAAAAATGAAAAATTATCTGAATTCTGCTGTATTTAAGCACTATGAATTTGGGTGCATGGTGAAACTAGGTTTTCAATTCCACATTATTCCAATTTTTATTTTGTTTTGTGCATACTAACACACAATGAGTCATACATTCACATAAATTGTGTTTAATTCAAGGCTATAGAGTGATCCATGCCTCTGGTTTTGTGAGAATTAGATTTGATCATAGAAATTGAGTGCCATGAATGTAGGGTTATAACCTAAGAAGGAAATGAATTCTTTTGAGATGTGTTTTTCCCCTATTCACAGCAATGTCTTGGAAAATTAGAGTGGTGTTGTTGATTGGGTTCGTGGCATGGGCTTATCGGCCCTTCCGCCCACCACCACCACCACGCCTCTGTGGCACAAAGGGCGGGCCACCCCTCGTAGGACCTAGAATCCAACTAAGGGATGGAAGGAACTTATCATACAAAGAGCATGGAGTCCCCAAAGAGGCAGCCAAATACAAGGTCATCTTGGTCCATGGCTTCAGCTCTAGCAAACACGAAGCCTCCATCACTGCCACGGTACCAACGTTATCCCCTTTTGCTATGGAGGTAATAGGAACATTGCAAATGATTATCTATTTTTGCTTCCAACAGGATTTGGTGGAGAAACTGGGCATTTACTTCGTGTCCTTTGATAGGCCGGGCTATGGAGAGAGCGATCCCGACCCAAAGAGGACCATAAAGAGCCTAGCATTAGACATAGAAGAACTCGGACTTCAGTTACAACTCGGTGCAAAGTTTTACATCATCGGAATTTCCATGGGAGGACAGGCTGTCTGGGGATGCCTCAAATACATTCCTCACAGGTAATAATGTTTCGCCTTGATCACATATTTTTCTCTATAATTTGGCCTCATTTCACATATTTTGATCTATAATTTTGCCTCAGATCACATATTTTGCTTAATTATTTTGCCTCAGATCACATATTTTGCTCTATAATTTTGCCTCGGATAACATATTTTGTTCTATAATTTTGCCTCAGATCACATATTTTGTTCATTATTGATATGTTTAGGTGTTTTTCTTTGATAAATTCTGTATAACTTTATAAACTGTGACAGGGTAAAAGGGGCTGCATTGTTAGCTCCAGTTGTGAACTACTGGTGGCCTAGTTTTCCCCCGGCTTTAGCCACAGAGGCATACCATCTTCAACCCGTGCAGGACCAGTGGGCATTGCGTGTTGCACGCCACGCCCCCTGGCTCGTCTACTGGTGGAACACTCAGAAATGGTTCCCGGGCTCCAGCGTTGCTGCAGGGACCCAAAACTTCACAGCTCCCGACCTCCAAATCATCGCTAAAATGGCTGCCTCAGGAGTGTCTCACAAGGTACACTTTCCCTCTCACAGGGCAATGCCATTAGCATCTTCGGTTTCTTGCTGACATGATTGCTCGATCGTTGATGTGACCAGGCGTACGCGACGCAGCAGGGCGTGCACGAGTCCTACCACCGCGACATGATGGTGGGATTCGGGCACAGGGATCTTGATCCAATGCAGCTTGAGGATCCCTTCCCACATGGGGAGGGCTCTGTTCATCTGTGGCATGGCACTGATGACGGGGTCGTGCCCGTGTCGCTTCAACGGTACATTGCAGAGGAGCTGCCATGGGTGCAATATCATGAACTGCCAAATGCTGGACATCTCTTCTCATGTGGTGAAACTGCTGTCAAAGATGCCATATTGAGCAAGCTTTTGATGGCTTATAAAATGGTTCACTGATATTTTTTTTGCTCATGTTTATGCATTGAGGGTGATTGTTACTTCAATTTTATTTCAATTCTAGATGATTCTTTATGTGAAGAACCTTTACAAGAACAAGTCTGCGCATCAAGAGTGTGCAAACATTTTTTTCATTGCATTTGATTGATGATTGCTGGTTTTGAGGGTCTTTCTTGATGAATAATGATATTACCAAAATTTAATTATCATAAAATTTTCTTTTACTACGTTAATTATTTATTGTGAATTGTCTACAAGTAATTATGACTTATTTATTGTACTACTATTATGGATGACAAAGATACTACTCCTAGTCTTACTACGCCTAGTAACTCTATTCAACACGTGTCACAAGTCACAACCTAAAAAAATTAACAAATGTTAGAAATATCTATTTTATGAATTAATTTTGATAAAGTATACTAAAATTTTGATTTCTTACCAAACATAAACTTTTACTTTTTTTAGAATTTGATACAAGTTTAAATTTTGTTGTCCTATATCAATTTTTAGGAGTATGATTTGAAAGCTCTCAATAATATCTTTCTAACTGTACATACATACTAGTATACTACTATAAAAATGAAAACATAGAGTTTCGTAATAGTGACTTTCAAATTATTTTAGATCATCTTTTTTCACTAAAATCCAAAATTATGAATACTACTGTGTTAGAAAGCTATCATTGAGCAGCAATATTTTAAAATTTATATCAAACTCGGGATAACCAAGTTAGTAATAAAATTAGTTAAACATAAAAAAATAAGAAATAATTCATATAGTTACTACCATTAAACTTAATTTTATCAAATAGCAATATTAATGTTAAATAAAACTAATTCAATAATAATATTTTCAAAAATATATTAAAATTATAAATTATTAAAATACTTCTAAAATATTCTCACCGCAATTAATTGCAACGTGATGGCTACAATGTAGAATAGATTAGTTTAAAACTTTATACAAGAGCCTGAGAAAAGGCAAAACTACTACAACCACATTTTCATTATTTTGTTGATCTATCCCACCTACCAAATTTTAGGTGCGAAACTATATTCGATAAAATAGATATTTCTCCATTGGCTTTTAATGACACTAATAAATATTGTACGAATGCTATAGATATAGGGAATCTTAGACATGTTTGTTAATGCATTATTGATCCTTACATTTAAATATTCAATTAAACACAAAATAACGAAGTATTACTCCTATTTAATTTCTTTTATCTTATCATTATAAATTTATAATTATCCTTATATTTCTCTTCATTTTATGATTCCACTCTTTTTTTCACGAGTAATAATATTATTATGAGTTACTGGTCTTATAATATAAAAAGAAATAATAAATGATACTACGAATTATGGAAGAAGAAAAAAATTCAATTTATATGATTATAAAATAGATAAAAGTCAAATGTGTTAGTTGCTTCTGATATCACTATTGATGCAGTAGGCGTATCCACTTTGAAAAATATTTAACTTCAACCACCATTTTCATAAACAAAACCGAATTTTTTCCCTCTTTGTTTACTTTGCTCTTTGGTTTTTCAAACTGGTGGATTAACTCATTAGCTGAAGCAATCCAAAGAGCACACTGTCTCTCAAAGGTTGAAGCTTTGGTACTTAATTTCTGTTTGAGATTTTTATTGCACATAATTCGATTTCAGATTCTTGTTATATGTGTGTTTTTGTTTGTTTTTTAATATGTGGGATTGTTGGAGAAGTTGTATTTGTTTCCATTTTCAGATTCATATTCATAAATATATTCATATTATCCTGTTTCTTGAAAATTTTAGTTGGGCTTTTGCTGTGAATTTGGATTCTTGGAGTAGATTATTCTGAATCTGGGATGTATCTTATATTTTCAGTTGATTACAATGTAATAATCTGATGAAGCTACAACCGATTTCAAGAAAAATACATGAAGCTTTTGTTTTTTTATTTTGTGACTAGTGGGATTAAGAGACTGTGCTAACCAATTCTTGCCCTCTTGTATTTTTATAAATTCACTCTCTTGATTTAAATTTTAGAGATTAAACTCTCACAAGGACTCATGTATAATACTAGTATTCTCTATGGCAGCTATGTTTTGGAAAGCTATAGCAGTGTTGTTGATCGCGTTACTAGCGTGGTCATACCAAGCCCTGTGTCCTCCAACCCCTCGGCTCTGTGGCACCACCGGTGGCCCATCAGTCGAAGGGCCTAGAATCAGACTTAGGGATGGAAGACACTTAGCCTACATGGAGCATGGAGTCTCCAAAGAGACAGCTAATTATAAGATCATTCTGGTTCATGGATTTGGCTCTAATAAAAACGAGGCGCACTTTGCTAGATCGGTATGGTTTTGAGTTATAGAGCCCTTTCTCGTTAGCTATCTCTGCTCTTGGTGAAGGTGACTTGTAAGTACTTTTCAGGCATTGGTTGAGAAACTGGGGATACACTTGGTTTCGTTTGATAGACCGGGTTATGGAGAGAGTGATCCTGACCCAAAAAGAACGATGGAGAGCATTGCGTTGGACATAGAGGAGCTCAGAGATAAACTAGCACTCGGCCCCAAGTTTTACATTATTGGAACTTCCATGGGAGGGCAAGTGGTTTGGGGTTGCCTCAAGTACATTTCTCATAGGTAAAAAAATGTACTTTGATACTGTGTACAATTAGTACTCCTTGATTTCATATGATCAACTGTTTGGGTTTGGTTATGTGAAATTGGTATATGATGGCAGGCTAGCAGGAGTGGCGATGATAGCACCCGTTGTCAATTATTGGTGGCCGGGTTTTCCTGCGAAGCTAGCAACAGAAGCATACTATGAGCAGTTCCCACAAGACCAATGGGCGTTACGGGTGGCACACTACGCTCCTTCACTCGTTTATTGGTGGAACACTCAGAAATGGTTTCCTCCCTCCAGTGTTGCTGCTGGAAGACCTAATTTCACTGCACCGGATCTCCAAGTTCTTGCAAAGTTATCGGCTTCAATGGTTAACAAGGTACTTGTTTTCATCTCATTTTTAGAATGGCATGAAACTGAGGAAACTGCTTTTACTTCAAATAGCTTCTTATCTTGCTTGTCGACAGGATTATTCAACGCAACAGGGGCTGTTCGAGTCACTTCACCGTGATATGATGATTGGGTTTGGGAGTTGGGATTTTGATCCTATGGATCTTGATAATCCTTTCCTCAACAGAGAAGGGTCTGTGCACGTGTGGCAGGGCGATAATGATGGCTTGGTTCCCGTCACTCTGCAGCGCTACATTGCGAAGAAGCTCCCGTGGATACAATACCATGAAATGCCAAATGCTGGGCATCTGTTTCCACATGGTGACACCACCGCGACAGATGCTATCTTGAACGCGCTCCTGGTAGGCGACAAGTGATTTTAGAAATGTTCGATACCTGCACTGTGTTGTTATTCTTGTGTCTGTTGAGACTTCATGTTACATGAATTTAATCCCAACTCTTGATAGAATGTAGCTTAGAATGAGTTTTGGAGTAAGGAAATTATGTACGAGGAATAGTGTTTGCATTATAATGAGATGGAAAACAGACATATGGCAAACTGAATTTATTTGTTTATATTTCTGAAGAGATGTTTACACAATAATTTGGTAAAAAAGCAAGATGAAATGGCTTAACAAGAAAACTCATTACAACAATTAATATAAAGGTTCACATCTTGAATTTTCTCAGTACGAACACGACTTTTGAAATGTGGATATTCACTTGGGCAGCCCAGTTTCAGGGTTAATAAGAGACTGGTTTTCATCGGCTAGCACAACGGGTCCTCTCCCGGGTTTTGTGCAAATAAAGTAGCTAACATCTCCCCTGCATCTCTGGGTTGATGCATTCTCAGGAGGCGGAGCCAAATCTTCGATATCCTTCAAGTCCTCAATGCCAGCATCTTTTAGTATCGTCTTATCACCAATGACATAACTGTGGAAATGGGGGTCGCATACAGAAGAGCACATGAGTTATCATGTGTCAAGATTATATAGTATGCAAGAAACACCTATAATTTGGGAACTCGGAACTACCTGTTCAAGTCTGCATCTGATTGAGGAGGGAACTGAAAGAGCAACCTCTGAAGCAAAAGGGCTGCAGTCTTCCTGTCTTTTGAGATTAGAACTGCATTTGGCCCAGCATCAAAGGTATAAGCCACCTGTAAATCATCTTTCTATTAGTAACCTTCTGGTTCTAGCTAAAGTCTATCTTAAAATAACTGGAACGTGTTGAGTGACAAGAGATTAATAGGAAGTGGGCATTCAAACAATCCATTTGTGGATAGGGAGTTGCGTTTCGACTATCTTGATTTCTTATCAGCTTGTGAAGCTGAACGAAAAGGCTCACATCCAAAGAAAGTGGAAAAAATTGTCTATTAGTTCAAAGGTGATTGTTCCGAAAGGCAAGTTGAAAAAACTTCCCCTATTCATTCTAGATGTAAAGAGAAAGAGATTAACCTGAGGTGTTCCTTCATGACGATTCCATTTCTCAACACCGCTGATAATCCTGAAATATTCATGACTCGATGAGCTTCAAAGTGACGATTTACAAAAAAAAATGCTCAATTATTTGAAAAGATAATATGGTGTTGATTAAAACTGAAGAAGGGTGCTTGCCTGTGGGATGCGTCATTCATGTAGAATATGGGGGGCAGGGTGTCCAGGCAAACTGCATGGAACTGATTACTGTCCGCACAAGCCAGACGAGCAAAAGAAGGAAAATCACGCTTAGCTATAGCTGCTTCCATTTCTTTTATACGCTTCGGTACTACTTCCTGTGAAATTTCAACAAGACATTGGATTCTTCGTCAGTCTAAAAACTGATGCCATACTATCCAACATAAAGACAAAGACAGCAAAGAGACTCGAGAGGGATTTCAAAAATCAAGTGAGGCGTGAAATATTGACAAAGTTCATACAGTATTAGGGAATGTCACTGGCATACCTTTGCTCTATGTTTTATAAGCTCACTGGTTTCAACTGTGTCACGCATTCCAGATGTACTACTAGTTTCCTTCTGTTTTGAGCTTACCTGAAATTCAAACAAACACCACTTAATAACAAGTAATATGCTATAATAACACAATTACACAAAAGCTAGTAAATGAATGTGATGTTAAGATAGATACGGATACACACCACTGCAATAATAACAACGAGGTCATCCCAGTGCTTTTCATCGGCAAGTTGCACAGCAACACTGTCACTGCCATTATCCTCCTGCAGTCATCCAGGGAAATTAATTAGAAAAGTAACAATAATCAAAGAACAAAAAGTATATAAAATAATCTATTTATGAAAATTACTTTTCCCATGATCCACTTGACAAATCCACCATACAAGCTGCGGCAAGCACTTCCTGACCCTTGCCTGATATGTATACAGAAAAAGATAGTAATTAATTTTGTAATAAATTGTATCGGTTCTGGTCAGAAGATAGTGAGGACATATCTGAGATCAATGAACTCGGGAAATCTATATTTACCTTGCAATAGCAGACAATTGGCTGTGATCTTCTTTCACATTCATGAGCTTTGCCAAGGAAAAAACTGAAAAATAAAAATGATCACCTTAGTTAGAATGGATGTAGAACTGAAATATTTCAGCCACTTTACTATACTAAAAGACATTTGAAAATTGCAATAATCAACATATTTTGTTGAAAATTTGTGAACACAGAACTAGAATTTTGGGTGAACAACCCAAAACAACCATTCATAGTTTTTTTTTTTTAAGGTAAACAGAAATTCATATTCAGGCAATCAGAAAGTTCATTTACACAACTCTAAGAATAGAAATGCTTCATTGTTTGAAAGAGTGCAAGATAATCATGTGATGTGGAACAGGAAAAAAAAAGGCAGGATCTTATTTTTAAGCAAGTGATTGAGTGAATATCAAATTACCTAGGCATGCCAAACCAGCAGCTGATGATGCTAAACCAGCAGCAGTAGGGAAATTGTTATAAGAAACAATGTGCACACGCAGCTTCTCCCACTCCTTTTTTGTGATCTTGATGCCCCTCTTCTCATCCTCATAATCAGTAGCACGTGAGCGAATTTCTCTCAACACGTTTTGGAATCTGCCACCAGAAAGAGATACCTCCTACACAAGCAAGAAACACATAAGATATACTGCACTGTTAAAAAATCATAGGGCTAATCGAACGGATACAGCACTCCCAAATAGTCTTATCAAGCTACAGCAATGGTGGACACTAGCCAAGCCTGGTTATTTTTCCTCAATATCTCCTGTGATTGTACTCATAACTCTACATTCCTTAGCAAACTCAACTCACTAATTGAACAAGCCCATCTTCAAATTTACATTCACTATGAAGACCAAAACAACCAAACCTTTAATCATATTCATAAATCTCTTCAAACCTTATCTTAAAGTGGAATAATTTTTACTGCAGAAATCATCAGTTCAAGCCTGAATTAACACACACAACACACACACACACACATTTGTATACAAAATACAATTAGGTCAAACGGCATCAACTCAAACAAAATTAAAGAGGCAAGCAAGAAAAAAAAATCATAAAACTCGATGTAATTGTACCTTCCCGTTGAGCCAGATACGATCATGAGTGAAGGCGGGGCTGACAGCGACGGAGGTGGTGGTGCAGAGGTGGCCGGGGTCGAGAGTCACGCTGATGCTGTCGTTAATCGGAAGAATCAGCTCCTCGTCCCTCTTCCCCCAGTACTTAATCACCGCTATGTTCGTCGGCGTCTGCGCCGTCACACTCAGAACCCATTTGTCCGCCGCCATGAAATTGTCTCGATTTCTGCCTTCGCTGTGGCTGGTGTGGATCGGATCTGACAGGTTGAGGCGAAGTAGTTATGCAAATGTGTGTGGATTGAGTTGGTTTATAGGTATACGTTCATGCGCAGTGTGTGTGGAAGGGGTAGATTGGTCAGCTTAGAGAGACGCCATTGTTGAATTGAATGAGCTTAAAAAACAGTTAGTTAGGCTTCGTTACAAACTAGGCACCAGCATTGCCTGCGCCGTTGCATACTAATTTAGTCAATAACTCATGTTAGTATCCCAAGTTTTTAAATTCACAAAATAAATATTGTTCGATTTTTTCATGTACTCAAAAAAATTTATGAATTTAGATGACAAAATTTAAAACATTTCATCAGTGACATGATTATCAATAACAATTAATAACTTAAAAGGATAAATTGTCAGAAAAACTAGTATAAGTTTTCGTGTCAATTTTATCACAATTTTTAAATATAAATCATAATTTTAATATTTTTCTCAGTTGATTTGGATTAGTAGGAAATTGTGTATAATTTGAAAGTTAAAATATATTAATCTAATCCTGTAATTTATATTTTTCAGATTAAAATTATAGCTTTTGAGTCGTAGTATATTAATATGGTCATACACAATATTTCTCGTATTTAAATCAATAGAATAGTTAAAAAAATAGCAAAGTTACTCCTAACTTAAAATCGACACTCACTTAGTATAGTGCTACTTAATTGACTATTAAGTGGTGCAGTGGTGGAGTGGTAGGTTAAGTGGGAAGGCTGCTGAAAATTGTCAATAAATATCATACTATAGTAGTATTAAAAATTGTGCTCCACTAAGTCAAGTGTGAATAAATTGAAGAGTCTAAATTAGACAGCCAAGCTTTGAATATAAAAAGTGATGGTGTGCCTAAAATATTTATTTATTAGTACTCTTGTATCCTAAATGAATATAGGTTTATTTGAGTGTAGCCTTCTTAATTTATTATTGGTACAATTGACAAAGAATTTCTTATAGACTAGTAGTGTGACTTGAGCAATCTTATATTAGTACAAGGCTACTACCAATATAACAGTATTTTAAACGATATTATAATCGTAAGCTGTTGTATTTAGAATTTTGAGATATACAAATTTAAAAAGTAAAAAAAGCCAAAACAGCCAAATAAGTCAGCACCAATTGATTGACCTGTTGAGTCAAACTATGAATGAAAATAATTCAGTTTAATCTCCAATTACTAAGTACTAAGATATAGAAACATGTGATAATTTATCCATCTTAAGATATTTCATTAGCGAATCAAACACACAGTTATCAAGAGATCACATATCATTAAAATGGTAATTTTCATGACATTAAAATGTAGTACACATAAACTACAATAACTCAAAAATTTGCTACTATCATCCATCAAAATTTGGTGTTGAACATTAATCAGAGCAAGCTCTTGAACTCCACCAGTGAACCATCAAGTCTCAATAATCTAGTCAGAATCTGGATCGCCATCCACGATGTCTGGAAATACATCTTCAGCTTCATCGTCTGCTTCGAACATCATCGCATTACTTCTGTCGATATTAGATAATCTAGCAGATATTCTTTCAAGTATAGTCTCTGAAACAGAAACCGCACCACTCTCAGCTGTGACGTTGTTCTCTACTGGTGCAGCTTTCCCATTCGCAGGCTCTAGCTCGACGTTTTCCAACAGGCCACTTTTGAAGCGTTTCACTTCAATGCCATTGTTGTCAGGACCATTTTCTGAGGTTGTAACCTCATTTTTCTTGAGGACATCAACACCAGAAGTGACTTCGTCAGCAGGGTCCATGGGCTGTTGCCTCTCTGTGACTTGAATTTCCATTTCATCGTCTTTTCCACGCCAATTTTCAATGAGGTCGTCTTCTTCTGATTCAGGCCCATCATGTTGATAATTAGGAATTCGTCTGTCTCCACTAGGGTATATAGGATCGCGCAAGTGGCCAAGAGCTTTATACCCATCGCCATCGGAATTGAAATTCAACAAAGGAAGGCTCCTCGGGTGTATGAGCACTTCTAAAGCCAGCAGTGCATGCCCACAATACTCAGCAAGCTTTGTGTCTGCTGCTTGCGTGCCTACAGAATATACAAGCATAAGCAACAGAGAGAAGCAGCAGAAAGAGCATCTCGTGTCTATATTCGTTATTGTGCAGCAGACGAATCTATGCATACTCTTAGGCAATTGTACATTTGTAAGATTCAAGAAAGGAAGACCGATTGAGCATAATATATTACCTTTACGGAAAAGCTGTAGACCAAGCGCCAGATGAGATGGGCGTACTCTGCCAGGCGAAAGAAGAGATGCCAGAAGTGCACGTAATGCAGCTACTTGGAAGTCTGCCCACGTAGGCGTAGCATCACCTGATAGAAGAATCTTCCTTTCCTCCTTGGACCCTCCTCTACAAGCATATGTGGCCACAGTTATAAGCAGTTTATCAACGTCTCCTCGCCAGCTTTCAGATCTAACTGAACCACCCTGTTGACAATTGTAGATTTGTTCAACTCAATGAATATAATATTACAAACACTCAACCGTTGTCTAACTTAACAGGGCAAAAACAGCTACTATTACTATATAGTTGGGTATGAGATAGTTTTTACTTGAACTAAACCAAAAACTATATTTCAGGTATTAAGATGGACATCATTGTGGGCCTCATGCTTAAAACATGTACTGTGGTAATTTTCAGAAAGAATGAATCTCAATGTTGAAACGCCCAAGAAAAATTCTCAAAGTCTGGCACTTTGGATTTACCATCCATTAGAATGTAACAGAGCATTTGAAAGGTGGTAGTCAATGTTATATCATCTATTTCTGAGGATACAAGATGGAATGAAACATTTCAAAGAAAAACTTGCATCTTAAATTCTTAACTCATGATTATCGTCAGAAGAACGTACCACAGTGAGGAGTGCTTCTAGTGCCTCCAACGCTGCAATCTTCACGGATATAGGAGTTGAATTAATTGACATTTTCCCTTCCAGATCACCATGAGCAGGCTGCTCTTGCAATGAAACTTTACCACGCTTCCTTTTCTTATAGTGGAAGTCATTGGACAATTCTGCCTGGACCTTTGTGTTTGCACCTGAGCTTTTGACGTCCTTCTCAATCCCAAGGAAATCTAAGTCAACGAATACATTGCTGACAATATTCTGGCTAACATGAATTGCAAGCCCTGCCCAAAGAGCAAAAATAAAGACTATGACAAAACGAAGACTTCATTGCATCCACTCAACATTACACACGCGCAATGTAAACATTTTCAAGCTGAAACGCTGTAAATGTCATGGTTACAGGAGTCTACCCATCAGCATTTAATAATAAAAATTTAAAACATGTTATCGTACCAACGCCCATTGATATTAGGAGGACTTTCAGAATTGAGTATGCTTTTATCTTCAGCCCAGGGATTTTACATCTGCTCAAGTATTCTTTCAGCAACTCAAAAATTTCCGCAACATAAGGTAAGACTTGGCTGCGTGAAAGAAATAAGAAAGTCTGAACATCAACAGAGCTAGCTTGAAGAACTTTTGTTTAAAAATTAAAACTGAAGCACTTCGAAGAATTTTAACAGATACTCTGTAGTATTACATTCTAGAAGACTAGACAACAATTGAAACAAGACAATGATCTGTGTAGGAACTCCTTATTTGTGGCCTCAGTCATCCTACAATCTTCCATTTGTACTTTTATAATTTTAAATTCAAATCAGGCAGCTAATAAATGCTTGCGATTGTTACAAAAGTCGGTACAGTTTAGGGAACTCAATTGAAATATCTACAATATTCTCCTACACTCATCTTTTGGGTAGAATGTAGCTTAGGACCATACGTCTCTTTTCAGGTATAATAGTTTCTTGGTGATTTACTCTTCTTTTTTCACCTTTACTTACATGGCAAAGTTGTTTCTTCTATTAACACTTATTGACACAGTGCTGTGATATGAAATGGTATGCACTTAGACCTAAACCTGTAGCCAAAGATATAAGCATGCTACCCTTAGAAGCACCACATCAGATCAACATCATCGGTACAGTAATTCTTGTTTGGTATCAGTTGCTCTTTGAGAATATATGATATACCTGCCCAGCCCCTTGACAATAGCAGTGAGGATTTCCAGACTTTGGAATTGCATATTTGGGATTTCCGAACAAACAAATTCTTGTTTCAGGGTGGTCATGAAAGAATAAGAAGATAGAGGTAAGGAGCCATCGACCAATAGCACCCTCCCAGCAAGGGCTATTAAACCACAAATAGGAACATGAACCTGATGTTTCACACAAGTGTTATTCTTTACTCTGCTTGGCAGAAAATCAAACCGCAAAAGATGAATTCATGCTTTTATTCGAAAGCAGATGCAAAAATAAGAGAATACCATAACAGGGTAAGGAGTTGTTAGCATGTCAGAACAGCACTGCAGAAGAGAAGAAATTCTAGATGCCAACAGTCGCTCGGGGCTCCTGGTTGAAATATCTGAGCTTTGATCAGACACTTCTGAGCCTCCTAGTGGAGGTGGAGGTTCTTTGCCGGCCGGAAGCAAAGCCCTCATTGCTTTAGCATTTCTGGTCTCTGTAATAAAACGACTTAGACATGTGATTACTACTAATGTCAGCAACTGCTAATGGAAACTTCTCTCAGTACCTTCTTCAAGACCCTGGAATGCATCATTCAACTGGCTGTTTACATAAAGTAAAATCTTATTCATCATCAGGGACCAGCTATCCTCATCTCCTCTGGATTTTGGAAGCAGTGATAACCCATGGCCTAGGTTCTGTACCAAGTGCCAGTAGTTTGGTAAGATTAATTTTAACTTAGTGACAAATCAAATATTTCACAAACTCCCACCTTCAAAACACTTGGAGAGCATTTTCCAGATATGAGCTTTGAAACAATAGCAGCTTCAACCTAAAATAATAAATTCATTTAACAAGAGGTCAAATCTCTTCAAATATACCGTATGTTTGTAGATTATAAAGGGTAACCACTTACACTGTCATAATGTCGGTGAACTGCTGATGGAACGAAATCAATCAAGGTACGTAAAAGACACATAGCTTCTTCCTGCATTTAATTCATCCCAGAAAAAAGAAAAAAAAAAGGAAAAATGATTAAACTTGCACAGCAGAAACTATCACTTTTCAATTAGTGTTATAAGAGTCAACATCTTCATAATAATGACTTGATGGGCCATAAAATAATTTTGACAAATATAGATGAAGTAAAACAAAAGGTAAAAAGGCAAGCTCAGTACAAATTCAGTATCCTTTGCTTATTTGTACTTTTTCCAATCTTAGATATCTTCCAAAACAAGTCTGCATATAGTTAAATAAAATGGAAGTATATATTTAACTAATTAACTATAAATCTATAAATAAAGATCTGAACTGTCATGCCACTGATAGGTGCAATACATCTGAATTCTAAATGCACTTGAATGAGTTTGCAATACAGATCCTTTTTGAACCAAACCACAGATACCTTAGTTTAAGTCATGTCTGTCGTACACATATAATAGCATTTTGATCACAAATCTTTCACTTACATCGCACTATTGAAAACAATTCTAACTAACCTTCACTTACATAATACATGTGCTGCCCATCTATCACAACTTTATCCAATACAAAAAAAAATCACACCAAAACACATTAAAAATCAGTGCACGAGAATCCTGTGATATACCAACCAATACAACAGATGAGTTCTCCTCGTTTAACAGCTTCAGTGACTGCTGAGTAACTTTTGTTGCCAGCGAAGTTGCATCCTTTTTCACATTTGAAAAATCATCCAGCCTAATTCACATAACAAAATTAGAAAACTAAACAATTCAAGATAGTGTAATAAGTTCACAACAGCTAAATCTTATATGACAGCTAGAATTTAACAGATCAAACAGAACCTTCACATCTGACATGAAGAAGCAGATAACACCCTAGTCCCTAACATAATTTTCTGTAGGGCACACTGGACTATATCTATCTCAGATTCTTTAATAGGTTGATACAAATGTCAACTACACTACACACCTTACAAGACCCAAGCTTTTGTATTAGTTTGAAGATCCCCATATGGAGGTTTTTCTTTGTTTCCCATTGCCTATTACTTGAGAAGTGTAACTAATATGTGCACAGATATCTCTGCATAGCAACACGAGCGAGACACGTAATACTGAAGAATCTCTAATTTTCAAATTGTTTCTAATACATAGAATCTAAAGAATTTCCATTATTCCACCATGGCACATTTCATACAAAACAATAAAAAAAGTGATTGACTCGTATCTTTTTCAAGAACTAAATAGAAACAGCATGGATAATGAACATACATACAAAGACCAGTTCAAATCCACATACCTTGTAAACATATCTGATAGAGAGGCACAAGAAGATGCCTTCACAAAATGAGAAACTTCTGAAGGCTGGTAAGAAGATAAAAGAAACAACGTAAACAAAACAAATATATATCCAAGGTAGATGTCACATTTCCTTTTTTGGAAAAAAGATCACTCTCACATTAACATATAAAAATATTTTTTCTCTCTCCACTTAACACACATAATAACATCTCCTCAAATCCCGTGCCACCACCCAAGTATGACATCTAGCTTGGAACGGAGGGAGTATATTACGATTCTGAAATTCTTTTATTTTAATCTCCCCACAAGTTCTTTCTGCTCATTAATTTTAGTGCAGAGAGACTTCACCTCTAAAATAACATGAATACACTACATCTGCAAAGTATTATTTAGAACCATGGGAAGCTTAATAACAATATTTTACATTCAATTCTAAAGAATATGAACCAACAATACTTATGGTTGCACGATTACATTCTTAGCTACTCCGTTCCTTCATAGTTGAGTCATTTTTCCATTTCGGGAAGTTCCTTCATAGTTGAGTCATTTCCATATATGGTAACTTTTTTCTCTTTCTTACTTTACTCTCTCTTGCTTTATTCTCTCTACTTTATTCACTTTATACTTTATTCTCTCTATCTTTTCCTCTCTCTTACTTTTTTATCTATTTATTTAACACATCCAACATTCTTTTCTAAAACTCCGTGCCGAAAAGTTTCTCCTCAACTATGAAGAAACGGAGGGAGTATTAAATAGCAGAACATACCTGTATATGCGCGAGAAGCTTGTTCAACCAAACATCATATGAAGTTAAAAAGCGCTCTGAACTGCACTGTTGGCAGGTCAATCCAAGTAAACATATCCCAGCCCAGCACTTATCTGGCTAAAGAACATCCATGAACACCAAAAAAACATATAAGTACATGTCACCATATTTATTAACTTCATCAAATATCAATTACTCATAAAATACCCAGCGACCATAAACATGTCGAAAGACACCAAAGAGTAAAATAAAATAGAATGAAAAAATATTTACAAAATAAACCTACATTACACCGGCACACATTGATGCCCAAAAACAAAATCTATTGAGCCAGGATAAAATCACCACAAGAAAAGTTCACTTTATTTAATTTTACATTTGTGAGAAATTTAGGCACATATCTCATCCATTCCACATTTCAGTCAAACTACTAGAAACAGTAAAATCTGAATCGGTGCTATTTGCTTGTCTGATTGAGCAAACACAGCACATAAACCACAGATACTACAACAAAACCTGTACAACGAACTGACGAAGTCCCAATGCAGACTAGCTACGAAAACAATGAAACAATTAAATGCAAATTAAATTTCTTATTACCAAATTGCTAGACGCCAAGGCGAGCAATCGATTGACCCATGAATCGACGGCCGATTTCCAGGCGTCCACCAAATCCTGTTGCGTCTCAGGGGGTGTCCGCTCCGATAACAATTTATGGGTTTTGACGGCGGAGACAACGTACGACAGCTCCGAGGGGTTAGTGAAGGGATGCTTCTCATCGGGGACGTACTCCCTCAGCAGCGAACGGAGCAATTTCGGTTTCATTGCGACATCGTACATGGCCTCCGGCGCCGACATTTTCTGCCGTTCTATGGTAGAAGGGTTTATGGTTTAGGGTTTTAACAAAACGCAGAGCTGAATTCACTCGTAAAATTTTTTGAGTTTTTTTTTGTGAAATTAGAAACCGCGCCAATAAAAAAAAACATAATAAAACTAGTAATGCACTTTGAAAATTTCTAGGCCCTTGTTTAACACTTTAAGAGCATCCACAATGGGACGGATATCCCGGGGACATCCCGACGGACTTCTCAAAAACACCTCATGTCACTTCATAAGGACATTCCACTACACAATGACGGACATCCCCAAAGACATCCCGACGGATATCCATAAAAAACAATAAAAAATCGGGACGTCCGTCGTGTCAACGCAATGGCGGACATCCCGACGAACGTCCCAAAAAGCCGCGGAACTCCGGTGTCCGCAACGGACGTCCGTATCCGTATGCATGCTGCCTAATGGCGGACGTCCCGGCGGACGTCGGACCGGTGCGGACGTCCGGCACGCCGGTCCGACGTCCGCCATTGTGGATGCACTAAAGTCTTTGTAGATGGATTTTTCGTCCTTTGTCTCTTTACACATTAGTACTATTTCATTTAGGCCCCCATACCAATATTAACAACTAAAGTAGTAGTATAATGGAATTTAATTATTTAGACCTAACTAGAATAAATTGGCACCCTTCGACTTTTCAGACATACAAATATAACTATAACTTGCGTTATCACACCTCAATCATACTCCAATTTATAAACCATAGACTCTCTTAGTAACCTTAAATTATATTCCTTTTGTCTCATTTTAAGTGAAATATTTTCTATTTGATAGATGACTTTTTCAATTTTATTTTATGAGTCAAATAAAAAAGAATAGAAAAGAGATATTGATATTTTCATTTTAAAAAATATATCAATTAAAATGAAATATCCAAAGAAGTAGTAGTAATTAATTTATTGATAGTGTAGATATCGAATATTCTTGAAACAATCGGAGTATAATTATTTAAATTTAAATGGTTGATTAGAAATATGCATATGCGGTTTGGATTTATTGCCACACTAATCAACATATCCGCGTTCGTTTTTCTATTTCAAAAGTTATTTAGTTTTATGATTTCATAATAACATTTTGTTATATAATTGATGATTTTAGATCTTATATAATTATATTTTTTTTAGAGTAAATGTCAAAATTGGTCCTAAACATATGACCATTTTACAATTTTGGTACTACACATTAAGTTTTGAATTATTGCATCCTATACTTTTAACTCGGGCCAAAATTAGTCCAAAATGGAACCGATAAATATTAACAGTCATCGCTTTTTAATCAGATTTTGACCTAATTAAACTCTTAATTTTGATTATTAGCCCCCTTCATTTTTATTAGCAACTAATTAATTAATTTAAAATACTAAAGTGAATTAAAACAACATTGATATTTCTAATTATTTAAAACTAGGCGTCCACGAGCCAGAAGGGGGTCGATTCAGCGCCTCCGAATCGGAAATTGTGCAGTTTGTCGTCGAGCAGCATACCTAGAAATGGAGTAAGCTCGACTTTGTAGGAATGTAGGTTGAAAGGTCCGATTGCACCGAGCTTGACGAGAACCTCGCTGAAGATGCCATTGTCTTGCTTGACGTTTAATCTATTTCTCTAAATGTAGTAATCAGGCAGGTTTGAGTACCCGAATTCGTCGTCACTGTGAGCGGAGACATAGACCTCGATCACGGCTCTGTACGTGTTGCTAGGGATTATGAACTAGAACCATTCCTCTCCGGCGGCGGACATCGAGACGGTCAAATCGGCAAGGATTTGGTCCAATTCGAGCGACGCAGTGGGCGCGAATGACTGTTGGGGGTTGCGTATGTGTTTTCTAGGGGTATTTTGAGTGGGGATTCTATTATGTTGTTGAAGAGTAAGGTGATGTTGATGTGGAAGATGTCGATGTAGAAGTCGTCGACGATGTTCTCGAGCATGACGAAGAGGGTAAGGTTTCAGCGGTGGAGGAGGGTGGAGTAGCGGGTAATGTATTTGCGGAAGGTTAAGGAGATCCCTTGAGGGATGGGCTCGGGGGTGCTGGTGCGGAGGAGCTCGGCGCCGGCGAGCCAAACAGCGGAGATGCAGTCATATTGCGTACCGTTGGAGGCACCAGAGAATTGGAGGACGGCATTGGACGAGTTGGAGTTGAAGGGGAAAGAGTAGTTAGCGGCGGTGAGGGGAGGTTGTAGGTGTTGCCAAAGATGTGATTGAAGAGGGGAAGGCTGCAAGCGGGGGTCAGGGAGTCGTAGGGAAGGGAGCGGCTCACTTCGATTAGTTTTGGGGGTTGGGTGGAGGCGGAGCAGCGGGTTCTCGGGAGTGGACGGTGCTGGAACGGCGGAGGGGAGGCACCTTAATGAAGGAATCTTATTTATTTAGAATAAATATTTTTTTCATTTTATTTAGAACAAATACTTTTATTTTAAAATAATTAAAAATTATTAACAAATTTATTAATTAGGTCAAAATCTGATTAAAAAGCGTTGACGGTTCCGTCCATTTTGGCCCGAGTTGAAATGTATAGGATGCAATAATTCAAAACGTAATATTTATGATCAAACCATATGTTTAGGATATGACCAAGTTTGACCTTTACTCATTTTTTTTATCATTTCATAAAAATTATTTCACACTTTGAAATAGTGAGAATATTATGGAATCGATCGTTCATTAGACGAGTGTGACAATAATTTGACAACAACATGGAACTATTCATAACTTTTTAAATAAATTATTCATATATTTTCATTTTGACATGATAATATAAATAGGAATAAATAATATACCGAGAATTTACCATAGTTTTAATTGCAGTGTTTAACTAAGACGGCGCCGCCAAGCCCAACTCTCGTCGTCTCCCTGCATCGCCGGAGCGCAATGGCCGCCGCCAGGTAACTCCGCCTCTATCATCCGCGCCGCCTATTTCCGAATACAACACACTATCATCTTTTAATCGCCTATGAATTGCAGAAAGATGAGAGCATTCAAACGGTGGATGAAGGACCAAGGCGTAGAGTGGAGCGACGCCCTTCTATTCGCAACCGAAAGCGGCTGCGCCAACGACTCGCCGCCGATCTCCGTGGAGGCCTTAAGCGACTTGAAGGAGGGCGACGTCGTGGCGAAGATCCCTAAGCAGAGCTGCCTCACCGTCGCGACTTCCGCCGCCAGCGATCTCATCGAGGAGGCGGAGCTCGGCGGCAATTTAGGGCTCTGCTTTGCCCTAATGTACGAGAAGATCCTCGGCGCCGATTCGAAGTGGTTCGAGTACTTGCAGATACTGCCTAATTTCGAGCCCATTCCGCTGCTCTGGTCAATCTCCGAAATCGACTCTCTCCTCGCCGGAACTGAACTGCACAAGGTCAGAACATCACGCTTAAAGCTCACTCAAGAATGATACATGATAATTCAGATATTAAAGCAAATAATTGAGTTAATTACGATTAGAAATTAGAGGCTTAGAGCTTAATCATGACTAACTTATTATTGTAATTGAAACCTAATTAGTTCGCCTCTATTTGATTATTTTCATCTGTAAACCACAAGGTTGAAGCATCTACATATCAATAGTCTGTGGTTTTTGAGCACATATTAGTATCTCTGTAGTGTATTGACAAACAATCAATGGAATGTGTAGGCAGACAGTTAAAGAAGACAAGGCTCTGGTCTTTGAAGACTGGAAGGAATGCATAAAACCTGTTTTGGAGTTGGACTCTTTTGAGCTAAAGCCGGAATCTTTCACCGTTGATGAATATTTTGCTGCAAAGAGTCTAGTTGCTTCGAGGTCATTTCAGGTCGATGAGTATCATGGCTACGGCATGGTCCCTTTGGCTGATCTGTGAGTTCTTCTTAAATCTCATAATGTTTGCCACTATTGAAAATGTAGGACATGGATTTTTGTTGTTTGTGAAGGTTATTTCGGATGAGATATTCAAAGTTAGTGTACTAACACAAAAATCTCTGAAACATAGATCTCTGAATCATTGTTTCGGACCTTTTATGTTTTCCATGACCTGTTTCCAGAATGTCATATCCATATTTAGCTTACAGATGATCGATTTAACATATTTATTTGCTTTGCTGCTTGCTGAAAAGCTCATTTGAATCTGAAACGTCTAAAGTCTGGTCTTTCGTGTTGATGAAAATTCGTCTGAGGTATCTGAATATTGAACAACTAAGATCGAAGTAAAGTTATTTTGTGTTGATTAATGTATTTTGTTTAATTACACTATCCCATCTTAAGCATATGCATTCTTGTTTTGTTCCTGTATAGTTCACCAGAGGCCAAATTGTCTGACATTCTGACTGAGTGTTCTAGTGATGCTTTTCAAAGGGGTCGATATGTTGTTTATCCTTCTCTTCACAGCTCTTCTTCCCATCTCTCAATGATTCCACTCTCGTGAATCTAGGTTTAATCACAAAACAGCTGCTGAGGATGTACATATTACAACTGAATCTGATAATGACACCGGCAGTGAAAAGGAGGGTACTGACCACGAAAGTGATGGAGATGATGACACCTCCAGTGAAAAGGAGGGTAATGACCATGAAAGTGATGGAGATGATGAGCCGGTAATTCATGATTCTCATTCGGAAAGAGGAGATGGAAGTGGGAGTGACCTAGAACTTTCTTCGGGCTCAGGAAATGAGTCTCCCTTCCTGGAAATTATCATGATCAAAGATGTCAAAGCTGGAGCTGAGGTATTTATATCGGCCCTAGTGTGACTAGATAACAATTCAGCATAATTTTGTCGATGGGTTCTGAAAAGACTAATATTGTTTCAGGTGTTCAATACATATGGACATTTAGGCAATGCAGCCCTTCTGCATAGATATGGATTTACAGAAGCTGATAATCCCTTTGATATTCTGAACATCGACTTAGATATTGTAGTCCAGTGGAGCTTATCTTTGTTTTCATGTCGCCAAAGTAGAAGCAGGCTATCAATCTGGAGAAAGATGGGGTACTCGGGATGTGGGGATCAAGATTCCGAATACTTTGAAATCTCATGTGACGGGGAGCCTCAAGACGAGCTGTTGGTTTTACTCTACATAATGCTGTTGCCCAAGGATGAATCCCCTGCACTTGATCAAGCCGTGTCGGGTACAGGAGAAACGAACGCAGCAGCAAAGTTCCAGTTGTTAAATAAGGAGATCGTTCTGTCTGCCAAAGGCTCGGATCCGAGCAAGAAACTGTTGCTGACGCCGGGCGTTGGGGCAGCTCTTTCTTCCCTTGCTGACTCTAGAGAGAGTCTGTACGGGCCGAGTTCTCTGGAGGAAGACGTGAAATCGCGTGACGGGTGCTGTCGTGCAACGGAGGGGAAGCTGCATCATTCGTTGATGCTGCGTATTAGTGAGAGGAGGATACTTGAGAAACTCAGACGCTATTCTGCAACTATAGTATCCGCTAATGGAGGAAGAAAGAGGAAAGGAACGGAGACGTGACTGTGATGGAACAATGCAGTAAAGCAAAGCAGATTCATTGCTCCAAGTTTTATTTATGCCGCTCAAACTGGCCGTTTATTTACATGTTGCGAGAATTGGAGTTTCATTATATTTGGATTATAACTCTTGTCAATCTATTCGATTCATACGAATCAAATCATAACTTTCCTACGATTCTCAGTTGTTCCATGAGATTATTATGTTAATCATTAGCATTTTTTGCAATAATTATTATGTTAATCAATTATAAAAAAATATTATTGTTAACGAAATAATAGTACTAATAAATAAATACTACCTAACTGATCCTTAATCCACCTAAATTCAGGAAGTTGTTTAGTTGACGTTGACGTAGAATATAAATAATATTCGAAACTTTAAAAATGTTTTTTAAATAATCAATAATGTTTCAAAGTTTATTTTGTGACCGTGATAATTTGATTTTTCGACCTATTAGTAGGAGGAAAAAGATGTGACGCTTGAAGGATAGTATAAATAAGTGATAGCCTTAAAATGTATGCAAATTTGGTGGTGGTATACATCAAATTTGAAATAGATCGAGGTATGACAAATTTTGAATGATCAAAATCAAATGTGAATTTTAATATGAAATAGATGAGATCATTAGTGACAGCACTTAACGGTTTTGAATATTGACTTTAAAGTTTGAAATTTAAGGAAGTCGTTAAATTTAATGATGGGAATATCAATTACGGTTCTTGGATTTAATGAGCTCAATAAATTTCATCTTAGAAAATTTTGAAACATCCATGTTCAAACTTCTGCCATTGACAATCCTAATATATTTTCTATGTTTACATTTACCTTGATATATTAAGGTATTTCATCGGAAATAACGTACTCAGCATACCATATAATTCCCTCATCTCCCAAATCTATATCTAATTAAAAATCTTAGTCCTAATTCATAATTACAACAATTTAAAAAGTTTAGTCCAAACTCCTAATTACAACAATTCAAAATTTATATAACTATTGCAATTAATGCCAAATTCTATTTATATGCATATAATTCGTAATTATCTCAAAATAAAATACAAAATCTATAACAAAATGAATGACTAAATCTCTTTTATATTCATGCTTTGTTCAATCTTCCCCCTTCCAAAATTTCCCTCCCAATTCTCTCTCTCTCTAGAGTGATTCTAATGGCGTTTGATCAATCGAAATTAGATCTATCGGAAACCTCCTCCGATCTTCCACCGGAATCCTTCTACATCCCCACCGGTGACGAACGCGAATGGTTCGATCGCAATGCTGTAATGCAGCGCAAATCATCCTTGAAGATAGGCTACCACCGCAACTTCAAATCCTTCTCTCAGCGCTCCGCCGCCGCCTCCCATCAAAAATCGTTCGCGCCGCCGCTTTCTGCTCTTCAGAAGGTCCAGAAAACCGGTAATCCACCGGAGAAGAAGCCGCTGTTTAGAAGCCGGTCTGAACCGGGCGGCAAGGCGGTCGTACATGAAACCGAACCGGTTTCGCCGCGAGTATCTTGCACGGGGAGGGTCAGGTTCAAGGGAGGTGACGGCAAGAAAACCGGGTTTTCGAGGATCGTCAGCTCTATATTTGGAAGTCGAACCGGTCAAAGCCGGTCCCAAAAAAGATTACCGGTGTGATTCGTTTTGGTTGGATCAGACCGGTCCGGTTCGGGTAAGTGGTCAAATGGTAGGGGCGCCAAAAAAAAAAGTGTAAACTAATGAATATATTTAATTTCTTTTCTTCATGGCTATTTTTTATATATACTATATTTGTTTAATAGATAATGTTAGTAATCTCATTTGGTCGTCCTTTTTGACAATTGGGATTATTTTTGTCGTTAAGTTATATTTTAGGGGAATTATAATGAATGGTGTGGGAAAATGACTTAAAAAATGGCATATTCATAAATATTTAATTTTGACTTGGTTCGTTTTGATCGACTGCTGATTTGATTTTTCATAAAAACCAAAATCGTTACTTGAAAAGAAAATTATGCAGTACTCCTCTATAAAATAAACTTACAACCATGTTCAATTTATTTGGATAGTAAATTAATGCCAGACATTATACAAATAATTAAATAGGACTATAATAATTGAGTTTTAAACCATTCTCATTAATATGAACATAACGTGATATCAATGGAGATCCTCTTCCTTGTGAGTACAAACAACACAATCCGATTTGGGATAGGAAACGCAGGTGAGGACATATCCCTCCTCCATCTGCTTGTCGTCGAGGAACGAGCCCTCCGACTGGTCGACCGAGCCCGAGGCGAGCTTGCCAGCGCAGGTCGAGCACGAGCCGGCCCTGCACGAGTAAGGCAGCTCGATGCCAGCCGCCTCTGCAGAATCAAGAAGGCATTGGTCATCCGGGGCCTCGATCTCGTGCTCGCCTTCCGGTGTTATGAGCTTCACTTTGTACACGGTCGCCATTGCGCGCGCCCTGAAGCAAGGGCGCGGTTTCAAGCCAAACACGCTTGAAACGCCCTTCCCCGGGCCTATTGAGGCCAAGTTTTGGCGTAGAGCCCCGGGTTTTAGCGATGGTGGTGATTTGAGTAGGGATGGTGAAGGAATGGTGATGCTCCACATTTTGCACCTGAAACATATGTACAAACAAAGTTGTGATCTATAGCATGAATATGGCTGCCCTTTATTAATTCACATTGTAAAATTACAATCTACCCCTAGTGAACTTCAAACTATTTCAACCTAGTGGATCCAATCCCCAAAAATTATGTTCTTAATCCATTACTTATTACAAAGTTGTGTTCAGTATTCAGATTTATGATCTTACCATAATATGTACTCTTAGGGGTGAGATTATGCTATGGACTATGGTACTATAGCATGCTATTTCCCTTAGCAAAACAGAAGATGATGACAAAAATATAAAGAAGAATTACATAGAGATTAATCTTTAAAAAGTTCAATATTCATCTACTCCGGACTATATGACTTAATTTGTAAAAAAAATGACCCTTTCTTTCTCCCACCATAATTTATCATATCAAACCAGTCATGAGTTATACAAACAAGACTAGTACATGTAATATCATGCAATAGAAAACAGTAACTCATTTACTCATTCCCAAAAGAGAGAGAGAGAGAGGGAGAGAGACCTCAAGAAGGATGCAGCAGCTTCTAGAGAGAAAAGGAGAAATGTAGTAAATTGGAAAATAGAAAGTGAAGTGATTTAGTGTTAGCATAAGCCATAAGGTAACATGGTAGTGTATTTATGCTGTGGTGGCAAGAGCTAGATCATCAGAGACAGAGATGACCTCTGGGTCCCATCTAAAGTCAGCTTAGGAGCTGTCTCTTGGCAAAACCATATTGAATCATAAGATAAGGTGGTGGGAATTAGGACATGACTCTTCAAGAATGCTCTGGAATTTGTAATCACCACCATATGTTGAAGTCCAATGGGCTTCAAATTTTCTACACACTATATTGCTAGCCCAATTCAAAGGCCCAATCCATTGGTATAATTATTGAAATACATTAATTAATAAACAATTAAAACGGTGGGGTTTGCGCTGAACTCGCCGGAGAGAAATTGATCGGAGTTCGCTATGCGGAAGTTGTTAGAAATAATGGGATAAAATTCCCAAGACGTGTAGGCGGTACTCTAACTATTACTACAATTGAAAGAAGATAACAACAAAAGTGGAATGAAAATTATAACGGAAATAATAAAACAAACCAACAGTAAGTCGAGTCGAGGGAAATCCTCTTTTCGCAAGATAAATTACTCCCCGACTAGTGTTCACGGAATGGCGTATTGCCCCCAAAGATATAACGACTTCCTCCTAGCGTGTAGAAGCACCTCAAACCTGCTAGGAACCGGAGAACTTGATGGAGTTCCGAGAATCGAGCTATGCAATGCTCCTATATGCATACTATGATGTAGAGAGCTAGAGAGAAGAGAGAATGATTTTTGTTGGTATGTTTCTCATCTCTCAAACCCACCTATTTATAGGATAAGAGAGACCACTTCAAAAGTCTTGGTATTAAGAGATACCATAAACCAAATGAAGGTTTACATGAAAGGCCAAAGGACTTGAATATGAAAAGCTTGAAGCCTTTCATATTTAACACGTTTTCAACAATCCCCCACATTGGTTAGAGCACTGCAAGCTCAAACCAACACAAGACGTGTATGCATGCATGCATGCATACTCTTTGCTCAATTCTCGAGAAACAATATTGCATTTGAAATAGTAGCTTGGAGCTTTGAACTTTCCATAGTCAACACTATCGGGCATACTGGCGGCCTGGTGGACGTGATGCCTTAAACCATTCCTCCTTGGTGTATACCGAGACAATAATATTGACACAATATTATTTACAAACTCATCAGTTCTCACGTTTGTGTCCTTTACTGGCTATGGAACGCCACTTTGGATTCATAAGTGATTCACAAGTTGAAGCGGCCCACACTTCTTCACTTACATAGGTGATTCCTTTTCTAGGTATCCTGCAATACCTACCTTCTCGAGGCTTCTAAGAATCATTAAAAGTCAAAACTTAGCCTCTTACCATATGCAGGTTACAACACTCAATGCTTTCTAAAGAATAGACAAAGATTAAAAATCTTCTGAGTGTTACAACTAGATTCATATAGCTTCGTTTTCCCATTGAACCAAGCCCATGGGATCTCCAATCGTATGGTTGGGTTACCACTATAATCATCTTTTAAAATATGGTTTTCAGTCTCATTCCTTTTAGCAATTTATGCATTTGATCACGGTTTAAACCTTCGTTAACGGATCCGCTAAGTTATCCACTGATCTTACATAATCAACTGCGATAACACCACTTGTGATCAACTGCCTCACAGTATTATGTCGCCGACGAATATGTCGAGACTTACCATTGTATAAGCCATTATGTGCTCTCCCTATAGTCGCTTGGCTATCACAGTGTATCACTACTATATTAAATAGTTATAGTTGGCATTAAACAGTTACAGTTGAGAACTACTTCTCTGTGTGTGTGTGAGAGAGAGAGAGAGACACTGGACATTTATATGATTAACAGAAATTGGGAAATTACTTTTGTAGTATCAGAATACAATGATAAAATGAAGAATAGAAGTATCTACTCCATGCATCTCTACCTTATCTTTTTGGGGTGGATAGCCTGTCCTTGGACCATTCTTCCAAGGCTTTTCGGTGAAGAGAGTTCATTCGGATGTAAGGTCGTTTCTCTTTGATAATCTTTTCCGCAGTTTTCCAATCTTCTGCCAACCCAAGAGCAACTAGCAGCGCACACATTACAGCCACACTTCGCCCATGACCTGAAACGATCACAGGGTAAGAAACTCGGGACGAGGCCATTGCTCAACCATACAACCCCAAAGGGGACAATCACGGTTCAGCTACAGAAGAAAAAACAAATAGAGGCAGTTGTATTCACTAAACCATAAAGCAAGTATTCATTCACTAAGCAAGTAAGGATCTGTGAGAACTGAACATTGAGTTTTAACATGATATTTTGATGCTACAATTGCATAAAACATGCTTACTTTACTTGTTTTCAATGCCTATAAAGAATGTTCAAGATTTAATACATGAAATGAAAATGAACAAGATTTGTACCAAGTACTAAGCATTACAACATCAAAAACATTCAAACAATCATGAGCATCAGAGTTCAAACATAAATCACAAAACTAATTATTATTGATCCCAACTCCAACCTGATACATCACCTTCAATGGTAAAATGGACAAAAACAGAAGCATATGCAATCTAAGAAATCACACAATACACAAATGTAAGACACACATACAATCACAATCATGACATTTCAACCATCAAATACCCCAAAACCAGCAGGGATCATACCATAAGCAAAATGCACGAAAACCGGGACGCCCTGAGCCCGCTTCCCGCAAGCCCATTTCACAGCCCTCTCAATCTCCCCCGGGTCAGGGGAGCGCGTATCCCACGTGGGAACACAGAGGTACGCGCTCCCCGTGACCTCCCTCTTCCTCGGCAACTCACACGTGCAATCAACGATCGCGGGGTTGCCAGGTGGCAGCTTATCAGGGGCATAAGGCCACCCCCCAACATACAACCCCTCATCAATCTTGCTATATGGAGGCTCTCCACTAGTGAACCCTCTGATGAAGGAAAAAGCCCTCACGAAATAGAGGTAAGGGCTGTATATGATCAGAGACCAGATTGGGAAATTCCCATCTGACCCTTTGCCCAAGAGGATCGGCAGATTGATTGATGGATGGGATGGGATGCGATGGAAACCAAGAATGAGACGAGAGATGCATACAAGAAGGGGATTGATAGCAGAGTGAACTCGAACATTCGGAGGGAGAGGAAGAAGATGAATAAAGTTGCACACTTTAAGCAGAGGCGGCCTCTAGCTCTAGGAATTTGTAGGAAAGGGGGCAAATTTATATGGAGGAATTTTTAAATTTAGTAGAAGATTAAAAGAAATTAATTTAAAATGGGTATATAAATACCTGGGATGGGATGAAAAACATGAGGTGGGGCAATTGCCTCTCTTTAATAACATATAGAGATCCGCCCCTGACTTTATTAAGCACGGATAAACCAACACCCATATTTCCTTTCTGCTCAATCTGTATGTATTCAAGTATCTGTGAAGAAAAAATTGATCTTTAAAAAATTGCAGGCTGAAATATTTGAGTTTCAAGAATCAAGAAACACTCGATTAAACAGCAACTCGAGAGAGTTAGAGATATCGAATGAGAAATCAATCAGATTAAGGGGTTTTCATTGGTTTTGGTTGTGGCGTGATGATTGGGGAAGTTTCAGGAAGAGTGAGATTTTACTTTTTTAGGGTTCCTTTCTTGAAATGGAGAAGTACGTATGCAAATTACAATAGAATATAAGAAAAAATATAATGGTCTCGTTAAACAAATCTTTGCAAAAATGTAGTCAAACTCTTAACAAAATTAATTCTGGAGTATGCAAATTGATATAAATTTTTTTTTGGGGGGGAGGGGCGGTTTATCATCAAAGAAAATTAATATTTCATCCATTTTATTTTCTCATTTTTGTCATTTATTGTCATTTGTGTTATTTCACTGATAAACTCATTGCATTCACATTTTATTATAAAATAAGATACATATTTGACTACTCCCTCCATCCCCTAATAGGAGTCGTTGTTTGACCGGGCACGAGTTTTAAGAAATGTAAAGAAAAGTTGGTTGAAAAAGTTAGTGGAATGTGAGACTCACTTTTTTATATTGATTTTATAATAAAATGTGATTGGAGTGAGTTAGTGGAATGTGTGACCTACTACCATTTATGGTAAAAATGAATAGTGACTCTTAATGGGGGACGGCCCAAAAAGGAAATTAGCGACTCTTATTCGGGGACGGAGGGAGTATTTTTTAATCATACTTCTTCATTTCTTAAAACTCGAGTCACCAAAAAGTAGGACATGTAATCACGGATGGAGTATGACTCACCAAAAAATGTTAATTTTGTTTTTTAGAAGATGAAAAGAAAGGACACTTAGATCATAACAAAAAGGATCATAGTCATTTAAATTATGAATTTTGATAAGATTTGAATATAGAATACTACTACTACTACTCCCAAAATATAAAATGATGGATATTGTGACTGATGCATAAGCAGAAGGCCATGTTAGAACAGAAACCAAAGGCTTATCTTGTGATTTTTGCTCTGATGATTATTGATTAGTTCTTGGTTTTCACAAAAGTCTGATGGTGTGCAGCTGAATCCATAATCCATTAATAAAAGAAATTCTTCAAAGAAATCCAGAATTCATCATTACATTCTTAGTGTAAATTTGAGAGAGAGAGCTGCACACATTATTATACCACACTTGTGACGCTTGTAGTCTGTAGAGCACTTCACAGTCTGTTGGTTCCACCGGTAGATCTCTTTGGCCCGAGGTGTGAACCAGACGGCGCAGCAGCATCTGGAGACGGGTTCTTTCTTTTGCGATATGAAATGACTCGATGCATGGCTTCCATCAGGCTTTTCACCTTCTGGTTGTCGACTCCACGGTCATCATCATCGTTGCTCCCACCACGAGCCTCTGTGGCAGCGAAGCTTGTCTCACCTTGGGACTTATGAAGCCTCAGATACTTCATTATTTCAACTTGACATAGGCAAGAATTGATCTGCATGTATTTATGTGCAGAGAGAAATAAGAAATGACAAAAGATTCAAGAAACCGGTGCAGTTTTAGGTTTGGTAGTTGTACCTTTCATTGACGTCAACTTGTATTTTTTGAATAAATAAATATAAAAAGAATTATAAAATTACATTCATAGCATCTCTTAATGGAGAAAAGAATTACTCTGAGATATAAATATATGATGACTATGAACTTATTCCTAAGTTACAACAAAAATGTATACTTACAACAGCCATTAGGCCAAGACGATGAAATTTTAAAAAATGAGCAGTCGATTCCTCTAAACAAATCAGTATTCCGAGAAGCTGTACAACGAGGGCTCAGAAGATGAGTAGGTCTGAGAGGTCATCCATGGGTATCTCGAGGCCGACAACGTCGTCGTGCTCTTCACCGTCCACTTCGAAATTGAACCAAGAATTGAGATCCTGCGGTGCGCCTGTGTCACCGTCCACGCCTAGCTCTTCTATCCCGTCGATGTTGTCGAGGGGCAGAGCTGAGAAGTCAGCCGCGTCTTCCGATGACTCGGGAGGGGCATTACCGGAAGACATGAATCTAACATCTTTTCTCCTGTTGTTTGCTACTTCACTGCCTGTTTCCGTGATTTTGTTGACTCCAGACATGGAAAGCTGAGCGGTTTTCTGTTTGGGTTTCGTTTTTGTTTTGCGCTCGCCCTTGGCACCACCCATGGACAGCCTCCCGTTCTTGCTTGAATCCCTATCCCTTTCACTTCTCTTTCCCTTTGCACCGCCAGACATGCCTAGACCAGACGAAGCTCGGAAGACAGAAACACCTACATCATAGAGCGATAGTTCCTTTTTCTTTCCTCTATTTGATACTGGCCCATTTTTAGCAACACCATGATCGAAACGATGTGAAGTCCCAAGTGTATCTGCCGAATCATAAAAAGCATTTTGACTGTTAACCCGAACAGAAGATAAAATACAAAGAGAATAAAACTGAAATGCAAATATTGCTTCTAAGATGTACTGAAAATCGTTACCGAACTATTGACTTGCCCGAAGTTGGATCATATTTTGCATTGACTATTTGTAACTGCATTTAACAAGATTCAAGTGCTTACCATTGGCAGAAGCTGGGTTAAGTAGATCCATCTCCGAGAACTTAGGAGGTGGTGCATATACGACCTCCCTGAGTGCAGGTTCAGAAAAACAACTGATACCCGAATCTTCAAATTTAAGGCATCTAATAAGCGTCCTCTTGCAAAAATTCAAAGCAACTTGTTTTGACACCTTAAGAATCCCAAGCTTAGTGGCCAAGGTTCCTTTAGTTGCCTGTAAATCATTCCAAACAGGAATCTAAATGAGAAGGTAGTTCTGATTAACATAAATAAAAGAGGAAATGGTGCAGTGCCTTGCTAAATACTCATGATGGTTACTGACAAAACTTTAGAAAACCAATCAGTGAAAATTCAACAATTCAATATATAATAACTCTATCTCAAGTGATAAGTAGAGAGACAGAATCAAGAATTTAAACTGACCAGAAGTTTCTTGTAGCTCGACTCAACAAGCATGTCCATCGCAACCTGCTCAGGGTCCCTGGCGTACAATAAAACACGTTATATATCATGACTAGATGCTAACAATAATTCTGCTCCTTGATAACAAAGTCTTAACATAGGAAGGATCCAAGAAATACGTAACTTACCTTCTAATGTCATTTTCTTCTTGAATGGCCTTATCTATTTTATCCAAGCATGTCTTCTTCTTTCGAACCTAAATTTTAAGCACAAGAAAGAAAATCAATCACATTGATGCAGACAGCCTTGCGATGTTGAGAGTATGTGTTCGAGAGGGAAGGAAGCATGAGCAATAACAAAGAACTGCTCATCAACGAATACACAGAAATGTATATCTTAATGATATCAAGAAAGAATAACTCTGAGAAAAATGATATCATGCAAGATGACCTGTTCAAGAAGTCCCTTCTCCAACTGAGCAATTTTATGGTTGATTCCCTCATCTTCTTTGTCATCCAATGCAGGCTGCATTGTATCAATTAGACCATCAAAAACACAATACATAAAAATAGGCAAGAATTAATATCTCATATTTGCACTTTAACTTATCAATAATGTCACTAAGAGGATTTAGCATGATGAAAAGGATGGCCATTATGAAACTTAATTTTCAGTATCAGTCTTTTTACAATCTGAAACTTACCACAGCTTCCAGGAACAGGCCAATGCTCTGCAGTTCTTCTACAAGCTTTTCTTCAACACCCATCTGCTCATATTGAAAATCTAAGGAAGAAATGCCACTATTATTCGGAAGCAGGCTTTGTGGAGCATGCTCAAATCTTGAAAGCCTAACCAAAACTTCAACCTCTGAGTGCATGAAACCATCTTTTTGTGTCAGATCACCATTACACATATAGTCTTGTGCACTGGGGCTCCTATCCACATCCATATTCCCATTACAAGGAAAAATCTTATGCACATTACCATTTTTCCTTGTCTGAGCACCAATTACTGGCTCGGAGAAGTCTAAGTTGCTCATATGCTGACTTTCAGTTTCAGAGAGGAAGTGTGAATTATTAGCTGAATTCCTTGGTCTCCCAAATCCAGTTTCTTCAAACTCTTCAATTTCATCTTCCACGATGAGAGCAGATAGTACCCTCTGATAAAGTGGAGTACTTCTGCCAAATCTTTTCTCTGCATCTGAGGACCCACCTACAGAGGAGTTCTGATGCTGCTCAACAGAATCCATCCTATCCAAAGAATTCGAGCAATGGTTGCTTCTGAAAGAAACAGACCCAGAAGATGGCATATCCTTACGGAAATAATCATCCTGGTAAAAGAAAAGCAAGCACTTTAAACATCAGGACCTCAGGTACAGTAAAAAAAGAGAGCTGTGACAAATTCTCTTAGAAAATATTAGAAGACAGATGCACAAAAGATTCAGCTCAAGACAAGAAACAAATAGCAGATTGGGAATATCTAATGAACCAACAAGTGTTGCAGAATGAGGTTCAAATGCAATAAGATGAAAGATACTAGTTACAAAGCACATTCACCTGATCAAAGTTCCCATTACTCCGATACTGAGACAAACTTGTACATGACTCTTCAGCCAATTTTAGCTGATTCAAAATAAAGAAACTTTTAGGAATCGAGAACAAAAATTGGAGAATCAACGTAACCATCAATAGGGCTTCACCTCTCGTGATAAGTATGACTTTTCATCTGGACCAATAGAAGCAAACAATGCCTCAAATGTCTTCCAGAAGGCACTTGAACATGCTTTGACTGCAGTATGGATATGACATGAATTATCAGCAAAACATATACGATAAACTTTCTTACCAGAAAATAAAAATAACGGTGATGCTTACAGCTAAAGTTGCAGGCCAGATTGGCAGATGCCATGAGTTCTTCTCGGTCATCATCTGATTCCCCTGATAAGGAATAGTACCTCATTTTGTTATAATTAATTCAAAACTGAAGACATGTAAACTGGCTTAAGGTTCTTATCACTTATTCTGCTAAGGGGATCGTACTTCATTCTAAACATGCCATGAACTGGTTAAAGTGAAAGCAGTAAGACTGATTTATCAAACAAGAGCATATGATTAACTGATAAAGCAAGTTAAGCACAAGGCACAAGTTCTATTGACTATAACTAGGTACTGATTTTTAGAAAAATCCAAAAAATGGAGCTTTTATCTTAGTCTAGGCTCTACACGGTTCAAGAAATCGACAAATACAGGTAGTAATTCATGGATCTAAACAAAAAGTTAAGTCAGAACGTCAAACAAATTAGGATCAACCTACAATGTACAGATTTTATCTACCACTAACCAGTAACCACATAGTACAATCAAGAAAACTACAAGAACTAAATCTTCCATGAGCACTGTGCCCATAACCTAAAATTTATTAAAAGGCTTACCGCTGCAATCAGGAGATCCCCCATTTGTCATATGGCCAAGACGAGAAAAGTTTTTGCGGTCTGACAGCTTTTTCAAAGGACGACCGGACTTGCTGTGGCATATCCATAGACATAATGAGAAATTGGAAAAAATTACAGAAAACTAGAGCTTATCAGCAAAGAAAATAAAGTACCTTCCACTCTTCTCAGAACCAGACCTTGCATTTCGAAGAGGCTTGGTTGCCACCACAGTATCTAATTTTTCTCTTGTTGGTGAAATGCTAGCCCTAGAAAATGGTGAAACTCGACCACTTCGCCCTTGCCTTCTCACACCATCACTAATATCTTCTTTGGCAACAATTTTATTCTTTTTTGTAGGGATTGTTGATGGCCCAACACTTGGCCCTGCATTTGCAGTCCTTTCTTCCTGATTCCAACTTCCCACACCTTTATCATTTATTCTGCTCTCACCAGCACCAGATTCTTCACTTTCAGACAATCTGGCTGGAGATGAAATATTTTCAGATTTTACTTTAAAATTTTGGCTTCCATTAGCTGAACTCTTGGAAAGAAGGGAAGAGTTGATCCCACCAATGCTTATCCTCGGACCAAAGTCCGTAGGAGAACACCCTTCAGATTGCATCTGTACTTCATCATTGTTTGATACTGGGAAAAGATTTGTTCTCCTTGTTCGTGACATCTTTTGTGGCCTCTGACCAACCCATTGAGTTATTGGGGGAGAGGATGATCCTGAAGGTAAGGGACGCTTGCGATTGTTAGGCCCACCAATGGAAGTGTTTTTAGTCACAACTTGGCCCTGTTCCCAACTCTCCAAAGTTTCAGCCACACGAGGAGCATTGGCAGCAGCCATAGAGCCACTCCGTGGTGCCCTTGAAGCCTTTCCCTTTACAATTGGACTAGATGACATGGTATGGTTCTCCTCACGATTATTCAACCTAAAGGCGATCCAGCAGAATTGTCATTCCCATAAATTCCAATTCAGGTCAAACTAAATAATTAAATTGATTGGGGATGATTATTGCGGAAGGAATAAGTTTGAAATAAAGATCTTAGCCTAAGTACAAATGTATAAAAAGAGAGGCACATACTTAACATTTACTTTTCCCAGAGGTCGCTCCTTTATTGGTCCCGTGGACACATCCCTTGAGAGCATTGATTTTTCTTGTTCACTTTTGAAAGTTAGCCGTGGAGTAGAACCAGCAGGAGATGGCATAGGCTCTAGCTTTTTACCGCTCGAAGATCCTGATCTGTCAAAATAGATCCAGGGCAAAGACATTATGATATTAAATAAATACCATCAACCGTTCCATAAATTAATACTTCCCACAAACAACTAATTTCCGGGGAAAAACAAGTAGGCTGCACAATTTCTGGATAGTTCAGTGAATAATGGCAACAAGATTACAAGAAACTTGCTTACCTAAAACCATGGGCAGAATCACCAGGGAGCATGCTAGAATCAATAGAAAGCTTATTATGCATGTTGCGTTTCGGTTCACCATCATTGTCAAGGGATCTTGAAGATACCGCACCAACAGAGCGTTTCCTTTTCATTTTCTTATCCCATCCTTCTCCACCTGCAGGCAACCTTCTTATTTTTTCCTCAACCATATCAGAATCTGCAATGTTATCTTTTAGAATGTCTCTTTCTTTTGTCACTATCATAGGCTGGCGCAGTACTGCGTTATTCCTGCATTCTGCCTGAAAATGGAAAAAATACGCAATTAATTCTAAACACAATAAAGAAAATGGCCCAATGTGCAAACTGCAAAAACTATTAATGAAGCTCAATTGATAACCACTAGAAATATAAAACGCAAGAATGTGAAGTAGATACCAGTGCATTGAAGGCATAATAATCATAAGATACTTATTTGATATGTACCATTTTTAACTTTTACATGTAAAAGGACAAAAAATAGAAATGTGAGTTCACAATGTACACAAGCTCTTCAGTGCATGATCAGCAATCTTTCCTGCTACTATTAAGTAATCCAATTTAGAGTGAATAGTGGTTATCTTGTACTTCTAGTCTGAATCTTGCTTTCCTATTGTTATTTCTAGTCATGACTCTTGGTTTCCTATTGTTACTGGGGTGAATATTCTTGGCAGCAGTGTGTTCGTTTTTATCAAAAATAAAGAGAGACTGGTATCGTTGACACACTGGTAACAGAATGTAAGATGTGGGATGAGCACTTTCAACTAGCAATCTATTTGCTAAGTAGAAGTATGATATTAGAACCCAACACAGCAGAGATAATAAATAGATTCTAGTTTTACAAACCCGAGGTTCAGTTGCTGAGGTACGCGACCGCTTACTGAGACCAACATTCTTAGACCGGTCATCAAACTTCTGACTTCCCAGTTCAGAAGAGTTCCGATGTATCTGAGATATCTTCAAGGTTGCACCACTAGATCTTTCATTTGTCAACAGCTCATTCCGCAGCTGCTGTGGCTTCTTAGAGGGCAAGGCCTCAACATATTTGCTCAACTTAGTTAAATGCTCATCGAACTTTTTAGCTCGATCGCTGGTCAAAAAGAGATGTGTTTGTTTCAGAATATACAAAGGATGATAAGAAAATTTAAAAAATCATACAAGTGCAAGGTTCTAGACAATCCATTACATAATTTTTAGAATTTAGCACACATGTCAAAAGATTGTGTATGATATGGCTCTGGAACATAAACAGAGAATGGAGTAAATGGCCAATTCATTTCAATGCGCAGCACATGCAAGGTTTCCAAACAAGTATCTAAACTTACCTGGCTTTGAAACAAGTATCTGCAACGCTTGCTCTTAATCGTTTTAGCTCCTCAACAGCTGCTGGAGGTGAATTCTTCAGATGAGCAGATCCGAAAGAGTTCTCTTCCGAATTGCTCCCAGTTGAATTAGCGAGAACCCTCCTCAACTCACCAGACCGAGCATGTCTTGGATCACCCATAACAATCGGCTCCAAGATTAGGCATTGAGATAATGAAGGCACATCTCCCGGTGAAATAGCACTACCTCGAGAATTGGCCTTCCCAAAACTAATATTCCTACTTTCTGAACCTTCTCTGAAACTTGAAGACCGACCCAAAGAGGGAGAAGCGTATCCCCTCTGACTACTCTGGTAGTTACCAGCAAAATTAGTATCTGAACTGGCTGACATCAATTCATACCTTGAGTTTCCATCCATTATTAGGATGAATAACTCATGTCTCTAAGTCCTTCCTCTTTAAAGTTCACACGACCTATGCAGCAAAAACTGGAAAAGCCAGAAACGTAAAAGTCATCAGAGATTCGAAGGATATTACATCGTTTACCATCTATGAACTTTGACACAAAATATCACAAAGGAACTCCCAGAATGCGTCAGGGGTGTAGATAAGCAGTATTTAGTCAAAGGCGCATAGATACAGTAATCTCATTTCAAAATGAAGCACTTCAGTACCAACAGAAATTGGGCAACTAAAGACTTCCGTGATTGACACTGACATTTCTAAATATAGTTAAACTTCCAAATCATTCAAATACTTAAGTATTCTCTTTACAAACAAGTGAAGCATCCCGTCAAATATGATCTAACTGTCCAACAATTCACTCTGCAGTTTTTAACCACACGCTTCAAAAACAATTCTTTAGCGGCTCAAATCAAACTACAAACATACAATTCCCAAAAGACAACATTGAACCATACGAGAGAAATATGCCAATACACAACAGTTCATGTAACTGCCTATCAATTCGATGAATTCGCACCTAAAGTACCAAAAACAAAATTGAACATGAATCATCCAAATTAAGCGAAGAAAAGCAGCAGTGAATCACAAGCCAGCATATAAACTGCATGCGAAAACACTCCAATTTCGCATTCAAACACTGAAAACCCCCAATTGACCAAGTCTAAATTAGGGTTTATCCATAAACTCCCGTTCCCTCCAAAATTCAATAAATTACACAGCTTCCAGCTCCAATCAATCGCGCTAAACACGAGAGGATCGAACAGGCTAACCTGCATTAATAGATCGACCGGGATCGGAGAGCTCTACCGCCGAGACAGAAGGGGGAAATCGAAGAGAGAGAGAATATACGTCAGTAGAGAGAGAAAGAGAGACGGCGACAGTAATAAATTAGATAGCTGGATTTTGGGGGCAAAATTAATTAGATTTTTTGCCCTAAAATTTAGAACATGTTTTTTATTGCTTTCATTCTGATACTGAATTTGGGAAAAAATTGTACTTATTCCTCACTTACATTTTGGTGTTTGTTTTTTTTTTTAAACTTTTTTTAGTGTATATCTGAATAAAAGTGGGATTATTGTCTGGGCAATCGAAGCAACTTTGACCAAGGTTGACATTTTTAAACAAAAGGCGAAAATGATGTCAGAACATTTTGTCACAAACTAGTTTTGTTATAGTTTCTCTCAGTTAACTTAAAAAAGAAAACACATTATACATAAAAATTACTCTTAGTTGATAAAGATATTTTCTTTCAACTAACAATAAACTGAAGATTCAAAGTACTACATGAGACAAATCATTACTACTACTAGTATTAATCTTTTAAGAAAAACATAAGATATAATATTTCATTGCAATTCTATATATGATGACAGAAAAATTTCACAAAATTCGACTTTGGAAATTGTTGTCGATCTCAAGATAGGACAGTTTCGTCCAACTATAGAAAATTGGTCAACGAAAATTAAATAGGTTGAATATTTAAGTGGTATACTTGGGTTACCAATCCCACCAACTAAACCCACTTACTTATAGTAATCTAATCATCTTATCCATAAGTCTACAAGCATTGTGTCAATCATATCTATAAACCAAAAACAATCACAAATAAATTTCCGTATCAAACCAAGTAAGCAAAAAATGATTAGAGCATCCACAACCGTGCTCTTGCCAGCGGCACGGTTGTGGGCCCGGGCGGTACTATTCATGCCTGCTCTCTGGCAAGAGCACAACACCCACAACTGTGCTCTTTCGCAAGGACGGACACAATTAATTTAAAATTCAATTAAACAATAACATTTCCATAATATTAAAATTCATTTAAAAACCACAATAAATATTACAAATGACAAATAAAATTAAAAATTACATAATTAAAATCCTAAAAATTAAAAATTACATAATTAAAATCCTAAAAATTAAAAAAAACCACTACTCGTTGCCGAATTTCGCCCACATGTGGTTGATTAGGTCTTCGTGTAGTTGATTGTGGATTCGAGTATCGCGCATTGTGTGTCTTGTCTCGATCCTCTGGCCAACCGTCGTATGCTCGCCTCGGCGTGGGGGAGACCTCGCTGTTGAGCTTCCGGCTTCGTCCTCGTCGTAGAAGCTAGCCACCCTCGGCCCTTCGTCGGCTATAATCATGTTGTGTAATATAATACACGTGAACATGATGTCGGCGATATTATTCACGTACCACAGCCGAGCCGGGGCCTTCACAATGTTGAATCGAGCTTGAAGGACCCCGAATGCTCTTTCGACGTCCTTCCGCGCTGACTCTTGACGCTGCGCAAAAAGAACCTGTCTCGGGTCGTGCGGGTTGTGGAGCGTCTTCACGAACGTCGACCACCTTGGGTAGATACCATCGGCGAGATAGTAACCCATGCGGTATGTATTTCCGTTGATGGTGAAGTCGATCGCCGGTGCTACACCATTCATCACATCATTGAAGAGTGGTGAAGAATAGAGCACGTTCAAGGCGTTGTTGGATCCGGCAACGCCGAAATATGCATGCCAAATCCATAGGCGATAGTCGGCGACCGCCTCAAGGATAAGTGTTGGGCCGCCGCCTTTGTGACCGCTTAAGTGTTGCCCCCTCCAAGCAGTCGGGCAATTCTTCCACCTCCAGTGCATGCAGTCAATGCTGCCAAGCATTCCGGGAAAGCCATGGACTGATTCGTGAAGACGAAGCAACCGTTGGCAATCATCGGTGGTGGGTGCCCGAAGGAATTCATCCCCAAAAGCAGAACGAACGCCCTCGCAAAAATTCTTTAAACAAAGGATTCCAGTGGACTCACCGATATGCAAATACTCGTCGAAGATGTCGGCCGTTTGCCCAGTAGCGAGTTGTCGGATGGCACACGTACACTTCTGCAACGCCGTGATACTTTGCCGGCCGGCTGCATCTACACCTGTTTGAAAGTATTCAACACGTGCGGACAATGTGTTGACAATTCGCATGAACAAGCGCTTTGACATGCGAAAACGGCGCCTGAAGTAATCTGCCGGAAACCGCGGATGGTCGGCAAAGTAGTCGAACGAGCCTTTCGTGGGCTCCCTCTCGGTCACGATGGATGTAGCGGCGATTTGATCTAGTGCGTTGAGGAGGATGAGCGGGGGTATTCGCCGCGACATATGCTTCGTAAGCGGCACGATGTTGTTCGTAGTATTCTTGTTCTTCGCGCTCCGCTTCCGCCATAAGATGAGTGAAATCCATTTGATGTTTTGAGTGAAGGTTGAATGTGTTGATAGTTTGTATAAGAATTATGAATGAGAGATGAATGAGAGGTGAATTGATGTGATAAATGAGTGATGAATGTGTGTATTTATAGATGATTTTGGGAAAAAAAATAAAAAAAATCAAAAAAATTCAGAAAAACGGGAAAAAACGGCCATATTTTTGGGATTTGGAAAATATTTTTTTTATTTTTTAGCATTATTTATAATTAAATACCGATTTTTAAAAAAATAAAAATTGTTTAAACACAACGGCTATGCCGTTGACGAATGGGAGCGCGCCACGTGTGCGTCCGCTGGCACGGACGTGCTCGATACATCGAGCAGCGCCGTGCCAGCGGCGCGAGCGCAGCGGCGGCGGATGGCGTCCGTGCCAGCGGTGCGGACGGCGGTGGCGACGGACGCCACCGCTGCGCATGCTCTTACGTCCTATACGTTGTAGTACTAAAAAAAACATTACTAATTTATAATTTTTAAAAATATATATATATTTAGAGCATCCGCAATAGCGCCCGTCCCGGCGGACGTCCGACCGGCGTGCCGGACGTCCGTGTGGGACGTCCGCCATTGTGCAAAGGTGACGCGGACACGGACGTCCGCTGCGGACACCGGAGTTCCGCGGACGTCCGGTATAATTGAAGAAGTATGGCAGCGGAGGGGTCGTCGTGGATGAAATATTTATTTGTTGAAATGTACTTTTTTTAGTTTTTTTTTAAATGTACCTTTCTTTTTTTTTAATGAAAATTTTATTCCGTAATCGTTCCGTAAATTTTAATTCCGTAAATTATAATTTGGTGAATTTGTGAATTTTTATTAATGTGGGAAGTCCGTCGGGATTCTTTGGGGATGTCCGCCACTGTGAAGTGGGATGTCCTTATGACGTGGCAGTGCAGTGGGAAGTCTTTAAGACGTGGCAGGAGGTGTTTTTGGGATATCCGCCGGGACATCCGTACCATTGCGGATGCCCTAATGAATTAGTTATATTTGAAAACGTGAAAAAAATTGTCTCTTGCTCTTGCTGTAATAAAAAAAAAACTTCGATGGTTTGCAAGCACATAAATTATCATCATTCATCAAATCCTGGTGTTGAACTAATATAGTAGTAGTATTAGCTTTTTAACACTACTCATAATATTTGAATTTGGATTTATATACGATATACTATTATAAATTTATTCCAGAATTTTTATTGATACTGGACATGAAAATTTGAACTCATGCAAAATTTCAAAACATTAAAAAGGTCATGACTATATTTAAGAAAAAGAAATGATCATTAAACGGAGTAGCTGCTTTGAACAGTTCCTTATCTCAGGTACTCAAACAGGATTGTGTTTTTTTTTAACTGCCTTGCTTTAATAAAACGCAGAATTTCTCATGCTCCGGCCTATTTTCTTCGTTTTATCTTTCACATCTTACTGTATAAGTTGCTTCTGTATTCACTCAATTCAGTGGAAGAGAGATGATTGCCCTTTGAAACAATAATTGTAACTTTATATTAAGTGTTATCAACCTTGTGGCATGTCTGTTTTTTCGCGCGAACTTTGAGCCCGGTGGCATAAACTTCCCACGTTATCACCCACGAGCAACTGAGGTTGCCTTCGTGGCGGATGGAAGGATCTATCCTCGGTAAGGTTCTTGACAAGGGGGAGGTCATGGTGTTTCCTGGAGGTTTGCTGCATTTATAGGTGAATGTATAGAATCCTATCTGCTGTGTTTGGAATAAACTATTTACTGAGGTTTCTTTGTGTATACTATTGAAATTTTTTTGTGCATAACTAAATTTTCATTTTACAAGGAAATAAAGTTTAGCTCTTTGAAGGTTGAGATTTTATATATTTTCTTTTTTAATTTAGTGTAGTTAAAGTTATAATCAGAGTATAAAGAGTTAAACAGTGATTAATTGGAAAAAGCTTGAAGTAGGATAGGGAAGGATCTAAAGTAAACTAGAGAGGATGTGGAGTCATTGCATACTTTAATTATTTACAGACAATTATTTAAATTTGGTGAAGAACAAAAAACCACTTTCACTTTTTCAACCAACACAACTAATCCATTCTCCAATAAAAAGCAAGAGTAATTTACATGATTATTAATCGGTCAAGAAAATTACTAACTACTGCAAAACTCTCATATGTATTTCATATTTAATGTAAAAAAAAATTCCAAATCAAATTGTTAAGTTCATGAATGTAAGGTCTTGCTTGGTAGTGTTGCTAATATAGACCTGAGATGAGTTAGAAAGATAAAAATAAGATTGTGTTATTATCGGTGTTGTGTACTCTGTTATTTTTTGATATACTCCTATAAGATTGAAACTCAAAAAAAAAGTGACATCTTTGATAGTCATTATAAAATTTGATCTAATTTACTGCTCAAGAACATGAATCTTTATTTTCACTAGAAGTGGTAACAATCATTGAAGAGTGCAATGCAAAAAAAGTTTGCCCTAATAATGGCAATTAGCAAAGCATCATGTAGTGTTTTCAGACACTATGATTTTACATTTGGTGCTGTAAAGTCACAAGGAGGAATTAATGGCACAGATAAAAAAAAGGTGAAGAAATGCAAACTATACAGTCAATTTTTACAAATGAACGAAAATTTGTCACCAAGGGTTAATTGGTCATTTCACACCCCATTTCAACATTAAATATAACTATGGCTTGGGTTTCTTTTGCATTGCCTTTCCCTCTATAACATTACATTGGGACTTCATAAAATCATTGTTTATGCCAAATGACACAAAATGTCATATAATGATCACACTCAATATAAAATAATCCCAATTTGGTTTAGAAATTTTGAAATTTAGATAATATTGAGTCTCATTACTTAATTTTTTTTAGTAATATGGAGTATATAACATGTATAAAACGACATCATCAGTATACACGTAACACATATTATCGACATCGAAATAGGAACATAACACCGTCTTTCAAAAAGACAAAAGAAGACTCAATAAATGTAAAAAGCAAACAAGCATAACATCTAACTATAAAACATAACATTTTTACAATAGATCAAAGGTACAAACACTTGGCAAAGCTTAACTCAATCATAAACTTCAACCACAACTATTCATTCGTCCTAATTCAAAGCATTGCATACAAGATCTCATTCCAAGTATCAGGCACTCCAGGCAGACACCAATGGCTACAATCAGAGCTGTGATCCTTCACTAGCTGGTTGTTCTTCCCCCCGGCTACCCGGGCATAGACCGAGGGGTGACCGTCCCGTCTCAAATCCGACAACGTCATCACATCCTGAAACGACACCGGGAACTCCATGCTCCTCAGCACCTTCACCAGAACCACCATTGGCTCCGGGACATGAGGTCGGGTTAGATACTTCAACGGCTCCGTATCTTTACTACACTTCCCTCCATTTTCCCTGCAGAAACAAGCCAAGATTTGGATTATTTTAAATAATCAGAATTTGTAATAAAATATTTAATCATAGATTCATAGTAGTACTTGTTATGTCTAGGTGACATGGTTCTAAAGAACACTTTAGTCCTCCTAGGATCAAGATTTAGGTCAATCCACTTTGCCCAAGTTCTCATCCCTTTCTCATAAGCAAGTGATGGATTGATGCCTTTGTACACATTGTTCCCCTCCATCACAAAATCCCACCTGCAAGAAAAGAACATCACTCACTAAAACCGCGTAAAACAGAGGCGAAACGGGTGATCATACGAGCTTCGTTTGTCCGAGTGAGTCCACCAATGAGCCGAATCAAACACGAGGACATCCACACCTCTCCAATACTTGGCATTCTCCTCAATCAAATCTAGGTGCAGTATTCTCTTCCCATCAGCCTCTCTCTTCAACTCCACCAAGAAAGGAGCCCAACAGAACTCAATAGACATCTCAAAATCCTGCCCAAATTGGCAGAGTCATGACTCATTCTTGAATCGTGCAAAAAATTATGAAATGTGAACACTCACTAGAGCAAGAAAGGCCATAGTAGGGCCGTTGTAGATGACCGATTTTCGCGCTGTCGGGACCACGGACTGGACCAAGCAAACGAGGGACTCCCACTGGTTCCTCATTATGGAATCACCCACCAGCATGATCCTCTTCCTCCTCATCCTTCCAAGAAAATCCAATGCATCAAACCTGCATTTTCACAACACATACATTATACACATATGCAACAATCTTGCATCCTAGTACACTCCAAAAAAATCCTAGTACACTCCAAAAAATCTCCAAATAATCTTGAATCATAGTACACTCCAAAGAATCTTGAATCCTTGTACACTCCAAAAAATCTCCAAAGAATCTTGAATCCTAGAACACTCCAAAGAATCTTGAATCCATGTACACTCCAAAGAAACTTGAATTCTAGTACACTCAAAAAATCTTGAATCCTAGTACACTCCAGAGAATGTTGAATCCTAGTACACTCCAAAAATTCCTAGTATGCTCCAAAAATTCTAGAGAACTCCAAAAAATCCTAGTACACTCCAAAGAATCTTGAATACTAGTACATTAATGGGGTGATCACCTAGGAATAGAGCAGCCATGTGGCTTCCACCTCCACTTCTCGTAGTCGGAGTCGGGGCGGCCGTTTTTGCGGCAGGTGACGGCGCTGCTTAGGTAGGGGCAGTTGGCGTCGTAGAGAGGGTAGGTTTGATCGTAGACCCATTTTCCTTTGCTGAAATCGCAGCTTCTGAGGGATGAGTGTCTGCTTTGGAACATGGAGATCTCGTCATCTTTGTCGTCTAGCCACTGGAGCTCTTGTTGGTCGTAATTGGAGGATTGGATGAGAGAGGAGGAGAGGGAGAGAAGAAAGAAGAGGGAGAGAAGGAGAGGGTTATTGGTTTGGAAGTCTGCCATTTTCAGACAGGAAAGTCTTTGGTGTGAGTGAAAGTGAGTGAGGTGTGTTTTATAATGCCTGAAAGTTTTGACAAGATTTTGTGCTTCTTCAATCTTGGCTTGAGTTGCGGTAAATTAAATGGGCCATCTCACACTCATTGCTTTTGACTTGTTTTTAGTACTTTCATACTGTACTGTGGCGAATACAGAAAACGAAACTCGTATGTCTGACAGCATATCACAAACGCAAAGAATTAGAATTGTCCCGCCATGGTGTAGTGGAAGCTCTAAAATTGAATTTAATGAAGTTTTCGAACTCTTGTGAGCAGGATGTGGGGTTACTTGACCACCAACCCCACGTGAATATATCATTAATTATATGCTATGTGCTCATGCATATTTACACAAAAGTATGTGTGTGTTTTCATTTTTATTATTTTTTGTTATAATCATTTAACTATGTAGAAACTTTGGTTTCATAATATTATTATTATTATGTATTTTTTTAAAAAAAAGGAACAAGATTTTCAAGACACCAAATGAATAGTTGTTTTACCGAGACTATGGGCCTGCATGCTAAAGTGATTCAGCGAGACTTTTGGCCCATCAAATAAAGTTTAAATGGCACAACTTTTTTTGAGCTTGCTCGATTTACTAAATCCATATCATAAAAACAAATTTGTGGTGTAGTTTCTTGGTCAAATAATCTATCATTTTAGCATTTTACAATGAAATATCTCATCCTCAATGTAATTATAAAAAAACTACCTAACGTTCAACTTAGCTTAAAAATATTTTGTTACAAATTGTCGAACCAAATAATCCATGGAGCAATTACTCAAGAAATGAAGACATTTCAGTTAAATGCATATGCATTGAATAAAATCAAACATTTGCCCTACTTTTTACAAATAATTTATTGCTAATTAAAATGAAAAGCCGATGAATATTAGTGAAGTCGAATTTACAACATAAAGTCAAATAGTAAATTATTGGTGAATTACTTAATTAAAACACAGTTTTTCAATGAAGCCTAAGTTTATAAATATAAAACCATGCAACGGAGACGTCACCACGGTTCGGGAACCGGCGGTTCACGGTTCGGAACCGCCGATTCCGGTTCAAGATTTTCTTGAACCTGAACCGGCCCGTCCTAGCTTGGACGGTTCCGGTTCTTGAACCGTGAACCGACGGTTCACGTCAAGGTCCGGAACCGCCGGTTCCTGTCTGGTTCCGGGCCGGTTCGGCGGTTCATGTTTATTTATTTATTTATTTTTGTTAAAATTGTAATTCAAGTAAAAAATGTAAATATACTTGCATAAATAAAATTAGAATAATGTGATGTACAAATGCAATTTTATTGATACAAATTTCAACTATATTACAAATTACAACTTAAAAATTACAAATTACAACTTAAAATTTACAAATTACAACTTAAAAATTATAAATTACAAAAGACTTAAAGTCTTGATTACAATTTACAAATTACATATTCGAAACAAATGGGAGAAAAAAGAAATAAAGGAAAATGACTTGAGCTCAACTTAAATTTAAAATTTAAGTTGAGATGCCTACGTATCCTCAATGCTCAATTGCATTTTGGAATCAAAGTCCACGTAGTTCTCTTACATTGCTTACCTACTTGGCTTGATCAGAGGAATTGGTCTACTCTTCGTCGGGGAAGTAGTCTTGGTCGGGTTGTACTACTTGATTGTCCCAATCCGTTTCTTGGTCTCTAATTTCGGCGGAGCACCAATCATCAAGTAACATGGTGACTTCCATGTTTTGCCCGGTGAGTCTACTTCTTCTGTCGTCCAAGACGTTGCCTCCAACACTAAAGGCGGACTCGACGACGACAGTGGAAGTCGGAACCGAAAAGATCTCCTTGGCCATTGATGCAAGGATGGGAAAATCTTTCTCGTGTGATCCCCACCAATCTAGGACGTCGATTTATTGGGGAACAGGACCTCCTTCTTCATCATTGAAAGGAAAGTGTGAGTCAAAATAGAAATCTAACTCACTTGCCAAATTTGCCATCCTTTCTCCGCTGCTGTAGCCGTATATGTACGTCAATTGGAATTAGGTGTCGGGGTCATCAACTTGGAAGAAGCCAAAGTTATGTGTTTGACGGGGGGTCTAGGTCTCACTTGGTGGGTATTGTTGTACTTGGCTTCGTAATCGTGAAAGAGAGCCCGCAAATCGAACTCAAAACTTCTTTGCAGGGTTGAGAGGTGGGGGAGGTTTATTTGGAATGTTTGGGCTAGGTTTATGTTGTTGTCGCCGTCCTCGTCATTCGATTGCAAAGCTCGGAGTGGTTCAAGATCAATAGAAGCCAAATTGTTGTAATAAAATTCTAAAATTTTTAAAGTACCAACTAGTCTCCAGTTTGGATCCAAAACTTTTGCAAGCAAAAAAACCGTTGGGATCTCATTGAAATACTTAGCCATTTTTCAATATAAAACACACATTAATTCAAGATTATTTACGGAATTTTCATTGCAGTTTTAAAACCAAGTGATATATACATGCAATGTTCTAAAACACGAACGGATGTGCAATAATACACACTCGATAACTCAACGGTGGCATTTCTAAAATCTTTGAATAATTTAAATAAATTCATGCTTTGATCCCAACAAGAAGAGGTTAGATATAAATCATCTACGGGGAAAGTTCTATAAAAATCAACCAAATATTCTATATGATCTAATGTAGAATGCAACATATCATATGTAGAGTTCCATCTAGTAGACACATCTAAATTAAAAGTTGTGTACCTTATTTTTTTCGAATGACAATACTTCTTCCACGCCTTGCCAATATGAGACTTCCAGTGGATCAAGGATACAGCTATTGTAATAGGTTGAATATGTCTTTGCCATAAAGACAAAGCATCTTGTACATATAAATTTAAAATATGACATATACATCTTTGGAGAAAATACTTACCACTTATCACCGGAGAGCAAGCCACAATTAATTCGGGTATACTTGCCGTGTTAGCGGTTGCGTTATCAAAACCAACCGAAAATATTTTGTTGTATAAATTATAATCATTCAAAACTTGAATAATTAAAGATGCAATTGCTTGTGCGGTGTGTGGTGAAGGAAATTGTCTAAAACTAATTAAACGTTTATTTAAAGTCCAACTATTATCTATAAAATTACATGAAATTCCCATGTAAGAATTTATATGGTAAGAATCCGTCCACACATCAGAGCAAATATTAACTTTGCGTCCCAAGGTAGATAAAAATTTTCATACTTCTCTTTTTTTATCGAAAAACCGGCGGAACCGTTGGTTTACCGCCGGAACCGGCGGTTTTTGGGACGGAACAACCGGTTTCGTCAATGGGTTCTGACGAAAACCGGCGGTTCCACTGACGGTTTCTGAAAAGCCTAACGTGTAGGTCGAAAATAGGCCTGAAAAGCTGTCGGAACCGCCGGTTACGGTTTGCGCACGGTTCGAACCGTCGCCGACGGTTCCGGTTCCGGTTCGGAACCGCCGGTGATGGTTCCGGGCCGGTTCGGTTCGGTTTGGGGACGTCTGTGAACGGATAGTTTGGATTAATTTTGGACGTATATACCCACATATTCAATAGCACATTAGTACTCAAATCTAATTTTCATCATGATTGAAAACAAATTGATTTTGCTTCTGAGGAGGAGCAAATCCCTAACCCCCAAATCTTCTGAATCGAAGTTTTGCAAATGGAAAGCATATTCCACTCCTTCAACCGAATCACAGTCAAGCTTTTACTATTCGAGAATCATTCCTTCCGTCAAAACCTCAATCACAGGAAGCTTCATTGGCTGTGGTTTGAGGTCATTGCTTCAAAATAATGTTAAGGTATTCAAATTTTTGTCTCTTCTTTCGCTGCTGTGATTCATTTGTTTTCATTCTTTTGTAGCGTCACAACAGAAAACGCGTTCATTAATATCTACTCTAGTTATATGTTTTGGACACTAGAAATTCGGAGAAGTGAGCTGAAATTGTATTTGTCTAATCAGTCGATGAGCTAAAAAATGATTTGTTTGCGGCAGTTTTCAGTCTGTATGAGCTTGTTAAGGTGCTTGTTTGCTTGTTTCCTGTCCTGTGTAAGGCTATTCGTTTCGGTGGTTCGATGGTGTACTCTAACGTTTGCTTCTGAATGTTTCGTTGATATTACATTTTGGAGTTATGCATTTAGTGCAATTCTTGTCATGTTTATTGCGTGAACAACATGAATGTCTTTTATGATGATTTGTGTTTGCATATAATTATATTGGCTTTGATGCAATGTGCTATTTTAGGTTAGGATATTGCCTCTTTTCTGGATTCTAACACTTGTAACCTTTCCTGACTAGAACGAGTTGCAATAAATTGTATTGAGCTTTATGCGCATCCTTTTGTTCATTGGACATTTGTTCCTATTTGAATAACTTAGTGTTTCATGAGGTAGCTTTGATGTTGTTTTGCTTCTTAAGATTTTCAATCGGGGATGCTAGAATTCTGACTCCTACATGACCTGTTGTACAGCTAATTACTAAAATGAATACTGGAAATTGCTATGACTAGATGAAAATTTAAGATATACAGTATCATACAACTCATTTTCTTATACTACTGTTTTCTGCTCTAAAATGCGTAATAGTTTATCCACTCTTTTCAGACTATGCTATTGAATTCATTTTCTAACTAGACCATAATCCTTACATAGGACTGTTGTTATCTGTCCAGAACTTCCACATTCGCTCATTCCGGAATTTCTCAACTTCCACATCCGCAAATGCAAAAGGAACAGAAGGATTGAAACTTCTGGTCACTGCTGGGTCCAATGCTCAGGAAGTAGTTGGTATTTGGCTTTTTGTATCTGCTGCTTGGGTGTACAGCATGGTGGTTCTCGGTGGCGTCACACGGCTGGCTAAGTCTGGCCTTCCAATGACAGACTGGAAATTCACTGGCCGTCTTCCTTTCTCTAATGACGATTGGTTGGCAGAATTTGAAAAATACAAGCAATCCCATGAATACAAACGGTAAATCAAGTCACTAAATCCAATTTGTTTTTTATTTATCTCTCACTCACTGCCCTCAGCATTGTTTAGATTGCTTACTCCAAGATCAGAATGTTTTGCTTAATAAGTATATAATGCAGATTGTTTCTCTTAAACCCTTTCCATGACAATTATGGTTTTTTGCATGGCTTTTGGTACATGTTGGGGGCACTTGAAATGCTACTGGACATGCATGTTCTTTCAATTTTATTAACTTTTTTCAGCTTTCCTGAGATGACTTTTAACAGTTAACCAATCTTGTTTTTATTTTTGCAGAGTAAATAAAGAGATGACTATTGATGATTTTAGGTTAATGTATTATATGGAGTATGCTCATGTTTTGTGGGGAAGGTCATTGGCCGTTATGTTTGGAGTACCTTTTTCATATTTTCTTTTAAAAGGATATATTACACTCCGCCTCGGACTTAGGCTCTCTGGACTATTTGCTCTTTGTGCTGGGCAGGGACTAATAGGGCGGTGGACAGCCAAGTGTTCAGAGGTAAAGCTAAAGTTTCTACCGCATTTACATTACTTGATTATGATAGCTTTTTGTTTCTAAAGAAAATTATTTCCTTCTCTTAGGAACCCAAGTCTGAGTTTGCTGGACCAAGAGTAAGTTTTTACCACCTAGCAGCTCATTCGGTTTCAACCTTTGCTGTTTACTCCGGGCTCTTTTGGACGGCTCTTTCTGTCGCCATGCCTGAATCCCCTGCGGAATCAATAGCCTGGGTTCAGCAGGCAGCAAAGGTCAAGCGTTTTGTTCTCCCTGTAAGTTTTATTGTTGGGATCACTGCTATCTCTGGAGCATTTGTGGCTGAAAGTGTAAGTATACCTTTTCTTTTGTCAGTTTTCTAACTGAATCGTTTGAAGTGAAATTTATGTATGGTTACATAACCAAGTAGATTTGATATTTCCAGGGCGGTGCCTTTAGTGCTTCTTCACGTACCAGCGAGGGATGGGTTTCAGATGATGTATTTGTCTTGAAGACTCAGGTACAAAATCTGTTTGATGATACACCAACAGCGCCTGTAGTTTTTCCGTGTGGAATATAGCAATTTTGAGGCGTTGAATCAAATGTCTTAACAAGTAATGAAACTTAGAACACTAACCATATATAATCATCACAATTTTACATGGCAAAGTTAATTTATCGGTTGTGATTATGTTCAAGTACTAAACAGTGTTTATTAGTCACGAGACAAGCTTCACGGCAGAAGCATGGCATAATCAAACTCATATGCCTTTCTTCTATATGCCAGCTTGTCCACCAAGTACTCGCTGCTGCATCTTTACTTGCCATTGGTGGCCTGTGGTGGTCGACGAGAACACCTGATATACCTCCTGCATTACGGCCTTTAATAGGAAGCACTATTGGCATTGCTGCAGTTCAGGTACTAAGATCAACTTCCTTGTATGTGTACAAACATTGTTGTGGGAATTGCTCTAAAAGGGCCATTATCCTGCAGGTTAGTTTGGGGACAGCTCCTCTCTTGTCGACTGCACCGCCCTCACTGAGCACTCTTCATCAGGCGGGCGTGTTGACCCTCTTAACCCTCGCAATATATCTGAACCACATCGTGAGACGACCTTCTCCTCAACTCCTCAAAACTCTTTCTTCTGTAAGTAAAACAATAACCTGACCTGATGGTGCAGGATCTGGTAGTTACACTTCCTTGTGTAATTCTTTGCTTTTCGCCGAAAGGTTAAATAAACATTTTAATGCATTTTAGTTCATTTATCTATCCATCTATACATAATGCACACTAATCAACAGATTGCATCAACTTAGGCGACTAGGATTTTTCGTTGTGCAATAACTGTGAGCAAATCCCAACTTCATGGTTATTCCAACTAATTTTGAGTTGTGGGAGAGACAAGAATTTGACCTTCATAATATTTCTTTCAATTTGCCATAAAATGTGTTGGGTTGGGTCTCCTAAAATGGCATTTCCTTTTTTTAACGTAAAAAGTCTTATCCCCACCAATGTACCTTCTGTTCATTTCATAAAATATGGTAACGTTTTGCTGTTCCCAACCCAATAACATGCATTGTGGTGTATTTTTTCGAACAAATTGATATTATTCCTTCATTTCCTTCAATTTCCAAATCCCTGCTTGTTTGTAAATCTAGATTTTAATGGCACTGTTGCATAACATTGATAAAGCATTTGCTTCTTGAAGAAGAAGCTTCATTTGAAATAAGGCCTGACATTGGGGCCCAAAGTTATGTTAATACTCCATCTGTCCATGAAAAATAATCCCATTTTATTATTTTGGGATGTTCATTAAAAATAGTCTCATTTCTAAAAAATTCTCTCACTCACTTTACTTACTTCTTCTCCCATATCCCTCTTACTTTACTACTTTTTCTCCTCGTTTTTTTTTACCAATTTCTCATTAAAACTCGTGTCATCCACAAATGAGACTATCTTTTGTGGACGGAGGGAGTATTTGTCTGTAGCCAATAGGAATCGAACACGGCCCTTGAGAAGATCGAAAGACTAGTGCCCTAAGCACTTGCACTATCAACTAAAGTCTCTCTTCGTCCGCTATTTATAGTCCCATTTTGATTTGGCACAGAGTTTTAAGAAATTATTTTGACTTCACAAAGAAAAATAAGGAAATAAATTAGTGGATTGTGGACCATACTTTCATTATATTGACTTTTATAATAGAATAGGAGTAAAATGGGTATGACTGCACATTAGGTCAGTGGCAGACCTATGAAGGGTCTTGGGGGACCCATGGAACCCCCAACAATTCCAAATAAGCTTGTCTATATTCATTATAATCATGTATCCACTCAATGGCGCAAGCAGTGAGTTGCTAGGTCTAGCAACTCCACGGCCTGTGGTTGATTCCTGCCAAGCTCATTTGTGTCACAACTATTATACACAAAAAGTTTGATGTTATATAACTTATTTCAAAATTTATTCATAATTAATAATATTAAATATATATACATAACTCGAATTTTCATATCATTTAATTATTTCTATCTCATCTCATGCGCATCTTTGTTGATCTTTGTTGCAACTTTCAGCTACGACGACATGAAAAAATACCCTATAATTGTTGCCAATATATTAGACCCCAACGTCGTCCGCCACCACTGCTTCAGGTACTACTCCAGACCATCCTACAACTGCTTGGATAAATATGCAGATAAAGCCACCTTGAGATTATATTAAGATCATTGATACACACTATGAACTAGCAAAAAATCTTGTCTGAATAAGTCCTAAGTACTTTTAAGATGTGTTAGTGCTGCTGAACATTGATTAGCAATTGGCCTTTGGTGAGAATAAAGAGGAGTATCAAATTAGCCCAAGTTGATCAAAAGTAAAAGGGCATCAATCACAATGCTACGTCAAGTTATACCTATAACATGCACCGTTAGAATAAAGGAGAAAATTCAGTATGTGTGGATCGTCTAAAATTTTTACTCCTACAAGTTATTATTTGTAAAATAAAGACATCAATCAAATCAATTTATACCTAAAACATGCACTATTAGAATAAAGGGGGAAGTTAGTATTCATGGAACTCAACTAAGACTTTGATTTATATAATTTCTTATCGAGATGACAACCTCAGTTTAGACTATTCACAAGTAAGATTTGCTTGGTTAACTTAAAATAAAAATAAAATAAAATTGGGGCTCTTAAAAAGTTTACACAAATTCTTTTGGAGTTTGCCAATTCCATTTTTAACTCTTGGAAAAGTTCCTTATTTTACTCGAACACCATCTACATAAGATTCGACTGTACGATATCATCACAAACTAAATAAACTTTTTTTGCAAACAGATAAGATAACTTAAAGTGATTATTGCATTTCAAGAATATTAGCCTTTTTGTGACTTTTAGTAATAAGAGTGGAATAAGATTATATATAAATTACATGAATCAACAATTTTTCTTTGTTGTTTTTGTATGTAAACTCAGAGGCAAAAATGAGAAGCAAACAAAGGCTGTTTCTACTACTTGTGCTCATGCCTCTCCTTTTCCTTTTCATTCATCAACTAGGTAGGAGTATTATATTTTCAATCTTGAATTTCTTATTTGTAAAGAAATGAAATCATGTTAATCAATCAAGACTGTGCAGGAGGAGTTGAAAAAACGGTGGCCCACGCCGGCAGTGTTGGCGGAGGCAGTCCGGTGGTTTCCGGAGGCTCACACGTCCCTAGTGGTGGTGGCGTGACCCCGGTGTATGCAGCAGCCGGTGCAGGAAACAACCACCACCCTCACCGTGGCGGAGGAAACTGCGACAGAGGCGGGGCGGCGCCGGAGGCCTTGGCCGTAATTACATTTGCATGCTTTCTATTTTGTTTTAAACAATGTTTTTAGAGATTATGATCGTAACAATTAAGCAATAAAAATGGTGTGTGTGTGTGTTTATTGTACATCATGATCTGACCGTGTATCATTTTGTGTATAATATACCATGATGTATTTTACTACGGTGTCTTCAATCTGCAAAATACAAATACATTAATGTTAATGTGAATTGGTCCTAGTCAATTTTTATTTGTATAATAAACTAGTGCTCCACTTGTTTGTATTGCTATTATTTGAGTAATCTGTAATCCTAATAGTGTTGAATGTTTGAGATAATGGGCATGATGATACAATTAACATGGTGGTTTGTGGGCCTAAAAACACCTACTTTCTTTTGGGTTTTCAACCCACCAATTTCTTTACTACTTACTATTTTAATACTGGTAAATTCATAGTTTTGGTAAAATAAATTAAATTTCCGTTTTCATAAATAATCGGTGGTATATTTTGTAACACACACTAAAATTTTGTTATGATATTATATATTTACTCTAGAATTTATTTGTTTGTTTGTTTGTCTGATTTGAGAAATTTTCTGTTGAAGTGCTAGAACTTGCATATGAATAACAAATGGCCGTTGGATTAAAATTAGTTACAAAAAAAAAGACCAATTTCTTCCTTCCAATAATGAAACATTGAAAACCACATTATGAATTCTTGATAGAATTGTTGTTGTTGCCATTATTATTAATTAGGAACCACACAATAGATCTCCATTGAAAATCGAAAAGCATATACACACTTTTTGTCCCCCATATAATATCCCATTTTATCATTTGATAAATCTACAATTAAAATCTCTTTTAACTTTTTAAAATTTTGGCCTCATACTTCACTAAATCTTTAGACACATGGCATTGCAAAATATTAATTAATCATTTCAATTCAATGAAATAAATTTTTTAAAAAAAAACAACATAATTGATTGAACCATTATAGACATTGGATTTCGATCGAAAAATGGGATAAACATTCAAGACATGACACCTCAAAACTTGCAACAATGCTTCAAGAAAAAAGCAGAGGCTGTAAAGAAAAAGACCAAAAGTTAAAGGAAACATCTAAAGAATAGCTGGATGGACCTCTGATGTGTGTGTTTGTGTGTGGGAATCTGATGCTCAAACTGTCTAATATAGTATTGAGATACATATATACATACACTTGTAGTTGCATCAAACAAAGATCTGAAACTCTAATTCAAGAAAAATATGAATCCTCATAACTTTCTACAATGAAACAGTTTTGGTGATGGATATACATTACAAACCAGGTTTGGTGGGATGTGGAAATCATGCTTTTCAACTAACCAAAGCAAAAAAATCACTAGTGACACAATCTCTTCTTCTGATGGCAATGCAAGGAAACCAACCACCCTCTGTTGAGAAACAGATAAAAAAAGCAGCAAAGCTACCTTTTTAATTACCTTGTAAGAATATTGGCAACTTCACTGCTCAACCGTCATGTGCAGCATAAGCGATGCTCGAACGTTGTCGCAGTATCTCTTGATCAACCCAAAGTAGTGCATCCCGTCTTGAGGGCACAGCCCTTCCATGAAGAAACGGAACAGGTGAGAGTGCGTCTCGCGCATCGCGTCCAAGGACTGCTGCAGCACTTTCTCGTGCTGCACCTTGTTCAAGTCCGTCGCCTCCATCAGTGGCAGCAGCTCGCGCTCCTCCGCTTCAAAGTGTTGCTTGCAGTTTTCCTGGTGTAAAAAACAGGCAGGTTTAGACTTTGTCTTATATCCTAAAGGTTAGCACAGAAGGAGGATCCAACCCACCTTTAGTTTCTTGAGACGGGACAAGAGGCGACCGAGGGCCTCTTGGTAGTCTGGGCTCCCGGCATTCATGACTCCTATTATCTTAATCTCCTCTTTTATACCATTCATTATAGGTAGGTCTCTTGCGTGATCCTCGTTTGCAGATTTGCACAACCCTAAATCATGCGTTGGAACCATCAATAACTGACATGTAAATCATTTCCAAATCAACCATCACAAAGCAATCATTAGAAATTCTTGCAAACATTCACTATACAATTTCTGAGTTTAATCTCAGTTTCCTGCAAACATTTAGACACCATTTATACAGAAAATTTGCAGTCTCCAATTCACACACCTTCCAATTCACATGCCCCTCTCAACTTACTCTAGATTTTCCTCAAGAAATTAGTGTTCGATATCGAATTTCCACTCCCTTCTAATCAATCAACTTCTTCTTTCGCACCTGAATATAACTAGTGAACCAAGCACACAACTTTGGCCTATTCTTCTAATTAGTAATCACTAATCAGTAAAACAATTTATCAAATTTTGCAACTTTCAAGTTCCAATCTAGAAGAAATTAGTCATCAAGAACTTAAAGATAAAACTTGAGCTTTACATCCCTTTAAAGTCTCCTCTTTTAACTTCATGAACAACACATCATGCCCTTAATTACTCCCATCAAAAGGAACCAATTTACACACTTCCTTAAAAGACAATACAACTATAAAATATAAACAAAAAACACAAAACATCGACAAATATTGTAGCTTAGATCTCACATTCACATCAAATTCTGTTTCCCCCCAAAAAAACGGAGACTGCAAAAAAAAACGTTGTACATACGCAATAGACACTTGTACCTTAGGTCAAAATCGAAGACATTATCCATAGAAACAGTAAAAATCCAATCCAATTACCTCGATCGGCGGATTCGAGGATCTGAAACATGACCTTCTCCTCCATCTGCGCGTGCTCGAGCAATACCTGCTGCAGCTGCGAGTAGCTCTTTGCGAACTTCTTCACCTCCATCCTCGGGCTCCCCATCGACGGATCCCCCCTCGCGTTCCCCCCACGCGCCTCCATGTCCGCCGCCCACTTCTCCATCCTCTCCAGATGCCAGCCCATGCTCCGATGCTGCAGCATCACCACCCACACCACCGCCGGCGTCTTCTCCCCGCACCACCCCCACACGCTCCCCGCCGCCGACACCGGTGGGTCGGGGAACTTCGCGTCCAAATACCTGAGAATCTCCTCCACCGAGCCCGTGACGACGTCGTTCCGGTACATAATCGTAGGGTTTTCTTGCGCGTCGGAGGGCACGAATTGGAGCGTCACCGGCTTGTACGAGAGGGCTAATCTCACGTGCGACGTCGCGAAGCTGTCCGGATGCCCGTACAGCTTTATCACCGGCGCCGGCTTCATCAGCTCCGACGGCGCGATCTCCGCCGCCGATTTCTTCGTTGTCCCCAAACAATTCCCCATTTTTTTGAGAAATCCAAGAAGGATGGAACCGAATTGAAATGTGAGATGAGTAATTGAGTGAGAAAGCTGGATTTTCTTGCGAGATTTATGGCTGCTTTGGTTGGGGAGAAAACGGCGCGTAAACAGAAATGAGGGCGACGAAGCGGTTGTATGTATAGTGTATGTATAAATGCATGTGGATTTTGCTTGATTCAGAAGGGAAGAGAGAATGGAAAAAGCAGATTAATGGGTTTTTTGTTTTATTTTTTTTTCTTATGATTATTACTGCTGAGTTATGAATTTCAGTAATGGAGGAAAATGGTGATGATCAGTCAAAGGTGGTCACGTGATCGTTGGTGGGGTCACGTGCTCGTCCACGTGTCAGGTTAATTAAGATAATTATATCTTATAATGATACTTATTCAAATTCAAGTAGTATTAGATGACAAATTTATTAGATATTGTGGAATTGGATGTTAACTTTTTATTTAGAGAATCTCATTTCCTAGTTTATTATGAGTACTGTTTTTTTGAAATTTAAAAAATAACTATATGTGAGATTTTGACGGAATTGGTATTTTATCCTCTAAAAATCACTAAACCGAATCTTCATTTATTGGTAATATGTTTTTAGTGTGACCAAAAACAATGTGTTATTCAAGTCCATGAATCAAAATAATGAAAGAAATTATGATCATGTCCCCTCATGGCAGACACGTGGAAATGTTTGTTTATTAATTTAATTGTATCTGTGATAAATATTGTGCTTTTAATACTAGTTTAAATGGCGTTAAATTCCGTGTTTACGTCGTTCAACTCTTAGCATATTTAGAGCTGCGACTGTGGAATTAATTATTAAAATTAAATGGATAACGGCATCGTAATCCTAATTCAATTAAGTTGGGTAAAAGTAAATGTAAGTAATAAAAAAAAGGAATTATAATAATACTAGTATTACTATTTACCTATTAATATGAATAATTGTATTTGAGAAAAATAAATTATTCATAGCCGTTGTGACGTGAATGGAGGAGCGGCGGCTTGTTGGGCCCAAGCCCAATTATGAGCTATGTGGGCCACGTGGAGCGTATTGAAGCAACAAACAAAACAACCAATTCTCATTATTTACTTGTTTTAATTATTTGTATTTATAGTACTTATCTCTCTACGAAATAATGGTTTCTTACATATTTTAAAATTTGTTGTTGAATGTATAATAATTATGATAAGTCTAATTATGACAATCTTGGTGAATAAAAATGAATTTATAAATTATAGTAATTAAATGGATCAGTATACTTACTAAAAAATACTAGGTCGTGGAACCCCAAAATGATAAATTAGGTCAATAAGTTGAGTTATATGGTGTGAAAAATATATTTTTTTATGTATTTAATTATTTGTGCAAATGAGATTGCTTCAAAAAAGAAAACAAGATTTATTAGTGGATTATTGAAATGATTTTGATCATATACAGTTTCCAACATTCAAACAAACTCGCTTGTACACAAAATGATTTCATTTTTAAAAAATAAAACCAGCTCAAACCACTTCAGATCATCATGCACTTACTAATATGAATATAAGACTGTGGAATTTTAAATTTATTTTACTATAATCCATCATTTTGCATCTATCAATACCAATTGATCATGTCACATTATCATGAAATGTCAATTTTTTTTTGTGTGACAGTGTCATGTGTTAAATAGGTGGTCTGTCGATCGTATAATACAAATATAAATATGTTACCGTTCACAAAATGTGACCCACTTTGAAATTTTCATTTGCATATTATCAAACGCCGAATAAGTGGACATTTTTTTCCTCATAATTATAAAGGGGAAAAAAGAAAAAGAACACTCTTTGAGAACTATGACCAAAATTATGGGCCATATTCGACAAATTAAAATAGGAAATATATGTTGAAGCAGATGAAGTATGATTTGTTCTAGTACACGTTTAGTCATGGTTAATAAAAGTTTGATGACAAATTTAAACAAGATTTATTAGTGGATCAGTGTACAAAACTATCATACTAGTATTATATACCGTACTAAAAGTTTGATATGATTAAAAGGCATATATTTACATTGTTGGAATTTTCGGTAAATTATCTAGTGTTGATACTTAGACGATACTGAGACTGTGCCCGTTTTTAGTACTCTCTCTGTCTCCTAGAAATAGGTCATATTTCCTTTTTCGTGTGTCCTATAGAAATAGTTCATATCCATTTATGGAAGCCTTTTTCTCCTTTTTTCTTTTATCATTTATGGGCCCTACCATCCATTACACAATTTCAACTATTTTTTCTCATTCTCTCTTACTTTACCAATTACACATTAAAACTCGTGTCAACCTCAAATGGCCTATTTCTATGGGACGGAGGGAGTACTATGCATGTACCAAAATTCGGTAATACTCCCTCATCTGCCATTAAGAGTCTCATTTATGAGCGGCACGAGTTTTAAGAAATGTTAAGAACAATAGGTGAAAAAAAGTGGGTGTAATATGAGTCCCACTTGTATATATTAGTTTTAAATGAAACGTGATTTGAATGAGTTACTGGAAGGTGGGACCCTATCACTATTTATGATAAAAATGAACCGGGACTCTTATTCGGGGACAGACTAAAATGGAAAAACGGGACTCCTATTCACGGACAGAGAGAGTATCACATTACCCCAAAAACTACACAAAAAAACAAAAATCTACTTTGATTATCACTTATCTTCTTCTGATTCAGAAAATAATGCTGACTTAATAATCCGTTCCTTCCAAGAAAAGTTCTTCATTTCTTGAGAGAGTATTTCCAACTCATCTTCATCATCATCTTCTTCGCGGCGCTCTGCGTAGATCAATAGATCATCACTCCTAGAATGTTTCAAGCAAGAAAGTCTATCTCCCAAACCCTTCTTCTCCTTCATAGCCTCACTGCAAGCATCAAGAAGGAAGCACGATGGTGAAGAAGGGAATTTTGAGTTTCTTGAATTCTTGGAAAGAAGAGCTTCCATCTGAGATTCGACAACATTTGGCTCTGTTGATTCTAGTTTTGGGATTGAATCATCTCTCAACACGTCTTCGAGACTAACATACTCGTGTTGTTGTTGAGCTGCCATGTTGAGAGTATAAATGCCAATGAAAAGAGAAATTTTGAATCGACGTATTTTAAGTATGTCCGAGCTATATTGACGATGCGACAAATAATTACATGTATACAATAGGAATTGGATATATATGTCTAGAATTGAGAAAATTAATGTTTGAGTCGTACTTTATAAATGAACTCATCTGTTTAATTAGTGAGTTGTACCACGAATTTAATGAGATGTTTGGTTGCTACTTGCCATCATCCTAAGCAATGAATCATGAACGTTGGTTTGATTTTACGTACACTAGCTAGCACTGTAGTTTTGGTGGTAATTAATTAATTAGGTGTTAGGCCATGGACATCAAATGATTTCGTGGTTAGGCCATGTTACTCCACTTGGCATCTTTATATACGTATGTTTCAACTTTTTATTACTCTACACTTATATACAGTAGTACTTACATTTTATAGATACATAGTGCCTAATACTAGGGCTTGCAATTTTCGACACGATACGATGATTCAACACGAATCTGCACGAAATTATTGGGTGGGGGTCAAGTCTTATTGGGTCCGTGTCCTTATCAGGTTGACCCATTAAGAACCTGATAATTTCGGGTTGGGTTCGGGTCGGATACAGGTAACCCATTAAGAAATAATATTATTATTTTAAAAATATATATTACTTTAATTTTTAAATTTCTTATAAATTAGGTTTAAATATTTATAAAACGAATTTTAATTGTTTAAATTAGGTTAAAAATTAAGGTTTAATCGTGTAATATCATGTTCGGGTCGTTATCGTGTCGTGTCAACCCATATTATATCGTGTTGATAACAGGTTCGTGTCAGGTGCGGGTCGTGTTCGGATTTGAAGGTAGCAGTTCGGGTTCGTGTTCGGATTTATGGTTTCCTTAACAGGTCGGGTTCGGATTAGGCCTTATTGGGTTGGGTCGTTATCAGCTTGACCCGAGAATGACCCAATCCGCATGATTTGTCAGCCCTAGTCTAATACTACCATTGGATTTTTGTACCGTAAATTAGACGGGATGATTAGATAATTGAGGAGTATACTAAAATGAATAAGTTATGCATATATACAAATATGTCTGTGAAATGTGTTACGATCAATTCTAGCGACGAACCATTAAACCTTTTATTTTTAGTTCGTTTTAGAACATTGTAGATTACACAGAGTTCATTATTTAGGTCATTTTATACGGACCAAAACGATTTTAAAATAAACCTCATGTTGGTTCAACAGCTCGACACTAGAAACTATTTCAGCATATTTCACAACCCAAAATTTGTGAAAATTTGAGGAATATTTGTCCCTTGTGGCTATACTCTCTAGCTCCACTCCTTCCAATCCGATATATCTTTTTTCTTGGGTTAGTTGTTCACATATATACTAGTAAAAACGGAAAATGTATAAATGTAAGCTTCATTTTTAACAGAAATTTGCCAAAATAACAATGATAAAAGACTCCACCGTAAATTACAATTGACCAAACGGGAGTGTGTGAGCATAGCAAACAGAGATATACATAGTGATAAACTGATGGTTTTTTGTACATTAAGATGAGAAAAACACAGAAACAAACGAGACGTGTTTCAGTACCAAGCTTATCAAATCTCAACGAAACATAAGCCAGAGAAGGCAGAGAAGAACGAGAACCACCCCTGCAATCATCAGCTTCATGCGGAGATTTTGCATCCACATTTGCCGACGCAACTGCCTGCCTTGCCTTTGGAAGCTGTCAGCCTGAATAAGATTTCAGTAAGCACACACGAACCATAATTTTCTACACGAAGGGATTAGAGAGAGTTTTCACCTGGAACTGGAGGTTATCAGTCTTGTCCACCAGTAATTCAATTTTCTCACCACGATCCAAAACCTGAGTGAAAACAAAAGGTGCGTACGTTGGTGAGGTCTCAATTGGTTTTAAAGTTTTCAAGCAGAGTGTGTAGAGAAATAATCTACAGCATATGATAGGAAAATAGGAGAAATATGTTGAAGGAAACAGTCTTAACATCTTCCATTCCACATACAATCAAAACATTAATAAACCCTTTTTTCTAAACTAAAAGTCTCTGACCAGCAATGAAAACAATACACTCGGAGATGTTAGCTGCCAGCAAATTTTCAAATAAGAACTTATTAAGCACATTTAACACTTTTGATAAGATCAGAGGTGCCCGATAATAGGTTGAAACCGGCCGCATTGCTTATCTCTTCATGACTTCCCAAAGCTTCAGGCTACAAATACAATTCTCACATTGTCCTTCCAAACCACTAGATTCTCCTACCATTAGGCTCTTTACCCATCACGGAAATAGTTGGCATGATTCAGAATTTACATCGCAAGTCATGTTGCTAAATACTATATAAAAGCCCAGGTCAGGCCCGTCAGGTCATAAATTTCTCCTAGTAGCACTATCACCACATTTAGACTGTATGATGATTACTTATGAAATGTTCTCACCAAGCCGGAAATGCACTCACAAGAAAAGAATCCCGACAAAATACCAAAAGATTTTGGAAAGATGGTTACAGTCTATACTACCATCAATGGACCCAAATCATAGTAATAAGGCAGAGAATATGAAGAGTGACTAGGTGACAAAACAGTAAACTAATTCCCATAAATTCTGAGTAACCACATGCACTCAAGCATGTATTTCCTGCCGAAGAGAGGATGTAGGACCTTTACTAAGGATGGCTTAGCAGATCTAGGCTTCTACTTATCAGGAAGAAAGTATAACGAAGCCCGACTATTTCTCCTAGACAAATAGTAATATTTAATCTAAATTAAATTACTAAGTATCATGATATCATCATATTCTGACTGAGATTAAATGCCCCAGGACAGTGAATTTCTCATATGCGTGTTTTCTATTTATTAAGGTGTCTCCATGTGTGTATCGGGGGGGAGGGGGAATAAAAGCAATGCCTTTTAGGCAATGGGCATATACACAAAATTTGTAATATGGATTTCAATGAACCACGAGAAGATGCAGATATAGAATGACTACAACTCAATGAACAAAAGCATCCACTACCTGAATCATACACATCTCAGTAACTTCCTCTAAACAGATTCAATTGCAATGAACATAACTTTAGAACATTAGCATATTTGTTGCTCAAGCTGTAAAATCAGAATTTCAAATTTTACTCATGAGTAGAACAGACTAAAAATGTACCTTCTCAATGTTGTCCATCATTATCCCTTTGACCTCTGTTATTTGAGCCTTCACTTTGGACAGCTTGTTCATTTCCTCTGGATGATTCATACAATACTGCATGTGTTCCTTGAGCTTTGGTCTGGCAAGGAAACAAGTACCAGAATTATGGTAGGAAAATAGAACATTGAAGTGTTCAAATTGTCATACATTATATCTCCCCAAAATACAACAAAAGACATATACACACCCAAATTCTCGATCAAGATTGTATGCAATGCTAAACCGATCTTCAAACAACAGGTCATCTTCATCTTCATCATCCTCTAAAGGGTGTGGATCATCACTCTTGAAGCTAGCACCATAGCGCTGCTTGAAATCATCCTTCACTCTCTCCAAAAATACAAAAGGTATGCTTCTTCCCATTGATTCATCTGCAACAACTAGGAACACTGCATGGCAAGCAAAACATAGCGGAATGTAATTAGAGCAGTAACGTTCATAGGATAGATAAGCATACAAACAAAAACACACATACCAAATCCACTATCGAGCAGGAAATTGAAAGTGTGGCCATCACATGAGTACGTGTACTTGCTGCTATTAGAAGGAAGCTTTTGCAAGCACTGAACGGCGATTGTGCTGAAGTTTCCAGAGTATGGAGTGTGCTCTGCTAGCACGACAGTCCCTTTGGCAACGAAGCTGTAAATCAAACCCTTCGGAACCATTATAGAATCGCTAAGAGGTCCACAACGAAACGCCCGCTATCAACCTAAAAATGTCCAACTGAAACAATTAGAAACTCAAACAAATCCAAACTCCCCAACACCCAAAATCCGACATACTTACAAAGGTTGCATTGTTCAAGAAGTAAATCAGCTCTCGCAAACAGAAATGATTAATCCAGCAATAACCAATCAATGCGAATAAATCATAAACGAACAAAGTTTAATTGAAAACTGTACTGAATGAAGATTATCCAATCATGCTACACCAGATCAGAAGATTAAATTAAAAAAAAACCTAACACGCTAAGTGACAACAATACATTATATTCGACAAAATTAGATGGCACTACCACCTAATCGAGCAAGCAGGCACTAAATTAGACAAAATTAAGAAAGAAACATGAACAAATTCGCACATCTCGTCAACGGAAACAATGGGCCTATCGATGTGATCAAAACTCCAATAGAATAATCAATTGAGTATGGAATCATAACCTCTGAAATGGCGCAGTGAGTAGGAATTCGAATGGATTGATGGATCGATCGGATTTAATTCTTGCAGAAGTAGTTTCTTAATAGAGGATTAATTACGTTGGCGTGAAGAAAATTGTGGAAAGCTCGCTACAGTTGAATGCAGAGTAGTAAAAGTAATTATATTTATACCCCTTCTGTCCCCTAATTTGTTTTCCAGATCGGTCCCTCTATTTACTGATATTCACTTTTGGCTCCTTCTTTTTGATAAAATCCCTCAAATGTCATTATCAATATCACCGGTTTTGCACAAGTTTTCTTTCATAAAATGGTAAATTGCTTTAACAGTCGTCAACTTTGCAAATAGTTTGGTATTTCCCGTAAACTTTAAAAGTTACATGAAAAGTCATGAACTTTACATTTGGGTGCCGATTTCCCTTGTCGGGTATTCCGGCCATCCGGGAATTGTAAGGTGGAGGAATCGCCACCCTACCTATGGAGGAAACACGATGAGATTGTAGATTGACGAATCGCGACCAGTTACATGTCGCAATGGAGAAGAAAGAGTTGAAATCTCGACGGGAATTGAGATTTCTGTCACATAGAGAAGAGACATAAACCCTAAATTGATATACATTTTAATTTAATTGAAACTAAAAAACGACGTCGTTTTATTGTTCTGCCGGAGATTTTGCCATGTCACGCCTCCGGCGAGCCACGTAGGATTAGTTTTTGCCGAAAATGTACCGGGTCGGGTCGTACGGGAAATTTGCAACACTTGGTAAAGTTCATGACTTTTCATACAACTTTTAAAGTTTACGGGAAATACCAAACTATTTGCAAAGTTGACGACTTTTGAAGCAATTTACCCTTCATAAAAAGATATGGGAGTTAATGTAGGAATCGGTAATATGGAGTATTTGTTTTTGTTTTTGTTTTTTTCTAAACAAAATTAGATATATGGAAGCAATATAAAAAATAAATCTTAATACGTGATGTCCAACTTATATTCAACTTATGCAAAAACCTCTTGGAATAAAGGTGGAAGGAGGGAACAAAATTAACAAGTAATTCGCAAATTAAGTTTTAAAATATCTCAAAATGGCGTTGTTTGACATCATTAACTATTAAAAAAAAGAATTCAGCAGATCAAGACGATGGCCGTAGAGTCTTCGATCGATCCATTGGAATAATTGAACTCTCAAGCATTTTAGTCTTTAGATATATACACACAATATTTATAAGTGAGTAGTTTATGGAAATCAAATTTGACAATAAGTCTCTTATGATTATTTTTTTAAGATATTATATGTAGTAGTACTATATAGTTCATATTTGTCAAACTTTCAATTTTTTTACTAATTAATTTAATAAGAATGCAATTATTAAGATATTGTTGAAAAATATAAATAAATTTCATACCATATAAATATAATTAGTAGTGTAAATAACTAGTGTTTTCAAGATAAATAAAATATACTTATAAATTTAAAGAAAATGGTTTAAATTATTAAGTAAAATACAAAATTTGTATAAATAAAATATTAAAACTTTAGATTTCATAAAGTATTTTATAAATTTGTTTTGAATACCACAATAATAAGATATAATATGAATTAACAAGCAAACAAAAAAATTAAGAATTTGATCACAAATCCTTTTATTGGCGAAGTAATAAACAATACTCCATCTGTCCGCGAATAGGAGTATCGTTTTGGCCTCACATTCCACTAACGCATTCTACTCACATTTCATTTAATATTAATATATATAAGTGAGACTTTTATTCTACAAATATTTTTTCACCTACTTTCTTAATATATCTTGAAATCCTTGCCAAAAATATGGGACTCATGTTCGCGAACGGAAGAAGTATGTAATTTTGGGAACTGGGACCCATGTTAAGAAGTCTTTCTTAACATGTTTGCCAAAAAAGATAGCATTCAACATGATTTAATTCAACATGAGTTAATTCAACGTAGTATTGTCGCCTCATCGAGGCACCTTCACCGAGGAAGCCTTCGGGGACGCATTGAAGATTGTGATGGGAAATTTAGACGCATTTTTCTCGAATAGCCCTTTGCTCACTCCCGTGAGTACTAATGAATGATTCGTTTTTTTTAAAAAAATTATGAAGCTTGTATTTAATTTTTGGCTATCAAGAAATATTAATTCAACAAGGTAACACATGGTGTTCGTGTAGGTTTTGGGAAAATAATTGTGGTGGGAGTTTTATTGGATTTGGAAAGAAAGTGTAATGAATATTGTAATTGACGAGATGTCCTTAGTTTTTGCATGAAATTAAATTTTTTTTATCGATGTCATTTCGTTTTAATTAAAATGGACAAGCTCTATTCACAAGTTTGACCTACAAATTGATAGATGATCCCTCCATTTTTAAATAGCTATCATATTTAGCTTTATTTGTTCTTAATGATTGTCGCATTTTAAATTTTTAAGAGTGTAATTGACTATATCATTCTTCTCTATTTACTTATGTAAAATAATTTATAAGAGGTGGAGTATAAGATTTGATTCTCCCATTTGATTTTTTATAGCTTAAAATCTTCCATTTAAATATGGTAATCAGTTATAGAGTAATAGAGGAGAAGAGCTGTTGGGGAAAACTGGAATTACAAGAGATAAACAATACCGGGTGTAATACAACCTAAGAAGGAAAGAACTAAAAACTGAAAATTACAATGAAATCGAAACTGTAAACTGGAAATAAAACTTAGCCGAGTCGAGGAGGCCTCTTTCCGCAAGACGAGATACGCCCCGGTAGTGCTGTCGGTTTGGCGTGTCGTCCCCAAAGATAAAACGACTACGTCTCTGGTGAAGCAGCACCGCAATCAACAGAGCTCCGACGAACTGGAAGAGGAGAGGGCAGAGCTTCGGGAAAAAAGACTATGCATAGAGTATGATGATTGCGTTCTAATTGTTCTGTATATTAATGCAAGAAATTACTAGCCTATTTATAGGCTTGGTCCACTGCGGGGGTCAACTCAGCCTTGATGGCTGTCATCATGGCGGGCCTGTAACCGCCGACCGTTATGAGTTTGAAAGCTGGAGTGGTCGACGTTGAATCTAGACGTTGTACACGCCTTAATTCAACCGTCACATGTGGACTTCGTGAAGCGACTTGATCAAGACACTGATTAAGCCATCGCTCAAGGCGCAGCATGCGAGTTGATCAGGCTGCTGATCAAGGCCATCGCTCAATGTGACCAACTTTTATCCACTATTTCTCACTCACCGGGAATCAAATTTGATAAAGTGAATATATTACTGTCATTTACGCGGAACATAGATAGACGATATATCATTTATTTTTCAAAAATTAAATATCTCGTCACATTTATTATTAGTCAAACTTTATTGACCGGATATCTTAAAATCAAGATTCCAACCGGAGCTAGCAACATTTAATTAGACATGCAAGTTGAGTTATGAAAATAGGAGATTGAAATCGGGGTTAGTTGGAGGCACGTGTTTAAAGGTAATAGGTGGAGTGTGTGGCTGCTGAAGGTGAATGCGCGTGATGCCACATCTTTGGTTGTTTTATTTTCATTTTTATTTTTGATTTGATCCCTTGCTGCCTCGATGGAACGTTTTTTATTTATTCTTAAGGATTTAATGTTCGTACAAACTACGATTAAATTATCTATTCTGTCTCTGTTCTTTCATAATTGAGTCATTTTTTTTATTTTGAAAAGTTTTCTTTTAATTAAGTCATTTCTATATATAGGGAGCAACTTTTTTCTCTTTCTTATTTTACTTTCTCTTACTTTATTCTCTCTACTTTATTCATTTTTTTACTTTATTCTTTCTATTTTTTTCTCTTTTACTTTTTTTATCTATTTATTTAACACATTCAACATCTTTTTCATAAACTCCATGACAAAAAGTTGCGCCTCAACTATGAGGAAACAAAGGGAGTATTTCATAATTCTCATAAAAGTATATGCTATTTTCGTTTTCGTTTGTCTCATAAAAGTATCGCATTTCATTTATGAAAAGTTATCTCAACTCATACAACTAATATCATTATAGCACACCATTACGACTCATTTAAACAATAATAATAATATGGGTTCCACTCCACTACCACTACTTGAACTACCTTTCTCCTCGTCTCTATTACTTTATTAATTATGCATTAATTTTCGTGTCATTTCAAGTGCACATATCAATAGGTCCCTTATATTTATTTGACCTTTCTACGAAGACCCCTCTTTGTATTGACCTTTCTACGAAGGCCCCTCTTTGCTCTTTGTATTGACATTTCCATGAAGGTCTCTCTTTGCTCTTTTGCTTTGATATGTAGGTCTATTATGATTGTATATGACCCGTAGGTCTATTGCCATTGTATATGACCCGTATGTCCACTGTCATTGTATATTAGATCCAGAGCAAGACCGTCACATATCCTCTTTAATCTCATGATGCAAATAATTTCAATGTCATATGTCAAACATATCCATTGCACCAATTACATATCCATATGTTCTTCAATTAACTCCAATACTATAGATAAACATATTCATTACACAAATCACATATCCACATTATATTACACAATCAATATCAAATAACACATAACCATTTCAGGCTCACATCATATAATCCAAATATTAACTTCAATTTAACATATAGCAATCAGTCACATAAAATATGTAAAATTAAAAGTGTGATTTATACACACCTATTTATGACAAGAGTTTAAGAGCATCCACAACCGTGCTCTTGCCAACGAGCACGGTTGTTGGCCCAGCCCCACTTTTTTTGTCTGCTCTTAGGCAAGAGCACAACACCCACAGCCGTGCTCTTCCACAAGGACTAGCACAAGGGCCCCACCATTCCGTTATTCAATTTAAATAAAAACATTTCCACAAAATTAAAATTCATTAAAAATAACCGAAATAATATTACAAATTATAAAAAAAAATAAAAATTACATAATTAAAATCCTATAAATTAAAAATTACATAATTAAAGTCTTAAAAATTTAAAATTACATAATTTAAATCCTAAAAATTAAAAATTACATAATTAAATTCATAAAATTAAAAAAATCACTACTCGTGGCCGAATTTCGCCAAAATGGATGATGAATGTGTGTATTTATAAATGATTTTGGGATTAATTTTTTTAAAAAAAGTTCAATTTTTTTTTTAAAAAAATTGTAATAAAATCGGTATATTTTTGGGAATTCGTTTTTTTTGGTATTATTTTCAATTTTTTTAAAAAAGGATAAAAAGAAAATGTCAACGGCCAATAAAAACGCGCCACGTCGCCCTGCTCGCTGGCACGGACGTGCTCTTAGCTAAGAGCACGCCTGTGCCAGCGGCGGACAAGAGTGTCCTTACCAGCGGCAAGGACGGACGGACGGCGTGTTACCATCGTTGTGGATGCTCTAATAGAACCGCTTATTCTGTCTCCTAATTCACAACCCTCGGTCCTATTCATATAAATAGCAAAATTTTGATTGATAAAATATATAGATATACATATGTACGTGATGAATATGTAATTGTGATCAAAATATAATACACATACCTAAGCTCAAAACCATGTAATTATTTTTATTTTTTTTCCAGATTCTATACTGTCTCCACTCCCTCTCGTTCCTCTTCTTTTCCTTATTTTCTCAATCATACTTTCTCAAATATGACGTTCCTCTTCTTTTCCTTATTTTCTCAATCATACTTTCTCAAATATGAAGGTGTTCCAAAAAAAGCTTAGTCATTGGGTCTATATTTGTCCACCTAATCAAAATACATGCATTGTTTCTCCATTAACTTCCACGTATTATCACATATATTTTTATTATAATAATATGGCGGCTAAGGTTTTGTTAAATTAGTTTCCTAAATTGGGCGTACCCCATATAATAATAAAAGAAGAAGAAACCTATATTAATATTATAGAAGATCGCTACATATAACTACTCTTAAATTTAAACTAACACACATACGCATACTTATATACACACACTTATACCTTTTTAATACTTATGTAATATATATACATATATAATATTTATTATACAACAAATAATAAATATACAATAATAAAAAAAATTTGCCAATATGCAAAATGATGCATGTTTCAGGTTAGGGATGTCACAATTAATGCATCTTTCGGGTTACGGATGTCACAGTCTTACATACCTTAATATCACCACAGCTCCGCGCTACACACGGTGTTTCAACCTGTTTTATTAGGAATAGTATTAATTTTCTTTAATTGTCGGTTGTTTTGACGAGGGTTAAACTGAAACAGTACTGCTAATGTATTGATAGGATTAACCAAGCATCATCATTGTCAATCTTTTATACAAGCCCAACAACCCAATGAATGTTCGATTTGCAAGATTGTATCCAGGATTAAATTAGTAGTGTGTTTGGTTAATGAGATTTAGTCATCCAACTCAATTCTAGATGAATAATCATGTGATAATTAGTCATAGCTAATCCCCTATGATTAAAATAATCTCACAACTCAATCCTAGATTATATATTAGTATTATTTTATCTAGGAAACCGAACACGATAGTATAATAAGATAACCAGACATAAATTGTACTCCTGCTACACTCCATTATCCTCAATTGAAGTCAAAGATGATTATATAGATATCCAATGAAAAAAGTTAATTTTATCTAAAAATCTACACGTACTTAATTTTAAAAGTTTTATTTTTTTTGTAATTAATTATAGATGAATATATAGGTAGTTGATTCATTTTAAATTAATTAATATTCATCAAGTGGATTTTAATTAAAATACCTAAATTTTTTTAATTATATATAATACTCCCTCTCCCAAGAAGATTGAGTCAATTTTTTTACTTTACTATATTTTACTCAAATATTTGTGGCACGCTCGTATTGAAACCAAAAAAGAAGCATTATCCAAGCATTTTTTATTTTATTTATTTTTTCCAAGCTGAGAAAGATATTAACAAATCACAGTCACGTGATTTAAAATTTAAAACACAACCCATCCCAAAAATAGTAAAGTGATTGAGCGGTGGATAGTTTCATGATCACTCGGCCAATGGAACAAAAACACCTCCGCCGCCGCGACGAGCCACCAATCTCCGGCGAAGAACCTCCCCATCACCAGCTCCTAATCATACGGCCTTCGGCCCTTTTCATAGCGCACGAGGACGGATTCTCGGCCAAATTCAGCCTCCTCAAAGCCTACGAATCTCCGCTCCCAACCGAAACGTTTCTGCAAGAGCAAGCTCAGTCGGCGGCGGCCGTCCTCTGCTTCGCCGGAAGTCCGATCACAGCCGATCTGCTCCGCCAACTGCCGTCGCTGGGGCTGGTCGCGACCTCCGGAACCGGGGTCAACCATATAGATCTCGCGGCGTGCCGGCAGCGGGGGATTGTCGTGACTAACACGGCCGACTACGCGGTGGGGCTGTTGATTGATGTGATGAGGAAGATCACCGCTGCCGATGGCTTCGTGCGGCGGGGTCTTTGGCCCCTTACTGCAGAGTATCCTCTTGGTTTCAAGGTAAATGCTTCGTTCCGTTCCGTTACCGTTCAATCATTTTTTCATTTTAAACGTATACACGCCACTAAGCAAAACAAATTGATATGAGGCAATTAAATATGTTTGAAACTTATGATTTGCTATTTAAATTTTAAATATTAGAAATTGATAACTCACCCCTTAAGAGGCTTTATAAGGGAAAGGATTATACATACTTATATAGATGAGTTATGATCATCACCAAATCGATGTAGGACAAGATTTAAGAGTTTTAACGGGGTACAAAAACATACTCCCAAATTTTGTGATTTTATAGTACGTGATTAACTCATTAGGAAATATATTATGAATATAGATATATCCAATAAAGAATATTGATAAGTATTGGGTGGTGAATTTTTAGTAAATATTGAGTTGAATGATGAAAAAATATGAGTTAAATCAGAAACACAAAACATAAAGTGGTTTTTATTCGGATTTAAGCATGCAATGCAACGATAAAGTAATTATGTGATTCTTTGATATTGATTTTAGGTAGGAGGAAAAAGAGTTGGAATAGTGGGGCTGGGCAATATCGGATCGAAGGTAGCAAAGAGGCTTGTTGCAACATCTCATCTCATACACCTCAAGATCCGTCAAATCATCACTTCCCTATGAACTCGCCTCTCACTCCGACATCCTACTCATTTGTTGCCCTCTGACTGAGGACACGCGTCACATGATCAACACCGAGGTGATGGCCGCCCTCGGTAAGAAGGGCGTCATCGTTAACATTGCGAGGGGAGCGATCATTGATGAGAAAGCCATGGTGGAACATTTGGTGGCACGTACAATAGCGGGTGCTGCATTGGATGTGTTCGAGAACGAGCCGCGCGTTCCCACGGAGCTCTTCGGACTGGATAATCTCGTGTTGTCGCCGCATCGAGGTGCCTTCACAAAGGAAGCATTCTTTGATGCTTTCCAAATTGTGACAATGAATATTGAGGCTTTCTTTTCTAACAACCCCTTGATTTCTCTAGTTGATACGGCCAACTAAGTATGAATGTGATCATATTTGCCTTACTAATTCCACTCAAATTTTAACTCATCTTTATTACTCCTTATTATACTAATATTATATATAGGGTTATAAAATTGGAAATTAATAAGTAACGTTGGTTATTTTTTTCAACAAGAGGTTATAATGTGTAAGATGATCAAGAATATGAATAGCATTACCCAAAATTTAATTTTGATTATGGATACTTTTACAATAATAATGTAGGCCCAACAAACATGACAACAATAAAATTGACACTTGAATCAAACAAGCCCATTATCATGATTAAAATAAGCCAAGTTCTACTAAATCTCGAGGTTTTATTCTTTCTTTAGTTTTTGGCGGATGATTTGGTTAATTACATACAATGACCTCGATAAAAAAATGAATTAAAAAGACAAAAGTCGTTAGTGCAACTAATTTTATGAAATGTAACTATCTAAACCTCCCCAAATTTGGCTTTAGTGGGGCTGAGTTATTTATTAATTATGGAGGCAACCTCATGGATAAATGTCACTTTCATAATTTCTTTCAATTAAGTATTCTCACTTTTGTATTTTGATTCCATCACACAATACTTTTTGGTTTTTTATTTCAAATTTATAAAATAAAATTTTATACTGTTGATAATTTTAAAAAATATATTTTTTTAAATAGAACAATATTTTAATATTAATTACGAAAATATAATGATGTACTCCACCTCAATATGAAGACATCAGTTGTGGCAAATTATGCGGGTTAGGTCTGTTATTGGGTAACATAATAACAAACCAACCTAATAAGGTCTGACTGGAATCCGATATGCTCCTTCAAATCCAAACACGAGTTGTATATGACACGAGACATAATATAAACTTGATTTTAACGATTATAGCTTGATATTATCTGATAAAATTTAATTTAATACAATTATAAGATTAAACCTAATTTATACAATAAAAACTTGATTTACACATGAATTACATAACCTAGAGAATTAAACTTGAGTTTTTTTATAAAAAAAATAATAATAAAAATATTTATACTAGTAGTTTTTAATGGGTTACTCAAGCCCAACCCAATTTGAAATTATCGAATTGTGAAACGGTTCTAACTCGATAAAATATAAATCTTATAAAACTTTTGGATCAAAATTATCGTGGCAAAAATTATCGACCTAGGTGATATAGTTTTAATTGAAATACTAATATTCAGAACATAGCTTTATTTGAAATACTCATATTCAGATTTCTAGAAATTACGTCTTCGAACTTTGTCCATTTTCCTTATTTATCACATTGCCTGCCAAGTGGGCTAGTGATAGTATTGTCAATTTTTTCTTCAATGTTTTAATCATTCAATAGATTGATAATGTTGACTAATGTCAATAAAGACATAAGGTATATTTCCAACCTTTCTTTTGAAGAGACTTCATAATTTATTTAAACTGGATTTAACATAGCATTAATTTTTTCTTTCACAAAATACAAGAAAATAGCAAAAATTCATAAGTCTAATCTGTTCGGAATTCAAAATATTAAAAACTCAATTGTCGACACAAAAAACCATTATTAAAATTTAAATCTCAATTTTAAATATACATACGAATAATATAAGCTACTCATATAATAATACAATTATATATTAAGATAAATACGACAGAATATGCCTTTTCTTTAAATAAAAGCTCTTTTCCTAATATATATCTGTATGTATAGAATAAATATATATTTTCATATCTAGAGAGAATGCTGTGATTGATATACACAACTCACTCTGCACTACATATTTCTAGCTTTTTCTTCAAATCCCAGCAACAAATTCGATTCTTTTTTGCGCGTTTCCCACCCAAATTCCGTTTCAATTTCTCAATCTTTAAGGATCAGAAACCCTAATCAATCAGGAATGTCTGCCCCCTTTTGAATCCCAAAACATTGAATCCTTTATCTCTTCCAATTGGGCCTTTTTAATTGCGTGATTGATCGATTCCCTTTTCCTTTTCGGTTTCTGGGATTAGTGATATCAAGCTTAATTAGCGTTGTCTAGCTTTAGGATTGTGGATTTCTACCGACAATTTTTCCTGTTGTCGCCCTCAATTTCCAGCAATTGAATCTCAACTTTCTCAATTTAGCTTTGGGTTTCTGGAGCTTCGATTTCTGTGAGTGTGGAGCAAGGTTGATTTTTTCGTGATTGTGGTGGCTGATTTGGGAAATTTGTGCATAATTTAGCGGGGAGAGAAGAGAATCAAAAATGGAGAAATACGAGCTTGTGAAGGATTTAGGGTCTGGAAATTTTGGTGTGGCGAGGCTTATGAGAAACAAGGAGACGAAAGAGCTCGTGGCGATGAAATACATTGAAAGGGGACATAAGGTTTGCATTCTACATTTTGTTATGCTTATCATTAGTACTTTCTGTTTAATGCCATTGTTTAAATTCGTTCTTTTAATTTGATTGGTGTGGCCTGATCTTCAAACCGATCTTTGTTTTCTGGGCTTTTCTCTGTTATTTGTTTATTGATGATTGTATGCATAATGATTTTGTGTTCATCTCTGATTTTGGCTGTAGATTGATGAGAATGTGGCGCGTGAGATTATAAATCATAGATCACTTCGGCACCCTAACATCATCAGATTTAAGGAGGTGAGGGAACTATTGTTTTGTGGAGTTTAAGTTTGTTTTATAATGAAGCTTTATGTAGCTCAATTCCAATTTTGTGTGGACAGGTGGTTTTGACTCCCACTCATCTGGCCATTCTCATGGAGTATGCTGCGGGTGGAGAGCTCTTTGAGAGAATCTGCAATGCTGGTCGGTTCAGTGAAGACGAGGTATTTTAGCTTCAGTTTTCCACAGCTTCTTTTGGTTTTGTCTATCCCTCTCGTGATCCTTTATTAGATGGGGCTTTGTTTCCGTGAGCAGATGATGATTGTTTTCTACATCTTGAACATATTGATCTTGTTGTTGTATTTTAGGCCAGGTACTTCTTTCAGCAGCTCATCTCTGGAGTCAACTACTGTCATGCCATGGTAAGACAAAGGGCATACGAGTTCTCTAATAGGAGTATATTTTTTTGTGATAGTACAATATATAGCTCTTTGGCATTTGTTAATTATGCTAAGGTGATTCACTCTTTGATTCTAGCAAATTTGCCATCGGGATTTGAAGTTGGAGAACACCCTCCTTGATGGAAGCCCTGCTCCAAGGCTAAAAATCTGTGATTTTGGTTACTCAAAGGTAGTGATAACATTTGAGTTACCTTAGGACCTTAGGTATACTTTGTGTTGCAAGATTTGTACGCCGTCAAGCTTTATTTGATGCAGCTGACTGTGCTGTTTTTTGTGTTGATAGTCATCTCTGCTTCATTCAAGGCCCAAATCAACTGTTGGAACTCCTGCCTACATAGCTCCAGAAGTTCTATCTAGAAGAGAATATGATGGGAAGGTTAGGCATGTCTCTCATTTATCTGTATTATCCAGTTGTTACTAATTCTGGTGGTCATCATTGTCTGATTTCACGTGTTGGTTTCTGGCTACTTTGGTTTGATAACTTGCCTGGAGAACTATCTACTATTTAAATTATCTTGCTTCATTGTATCATGGTCATGTTATCGTACAATGGTGGCTTACTCATTTATGTGAAAATAGGCCAACTGGCTCTGGTTTATGCCTGTGCCACCTTTTGTAACATGTCTTTGCATTGCAGTGTTCATCTCTCTCAGCCCTCATGTACACACACCAAGAATACAAATTTTGCTCTTAATTTGCGTTTTTGGTTGACAATTGACATTGTTCGTTTTCATTGCAGTTGGCTGATGTGTGGTCATGTGGTGTGACACTTTATGTTATGCTGGTTGGAGCATACCCATTTGAAGACCAAGAAGATCCGAAAAACTTCAGGAAAACCATTCAAGTACGTTCACTTTGGGTTTTTCGTGGCCTCTTTTTCTTATATTTCCCTGCAACTATATACATCGTTTACATTATTCTAATATATCAATACCCGTGTCCAGAGGATAATGGCTGTTCAGTACAAGATCCCTGACTACGTCCATGTATCTCAAGATTGTAGGCATCTCCTGTCTCGTATTTTTGTTGCCAACTCATCTAGGGTAAGTGCTTTTGTTTATGTGGTGAAGCTTACTTGGTAAATCGAGTTATTCGTTTGGTGAAGCATAATACCTCCAGGACATGATAGATTCATATAGTTCTACAACAGTAATGAAAACTCAGCTCGAATGTGTTTGATCAAACACTCATTATATCTGGTGCAGAGAATCACAATCAAAGATATCAAGTCACACCCGTGGTTCCTGAAGAATCTGCCGAGGGAATTAACAGATGCTGCACAAACAGTGTATTACCGCAAAGAGAACCCTACCTACTCTCCTCAGTCTGTGGAGGACATTATGAAGATTGTGGAAGAGGCTAAAACCCCTCCTCCAGCATCCCGTTCGATTGGAGGCTTTGGCTGGGGAGGAGGTGACGAGGATGAGGAGAAGGTGGAAGATTTGGACGAGGAAGTAGAAGAGGAGGACGAAGATGAATATGATAAACAAGTTAAGGCAGCTCATGCAAGTGGAGAAGTGCGTCTCACTTAGACAGCAGTATATTTAGTCGAGGCTTCTTTCGTGGTTGTAAATGCTTCAGCTGCCTGAGATGTTGGTACTCAATAAGTCTGTATATGTTTAGTATTTGTGCACTTTGGGGAGTTATATGCGTTTTACCATTACTGTGGGTATTGTAGATTGAAGGGAAACAGTCGGTGTGTTTCAGTTTGTTTCAGTTTGCACAAAACATTCTGCATTTTGGTTTGGCTATTTTATTGATGGTAACTTTTGTATATTTTCTTGTATTGTGTTGTGTTTACCTTTTTTGCTATTTTGGGTTGATTATTGCAACATTTCATATTGAACGACATAAAATAGATCAACTATTTCTTCAATGCCATATACTGAAAATTACATCAAATAGAGTATTTGTTATTCATTCATGATCAACCAACATACTATACAAATACTATACACATTTTCAACTGTCTCCAATCCACCATAAATTTTTCTACAAATAGCACTAACCTGTACAAGCAACTAAACCATCAAGAGATACAATACTAATATACACAACACACATGTAGAGGGTTCATTCTTGTGCCAAATTCGCATAATAAGGGCCATGAACAATAACAGACACCTTAGCTGCCACCAGTAGCACAGAAGCGGCTTGCACGACGTCGTCCACAAGCAAGGATGCCCCCACTTTCTGCAGTGCCATTTCTGCTAGTTCTGCTCCCGGTTTCCCAGTTCCGCCAAGGACGACTCCTCTTGCAGCTAAATATACAGCTCGAGAAACCTTGGTGAAGATAGCATCGCCCTCTTGCAGGCTCTTGCTCAACATCCTTGCCATTATCTGCTTCATGTCAGCAGATTTGGTGTCTTCCTCCACAGCAGAGCCGAGTATTTCAACTATTTCTTGGATACCAGCGTCTGCGACGTCCAGGCATTGAGAGAGGCGTTTAACACAGCCCGAGAGTAGGGTGTCCATGTGTGTCTGGCTGCTGACTATTTGCTGAGCCAAAAGAGTCTGTCGCAGGACAAGAAGGCTGCAAAAGTACATGAGATGGAAATCAAATAAGGCACGATATTCAAAATTTGGTAAAATCAAGTCTTGACTAAGCACTCGAGGTTATGAACAAGGCGTGGAAAAACCAACCTCGTAGACATCACAATGATTTTTTGAATTTGGGACTGCACACTTCTCAATCTGGAGAAGTTAAGGGACATAGTTTCTGGTAGCTCTCCTTCGGCCAAACCAGTAATCCTGCTTACCAGTTTCAGCAAGCCTAGCCTCACCGTCAAATCAATATCCTCTCCTTTGCATTCTAAATGGGGATCAATGGTCTCTGGAGCAGGAGCAACATATGTTAAAATGTTGAACTGCGATAGGACAAGTTGAAGAATGGTGGTTCTAATGTCAACACTAACCTATAAAACCGGTAGTTTTTGAGGTTGAAGATTTATCAGTCTGTTCTCCTCCTGCTTTGATTAAAGCACTGCCACCTGTTCGAAGAGTGGTTGAAGGAAGATAACTTGGCAAAATCCCATGTCGCCTTCTTAACTCTGAGACCAGACTCTCATGCTCATCCCATTCCTCATCTTTACCTTGTCTTATAGATGAAAGCCATCTAGCAGTCAAGGGCAAAGCAGACCGGGCATTGGTAGGCTGACCATAACGATTGGTGAAAGTTCTTCCAATATAATATAAAGCTTCAGGTCCCTTCAAGACTGGCTCCAGCAGTTGAATGTGTGCTTTGCTGATTTCATGCTTGAGATCCTGAGGCAGAACATAGTATTTTATTATCTCATCATAAGAGCATTGTGATCAAGAATGAAGAGCTAACTCCCGCGGAATCAAGACCTTTATCTGTTCCAGGGCAAATCGTAAGCCCTTAATTAAGGCCATGATATGCGAGTTCTCTGAGTTCTTTCCAGCCCAGAAAGTGTCTGCCAAATCTTTCATAAACTTCTGGTGTTTTTTATTCAGTTCATCTTCATAAGCTGGAGCAGATAGCTTTCGCAGAGTGATCAGAGCATAGTCCAGGATCTTCCCAAAATAACTGATGTCTAATTTTCCTGAATTCAGCACCTGAAAATTAAATTAACCAAGATACAGTTAGTTACATTGAAAATTTATTGCATAAAAATCGACATCATCGATACTAAGAAGAGAAAAACAAACTCCAAAATTTATCAATTGAGTACTTGCCTGAGTAAGAATTTCCAGGTCAATAACCTCGATTATTTCTTGCCTCCAGGTATGAGGGGCCATTGCACAAATCTCATCCCTCACCTCTCCCATCAATTCCACTATGCGGCTATAGTTAGGTTCATCCTGTCTCACTGATTCCATGATGCCATCCCAGAAGGCCTTCTCCATTGTCTCTTTTATATTTGACTGATCATTATGACTTGTATCAGAAACAATTCAGAAAATTGGTAATAAGTAAATATCACACAAGGCAATTCACAAACCGCAATATGATCTTCACCAGCATCACTGAAGTTATCAGTGAAAGCAAGATGTGCCCCATGAACATATTCATTGACAATCCTAGCATTCTCCATGTCTAAGCTCCCTCTAGAACTTGATGAAGTTCTATGTTTTAACAAAGAGGAACCGGCCTCCACGGCATCAACATCATCCTTGAACAATGACCGCACCACAGAGCTTTCCTTACATGGGGCCACAACAAAATTACCGGCTTTGTCACGAGAAGAAGAGGAAGCTGGACCTGGGGATAACATAATTGGAGTTGGTGGAGAAATTGGGCTCTGGTTCTCCCTTGCTTCAAAAAACTTGGTTCGGGTATCAGAAATTGCAGTTTCCATGCGTTCAATACCAGCATCTCCACTCAGGTGTTGCACTTTCTCTCTCAATAGTTTCTGATCTTCAGATACCTGTATAGAAAATGGAGAAGTTCTGAGAATTAGTTTTATGTCTAAATATCCACCACTCATAGGCTAAGGAACAACGAACTGACAGCTTTTCGGATCATTGAAAACAGTGATAAACAGGAACAATACCTGTTTCTGAATAGCTCTCATGTCATGAGAGAGAGGAGCACTACCCCCTTGAGGGGTCATCTTGCAAGTCTGGATCATAGAAACTTCAAGACGACAAGCAGCCCTCACTAAATCCTCCTCTAGAGATCTGGCATCCTTGGCCTTCCATACCACAAAGCTATTCAGAAAGGAGCACCATGCAGAATCAAAGGCTGCAAGCTGCAATCTGAAAGTCCTGCGAGACAATGCTGTGCGGTCAGATTCCTTATCAGAAATCTGCATTGGCCCATTTAGCAGTATCTTCATCAGCAAGTCAAACTCCTCCACAAATTTCTTAGCAGAATTGACCAAAGCTGTCTCACGCTCTCCTCGACCACTAATGACAGCATCAGGATGCCCTAAAATCATGTAGGCACAGAGAACAACTCTCACTTGGTACCTTGACATGTGATGAGTACTTTTTGCAGTCTCCTTTTGCATTCTGCTTGAGCCAAATTTTCTTAACACTTGTTTCTTCTGAGGGGATGCCACCCGCTTGAGAAGGTGATCAATGTCATCGAAACTAGATCGGTTAGCAGAGCCTTGGGATAATCTATGGCGAATCTCAAGACGGTCTAGCAAAGCTTTAGCTGCATGAAGAGTGTCATGTGACTGAATAAGAAGCGCAAACTGCTCAAATGGCATAGACTTCACTGATCTCTCATTAATATCCAAGTCACCATAAGCTTTTGAAAGATATGCAGTCGTCTTTCTCAGATTTTTGAAATTCCTCCAGTACCTGCCACAGGGCAATACCAGATAAATTGATTGGGATCTAGAGAATATTAAAGACAGCCAGAGTTTCTCTAAATTAAGAAAAATAAGACTAGGCAGAAAATCTGACAAAAAGAAACCAGCAATAGTTGAAGTAAGTTCATATGAAAATAAAATAACACAAGTACCTTGGTAATTTTTTGGCAAGGATGTCACCCTGCTGATTAATGGTTTCCCAACTACAGAGATAAGCATTATACTGTCTTCCTCTCTGCTTTAAATACTCTGCTCTCAATCGCCTTGCCTATTCAAAGGACAGTCCAGATATCTTAGTAAACAACATGTATAACACAGTCATCAAGATAATATTTGTAGTACGGTAGTACCTTTTGCAATTTGTCTTCCAGCTTATTCTTCAATTCGCTTCTCTCGATCTCTCGCTGCTGAGAAACAAAACTAGCCACCGTTTGAACCTTTAAGCCTCTAGCATGAGCTCGCCTCTTCTCGGCTTCTAGTAAACTCAAACGCTTTTTCTCAGCCTCTGCACGCTTTTGGCACATTGCAGCACGAACTCGCTCTTTATACTTGCTCTCCCGAGATACTCGCCTCATTAGAGACTGAGATGTCCTCTCCCTCAGAGTGGCCCTCCTTTGCCGATTAGCCCGAAGGATAAGCAGTCTATTGGCCTCAGCTTGTTGAACACGCATTTCAACCTTTGAACCCAACTCAGCACGTTCCTTCTTGAAGCGCATTTCGACCTGACTTTTAGCAGCTTGCCTCAATTCATCAAGTTTTGCTAAGCGCATCTGAGCATTTGCAAGGATGCTCAGCCTATGAATGCAAAGTACAACATTCAACATGCAGATATTGAAAGCATTAAAACTAAGAGGCTCAGCAATAACCCAAGGAAGGTGCGGCTTGATTGGATGGGCATATACACCAAGCCAACAAAATATTACCTTTTTTCTTCAGCAGCTAAGAGCTTAGCCTCAAGACGCTGCCCAAGATCATCTTCAGTAGATGAAGATCGTGAAGGGCTTCGAACCTTTGGCCTAGCTTTACTTGCTAAATTTTCGTAGAACTTCTGCAGATCAATAGATATAATTGAATAAGGCTATTAAGCTAAAGCAAAACAAGTAAAAAAATTGGCACAATCAAAACAGGTCAGGAATTAAATTAATCAATGTGCAAATCAAGGTCACCCGACAATATACAAGTAAAAAAAAGAGAGACACTGATAACTTATTTAGAGCATGTTACACCTACGAAAATGACACAGAGTTAAACCAAACATCAACACACCAATCTTCACATGGTTAGACCAAACGAGGAGTATGAGAAACACACTGCGTACTTTTTCTGTCTTTTCTTATTTCCTTTAGATATTTTCTCATTGGTAGGTGGGTGTGGTTTCATTATATTTTTTTATTTTAAAATCGAAAGATGGAGGGGTGAAGAACTGAATTTTGAACGTACTCGTCACCCAACTTTCACCAAACACGATGAAAATAACCAACCTTCACGAGGAAGGAAAAGGATAGAGGCTGCCGAATTTTCCCCAAATATACAAGGGTAACTATTAAAAAAATTACATCCAAGTACAGTCAGCTTGAAGCGCAAAAACGTACTATTTCAAAAAGAATAACATAAAAGGCCCTCTGCTGCTTTCCACAATTATCATATAAGAATTCATAGTATAATTTTATATCGAAAAGAAACGGTATAATCTCGATCAGAATCAAGAAAAAGAAAAAAAGAAAGCGAAAACAAAAGAAAGACCTGTCGCCTAAGATCAGCATCGCGAAGTTTGGCCTCAATTTCCTCAACTGTAGAAGGCGTCGGCGTCTTCGGCTCCGAAAGGCGCCTACGGAGCCACGACGGAATAGTCGGCGGCGAGCACGACAAAACACCGTCGCTCACCGGAAATTCCAGTGCGATTCCGATCACCGGCCTCCCCCTCTCCGGCGACTCCATCACTCGACGATCAAAATAAAAGATTCAATAAAACCCCAAAAAATAGCTATTAAACCACAGCAATTCACAAACAAAAACCACTGACACTCCGAAATCCCTCGCCCCAACCGATGACACAATAATTCAACAATACTGCACAAATTGAATACGAATTAATCGGGCGCGAGGTGTGAGTGTACAGAGAGAGAGAGGATTCGGAAACGCAACGACGATTGAGAAATGAGAAATGTCTTCTTTATTGCTTTTCCTTTCCGCTTTTGTACTGAAATCGTGGAATGAAAAAGAGAGGGTGTTGTATTTGTAAAGAAGCGTGTTTAGGCTTCTCGGAGAAACGCGTGTAGTGTGAAGGCTAATTTCTATCGCTGTTTGGATGGATGATCGCCACGTCATCATCGCAATTCAAGCTGTTGTCTTTTTCTGATTTTTTTTGTTTAGTAAATGGAGTTTTAAAGTTTTAATTGATTGGAATTTAATCAAAGTGGCATGTTTTTATTTGACTTTAAGCAGCGGTATTACCGATTTATCCATATATTTTTCCATCTATCATTTCAAGGTTAATATAGGTAGTATATTTTTTCTTATTCATATGATTTCGTGAACAATAATCAATATAATTATAATTATCTTAAATTATTGCTCACTTTGATAGCGTCTCTAATTCATTGCTAATTGATTGTAAGCGATAATGTAAAAATTGTATTTTATAAATTAACATCATTTATGATTATTGTAATAGGAGTAGTAGTATAAGATACAAGTGATATATTTTTACTATAAAATAGTACCATATAATGTTTTGATTTGATACTTCTTAAATTTTGTGAATTTTTATGTTGAATAATTAAATTAAAAATAACATAGTTATTGAAAATGTTATTATCACGGACCAATACGCCAAGCATGACGCAATTAATTAATACCGTTAATATTTCAATAACATCTTATTAATTAGTAGTAGTAGATTAGGATTGGAGGCTACATGCCAATAGAATTTATACATTTATAGATCAAGATTGCCAGTGCAAGAGGATGGAATCTTGATTTAAGAATTCAAGATTTTCCGATTGTTATTTTTCTTGAAAAGGGTGATTACCTTAAATTCGGATAATTACATGGCATCTGAATTTATTTAAATTTGATAGCTCGGTATGTTGAAAGTATTCAATGATAATTAATGTGATAAGAAAAAAGAGGTTGACTCATTCACGTACACATCATCAACTAGTGTGGTGTGGTGGAAATAAACAAATATTAGTAGTAATAAATTTTGATGTATTATAATAGTGGCATTACAACAACCTCAATTTTTGTTACTTTGAATACTAGTAGTACATACTAAGACTTTAGATACAGCATGATATCACCTCTACATCAACAAAATTAAACTTTCTATGTCCATTGTCAACTCTATAAAGAATTGAATGTATCAATAGCTATGCTTGTCCATTATATTTATTTACCTATTAAATAGTGTGGTGTTATTTTTACTCTGTAGTTAATAACCATTAATTATGATTATTTATATTATTAAGAAGATTGAAAACTACCATCTCAACTATGACGACGCTTAGCAAATTACCTAATTTATTAACCCAAAAAATTGTTAAATGTGTACTCCATCCGTTCCATAGAAGATGACCCTTTTTTAAACGGTATTGTAAAATGTATGCTCCATCCGTTCCATAGAAAATGACCCTTTCTTAGACGGTATGAGATTTTATGCAAATTAATTTGGTGTTTTGAGTGGAAAATAAGAAAGAACGAATAAAGTAGATATAAAGATGATTCTATTTTGGGGATGCCTATGTTTGTTGGGAGAGACAAAAAAGTTGCCTTTCGATTTCTAAAAGAAAAAGTGTGGACAAATGTGGCGGGGTGGAATAAATCTTTGCTTTCTATGGCAGGGAAAGAAGTACTTATTAAAAGTGTGGCGCATGCCCAACCCATCTATTGGATGAATATGTTTCTACTGTCAGACGGAATTTGTGATGACCTTGGGAAAATGCTAAATGGTTACTGGTGGGGAGATACAGAACATAAGAAAAAAATCCATTGGGCGGGTTGGGATAGACTTTGTGTGCCAAAATATAAAGGAGGTATGGGCTTTCGAAAGCTGAAAGAATTTAATATCTCGATGTTGGGAAAGCAGCTGTGGAGATTGATTGAGAATCTTGACTCGTTACTTGGACGGGTCCTTAAAGCTCGATATTTTCCTCGACATGGGATTCTTGATGCTGGAAAGGTGGGTAATCAAAGTTCGTTTTGGAGTGGATTAGTGGCACCCAAAGCTCGATTGAAGGATGGCTTTAGGCAACACATTGACGATGGAAGAGAAACGCCCATTTATGGGGGGAGATTGGTGGCCGAGTGTCGATAAACTCCATCCAATCTCTCGTAGAAATGTTCGATTCCGTGATGCTACAGTGTCAGAGTTGCTCTTTGAGGGGGCACGTGTGTGGAATGAAGCAGTGGTGAGAGCTGTGTTTAATGAAGAAGAAGCAGAGCAGCTACTGAGCATCCCACTCACCCGGAGCTCTAAAGAGGGTGCATTATTCTAGTACCTGGAGCAAAAGGGATCTTTCTCTGTACGCTCAGCATATAAGTTTTTGTGCGAAGGCTCCTTTGGAGTGGATACATACTCGATGGTGTGGAGTAAACTCTGGAAATTAAAAGTGCCACCTAAAGTGAAGATATTTTTATGGAAGGCATGCAGAAATTTCCTTCGAACGAGGGACCGATTGCGACAATGCCAGATGGAGGTTTTGGAGATCTGCCCGGTGTGCAACTTTGAGACAGAAACTATTATCCATTGTCTTATTTCTTGTGGTCTTGCTCGTGATTGTTGGCAGAGATTTAGAGTGTCGGTAATCTCGCCAGGTGAGAGGGGGTTTATTGAATGGTTGGAAAAAATAGTGGGTTGTGATTTAGAGGTGGAAGTTGAAGAAGTGGTTGTTGTGCTGTGGCATCTATGGTTTAACAGAAACAAAATTATTTGGCGGAATGAGAACGGGTCAGTTGCTGGAATTATTGGTGCTGCTCGTAATTGTCTGACGGCTTGAAGAGAAGCTCAGGTTCAAAATGGTGAACGGGGTGGGATACCTCACTTGGAGGAAAAGTGGGTGAAGCCGCAGAATGGTGTACTAAAATGCAATATAGATGTTGTTGTGTTCCCGGGGCAAAGAAAAATAAGTTGTGAGGCGGTTGTTCGAGATTCTGAAGGGATGGTGGTAGCGGCGATGTGAAGACAGGTGGGAAGGGTACCTGATCCTTCTATGGCCGAGCTTCTTAGCTTGAGAGAGGTGCTGAGTTGGGTCAAAAGAGGGGGATGGAAGGAGATGGTGTTTGAGATGGATGCCCAAACGGTAGTTCTCGCGGTGACAGGGGTACAGAAGGATGAATCCATCTTTGGGGCAGGGTAGACGATTGTCGTCAGCTTTTGAAAGAGGTACCTGGATCCTCTATGAGGTTTGTAAGGCGATCAGCGAATCAGGTTGCTCACATGTTTGCTCGGGCATCGGGTTCTATAGCTGATAGCAAGTATTGGTTGAATTGCATTCCAATTTTTATTCGCAATGTAGTCGTAATGGATTTGATTGAATAATATATTATATTTGGGGTAAAAAAAATATTTCTATTTTAAATAATAAGTTATTTTAATTGAGACAAATAAAAAGAAAATTAATTATATTCAGTGGACCGGAGGAAGTGGTTATATTTGATTTGTGAGAGTAGTTTTACCTAAAACCTACCCCACGTTGCATTTATAAATGGCACAATAACTTGTGAGTAGGGGACTGGTAATTATATTCAACACCACTACTAGTGAAAGTGGTTTATTGTATCTTTATGATCGACATAACTATAATTACAATGATGACAAAAAAGGGGAAGTTTCATCATATTCATGTGGGAAATCATGATATTGTTGTCCTATTTCTTTTAAGTGATACAAATATGATCGAAATAGATATCATATATATCTATATATATATATATATATATATATATATATATATTTGTGGGAGCTATATTACAATGACAAACAAGTAGAGGCCACACTCCAATAATAATGCTCATAAAGATATATGAACTTGTAGTCATAGCAATAAAACACATGGAGATATCACTAATTGTTAATATTAACATGACTTAAATAATTTTATGCATAAAAAACAAAATCAATATTTGGAGATGAATACTAGTATATCATTCTACCATCTTCTCCCCAATGTCATTTTTGAGAAATTCTTTTAATAAGACAACGGTTGTGAAGTAGAAAGAGATATTAAATCCAAGATCTCTAACAAAAAAGAATCTTGTATTCTTTCAATTTTTTCAATAGACTTTATTGGCAATTCATATGGTAATAGTAATAACATTTTTATAGAACAAGGGCAAAATAATGACCAAGGCAACTAGTAATAGAAAATAATCCAAATTTCTCCCATCTTAGGCCAAATAAGACATGACCCAAAAATCAAATAGGGGGCTTGGATATCCCATATGAAGACAACAAAGGAGGCTTAGCTATAACTATAACAAAGTCTAAAACGAATAATTAAGAGTAAACAAAGTAAAAAAACAACGTCCCTTTTGTCCATTAATTAGTACTTAAGCTCCATAATTGAGTTTTTAATTCACAAATAGAGGGCACATCCGTAAATTCAACTCAAATTTGCAAACCCACTCTAAACCTCACAGAAGCGACGCGCCATTAATAACTCCCACCGCCGAGAATAGAGAATCTGAATTGTACTCGCTTCAAACCAATAACTACGTGTAGATGATTTCAACCAAGAGAGGAATTTTCGTCTGCAGCGGAGGCCCGTGATTGAAAATAAAGTGAACGGAGAATGGATAATTGGATATGGCCATCCATTCATTGGCCTCCATGTCATAAATTTTCTTAGGAGTCTCATTTCTTGGCCGCATTGATTTTAAGAACGTTGAGAAAAATGGATTAAGAAAAATTAATAAAACATGAGTCATATTTTTATAGTGAATTAGTTTTAAATGAAATGTGCAACTCTATTACTATTATTTAGAGTAAAATGAACCGAGAGTCTTATTCACGGACAGACTAAAATGAAAATATGATATTTCTATTCGCGAACGGAAAGAGTAGTAATTGATTATTACATAATGAAATATTTAAAATAATACTCCATTAATTTCATAATAGATGTTATACTTTGGTGATGACATGAGATTTAATTAGATATTGTTTTGTGTGTTAAGTGAATAAAAAGTATATTTTTATATTCTTTAGGGTACGAGATTTAAGAAAATGATAGGAGTAGTAAAAGAAAATAAAGTAAGAGAGATTAAAAAAATTTGGTTTTTTTGCTAAAAATAAAATCAAAGGTATAGTACATACTCTAATATATTGATTCAAAAACTGTTCTTGTTTGATTTACTCGAAAATTTTGTTGCGTAAGAGTGTTAAGAGTGTTGATTTGATTTATTACGTGATGCCACAAAGCAATAACTTTAAAATAAAGTATGATCAATTTTAATAATTCTTATATAGATGAATGTTGTGACTCGGCATCGTAATTATTGTTTTCCTTCGTTTTTATAAAGAAGCATTTAACAATGTTGATTTTAAATTAAGAGATTGGTCGAGGTATATATTTTTTCGTACTAATCAATATATTATACCCAAGAAAGTTACAAGTAAAATATTAGTGGATTTAGCTCAATATTGGAGGCTGTCAATTGTGACTAGGATAAGTATGGACCATAATAATAAATTAAATGACAAAAACTATTGATTGCATATGAAAATGAGATGGTAGGCAGAGAAACAAGTGATAAGAACGCTGAAGTATACAAGAATATGTCACACATACCATATATAAATATATGAATATATTGCACGTTTATTGCGCATATATAACGTGTGGTGGAAATGGAATATGATTCTAGACGGCTCTATTCTTATCATTTAATTTATTTAATTTGTCATTGACTATGATGGTGGAATCCAAAGTTAGTGCCAAAATTTGGGGGTCTTTGTCACACACCTAGCACTTTAATTGGATTGATTTTGTTGTTATACTATTTAAATTATTTCAATAATGGACAATGATAAAAAAAATATGTAAATTCCACCTTTTACATTACAAATTGGTTGATGAATTATTACTTAACCTAAAGTGAAAATTTTTTAATTACTCACAATCAAATTTGGAAGAGTCGTATTATTCAATTGGGTTTAATGAACATGTAAAAGTTCGAAACGATTGAAATCTTGCATGAATAAACTACATTTTCCATAATATATAGATTGAGTAGATGAAAAACGTAAGCAAGTTTTTCAATGTTTTTTTATTTTAAAATATAAGAGCTAGGTAATTTAGTAAAGGGAATTATTTTGGCGTAATTTATAATACATGACGTTCAAAAATCAAAACGCAATCTCCATATGCGTAACGTGTTTTTTGACGCAAACAAAACTTTTACACCTTTTTCTTTTTAATATGCTTTAATTTGAAGTTTGAGATGGATTCTTGCCAAAGAAAGTAATAAATGTGAGAATATTTGACTAAATTTTACAACTCAAGGCTCGAATTAAAATTATTCTCGAATCAGTGTCGATGGAATTTCGAAATTAATTAGTGTTGAAAGTGGAATTTACACGAATAAACATCTATTCATATTCAAGATTATCCTGGAATTTTCTTTTAACCTTTTGAATTAATTTATAATATATCCCGAATAAGTTCAAACTCAAGAAGCGGAGTATGTAAATCATTACTCTTAAAAAGATAAAAGCTAATCCTTCGAGCTCTATCTTTAGATTCAAATTGTAGAAAATAAAATGCTGTTACTTTGTTGACAAAAATGCACCAAGTCTCGGGACCAAACATCGTTCTCCTTCCGTTCCACTTTAGTAGTCCCAATTGAATTTGACACGAGTTTTAATAAATAGTACTCCTATTATAAAGAAAAGTTAGTGAAAAAAATATGGAATGTGAGTCATATTTTCGTTGTATATTAGTAGTTTAATAGTAATAAAATGTAACTGACATAAAGTTGGTGAAACGTGAGACTTACTATTATAAAATATTCTAATTGTGGCTCCTAAAGTGGGACGAATTAAAAACCGAGACTCTAAAGTGGGATAAGGGAAGGGAGTTGTATTTAATAGGGAAAAAACGTCGAGTTTTAGCTTTGTGAATTCGACACGATTTAGTGTCTAAGTTCATTGATGACAATATTCGATTTGGTTTGATTTATTGTCTATGTACATCAAAGATTATGAGATATTTGGGAATGTTTTTTTACCAAAGAGTCCATTTAATCAATTTCAAAACTCAAATAATATATGTCAAGTCATGAAATATATGCTCAATGAGATACCAAATTGAATTTAAATTCCTTTTTAGGGTGAGAAAAAAAACAAATTTAGTATCTCAAAAAGGAAAGAATCATACTATTTTCAATTTAAAAACAAATAAAGAAATAGTTATTGGGTCAGATAATATACTTGGGCTTTGCAGAAGCCCAAGTAATATGTATGCAGTGTGAAAACAGAACACTCCAACAAGATTAGGAATTAATATTGTGTTTGTTCAAGGCTCAAGTAGATTTATTTGACCCAATCTGTATTTTTTTTTAAAAAAGTAGAGTATGATAAAACATACTCTTTGAAATTTCCAATTATGATTTTTTCCCCTTTTGAGGTAAAGTGTTTTTTCTTCTTTTTGACCCAATAACTCTTTGGTAAGATAACATGCCCAAAGATCTCATAATCGTGGATGAATATAGACGATAAATCAAGCTAAATTGTAGTTTTATCGTAATCACAAATAAGTGAATGAACTTAGACAATAAACCGGGATAAATTCACAAAGCTAAAACTCCACGTTTTTTCCTTAATTAAATACTAACAAATATGCTTGGTCCCCGAGACTTTGGGCTTTTTTGTCAACAAAGTATATATATTTTGGTATTCTACTCTTTTTAAAGTCAACACCTTCAATAAATTACAGAAAAGAGAATAAAATTGACACATAAAAGAAACAAAGTAGATGAATAGTATACTACATTAGAAATCAACCATACATGTTTATATTCAATAATTACATATTTGTACATAATAAAAATATTTATAAATAAGTTATTTAACATTATGCATCATTTTATGAACATTAAAAACTTTAAAATGGAGAAATCTAACATCATAATAGGAGTATTATTTAAATTGATATTCACTTGAAATGTAGTAGTATTACTTAGATTGCGATCATATGGCGAGGTGTATGGGCTAATGGGCCACAATAAAAGCCCACCAAAGGGAATTCTGCACCACCGGCCCTCCGCCGCGACTACTAAAATCACCACCAGTTATCGGAATCTCATCCTCTCATCAAAACCGTCTACATTCACCCCCCCTCTCTCCTCTCGTCGTGAAATCCACGTTTTTCTCCTCATAAATCAAACTATAATCTCCCCCTTCTCTCATCATCACCTACCTTTTCACTATTCACATCTCGATTTCTCCAATTTTTTCTCGATTTTATCATTTTTCTTCCTATGGAACTTTCCCCCTTCACACTTCACGCCGTCTCTTGCTGTCGCCGCTTTTCCTTTCACTGTCTCTGTTGTCTTCTGTGTTGATTCTTCTTCGCTCTCCGCTTCCGATTTGAATCGATTGTTGATATTGGGTTATTTTAATTTTTGAGCTTCTGGTTATGGATTTCACTCAACAGCCGGCAAATCAAGGGCTTTCTCTAGGGTTTCTGTCGCACATATCTGATACGGTGAAGAGCAACCGGATCCCTAGCCCTAAAATCGCCGAAGATTCGTTGTCATTTCAGATCGAGTCGCGGAGCAGGGACCCTTCGCACCCGCTGCCTTCTGTTCCACTTCAATTGATGGACCAGCAGAAGGAGAATCACCACAATTATGTTCACGGCGTCAACGATTTGAATGAAATTAGGGATGTTGAGGAGGAGGAGGACTATGAGGGGAAGATGGAGGAGTTTCGCATTTTAGGGCACTCGCTGATTCTGAAGCGGAAGCGCGACTGCGAATCAGGGTGGTCATCGGCGTCGCCGCCTTCCTCCTCGAAGGTGGTTAGGGTTTCGTCGAACAGCGACCTGGAATCGAGGAAGAGCGCTGTCCGGTCATGGGGGAATCAGAGCTTGCGGGATGCTGACCCGGATATCTTTGAGATAATGGAGAAGGAGAAAGGAAGGCAGTTCAAAGGGATTGAACTGATTGCCTCTGAGAATTTCGTGTGCAAAGCTGTGATGGAGGCACTGGGAAGCTCCCTTACCAATAAGTACTCTGAAGGAATGCCTGGTGCAAGGTATTACGGCGGGAATCAGTACATTGACGAGATTGAAACATTGTGTTGTGAGCGTGCCTTGGCTGCTTTCAGTCTCGATTCGGAGAATTGGGGTGTAAATGTACAGCCGTATTCATGTACATCTGCAAATTTTGCAGTTTATACTGGGCTTTTGCTACCGGGTGATCGGATAATGGGGTTGGACACACCTTCAGGAGGGAACACGAGTCATGGGTGCTATTTGCCCAATGGGCGGAAAATGTCCGGGGCCTCGATCTTTTTTGAGAGTCTGCCTTATAAGATTAACCCACAGACAGGCTATGTAGACTACGATAAACTAGAGGAGAAGGCTCTGGATTTTCGCCCCAAGATATTGATATGTGGTGGAAGTTCGTATCCTCGGGAGTGGGAGTATGTAAGGTTGAGGAAGATAGCAGATAAATGTGGTGCGGTGTTGTTGTGTGACATGGCTCAAATTAGCGGCCTTATAGCTGCTAAGGTGATTTTTTTAATTCTCTATTATAAGTTCGAACTTTTTTTCATGTGCTGTACGTCTCTGTCTTTCTTTGCTTCTGGAGCACTTTCTTGTGAATTTGTAGTCTGTAGTGTCAAATAAGTTACTTTTGTTTTACATATTCTGAAGTATTGATTGCCAAGTTTTTTAGATAAAAACTTTTGGATTATATGTACATGTACTTGAGTTTTTAATCTCTTGTTTTCCTCAGAAGTTGGACTTATCCAGCCTCCACATTATTAGCATGGCATGGCTTGCTCAAAATGATGGCTTGGGTCAAATTGAATTTTGTCCAGTGGAATATTCTATATACATTGTTTTTGTAACATGCTCTATGGTTGGTTTGGATGCATTTTATTATAGGATTCTGTCATTTTATAGAAGCCAATGGTTCAATTCTCAGCTTTGAAAATTAATTTTTACATGTGATGTGCACATTCTTTAGTTAAATTGTCACTACTGGTCTTGCGGTATTTTGTCCGGACTGTCTTTAAAGGCAAGAGCTTTGTTTCCTTTTATGGATGTCTTGATTACATTATTTAGCATTTAATGCAATCATTTTATTGCAGGAATGTGCAAGTCCTTTTGAATATTGTGATATTGTTACCTCTACCACTCACAAAAGTCTCCGAGGGCCCAGGGGAGGAATTATTTTCTACAGAAGGGGCCCAAAACTTAGAAAGCGAGGGGTGCATTTGAATCAAGGAGATGGTGGTGATAGATATGATTTTGAGGAAAAGATCAATTTTGCTGTTTTCCCTGCAATGCAAGGTGGGCCTCACAACAATCACATTGCAGCCCTTGCTATAGCTTTGAAACAAGTGGCTACTCCCGAGTACAAGATATACATGCAACAAGTGAAGAAAAATGCTCATGCCTTGGCATCAGCTTTGATAAAAAGGCACTGCAAACTTGTAACCGGGGGCACTGATAATCATATGCTGATATGGGATCTAAGGAATTTTGGAGTGACAGGTATATTTCCGCATTCCCCTTTTGACTTTATTGAATGCTTTTTGTTGGATTAGATGTTGCAAAACTGTATACTTTTAATTTCTTAAGAGATGACTGTAGACTGTAGGAGTTGAGAGAAGTAAAATTTAGACTGCTTGTTGATGAGTAATTGTTTCATGTGATCATTTTGTAGTTGGTGTTTAGCTTGTTTGTACATGTTATTGCGGAAACTTATCAGATGGAATAAATTGGTTTGGCTTCCTTTTTGTGAAATTGTGCATACCCTGGTTCTGCAGTTTGCTTGTTTTTGTGGTCTTGATTGTGTCTGGTGCTTGGTTGTCTCTACATTTATGTGATGATGTTACTATTTGAATCGTAGTTGAATCATTCGGTGCTTCCTGCATAATTGAGTTTTTCAATTACTATCTTGTGATATAACTAATGAGCATGATGGCCTTTCTTGATGATATGTAGGTTATATTCTAGAGAAAATCTGCGAGTTGTGTCACATTACGCTCAATAAAGTCACAATCTTCGATGACAATGGTAATATCATCCCAGGAGGCGTAAGAATCGGTATGTCCGTGTATATATCAGTTATATATGGATTGGTTTATGCAGTGATTTTGTGCTCATGGCTGATAATGTTGACATGATATTCCCACAGGTACTCCTGCAATGACATCAAGAGGCTGTGTTGAGTCTGATTTTGAGATCATGGCCGACTTTCTCCTTAGAGCTGTACATATCGCAAGCTCAGTGCAGAGAGATCACGGAAAACTGCCAAAATCACTGCTGAAGGGGCTCGAGAACAACAAAGAAATTGCTGAGCTCCGAGCACGAGCAGAAAGTTTTGCTTCTCAATTCGCTATGCCTGGATTTGATTGATGATTTGGTCCACCCCCACCATGCATGGTAACAATTCTTTGACACTTGATTCATTACTATGACCATTTCGTGCGCTTACTGCATCACGGATGGCCCATCATACGCGACATCATGCCTGTGGAGTACGAGACACGTTTTGTAGGTCGGTTTAGAATCGTTGCGTGGAGGCTGGATAGGGACCTTATCATCTACTATTGTTTTGTCCTGGTGACTCAGGGTTTATTTTCGTGTAAAGCCTCATTTAGTTGCTAAATACAGCCTATAATAAATATTAATACTACTATAAAGAGTTCACTTGATTATTGAAATACCTTGTTTCTTGTTGTATGTATGTGCTTGTAGCAATTATCAGAAGATTTTATGTACTCCATTGTAAGAGGTGATTTTGTTGGGACCTTCAAAATTCTCTTTCTCAATCAATCAATGTTGTTGCATTATGATCATCCTTTTCAAAGATGGGGCAAAGCACCAATTTGAGATTGCAAAAATAATTTTTTGTGACTTTGATTATGTAAAACTATTATACAAAAAAGGTTGTTTTTATCACATTGTCAAGGCAAGTTAAGATCGTACACTAATTTTTCGGGCGCCGAAACTTTTTCAAAGTAGTAGTACAAATTTGCACAATTTTCCGTAGTTTGAAAATTTCATAGTTCAAAATTGAATAATTTCACATGTTATAATTGAGAAAATGACTTAATTTAGATATATGTGAGATTTAAACTTTTTTCATTGATAAAAGTCCCCAAGAATCCTCCCTCTTTCTCTACCAAACAGTGGTTATTCCACTTCATATTCTTGGTTTCATAAGTGGAATGATTAGTCATTTTACTATCACAACTTAGGAGAATCTTTCATGAAAATGCACGTAAGATTTTGAACAGTATTTTCGTATCATGATTTTTAAATATTCAATGTTGAGCTAACAATAATACTAGTACTTTCTCTTTCACTACAATCGTGTTACATTAATTACTCCTCCCTTCTCACTTTAGGTAAATTCATCACTTATTTTGGGTATTTTAGTTAAAAAAAAAAAGTCCTGTCTTCAACCAAACCGACACAGAATCAAAGATCGATATCTGCTTGTTAATCTTTTATTTAATCTTTTTTACTTTTATGGGAAAAAAAAATACTCCACGAATTTTCTTCCAACCTTTTCGATTCTCGAAAAAGACCGATGCTCTCTTTTTGATCTTATGAAGAGACAATATGATATTGAAAGCATCTTTTAGAGATAGCATTGGTCTTAATTCACATACTGTTACTTCCCCCAATTTGGCAATGCTTTATTTATCTTATTGAAACACAGAATCACATTCTTTCCCTTCAAGATTTCCTTTCCTTTTGATCTATTAAGCATAGCTTCCATCAAAAGATTTAATTTATAAATTTATTTTTTTCATAAAATAGTAAAAAACCTCTTTCTCTAACTATCTATGTGAACACATATTCAAAAGTGTCTTTCTCCCTTCAACAATCTCATCAAAGAAATCATCAAGCTGTCCAATTATCCCCTCAGCCCCACACTGCAAGGCTTCAACAGAGCTCTTCAAACTCTCCACCTTCTCACCAACCTCGGCCTCCGCGCCCTCGATCTCCGCCCTGAGCTCTTCCATCGCGAAAGCCGACCTCCTCAGCTCGTAGAGCATGATCCCGGGCTCGTGGTGGTGGCGCCCCACCGCGCTCGCCACCCTCTGATGCAGGTTGGCAGCCGAGGCCGCGAGAGCAGAGGATTCGTCGGGCTCGCCTGGATAAAAGCTCGTCTCCGGCCAGCAGTAGACTAAACCGCTCACGAGAATTAGCAGAAGCAACGTGCTCACTTGCCTCATTGCGTGTAACGCCTCTCTGAAGCCGTTGTATCGTTTGGACGCAACGTTGTCCTTGAATTTTAACGATAATGTGTGGATTTTGATCTCCGCCATGCTTCTGTTCTCGTGCTGTAGTGCGGTCAACTCCCTCTCACATCCTCTGATTGCCCTAATGACCTAAATAATAATAATAATTTATTTATTGTCCACTAATGTTAAGTAAATGTTAAGTAACTGTATGAATGTTTGAACTGAAATCACTATATAAGTCTCATATTAATTTAATTTAAAAAAAAAACCTGGGTGCAGAGGTGGGGAGTGGGGGGGTGAGGGCCGCGGAACAAGGTGGAGGCGGGGGAATAGTAGTTTTCCAAGGCGGAGACAGCGGATTTGATGAGGTGGCAGGCGTCCCAGAGGCGGGAGGTTTCGTCCATGTATTCGTCGAGCCATTTGTCGCCGAGGGGGAGGTGGAGCTTGTGGAGCAATGAGGTGAGGTGGGAGTGGAAGGATCGGAGCGTGGAGAGGACGTGGTGGAGGAAGGCGGCGGACATGAAGTTGTGGGAGAGAAAGAGGTGGTCGAGATTGTCGAGTTGCTCCGACAAGAAGCTGAGGAATCCGGCAACGGAGGTGGAGGGAGAGCGGGAATGGCTCATCATGAGAGAGAGAGATTGTGTGAAGGTAAGTTTGATGAAGAAGGGAGAGGGGAGGTGGAGAAGAATAGATGGATGATATTCTTTCTTTATTTATAGTGAGAGTTTTTTTTATGAGAATTTGTTTGTTGGGAGCAATTGTGCAACAGTGGAGTGAAGTGAAGGGATGATTGAGAATCTAACATTTTTTTTTCTTTTTTAAGTGGTGTTCGGTTTGATGGATTGTACAAGATTTTGTCTTATGAAAGTAGTTTGATGAGTAGACATGATGAGATGCTTGATTAAATGTAATTGAATTAAAAGCGGTGATTACGATTTTCGAATTGAAACCGTATTATCAATTCTACCAATGAACCAAGAACTGGTGATTGACTATTGGTTTTGGTAAAAAAACAATCGCGAAAAATCGGGTAAGAAATGTTAAAAAAAGTTATCAGATTTTTAACCAAAACTTGAACTGCTAGTTAAAATCGAAACCGTCAAATTTGTTGTTTGGCCTGCAACCGTTACCGACAGTTGCGACAACCTAATATGGAGTATAACATACAATTAACCTTAACTTATGATGGGTTTTGACATTTGTATCGTAACAATATTAATTTCGAGTAATTAAAAAAAAATATCATAATTTTCAGATAATTCAATCTTTAGCAATGAAACACCTAGTAACAACTAAGACAAAAGAATATACTGGAGTATTATTCTATCTATCCGCAATTGAAGTCTCATTTACTGTTTTCTACTTTAATTAATAAGTATATCATCACACTAACATTTCGTTTTAAAATTAGTACTACAATATAAATATTAGAATCTAACTCCATTAAGTTTTTCCATCTTTTTCTTCACATTTATTAAAATCTGAACTAGGTTAAAATAGAACTTCAAATCGTGAACTGATGCAGTTCAACACCACAATTCTCGTTGACAGTTTTGCTCACATATTTCTCCTTCACGTTATTAGTGCGATTTTTCATTAGTGGGCTTTCTATGATCACAATTTATGCATAATCTTGAAGATAATTTTTATTCATGGAAGCTAAGTATTGGTTGGAAAAGTTGGATCACTTTAAATAAGATGCCAATCTTGCTTATCTTCTTCCACCCTTTTTTGGTGTGTAATCCTTTATTTCAGTCTGGTTATTTATGGAAAGGGAATGGTGAGGTTCTCTGCATCAACACTGTTTCATCAATTTTGCTTTCTCTCTTTATACATAAATATATATTTTTCTTTTTAATTAAAGAATGTCAATCCTTTATAAAGAAAAAGATAAAGGAGATGAGTATAAATACTTAAACATGGGATCCCAACAGATTTTCTGATCTCAAATTCAGGTATCCTTTTTTTTTCTTGCTGAGTAGAAAAGATTCTCATACCATTTTTCTGCTTATTTTCTTATACATTTCTTTTTCAAGAAGTTGCCATTCAAAACTGAATTTCTTTACTTGTGAAAGGATAATTGGTGTGTTTCCCCTTATATAGAGCTCTCCACTTCTTCAGAAAATATTCTGTTCAATTTCAGAATGAGAAATAAATTGAAGAGATATAAGTTGAAAAAGTTAGTGAAATGTCAATCTAACTTTTATATCTTAGTTTTGTAGTGAAATGTCAGTGGAATGAGTTGGTGAATGTGAGTTTTACTTTGTACAGTAGTATTTATAGTAAATATGAAATGAGACTAATATTGATGTGCGTATAAATAAAATGCCAAAAAAGAGACTCATATTACTAGACAAAGTAATTATTGTTGGTGCTATCAAAAGCTAGTAGTTTGGATCCCATGTTGACAAAAGAAACAAATAAGGTAGCACCAAATAAAATCATGGTGTTATTTCATATCAAGACTCCCAAAAGTAAAGGGACATACAAATTCTAGTAGTTGACAACATAGGAGAGATTGGACACCACACAACATCACATTCTAAACCAACCAAAGTGATACTTCAATGGCCACCATTACCATTACCAATCTCGGTACAATGCGACATTGTACGAGAAGAACCGTTGATTTCCACGATTGGTCGCCTGTTGGTGGCGAAGCTAGTAGGAAACGTTAGTATCATAATCCCACAACCAATGGTTTACCACTCTAGCAAAAAAGATTAGATTCAAAAAAGTAGATAAAATTAATATATCTATTTACTTGAAAATAGCTTATAAATATATGTATAAGCTCTGTACATCTTGATTAGGGTTCTTCACCTAAGCATGTCCCCGGGATTGAGCTGCAACGCGCTCAAAGCCGGGGAAATGCTGAAGTTCCTTTGGAACGAGGGGTGGCCGAGAGGGGTCGGCCTATCCGGAATCATGGGAACCTCGATATCACCTTCCAACATCTTCAACGCCTCTACAATGGTCGGCCTTAGGGCGACCATGACATGAGCACACAGAATGCCAACGAGGACGAATCTCTCCATCACCCCTCTTGGATTCGTACTCTGTGAATCCCCAGTGTTGACCAGGCAAGGATCCAACACCTTCTCGAGCTTCCCGCCTTTCACAAGCTCCCAAGCCCAGTCCGTGATCAGAGGCGACCCCGCGGACAGATCAAGAGCCCTCCTCCCACACATGATCTCCAAAACAACAACTCCAAAGCTGTACACGTCGCTCTTCTCAGTCAACTGCCCGTACAACGCGTACTCAGGTGCTAAATACCCGTGCGTCCCAGCCACACGAGTCGTGAGATGAGACTGCCCTTCCCTGCTCTGCTTTGCCAGCCCAAAATCTGCCACCCTCGCCCTCATCTCACCATCCAGTAATATATTAGTCCCCTTGATATCCCGATGAAAGATAGCCGGCTTAACGCCATAATGCAGATAAGCCAGTCCTTTCGCCACATCCATGATCACACTCTTCCTCATAGGCCACGACAACGGGGAAACCCCACTGCCACTCACCGGAAACAGATGGTCATCAAGATTTCCATTCCGCATGTAGTCATACACAAGATAACGCTCACTCTCGTGCGGACCACCATTTTCATCAACCACACAACACCCTCTAAGAGGCAACAGATTCCTATGCTTCAAGTTACTAATGATCTCAACTTCATTACAAAATTCTGCATTCCCTTCAATATCCGACTCTATTATCTTTTTCACTGCAACAACCGTTCCATCTCTCAACGTCCCTCGATACACCATCCCAAAACCCCCTCTCCCGAGAAAGTTCTTAGGCGAAAACCCATCCGTTGCCTTCTCGAGTTCTTGAATCTTAAACCATATTGACACAACGGCCGGCCTCCTCGGCCTAGACCCCAACTCCTCCTCTCCCTCATCACCCCTCTCTCTAAACCTCCTAGCCCACCAAATGTACAACCCCAACAAACAAGACACTAAAACAAGAGCCACACCGGCTCCAGCAACGCCGTAAATCAAACCCGACCGCCTCCTACCCGATGAGCTCTTGTGAGAAACAACCGATAAACCGAAAATACAAGAAACAGCACCAATGCTTTTAGGTCCAAACTGATTCACAATCCCAGCAGCATACAACACAGCAAAGTAAAAACAATCAGTGGAATGAGACATATTACCATCAATTGCAGTCAAAGTCGATTGAACCCTAAATCCCGCAGCAACACAAGCATCACAAGCGGTGAGATCAGTGAGGTCTGGCTTGCAAGCAGAGTCCAACACCGTTGAATTCCCAAGCTTCCTCACCCAATCAGAAGTCGATTGAATCGAAGCACAGATGTTCGGAGATGTCACGAATTGCGGAGGATCAAAACACACCGAAGTCAAATTCGACGGCAGAGAGAGAGAGCTCAATTTCGCCTGAAAATCTTCAAGGCACGAAATCGAGGTCGGCAAATCAGGGAGATGGAACAAAGATGTCTTTTTTAGATTCTCCGCGAATGCGACGCCGTAGAGAGAGAGGAGGGCTTGGCAGCACCGTGTGCTGTTGGGAGAGAGATGCTCTTTGCACTCGGATACATCCCATGGAACTGAGCTCACATAATCCAAATTCATGGGGCATTTTGCGGTTGTGTTTGTGGGATTTTGAGCGGAGACGGAAAGAAGAGATAGAAACAGAGTGATGATCGAGAAAATTAAAATCAGCTTCATATTGAAATCACCCAAAGCTGGAATAAGTTAGTTTGGTGTGGGAATTGAGGTGTGGTGATAATCATTAGGGATAAGGGAATCAGGGATTGGGGTCTAGGAAAGGAGTAGGAAAAAGGGAGCTTGTGTTTCTCTGTGTAGCGATATGCATGAATGTGAGGAAAATTCGAGGAAATGTGAGGCGTGATGGATCCGCGAATTTTTGATGTTAGCAAATGCTGGTAGAGAATGAAAATACAGACACAAAGAATTTACGTGGTTCGATTTACTGAAGTAAATCTACGTCCACGGGAAAAAGGGAGGGCAAGATTGTATTGCTTGATCTGTTTTCTACAGCTTACAAATACAAACTTGCTATTTGCTATATGGTGTTTTATCTCTAGAGAGCTTAACCTCCTCATATCAGATCTAAGTTCCATTTATATCTTGGACTAAGATCGTGGCTTGCATCACCACCCTAAGTCGTGGATGTCGTGTAGGTCATGGCCTAAGATCGTGGATGTAGCGTAGGTCATGGCCTACGATCGTGGCCTGAGTTGACACCACGTGGTAGTGGGTGTGTTGGACATCCTGTATGGGTCCACTAACTCCTTGTTCGGTCGAATACTGAGACCGAACTGCTTTGGTTGCCGATCTGAGAGTAGAGCTTGATGCCGACCTGAGAGCAGAGCTTGATTGGTTGGCTTTTACCGAGCTGTAGGCTGAGGCCGAACTCTTTGGTAATGCCGAACTCATACTCCTGCTTTGGTTGCCGATCTGAGAGTAGAGCTTGATGCCGACCTGAGAGCAGAGCTTGATAGGTTGGCTTTTACCGAGCTGTAGGCTGAGGCCGAACTCTTTGGTAATGCCGAACTCATACTCTTCCTTGGGCTTTGGGCTGATGGGCCGTCATTGCTGTTGGGCTTGTTTAGTACGCACCCCATCACTACCCCCCCCCGAAAAGCGAAGTGAATCACTTCGGCGAAGCGAGTCACTTCGGCATTCTGGAATACGGGGGGAGGCTGAAGTCGGGGGACGTGCCCTGCGCGTGACTGCATTAAATGCGGCATTAAATGCGACAGTAAAATCTGGCCGTCGAATCCTGAAAAGGTGGGATATGAAACGGTGCGATGATTTGAAATCTTTTCCAAATCTGATAAATACCGCCTTTCTTCATCATTTGAACACCTTTGCTATTGGCTTCTTCTGCACTCTCTATCTTTTGCGTGAAAAATTTCCTTCCGCTTTCAAAAATTTCTTCAGGATTTCTTCAAACTTTCAAAGAGTAAGAACCATGTCTGCTTCTTCTTCGTCTGAGTCTGGTAGCGGTAGAAAAGGGGGTAAGGGGTCTTCTAGCCGGAAAGAATCCGGGGAGAAGACCGTAGAGTATTTTCACAGTATCTTGAGTAAGGATACTGTGATATCCCTTTACGAAAAATACTCTTTTCCTGGGGGGAAGGCGGTGGTTCCCGACGATGATCATAGGGCTAACGATCCGCCGGAGGGTTATGCCACCGTTTACGAAGCCTGCTTAGAATGCGGGCTTCGTTTCCCTCTTCCCCCACATTTTGTAGAGTTTCTTGATTTTTTTCAACTCCCTTTAGGTCAGGTGACTCCGAATTCTTGGAGGCACTTGTCGGCTTTTGCTGCCGAACTCCGTAGGTTAGATAAGGATCTGTCTCTGCGGGCAATCCTTAATTTTTTCCAATTTAAAAGGAAGGGATCTTGGTTTTACTTGATCCCCTTACAGCCTTTTAGGGCATTCTGCAAAACCAAGTGGCCGAAATGGCAAAACCGCTTCTTTTTTTATAATAGGACAGCGGCTCCGGGCTTCCCCTGGAGAGGGCCGAAGTCCGTGATTCCTCACCCTCGGTTAGAACCATTGGCCGAGCTCGATGACGAGCTCAACAAGATTCCCATAGTTAGGAAACAATACACGGAGTCTGAGCTCGTCAAGGGCGACGTCGTGTTCGACATCTCGTCTTCGGACGAAGAGGCCGAGGGTGAGGATTTCTCTTTACCTTTATGTTCTACTGCTTTAACGAAGAAAACTAACCTTGCTTTCTTGCTTTTTGGCAGTGTACATGCTGAACAAGGCTACCCGAAAATCTTCGGAGTCCAAGGAGCCGGAGAGGCCGAAAACCGCCAGCTCGGCGTCTGATGCCGAGAGGACTCCGAAAAGGCAAAAAACCTCTTCGGATCCGAAGAAGCCGGAGTCAACTTCGGCAAAGGGGAGGGGGAAGGCCCAGAAGCCCCCGAGAGCGCCAGAGAAAGACGTGGTCTTGGCGCCTCCTTCGGAACATATCTGTGAGCCGTTTTTATGGCCCACGGACTTTGCCGAGGTGAATTCTCTTCTTGATTTTCTGGCCTTGCTTTTTTTTTCTGTATTTTTTGTGGTCCCTTTGTTGACTTTTTTCTTTATTCATTTTCAGAGGAACGATATGCTCTCCAAGCTCGTCGCCGTCGAACTCTCCAAAGCGTCCAATGACTATGCCGAGATGCAGAGGAAGTTGGCAGCTGCTTGTCATCGGGCCGAACAGGCTGAGGCTAACTTTGAGAAGGCCAGAGCTGCTAGGATTTCGGCCCAGGATGAAGCTCAGTTTGCCAAAAACCAGCTCGTCATCCAGCGAGAGCAGGCGAAGCGGAGCGATGCCGCTGCCGTGGTTGCCCAAGGGGAGGCTCTCCGTGTTTACACGGAGAAACTCTTTTTGAGCAGCCAGTTCTCGGCCTTTGTCGGTAGCCTGGTAAGGCTAATTGCCGATAAGGGCGAGCAGGGGGCCGACGTCGTGCTGCCTCTGTACAGCCGAGAGATAGCAGCTCGGCTTCAGAATCTGCCGCTCCTTGAGGAGCTCGCTTCATCTTCGGTCCTGCTTTCTGCAGACCGAGTCCGGAGTTGTCGAGCTGATCGGGACGAGAACCTGGAGGCTATCTTTGCCTCCGTGGGACCCGTTTCACCCGCTTCGACTTACAACGGAGAGGGTGAGGCCGAGCCGCTGGAGCGGGAGGCCGAAGTCGATCAGGCCGGGCATCCGGAGAAGGAGGCCGATCAGGAGGCGGAGGCGAGGCCGGCAGGAGGCGAGGCCGAGGCTGAGGTAGCCCAGGAGAAGGAAGCTGTACCAGACCGAGGAGCCGGAGACGAAGCAGGCGGAGTATGATTTCGTCTCCCTTCTCTTAGTCTAGTTTCTTCCTTGTAAAATGGCCTTGAAGCCCTAGTGTAAAAAATTTTCCTTGTGAATGAAAAATTCTCTACATTTGTCTTCGTATAGCTTTTCGTATTCGCCTTTATTCCTGTTGTATTTTACTATCTGCTCGGTATAGCTGCCGAACTAATATAGCTGCTTTGTACCCAAGGAGATGGAGATACTTCACTGGAAACGGCTGTACTCTTCGGCTTTGGACGAAGCTGAGAGAAGAGCTATAGCCGATCAGACGAAGAATGACGAGCTTCTGGCTCGTTTAGTGAAGCTGGAGGCCGATATCAAGGACTTAGAGTCCGATAAGAAAGATCTGGAGGCCGAGCTGAATACGGCCATTGCTGAGAGGACTGCGTATGAGGATTACATCCGTGTGCGCGGGGGAATGACCATATCAGAAGTTCAGGAACGAGTTGACGAACTGTGGGAGGAGTATAATGTACTCCGGAGGAACAATGCGCTGGAGAGCTCGGCTTGCCAACAAGTCGTGAAATCATTGCGGCGCTGGGCTTCTCGGTACGACATTGTTCTTGCCCGGCGTCCCTCAATTGAGAGATTCCTCCGGCATATCGCGCCAACAGATGCTCGCACTCCAGATCAAACCTCTGGTTCCCTTGTTCAAAATCCTACTCCCAGCCAACAACGAACTCCGGAACAGCCGGAAACGTCAAGACGAGAACGGGCTCAGGAGCAACCGGAATCGTCAAGACGGGGACGGACTGAAATTCGCCGAGGAGTTGTGACTATGAGCGAGCAAGATCAGCAGATGCTTATTGCAGAGACTCTTCATCGCCGAGGTGTTAGGACTTCTCGGGCTCGGGGAAGAGGCGTTGGGTCGAGGATAGCATCTCGTCGACCTGCTTATTCTTCATCTGCTCGGAACAACCGAACTCGGCTTCCAGAGGATTTTGCAGATAGGTGGCTTAACTTCAGCAACCCTGGACAGTAGAATAGTCCTTTGTAATAGCGTAACGCCATTTTGTAGGGTAGCGGAGTTGTATGCTGAACAAGATTTGATAAATGAAATTTTGTTTTCGCTTCTAACACTGTATTTACAGCTTAGCGAAAAAATTTCATCGTACTTGTCCTCGGTCTTATGAAGTAAATTTCTTTGACCGGACTTGGTCCTTGGTCTGATGAAATAAACATCTTTGACCGGACTCGTCTTTGGTCTGATGAAATAAACATCTTCGACCGGACTCGTCTTTGGTCTGATGAAATAAACATCTTTGACCGGACTTGGTTTGTGTTCTAATTTGGCGATTTTTGTCGCCGGGATCGAACTTTCCCTTGTCCTAATTCGGCGAGTTTTATCGCGTGGATCGGACTTTCCCAGTTAACCGAAGTGGTCTTATGCAGTAAACCTCTTTGACTAGACATGGTCGTCCCCGGTCTTATGAGGTAAACTTCTTTGACCGAACTTGGTCGTCCTAATTCGGCGAGGTTTATCGCGTGGATCGGACTTTCCCTAATTGCAGTTCGTTTCAGACGAAGTGCTTATTAAGCTGAATTGCGGTCTTGTATCCTCCTTGGAAGCTTGGACTCACAATCGTTGGCTTATTGCAGTTCGTTTCAGACGGACTGCTTGTTAAGCTGAATTGTGGTCTTATATCCTCCTTAGAAGCTTGGACTCACAATAGTCTTTAATAATCGATCTAAAAAGGGGATCAGTCTTTAAAGAACGATATACCTTGGTACCATTTGTAAGAGACGACAAGCACATAGAGACAAAACACATAGGGAAAAAATGAAAAAGACGAAGGAAAAAAACTTTAAACCTTTTTTTTTAAAACGACAAGTAAAAGGTACAAGTAAAAAACAAACAAATAAAAACACATACCCCTATGACCGAACTAGACACGAGACGGACTGACCGGACTTTGTCTCTTACAAGTGGAACTTCTTGAGGTTGGAGACGTGCCATGTTCGGGGTACTTGTTCTCCTGACATGTGAGTCAATTTATAAGACCCTTTGCCGAGGACTTCGGACACCCGATATGGACCCTCCCATGTGGGTTCGAGTTTGCCCAGCTTTTCTGCTCGGCTTACTTCGTTGTTTCTCAAGACGAGATCTCCCACTTGAAATTGAAGCTTTTTCACCCTTTGGTTATAATACCGGGCTACTTGCTCCTTATACTTGGCTGCTTTTATGCACGCCAATTCTCTTCTTTCTTCGGCGAGATCTAGTTCTGCTCTCAGTCCGTCGTCATTCATTTCTGAGGAGAAATTTAGGGTTCGGGGACTGGGTACGCCGATCTCCACCGGAATTACGGCTTCAGTGCCGTACACCAGGCTATACGGAGTTTCACCGTTGGAGGTTTTGGGTGTAGTTCGGTAGGACCATAGGACTTGAGGGAGATTTTCTACCCATTGTCCTTTGGCTTGTTCTAACCGAGCTTTTAACCCTTTCACCAGAATCCGGTTCGTTACTTCCGTTTGTCCGTTTGCTTGGGGATGGGAGACCGAAGTGAACCGCTGTTGAATGTTCAGCTCTTGGCACCAATTCTTGAACGTCTTGTCGGTGAACTGAGTCCCATTATCCGAGATGAGGATGTGGGGTATGCCAAATCGGCACACTATGTTCTTCCAGACGAAGTCCAATGCCTTTGAGCTCGTTATCGTAGCTAATGGTTCAGCCTCCACCCACTTCGTGAAGTAGTCCACGGCAACGATAAGGAATTTCATTTGCCGAGGAGCTTGAGGAAGTGGTCCCACTATGTCTATGCCCCATTGCATGAAAGGCCAAGGGCTTTGCATAGTGTATAGATCGGTCTGCGGCATCCTTGGGACATTTGCATGAATTTGGCACTTCGTACACTTCTTGACGAGCTGCACTGCCTCTTGTACCATGGTTGGCCAATAATATCCCCATCTCAGAACTTTTTTAGCTAAAGCTCTGGCTCCGATGTGGCTACCGCACGATCCTTCATGAACTTCTCTGAGGATGTAGTCCGTCTCTTCTGGTCCTACGCACCGCAATAACGGCTGGAGGTAAGACTTTCTAAAGAGGACTCCTTCATGAAGTTCGTACCGAAGAGCTCGGCACGTGATCTTCCGAGCTTCTCTCTTATCCTCGGGCAATTGTCCTTGATCCAGATACTGCAAGATCGGCGTCATCCAGTTCGGCGAGCTGGATACAGAATGTACCTCGGCTTCATCAATGCTTCGATGCATTAATTCTTCCGCCTTTGAGCTCGGATCTGAGGCCAACTTACTTAAGGTATCTGCTCGGCTATTTTCCGCTCTGGGAATGCGGATTATCCGAAAATAGGAGAAACTTCGGCTGATGCTTTGCGCTTTGTCCAAATACTTCTTCATTCTCTCGTCACGGGCTTCACTTGTACCCAACATGTGATTTACTATGACTTGTGAATCACAATGGACTTTGAGAGATTTGACGAGTAGACTTTGCGCTAACTGGAGTCCGGCCAGGAGGGCTTCGTACTCGGCTTCATTATTAGTAGTGGGGAATAGGAAACGAAGTGAGTAGGTTACCTCGTGTCTGTCGGGAGCGACAAGTAAAATACCAGCTCCACTTCCCATCTTGTTTGAAGCTCCATCTACGAATCCGCTCCAGCAGTCCGGCGGCTCTACTTCGGATTCCAAGGGCTGTGCTAGTTCGGCATTGGCAGAATTCTTCTGTTCGGCAATAATAGGAATTGCTTGATCGAACTTCGCTTCTGCAAGAAAATCTGCCAAGGCTTGTCCCTTGATGGCTTTCCGAGGTAGATATTCAATTGTGTGCTCTCCCAACTCTATAGCCCACTTGGCGATTCTGCCCGATGCTTCTGGCTTGGTCAAAACTTGCCGAAGAGGTAGATCGGTTAAGACGCATACCTTGTGAGCATAGAAGTATGGCCGCAGTCTCCTTGCTGCATTTACTAACGCCAGAGCAATTTTTTCCAGAGGTTGATACCTTGTTTCTGGACCTCTTAATGCTCGGCTTGTAAAGTAGATGGGAAACTGCTTTAGGCCTTCTTCTCGTACAAGCACCGCGCTGATGGTTTGATCCGATGCCGCTAAGTATAAGAATAGTACTTCGGCTTCGGCTGGAGCAGAGAGAATAGGAAGCTCGGCTAGATAACTTTTGAGCTCGTCAAAGGCCTTTTTCTGCTCGGCTCCCCACTCGAACTTTGGTGCCTTTTTCAACACCTTGAAGAACGGCAGTTGCTTTTCGGCTGCTTGGGAAAGGAATCGACTCAGTGCGGCTAGACATCCGGTTAGCCTTTGCACGTCATGTATGGACTTCGGCATTGCCATGTTCTGAACGACTTGAACTTTTGAGGGGTTTGCCTTGAGTCCGTCTTTTGAAACCCAACAACCCAGAAACTTTCCCGAATCTACCAAAAAGGTACACTTTTGGGGATTAAGTTTGAGGTTGGCTTTCTTGAGCACGTTGAGAGTGGACTTGAGGTTGTGCTCGTACTCCGAGGTGCTTTTGCTCTTGACGACTATATCGTCAACATATACTTCGACTTCCTTTCCAATCAGGTGCCGAAAAAGCTTGTCTACCATCCTTTGATAAGTGGCTCCGGCATTCTTTAAACCGAATGGCATCTTTTTATAAGCGAAAATGCCGAAATCAGTAATGAAGGCCGTTTTTGAAGCGTCAATCTCATCCATTAAAACCTGATGGTATCCTTTGTATAGATCAAGAAAACAAAAAATTTCAAAGCCTATCAGAGCTTCTACTTTTTTATCTATGTTCGGAAGGGGATAGCAATCTTTGGGACAGTGCTTATTTAGATCGGTGAAATCTATGCACATCCGCCATCCTCCTTCCTTTTTCTTGATCATGACAGGATTGGCCACCCACGAAGGATACTTCACTTCGAATAACACATCCGCCTTCAATAATTGACGGACTTCGTCATGGATGACTTGACTTCGTTCTGCCGCAAAGAGTCTTTGCTTCTGTTTTATCGGCCGGACCGAAGGATCAATATTTAAACGATGAGTGATTACCTCGGGGGGCACTCCGGTCATGTCCAACGGAGACCATGCAAAGACGTCTTTGTACTCCTTGAGGAGCTGGATGGTTTTTTTCCCGAAGTAGAGGCGTTCCCGCGAAGCCGATCTTAACCGTTCTGGATGGATCGTCTTCGTACAGCTGAACTGTCATCGAGTTCGGCTCCGGTATGACTTCGGTCATCGCCTCTGACTCCGGCTGCTGTGATTGCTATGCTTGGTGGTGCCGATCTGACTGCTCGGCACTTCTAAGCGCAATTTGCAGGCATTCCTTTGCTCTTTTTTGGTCACCTCGGATGACCGCTATCCCTCCTTTAGTAGGGATCTTGATGGTGAGGTGATAGGTGGAGCAAACGGCCCGAACTGTGTTGAGCCAGTCTCTTCCCAGGATGACGTTGTACGGGGACCGAGCTTTTACCACGAAAAACTCAATCATCGTACTGGAGCTAGTAGGCGCTTTCCCCACCGTGATCGGAAGGCTGATAATACCTTCAGGGCGGGTGTCCTCCTGGGCGAAGCTCTTCAGGGGAAGCGGAGCCGGGCTGAGCCGAGCTGGGTCCACTTCTAGTTTGTCGAAGCACTCTTTAAAAAGAATGCTGACTGACGCTCCTGTATCCACAAACACCCTGTGGATCAGTTTGTTTGCCACTCCGGCTTGGATGACAATGGCGTCTTGGTGAGGAGAGATGGCCGGGACGGGATCAGCATCCGAGAACGTAATCACTTCGTCCTGCTTCAGCCTTTTATGCGTTGGCTCCTCTCGATTGGAGCCCCTGCGCTCTGACTTCAGGGACGACTTGGTCTTCCCGGCAGGGAGAGCGTCAATAGTCAGGATTACTCCATCATATTGCGGCTCGTCATCGTCTTCGGGATCCGGCTGCCTTTTCGGATCCTGAGGAGCGCAGTTCGCACCTCTCTGCTTCTTATTCTTCTTTGACTGCTTGCTTTGGTATTTTTTCAATGTCCCTGCCCTCACAAGAACATCGATACCTGCAGCCAAGTTTCTGCACTCCTCGGTATCGTGACCGTGGTCTTGATGGTAGGAGCAGTAGTTATCCTGGGGTCGGCGCGCGGCAGATTTCGTCATCCGTTTTGGCTTTTCGAACAGGTCGGAGTGTAGTTCGAAAATTTCCGCTCTCGGCTTGTTCAGCGGTACGAACTGAGCGGGCGGCTTCTCGGGATTGAGACGGGGTCCCAATCTGTCTTGCACCGGAGTCCTTTGAATCCTTTCAAAAGGAGTTCGGCGAGGATGTCCCTGATCGCCAAAAGGAGTTCGGCGAGGATGTCCCTGATCGCTATGATCGGGCTTCCTCCTGTCTCCTCGGGACGATGAGCTGTCTAACGACCGTTTGCGACGGTCTGCCTCATCGGCCCGGGAGTACTGGTCCGCAATGTCCCACATTTCCTGAGCTGTCTGCGGACCGCACTCAACGAGCTTCCTGTAGAGAGCTCCGGGCAGGATTCCATTTTGGAATGCCGAGATGACAAGCAGATCGTTGAGATCGTCTACTTGCAGGCATTCCTTGTGGAATCTTGTCATAAAGTCGCTGATTTTTTCGTCGCGACCTTGACGAATGGAAAGCAGCTGAGCCGAAGTGATTCGGGCTTCCGCTTTCTGAAAGAACCTCCTGTGGAAGGCATCCATTAGATCTCGGTAAGATCTGATGCTGCCCTGGGGGAGGCTATCGAACCACCTTCTCGCGTTCCCGATGAGCAGCTCGGGAAACAGCTTGCACATGTGGACCTCGTTGAGACCCTGGTTCGCCATGTTATACTGATAGCGCCCCAAGAAATCGTGAGGGTCCACGAGCCCGTCGTAAGTCATCGACGGAGTTCGGTAGTTCTGCGGTAGGGGAGTTCGGGTGATGTCGTCCGAGAACGGAGTCTTCAGTGCTCCGTACACGGCGAATCCGATATCTCGTCGGTATGGAGGAGATTGAGTTCTCCTGTGATTCCGGTACCGAGGAAGAGCAGGAATATGTCGGGGTTGAGGATTCTTCTTCCTGGAAGACACGGCACTACTGCGGTAGTGACTTTCATGTCTGGATGAGGAAGGAGAATCCTCCGCTTTCGTCTTCGGCTCTTGGCTCTTTTGCAGGAAGGCTAAGAACTCATCCTGCTTCTCAGCCAAGAACAGCTTGACAGCCTCATTCAAATCAGGCTGCTGGGAAGACTCAGTGGGACGATTTTTGGAGCGGCCTGTTCCTTCGCCATGAGAACTGGTGGTGGATTTATCCCTAGGCTGTTTTCCAGACCTATGGGATGGATTGGCTTCCTCCTGGTTCTCACGGGCAGGAATACGGGTACTCTGCGATCTGGTATGCATTTTTTGGGTGGAAAAAAATGGATCAAAAATTCGCTTTATCACAAATTTTGTTCTCTGCTTCCCACAGACGGCGCCAGTGATGGATCCGCGAATTTTTGATGTTAGCAAATGCTGGTAGAGAATGAAAATACAGACACAAAGAATTTACGTGGTTCGATTTACTGAAGTAAATCTACGTCCACGGGAAAAAGGGAGGGCAAGATTGTATTGCTTGATCTGTTTTCTACAGCTTACAAATACAAACTTGCTATTTGCTATATGGTGTTTTATCTCTAGAGAGCTTAACCTCCTCATATCAGATCTAAGTTCCATTTATATCTTGGACTAAGATCGTGGCTTGCATCACCACCCTAAGTCGTGGATGTCGTGTAGGTCATGGCCTAAGATCGTGGATGTAGCGTAGGTCATGGCCTACGATCGTGGCCTGAGTTGACACCACGTGGTAGTGGGTGTGTTGGACATCCTGTATGGGTCCACTAACTCCTTGTTCGGTCGAATACTGAGACCGAACTGCTTTGGTTGCCGATCTGAGAGTAGAGCTTGATGCCGACCTGAGAGCAGAGCTTGATTGGTTGGCTTTTACCGAGCTGTAGGCTGAGGCCGAACTCTTTGGTAATGCCGAACTCATACTCCTGCTTTGGTTGCCGATCTGAGAGTAGAGCTTGATGCCGACCTGAGAGCAGAGCTTGATAGGTTGGCTTTTACCGAGCTGTAGGCTGAGGCCGAACTCTTTGGTAATGCCGAACTCATACTCTTCCTTGGGCTTTGGGCTGATGGGCCGTCATTGCTGTTGGGCTTGTTTAGTACGCACCCCATCAAGGCGGTTTAGGTTTGAAGGGGAGGTGGCAAGGAAGAAGAGTAAAGAAATTGGGGGAATTTTAGTCAAAGGGCATTGGATTGTAAAGTAGTAATTGTGATGGGATCTCTGCGACGGCTGTGGAGGATGAAGATTGGAGTTGCAGCTCTGCAATGTCAAATTGGGTTTGCTGGTTTTGACCCACATGTGAGTGACGTCACTCTGACGTATGCAAATTCTAAATTTCCGATTCATTTCTTTTGACAAATTTCTAGAGTACTTGTAAGGGCACCCGCAACGCGGCACGCCACCGTCCCGCGTTCCGTCCCTCTGCGACGGAACGCTTGCGCAACGCATTGCGGCACATTGTCCCGTCCCGCGATCCGTGCATGCGAGACACGGGACGGGCTGTCACGCCACGCGCCGTGGCGATGTGGCGCGACCCTGCCCCATGCGTGACGCCCACTCGCCGGCCCACGAGTGGGCGTCTTCACGCTGACGCAATAAATCAATTTTTTTTTAAAAAAATCGAATTTAAAAAAAAAAATTTTATTTATACAAATTGTTTTTATATTTAAAAATAATTTTTACAAATAAATGAATACAAGAAATTCGTAATAGCCCATTTATATTTGATGGGCTTGCGAATTTATGAAATCATTTTTTGTTGTTTCTCTTTTATAGAGACATCCTTAAATGTTTTATGTTTCACTTTCGATGTGGGACAAAATCATTCTTGGTTGTCTCTCTTTTATAGAGACATCCTTGAATGTTTTATGTTTCACTTTCGATGTGGGACAAACTCATTCTTGGTTGTTTCTCTTTTATAGAGAAAACCTTGAATGTTTTATGTTTCACTTTCGATGTGGGACGAAATCATTCTTGGTTGTTTTTCTTTTATAGAGACATCCTTGAATGTTTTATGTCTCACTTTGGATGTGGGACAAACTCATTCTTGGTTGTTTCTCGTTTATAGAGACATCCTTTAATGTTTTATGTTTCACTTTCAATGTGGGACAAAATCATTATTGGTTGTTTCTCTTTTATAGAGGACAAAATCATTCTTGGTTGTTTCTCTTTTATAGAGACATCCTTAAATGTTTTATGTCTCACTTTCGATGTGAGACAAACTCATTCTTGGTTGTTTCTCTTTTATAGAGACATCCTTGAATGATTTTGTCCCACATCGAAAGTGAGACATAAAACATTCAAGGATGTCTCTATAAATTGTATTTTAAATTATGTTATTTTTATTTTTAAGGATTTTAATTATGTCTTTTTTTTTTGGATTTTAAGTTGTATTTTTATTTTATGTTGTAATGTTATTTTAATTTTAATGAAGTGTGTTTGTTTTAATTGAATTGGGTTGGAAATAAAAATGAAATTGAATGAATAGTAATTTAAGGGACGGTTAAGGGACGGAGTGTTGCAGGTTCGTTCCGTCCCTTAGTTAAGGGATGGAGTAAAAAAGTACAGTGGAGCCCTCAAATAGTAGTTTAAGGGACGGTGGGGGGACAGCGTAGTGGATGCTCTAATTTGGGTGAGATATTAACATTCCACGTAGGGCTGACAAATCGTGCGTGTTGTGTCGTTATCGTGTCGACACGACATGATAACAACAAATACAAACATGAGATGTTAAGAAAACTCTAAACACGAACACGGACACGACCGGCTACCTTCAGACACGAACACGACACGAACTACTTCGGGTAAATACGACACGATAACAACACGTATATGACAATTGACACGACACAATAACGACACTATATTAATATTATTTCTTGACGTGTAACACGGACACAACACTATAATAATACTAAGTGCTCCATTAGAGTAAACCTAATTTAAAATCTAAAATAAATAAACTAATAATAATATTATAATATTATTTCTTAACGTGTAACACGAACACGATACAAAATGTTCGTGACGTTATCGTGTCGACACGATAAGGACACGAACCCAATCAGCTTTGACACATACCCATTAATTTCGTGCGGGTTCGGGTCGTGCCAAAAATTGTGAAATTTCACATAAAAATCGTGTGTTCTAGACTAGTTTTTATCTATAAAACATATTACCTTCGTCCCACATTAAGTGTCACATTTTGTCATTTCGATTCGTCCCACAATAAGAGTCACATTTCACTTTTACCATAAGAGCATCCACTGTGGGTGTGCGGACGATGCCCGATGCATCGTCCGCGCCCTATAGATCGTCCGCGGACGATAGGGCATCGTCCGCCCACTGTGGGCGACTCAGACGATGCAATGCGTTTTTATTTTTTTTCCAATTTTAAATGAAATGAAGGTTTTTTCCAATTTTTGTAGTTATTTAAATATTCGAATAAAAAAATGCTTAGGGCGGCTTATAGGGCGCCCCAGTACAGATGAAAGGGTAGGAGGATAAAATGATGATGTGGTGGTGCATAGGGCGTCCCATAGGCTCCCCATTACTAATGCCCTAATGACATGCTTTTCATACAATAAGCGATCATTTACTATGTGATTAATTAATTAATAGGAGTAGTAAAAAAAAACCACAGTAAGGTCCACAATTTGTGTGTGGACCATGCTTTCTAGAACTAGTTCATTTTTAAAAGTTTTGCGTCACAAAATTTAAAACAAGAAAATAAATTCGTCCATGATTTATGAAAAAGTGACCATTTTTATCTCTTAAATAGGATATTTGCGTGAATTTTTCAAAAGATGTTATAATAAAGATTTATCTTGAAATGATATATAGTAAAATTAGTGTGTGTTAAATTGTTCTTGTATTATGGGAGAGTTTGTTTTTTAAAATTGTAGCTATTGAATAGTCAGACAAATAATCGTGGGAAATAGTTGATGTTGGAAAATAAAAAGGAAGGTTAAGCCCAATCTTTAACTAACTAAATTACATAATCAAAATTTCTAAATTATTAATTAATAAAAATAAGACCAGTAGCAAAAAAATTACATTGAAATTAACAATAACGTAAGTTAAAACAAAATTCATCCCGGCCACCGCAGCGCTCACAGTAGTGCAGCAAAACAGCCGAATAGCTCGCTGAAATCGAGTCCGCCTGCTATCCGGGCTGTCCTGCAGTAAGGCCCGACTCATCCCCCGACGGGGCCTTACTGTGTATGCTCTTAGAGCATAGTTTATTACTCTATGATGAATAACAATAATACTGTATAATTTATACAATTTGATTTTGTTGGCACTCATTTAAGAGGCTGAACTGATATACAGTATTTGGGGTCTGCATGCATGCCTGCTGTTAATTAATTATGTGTCTGTGAATTTGTTCTCAGATACATATGCATCCTCATATAGACACACACACACCCACACACATATTTAAATATATGTACATTTTATCTTTTATTTAGAATTATGTGCGTTTATACGGAGAAGTTAATTTAAGCAAAGTGAGTAAAATATAAATTGAAAAATTATTATACTCCTATGTAAGTACTTTACCAGTTACTAAAAAACTACTCCCTCCGATGAACCCTTCCTTGGGCGGCACGAGATTTTATGCAGCTTTATTTTGTGTGTTAAGTTGAGAGAGTAAAGTAAGAGAGATGGGATAAAGTAGAGATAAAATGTGTTTCCGTTTTTAATAATGAGTCATCTTGATTGGAACAAACTAAAAAGAAAAATGAGTCATCTTTAATGGGACGAAGGGAGTATTCATTAGTCCTATAAACTTTTATCCCACCACTCAAATTAAATTATTAGCACTTAGTATTATATAAAACGAATTTGAATCTTCTCCATTAAAACTTTTGATGGATTCTGCAACTAACTAATGATTGATTCATAATTAAGAAATTCGTTTCAAACCAAACACATAGGCAAACTAGAGTCTAACTCTGTCTTTGTTTTTATTTATTTTTATGAGTAACAATCGTCCAGCGTGACAGTTTTGAAGAAGCAATTCAAATTAAATTAACAAAATCATCACAATTGTGAGTCTTGATTAGGTTTTTCATGACACTATATGTGATACTATATTCTATTTCTTCAACTGATATTTTGGTTAGTTTTCCATTAAACTTGCCTGCAAACATAAATTAACCTTCCATGTATTATATGGGTTAATGGTAGTAGCAGCCAGAAAAATTCATCTTCCTGTTACAAAAAAAGACGAGAGAGAGAAAGAGAGAGACAAAACCAAAACAAAACAGTTCATTTCAACAGTGAAAACCATTTTCAACGTTGTACATATATAATTAGGGTTTGAATATGAAAGAATATTGGGTGCTTTGATCTTGGAGGTGGAACTAAAATAATAGATAATTAAGCCCAAGAAAACCATTTAATTAAAAAACATATTCAAAGTAGTACTACAATATCTGAAATAGAATAAACTTAACAAAAATTAGAATAAAAGAAACCAAGAAACCTATTGATATAGTAATGGTGATGAGTGATGTAGAGTGGTTTGGGAGGAATGAAGCCTGGTCCGAAGCCTTCACTACACACACACACATATTCATATATATGTAGTGTAAGTAGTGTTGTGACTGCGTCGAGCCAGCCAACATCCCCCACAAACGCTCCATACATCTCACCTCTCTATTTTCTCACTGGAAGAATAGTGGATTCATGAGGAGGAGAAGGAGGAGGGCATCAAATGCTATACATTCTATGTGTAGTGCAAAACCTAGGGCAGAAGTAGCTAATTTATAGGAGGGGAACTGGTTTTGGTGAGGGGGGCAACAACCATCCATTGACTTTTTCCATTTTTTTTTATTTCTTGGGATGATATCATTTTTCTTATCTAATTTACAACTACTTTAAATATAAAATTGTTGAGAAAAATCTAATTCGACATGTAGTATATGTTGGGCGAATTAGGGCAACTTGTTAGAAAATTCAAGAAGTTTGGTTATAATTTTGATTACTCCTACGTGCAATAGATTATTGATCTTTTCAATTAAACGGTGACGTTTTTCGTAATGCATAAATGACATTGTTCAACTCGTCGGTGTTGACAACTCATATAATTATTCAGCAACTAAATCAGATACAATTTCACCATAATTTTTGTTATGGTATGATTATGACTAAATCTAACTTTTATAGTTTTTCAGTTGATTATTAAAGTTGCAGGACAGATCAATGTTCATAGTAGTATTTTTTTAACTAGTAAGTAGATATTAGCTAAATATAGTGCGAGGTGCAAATTTTAATAATAAAAAAATGATTTAAAGGGTAATGTCCAGTATACTCAAGTGAGAGCAAATGCTAAACACATAGTACTACTTTGGTTTTGTTTGTTTAAATTATCTTGAAATTTGAAATGATATAATGAGCTTAAGCATGGTCAAATGTTTAGCAACTTTCATGTCATCAATATGGTCAAACAAACCAAAAAAATTACTGAAATTTTCTTGAAACAAACTAACAGGACATCTTTTTGTTAATTCCCAATGTAATTTCTAATTAATAGTCAATTGTGAATGTGGAATCATGTACTATATCTATATTATATAAAAAAACTAAACAACTTTTATAGTTTCAACTTGCAAGATTCCTCTTAAAAAAATGTTCACACTTAATTATGAGACCAAAATACCTGTAACTCTTATAGATCTAATTAAGAGCCCAGACATTTGAAATCTCATAAATTTAATCAATACCCACGTGTACTTTCTGGCTATGTGACAATCTGTAATCATGTCGGGAGTCATGATACTAATTTTCACTATTAATTTCTTATCGTTGAGATTTATGAATAATAAAAGTTAAAATCAAATATTTTATGCTCTAGTTGCTCTTTAGTTATTTTTAGTCAAGCTTCTCTTTATATAAACATATAGAGCATAAAAATTTCAAATACTATAGATTTATTTTTGAATCTTTAAAATTATTGCATATTTCATCTTCAATAACTATAAGTACTATATGTGACTTTTCAACCATTTATTTCAATTTTTGTCTCTATTTCAAACATGGCTGTATATATTTTCAACACCTTATTGCAGATTCAAATCTATATAAACAGTGTACATTTTAGTGATATTTATAGTATTTCACGTATATTTAAATAAAATAATTTTTATTACTAATTCGGTAAGACCCGCGGCAACGGAGGATCCGGGAAACAATCCATTTAACCCGAATAACGAGAACATGCAGAGATTCACCGCCCCCACATTATTTCCATTTCTCACGCTCTTCCCCGCGCGTCGTTACCAGACACTTCAAATTGCAGAGCATGAGAGACCGGGAGGTACCAGACACATGCTGCTCAGCGCGTGGGAAGAGAGGGACAGGACCAACAATTACTACATGTCAGCGAAGAAAGTGGTCAAAGCCAACTGGGATTGGTGGTGAGGCTGATGAAATCAACGCATCAGAATGGTCGAGGCGCATCGGACGGCGGATATGAGGGGATGAGTAAATGCGATATTTGTACACACCAACAAACTCACCTGCCAGGTGGGTCCCGCTCTTCGTAAGGCGAATCAGACAAGACACTGATGCGTGGGCCCCGCATATTGTAATCATGTCTTAATGATAGGAGGAGTGGGTGTGTCACATTCTTTGTCACCTATTTTTTTGTTATTTCAACTGTACAAATATATTGTAGGGTATAATAAATACGAAATATTTCAAATTTGAACTTTTAATCATTGTGAAGACAGAAAATATTTTTAAATGTTATGATGAATGAGAAATATTCTAATTTTTAGTAATTAATTTCGAAGCAGGTGCAGTATAGTATTTTTATGTTATTAGGGCATCAGCAGTGGGGCGCCGTAAGGGTGTCCACTATAGGCGGACAACCGCCTCCCACCGCCGCCCCCCTTCTCGCACAGCCGTTTCATAGCCGCGTCCGCCCGCGTCCGCCCCGTTTCCATGCAATAGGGCGCCGCGGCCCTCGCCCCACCCCTTCTTCCTCAGCCGTGTCCTCGGCGACTTGGCGCTGAACGCCCTTCCGCCCCCGATTTTTTGTCCACTTCGGGGCGGACGCCCCGCCCACTATAGACAGGCGCGGCTTAGCCGCTTCCGGGTGGCCGCCCCTATAGTGGACACTCTAAAGCCCGCCCTATGCACCGCCACGTCAGCATTTTATCCTCCTATTCTTCCACCTGCAGTGGGGCGCCCTATAGGTTTTACTATTGTTTTGTTAATTAGTTTAAATGTTTTCAAATATATAAATGCAAACTAATTAAAAAACACAATGATTAACTAAAAAACGACAAATACTACATTGATTAAAAAAAAGTTACACGAGTTAGAAATGAAAAAAAGTTGACTACTCTACAAAAGTACCAACTTCCGGCACAGCTCATCGATCAACCCCTGGAGGTATTCGGCTCTGGCCTGGTCCGTACACTTCATGAGGGCGTTATGCGTGTCCAACAACGTCCGGGCCATCGAGCCGTTGCCAACTCCGCGTAGGCAAGTACCGTCGGGGTCGGGATCGGCGATGGGGGGGGCGGCTTGCGAGGAAGATGTCGCCTTCGCCTTCCCCTTGTTCTTCTCAGCCTTGACGCCTACGGGACGCCGGGAGGATATCGGTGTGCCGGAACTCTCATCCCCCGTGTACGTCCGGTTGAGGTCCACCGGATATGCGCCGCTTTCGCCGCTCGTGTAACCACCAGTGTCGGTGGTCTTCGTCCTCTTTGTCGCACCGGTGTGCAGAATCCCGCATTGGAACTTCTGTTTGTCCTTCAAGAGCGCCCAGACATTGAAATGCTTGAAGTCGCCGTACATGGACTGGTACGACAACAGCGCGCATCTCTCAAGCTCTCGCCGCTTCCCTGTTCCCTCGAGAACTTCTCGTACTCCGCCGAGAACAGGTTGACTTGCTTCTTAACCTGATCCCAGTGCTTGTGGAGCTGCTCCCTATGGCGCTTGTACGCGCTCGGCGGCTTCGCCTCATTGTAGCGCTCCGCGATGCGCTCCCAGCACGCAAGTTGCTTTTGGTTGTTCGCGAATACCGAGTCCTCCGATATATCCACCCAACACCTCGCTAATACGAGGGTTTCATCCGGTTGGTAGTTCGTCCTCCCGGGGGCATACTCTTCATTCGTTGCCGGAGGTGGCAACTTGTACGCCTGGTACTTGATCCGCTTCTTTCTGGCGGGGGCGGTAGCGGTGGAGGGGAGATGGCTCCATGTCAGACAGATCATACGAATTCGTACTAAATTTGGGATCGTACTACGTATCGGGGTCGAACGACCGATATTCGTCAGGTTGTGTACCCGGGCAACGTGCACCACCTCCAAACATCTTGCTATTGGGACTTGAGTAATCACCAAAATCCTTTTTCTAGTGTAAATTGAGAGTGACAATGCGAATGAAAATGTTACAAATGAAGGTGGGGCAAGGGGTATTTATATAAATGAATTTTTGAATTTTAAAAATAAAAAAATAAAAACGCGTTGCAATCGTCCGCGCCATCGTCCGCGTCGCCCACAGTGGGCGGACGATGCCCTATCGTCCGCGCTTCCTCTGCGGACTATCTGTCGGTCGAGGACGACGCATCGTCCATCGTCCGCGTACCCACAGTGGCGGACAATGGCGCACCCGAGGCATCGGGCGGCCTATCGTCCGCCCCACTGTGGGTGCCCTTACGGAAAATATAGTTATCAAAAAATATAATGCAAATATGCAATATAAAATATTGATTTGGGGGGGATGGGAGGCCATATCTTCTTTTTTCTTTGATAGCATTTTAGCTAGAATAATACTATTTCGTTGTGTACATAATAATATTTTTAAATATGAACTTCATATTATGATAGGGGTAATTTTTTACGACAATCACAATTTAAACAAAAATCACCAATTCAGCATTAGTTTCTATGATAAAAACAATTCTCTATTTTACATCCTGAGTTTTGGACCGTTGTAAATATTCAAACCGTTTTTTTTTCAACAATTCAAAATCACTTTGCCAAAATCTTATTATTTTTTACATAGTAGGAACAATCGTGTTTGTTATATTTTGTTGTTAGAATATGTTTTGAGTTTTTGAGATGATGACTTTGACACATTAAAAAAATAAATAGGCTATAGCTATGACGAGGTTTAGGGTTGATTTCAATAAAATAACGAATTTAAATTCAGATGCAAATTTATTATTTTCGACAACGACTTCGTGTAATGAGACTAGTTTTAATGAAGAAAGTAATTTGTTCAATGTATTTAAATCTACGTTCGTATTATTGATCTCGTGTGTGTGTGTGTGTGTGTGTGTGTGTGTGTGAGAGAGAGAGAGAGAGAGAGAGAGAGAGAGAGAGAGAGAGAGAGAGAGAGAGAGAGAGAGAGAGAGAGAGAGAGAGAGAGAGAGAGAGAGATCGAGAGAGAGAGAGAGAGAGAGAGAGAGAGAGAGAGAGAGAGAGAGAGAGAGAGAGAGAGAAGATCGAGCTAGAGAGAGATCTAGCGAAGAGATAGAGGCTCTCGATGCTCAGCTCGAGCTCTCCCTCTCTCGAGATCTCTCTAGCTCTGAGCTCTCTCTTCTCTCTCTCTCGCTCTCTCTCTCTGCTCTCTCTCGCTCTCTCTCTCTCCTCTCTCTCTCTCTCTCTCTTCTCTTCTCTCTCTCTCTCTCTTTCTCCTCTCTCTCTCTCGCCTCTCTCCCTCTCTCCTCTCTCTCTCCTCCTCTCTCCTCTCTCTAGCTCGCTCTTCTCTCTCTCTCTCTCTCTCTCTTCTCTTCTCTCTGCTCTCTCTCGCTTCTCTCCTCTCTCTCTCTCTCGATAGAGAGAGAGAGAATTATGATTCATTGCTTTGAAAGGTGGTAGACTGTGCATGTAAATTTGATTCCATCTATTTATTACATATACCACTAGTACATTTTTGCATATTTCCATTAGTCAAATGACTTGTTTGAGTTGTTTTGTTGAAATCATGGTGCACTTGCATCCGAATCGACTCAACACTTTGATCTGTTGGCAAATCACACTATAAATCCTAAGCTTCTAGCATTTCAACGAAAATAACTCGAGTTAATTGATGATAAAAGTTAAATGTACAAATTACCTAGAGTAAACAAGCAAAAATTATTATATAAATGAAGTTCCAACATGATATTTGAGCAAGATGGAGGTGGGTTGCACGGGTCGGCCGACCCCACCAGCCCGTTGGTCCATAAACACAGGAAAATTATGTTTCCTTCATCCTATTGCAATTGAAATAAAACGAATAAAGTATGAGAGATAATTAAATAAATAATTGAAGAGAGGAAATAAATTAAAAGAAGATTATTTGTGTTGAATTTTGTCATGAAAGAAAATATGTGATGGCTCAGAAATGGATACGATTCAATTTTAATGGGACAGAGAGTACTCCATCAACCACATGGTACCTTCGACCCACAAGTTACGTTTCTTGAATCAGTCACTCGTCATGAATTAATAGAGCATAGGTGCATAGAGAGGAATCCAATAATCCGTGTGTTTTTTTTTCCAGTTCGAGATATACATTGGCAAGCGAACTAGCCTCGCCCAGCCCCTCGTGGTCGCACGAATTAGCCTCCCCCAGACGGGTCCAGACCCGTAAGCTTGCAAAGCCCCAAGACAACTAGCCTTGTTTAGGCCCACAGGGGAAATTAATCCCAAGTTGTGCCATCCAGGAGTCGAACTCGAGACCTTCAGGATGGCGCGGTATCCTTGCCACCCTCCTCAACCACTTGAGTTAGGGGACTTGGATATCCAATAATCCGTGTGTTCTCTTCTTTCTGTCGCCGCATTTATAACTTGATGTTGAATTCATTCAATATAACATATTTGAGATTGAACTGCCAGACTTTTGGCTCGTCACTTCAATGCTCAAAATTAGAAAGACGTCATTAATTAAGATATAAAGTTTAATTTGAATCAATAAAATTATTTTTCAAGTAGGATTAAATAAAATAATGAGAATTGTCGAATATTTAGCTGGGGGCACAATGGCTTTGACAGCTGATGGGGTACGTACTAAACAAGCCCAATAGCAGTGACGGCCCATCAGCCCAAAGCCCAAGGAAGAGTATCAGTTCGGCATTACCAAAGAGTTCGGCCCCAGCCTACAGCTCGGTAAAAGCCGACCAATCAAGCTCTACTCTCAGATCGGCAAAAGCTGCTCGGCAATAGTTCAGCAGTTCGGTCTCAGTATTCGACCGAACTGGGAGATAGTGGACTCATGCAGAACCTCCACGACCTCCACTACACGATCTATTTAGTGGTGTCAACTCATGCAGGATCTCATGCAGGATAGCGGACCAAACAAAGAGATAGTGGACCCATGCAGGATCTCATGACCTCCACGACATCCACGACCTAGTTAGTGGTGATGCAAGCCACGATCTTAATTCAATGTATAAATAGAACTTAGATCAGATAGACTAAAGGAAGAAGAAAAGCTCTCTAGACATCAAATATCATATAGCAAGTCTGTATTTGTAAGCTGTAAACCAGATCAAGCAATACAATCTTGCCCTCCTTTCTTCTCGTGGACGTAGATTTACCTCAGTAAATCGAACCACGTAATTCCTTGTGTCGTGATCTATATTTTTTTTACCCGCATTTATTACTATCAAAAATTCGTCCAACCATCCCTGGCGCCGTCTGTGGGAAACAGAGAACCAAATTTGTGATAAAGCGAATTTTTGACCCTTTTTCCACCCCAAAAAAAAAAAAAAAAAAAAAATGCATACCAGATCACGTAACACCCATAATACCGTTCGTGATAACCATGAGGAAGCTAGTCCAGCCCGCAGGTCTGGAAAACAGCCTCGGGAGAAATCTACTTCCAGTTCTCACGGAGAAGGAACAAGCCGCTCAAAGACTCATCGCACCGAGTCTTCCCAGCAGCCCCGATTTGAACGAGGCTGTCAAGTTGTTTTTGGCCGAGAAGCAGGAAGAGTTCTTAATTTTCCTGCAAAAGGGCCAAAAGCCGGAGACGAAAACGGTGGATTCTCCCTCCTCATCCAGACATGAAAGTCACTACCGCAGTAGTGCCGTGTCTTCCAGGAAGAAGAATCCTCAACCCCGACATGTTCCTGTTCCTCCTCGGTACCGGAATCACAGGAGAACTCCATCTCCTCCATACCGAAGAGATGTCGGGTTCGCCATGTACGGAGCATTGAAGACTCCGTTCTCGGACGATATCACCCGAACTCCCTTGCCACAGAACTACCGAACTCCGTCGATGACTTATGACGGGTTAGTGAATCCTCATGACTTCCTGGGACGCTATCAGTATAACATGGCGAACCAGGGTCTCAATGAGGTCCATATGTGCAAGCTGTTTCCCGAGCTGCTTATCGGGAACGCAAGAAGGTGGTTCGATAGCCTCCCCCAAGGCAGCATTAGATCTTACCGAGATCTAATGGATGCTTTCCACAGGAGGTTCTTTCAGAAAGCGGAATCCCGAATCACTTCGGCTCAGCTGCTTTCTATACGTCAAGGTCGCGACGAAAAGATCAGCGACTTTATGACGAGATTCCACAAGGAATGCCTACAAGTAGATGATCTCAATGATCTACTTGTCATTTCGGCATTCCAAAATGGAATCCTGCCCGGAGCTCTCTACAGAAAGCTCGTGGAATGCAGTCCGCAAACAGCTCAAGAGATGTGGGACATTGCGGACCAGTTCTCCCGTGCCGATGAGGCAGACCGTCGCAAACGGTCTTTAGACAGCTCATCCCGAGGAGACAGGAGGAAGCCCGATCATAGCGATCAGGGACATCCTCGCCGAACTCCTTTTGGCGATCAGGGACATCCTCGCCGAACTCCTTTTGAAAGGATTCAAAGGACTCCGGTGCAAGACCGATTGGGGCCACGTCTCAATCCTGAGAAGCCGCCCGCTCAGTTCGTACCATTGAACAAGTCGAGAGCGGAAATTTTCGAACTGCATTCCGATATGTTCGAAAAACCAAAGCGGATGACGAAATCGGCGGCGCGTCGACCTCAGGATCAATATTGCTCCTTCCATCAAGACCACGGTCACGATACCGAGGAGTGCCGACATTTGGCTGCAGGTATTGATGCTCTTGTGAAAGCAGGGACGTTAAAAAAATACCAAAGCAAGCAGCCGAAAAAGAACAAAAAGCAGAGAGGTGCGAACTGCGCTCCTCAGGACCCGAAAAAGCAACAGGACCCCGAAGACGATGACGAGCTGCAATATGATGGAGTAATCCTGACTATTGATGCTCTCCCTGCCGGGAAGACTAAATCGTCCCTGAAGTCAGAGCGCAGAGGCTTCAATCGAGAGGAGCCAACGCATAAAAGGCTGAAGCAGGACAAAGTGATTACATTTTCAGATGCAGATCCCGTCCCGGCCATCTCTCCTCATCAAGACGCTATTGTCATCCAAGCCGGAGTGGCAAACAAACTGATCCACAGAGTGTTTGTGGATACCGGAGCGTCAGTCAGCATTCTTTTTAAAGAATGTTTCGATAAACTAGAAGTGGATCCAGCTCGGCTCAGTCCGGCTCCACTTCCTCTGAAAAGTTTCGCCCAGGAGGACACCCGCCCTGAAGGTATTATCAGCCTTCCGATCACGGTGGGAAAAGCGCCTACAAGCTCCAGTACGATGATCGAGTTCTTTGTGGTAAAAGCCCGGTCCCCATACAACATCATCTTGGGAAGAGACTGGCTCAACGCAGTTCGGGCCGTTTGCTCTACTTATCACCTCACCATCAAGATCCCCACTAAAGGTGGGATAGCGGTCATCCGAGGTGATCAAAAGAGAGCAAAAGAGTGTCTGCAGATTGCGCTTAAAAGTGCCGAGCAATCAGATCGGCATCATCAAGCATAGCAATCACAGCAGCCGGAGTCAGAGGCAAGCGAAATGACCGAAGTCACACCAGAGTCGAACTCAATGACCGTTCAGTTATACGAAGATGATCCATCCAGAACGGTCACGATCGGTTTCGCGGGAACGCCTCTACTCCGGGAAAAGACCATCCAGCTCCTCAAGGAGTACAAAGATGTCTTTGCATGGTCTCCGTTGGACATGACCGGAGTGCCCCCTGAGGTAATCACTCATCGGTTAAATATTGATCCTTCAGTCCGGCCTATAAAACAGAAGCAAAGACTCTTTGCGGCAGAAAGAAATCAAGTCATCCATGACGAAGTCCGCCAATTACTGAAAGCGGATGTATTATTCGAGGTGAAATATCCTTCTTGGGTGGCCAATCCTGTGATGATCAAGAAAAAAGGAGGATGGCGGATGTGCATAGATTTTACCGATCTAAACAAGCACTGTCCTAAAGATTGCTATCCCCTTCCGAACATAGATAAAAAAGTAGAAGCTTTGATCGGCTTCGAAATTTTCTGTTTTCTTGATTTATACAAAGGCTACCACCAAGTTTTAATGGATGAGAATGATGCTTCAAAAACGGCTTTCATTACTGACTTCGGCATCTTTGCTTATAAAAAGATGCCATTCGGTTTAAAGAATGCCGGAGCCACATATCAAAGGATGGTAGATAAGCTTTTTCGGCATTTGATCGGAAAAGAGGTTGAAGTGTATGTTGACGACATAGTCGTCAAAAGCAGAAGCACTTCGGAGTACGAAGACAACCTCAAATCCACCCTCGACGTGCTCAAAAAAGCCAACCTCAAACTCAATCCCCAAAAATGTACATTTTTGGTAGATTCGGGAAAGTTTCTGGGTTGTTGGGTTTCAAAGGACGGACTCAAGGCAAATCCCTCAAAAGTTCAAGTTGTTCAGAACATGGCGATGCCGAAGTCCATACATGATGTGCAAAGGCTAACTGGATGTCTAGCCGCACTGAATAGATTCCTTTCCCAAGCAGCCGAAAAGCAACTGCCGTTCTTCAAAGTGTTGAAAAAGGCACCAAAGTTTGAGTGGGGAGCCGAGCAGAAAAAGGCTTTTGACGAGCTCAAAAGTTATTTAGCCAAGCTTCCAATTCTCTCTGCTCCAACAGATGCCGAAGTGATATTCTTATACTTAGCGGCATCAGATCAAACCATTAGCGCGGTGCTTGTACGAGAAGAAGGCCTAAAGCAGCTTCCCATCTACTTTACAAGCCGAGCATTAAGAGGTCCAGAAACAAGGTATCAACCTCTGGAAAAAATTGCTCTGGCGTTAGTAAATGCAGCAAGGAGACTGCGGCCATACTTCTATGCTCACAAGGTATGCGTCTTAACCGATCTGCCACTTCGGCAAGTTTTGACCAAGCCAGAAGCATCAGGCAGAATCGCCAAATGGGCCATAGAGTTGGGAGAACACTCAATCGAATACCTACCTCGGAAAGCCATCAAGGGACAAGCCTTGGCAGATTTTCTTACAGAGGCAAAGTTCGATCAAGTAATCCCTGTCATTGCCGAACAGAAAAATTCTGCCAATACCGAACTAGCACAGCCCCTGGAATCCGAAGTAGAGCCGCCGGATTGCTGGAGCGGATTCGTAGATGGAGCTTCGAATAAAACGGGAAGTGGAGCTGGTATTCTACTTATCGCTCCTGACGGACACGAGGTAACTTATTCACTTCGGTTCTTGTTCCCAACCACTAATAACGAAGCCGAATACGAAGCTCTCCTTGCCGGACTCCAGCTAGCGCAAAGTCTATTTATCAAGTCTCTCAAAATCCATTGTGATTCACAAGTCATAGTGAATCACCTGTTGGGTACAAGTGAAGCCCGTGATGAGAGGATGAGGAAATACTTGGACAAAGCGCAAAGCATTAGCCGAAGTTTCTCTTATTTTCGGATAATCCGCATTCCCAGAGCGGAAAACAGCCGAGCAGATACTTTAAGTAAGTTAGCCTCATATCCAAGCTCAAAGGTGGAGGAATTGATGCACCGAAGCATTGATGAAGCTGAGGTACATTCAGTAGCCAGCTCGCCGAACTGGATGACGCCGATCTTACAGTATCTAGATCAAGGACAACTGCCCGAGGATAAGAGAGAAGCTCGGAAAATCACATGCCGAGCACTTCGGTACGAACTTCATGGAGGAGTCCTATACAGAAAGTCCTACCTTCAGCCGTTATTGCGATGTGTATGGCCAGAAGAGACGGACTACATCCTTAGAGAAGTTCATGAAGGATCTTGCGGTAGCCACATCGGAGCTAGAGCTTTAGCTAAAAAAGTTCTGAGATGGGGGTATTATTGGCCAACTTTGGTACAAGAAGCAGTGCAGCTCGTCAAGACATGCACGAAGTGCCAAATCCATGCAAATATCCCAAGGATGCCGCAGACCGATCTATATGCTATGCAAAGCCCTTGGCCTTTTATGCAATGGGGCATAGACATAGTAGGACCACTACCACAAGCTCCTCGACAAATGAATTTCCTTATCGTTGCCGTGGATTACTTTACAAAGTGGGTAGAGGCTGAACCATTAGCTACGATAACGAGCTCGAAGGCATTGGATTTCGTCTGGAAGAACATAGTGTGCCGATTTGGCATACCCCACATCCTCATTTCGGATAATGGGACTCAGTTCACCGACAAGACATTCAAGAATTGGTGCCAAGAGCTGAATATTCAACAGCGGTTCACTTCGGTCTCCCACCCACAAGCAAACGGACAAACGGAGGTAACAAACCGTATCTTGGTGAAAGGGTTAAAAGCTCGGTTAGAACAAGCCAAAGGACAATGGGTAGAAAATCTCCCTCAAGTCCTATGGTCCTACCGAACTACACCCAAAACCTCCAACGGTGAAACTCCGTACAGTCTGGTGTACGGCACTGAAGCCGTGATTCCGGTTGAGATCGGCGTACCCAGTCCCCGAACTCTAAATTTCTCCTCAGAAATGAATGATGACGGACTGAGAGCCGAACTAGATCTGGCCGAAGAAAGAAGAGAATTGGCCTGCATAAAAGCAGCCAAGTACAAGGAGCAAGTAGCCCGGTATTATAACCAAAGGGTGAAAAAGCTGCAATTTCAAGTGGGAGATCTCGTCTTGAGAAACAACGAAGTAAGCCGAGCAGAAAAGCTGGGCAAACTCGAACCCACATGGGACGGTCCATATCGGGTGTCAGAAGTCCTCGGCAAAGGGTCTTACAAATTGACTCACGTGTCAGGAGAACAAGTACCCCGAACATGGCACATTTCCAACCTCAAGAAGTTCCATTTGTAAGAGACAGTCCGGTCAGTCAGTCTTGTGTCTAGTTCGGTCCTAGAGGTATGTGCTTTCTTTGTTTTTTACTTGTTCTTTGTGCTTGTTTTATAAAAGTTTAAAATCTTGTTCGTCCTCTTTATTTGTCTATGTGCGTTTTGTCTGTCTATGTGCGTGTCGTCTCTTACAAATGTTACTGAGGTATCTTGTTCTTCGAAGGCTGATCCCCTTTTTAGAACATATATAAGCCAACGATTGTGAGTCCAAGCTTCTAAGGAGGATACAAGACCACAATTCAGCTTAAGAAACAAGCAGTTCGTCTGAAACGAACTGCAACAAAGGGAAAGTCCGATCCACGCGATAAAACTCGCCGAATTAGGACAAGGGAAAGTCCGATCCCCAAGTTAGGACAAGGGAAAGTCCGATCCGAGCGATAAAACTCGCCAAATTAGGACACAAGCTTAGTCTGGTCAAAGAAATTTACTTCATAAGACCAAAGACGAGTCCGGTCAAAGAAGTTTACTTCATAAGACCAAAGACGAGTCCGGTCAAAAAAGTTTATTTCATAAGACCGAGGACCAAGTCCGGTCAAAGAAGTTTACTTCATAAGACCAAAGACGAGTCCGGTCAAAGAAGCTTACTTCATAAGACCGAGGACGAGTCCGGTCAAAGAAGTTTACTTCATAAGACCGAGGACGAGCACGATGAAATTTTTTCGCTGAGCTGTAAATACGCAGTGATAGAAGCGAAATGAAGATTTCATTTATTAAAACTTGTTCGGCATATAATTCTGCTGCCCTACGAGAAGGCGTTACGCCATTACAAAGGACTATTCTACTGTCCATGGTTGCTAAAGTTGAGCCATCTATTCACAAAATCCTCGTGAAACCGAGTTCGGCCATTCCGGGCAGCTGAAGAATAAGCAGGTCGACGAGATGCTCTAATCGACCTACCGCCTCTTCCCTGAGCCCGGGAAGCTCTAGCACCTCGGCGGCGAAGAGCCTCTTCACGAATCATTTGCCGATCTTGCTCACTCATAGTCACCGCTCCTCTGCGAACTTCAATCCGTCCTCGTCTTGACGTCTCCGGTTGTTCCTGAGTTCGTTGCTGACTTGGAGTAGGGTTTTGAGCAAGTGAATCAGAGGTTTGAGCTGGAGTGCGAGCATCTGTTGGCGGGAAATGCCTAAGGAATCTCTCGATTGAGGGACGCCGGGAAAGAATGATGTCGTATCGAGAAGCCCAGCGCCGCAATGATTTCACGACTTGTTGGCAAGCCGAGCTCTCCAGCGCATTGTTCCTCCGGAGTACATGATATTCCTCCCACAGTTCGTCAACTCGTTCCTGAACTTCAGAGATGGTCATTCCCCCGCGCCTGCAGATGAAATCCTCATACGCAGTCCTCTCAGCGACGGCAGTATTCAGCTCGGCCTCCAGATCTTTCTTTTCGGACTCTAAGTCCTTATTGTCGGCCTCCAGCTTCACTAAACAAGCCAAGAGTTCGTCATTCTTCATCTGGTCAGCTATGGCTTTTTTCTCAGCTTCGTCTAAAGCGGAAGAGTACAGCCGTTTCCAGTGAAGTACCTCCAGCTCCTTAAGAGTTAAGAATACAAAGCAGCTATGTCAGTTCGGCATTTCAGTTTACTGAGCAGGTAGTAAACCACAACAGGAGTAAAAGAGAGTACGAAAAGCTATACGAAGACACAAGTGTAGAAAGAAGAATTTTTTCATTCATAAGAAAAAAAATTTTTTACACAAGGAGGGCTTCAAGGCCATTTTACAACAAGGAAGAAACTAAACTAAGAGAAGGGAGACGAAATCATACTCCGCCAGCTTCGTCTCCGGCTCCTCGGTGAGGTTCAGCTTCCTTCTCCTTGTCTGCCTCAGCTTCAGCCTCGGCCTCCCTGCTCCCCCCAGCCTGCTCGGTGCCCCCATCACCGATCTGCAGCACCTCTTGCTCGGCCTGCCCGTCTCCGGTCTGCTGATCAAGCTGCTCGGTCTCACCCTCTCCGTGGAAAATTGGAGCGGGTGAAACTGGCCCTAAGGAGGCAAAGATAGCCTCCATATTCTCGTCCCGGTCAGCTCGGCAACTACGAACTCGGTCAGCAGAAAGCAGGACCGAGGACGAAGCAAGCTCCTCAAGGAGCGGCAGACTCTGGAGACGAGCTGCTATCTCTCGGCCGTACAGCGGCAGGACGACTTCGGGCCCCTGCTCGGCATTATCGGTCATCAGTTTCAGCAGATCACCGACAAAGGTTTTTGGCAAACTGGGCTTCATCCTGGGCCGAGATCCTAGCAGCTCTGGCCTTCTCAAAGTCTGCCTTAGCCTGTTCGGCCTGGTGACGAGCAGCCGCCAACTTCCTCTGCATCTCAGCATAGTCGCTGGACGCTTTAGAGAGTTCGACTGCGACGAGCTTGCTGAGCATGCTATTCCTCTGAAAATGGAAAAAGGAAAGAGTCAACAGAGGGGCCACCAAAAAAAACATAGGAAAGAAGCAAAGCCAAAGAATCAAGAAGAGAAGTTACCTCGGCAAAGTCCGTTGGCCATGCAAAAGGCTCACAGACATGCTCCGAAGGGGGCGCCAAGACGATGTCTCTCTCCGGCGCTCTTGGGGGCTTCTGGGTCTTACCCTTCCCCTTTGCCGAAGTGGACTCCGGCTTTTTTGGATCCGAAGAAGAGGTCTTCTGCCTCTTCGGATTCTTCTCGGCATCAGGCGCCGAGCTGGTAGCCTTCTGTTTCTCCGGCTCCTTAAGCTCGGAGGATTTGCGGCTAATCTTATTTAGCAAGTTCACTGCCAAAAAGCAAGAAAGCAAGGTTAGTTTTCGCCACAAAAGCAGTAAGGCACAAAAAAGAAGTCCTCACCCTCAGTCTCTTCGTCCGAAGACGAGGAGTCGAACACGAGGTCGCCCTTGACGAGCTCAGACTCCAGGTACTGCTTCCTAATCATAGGAATCTTATTGAGCTCGCCCTCGAGCTCGTCCAACGGTTCTAACCGAGGATGAGGAATCACGGACTTCGGCCCTCTCCAGGGAAAGCCTGGAGCCGCTGTCCTATTATAAAAAAAGAAGCGATGTTGCCACTTTGGCCACTTGGTTTTGCAGAAGGCCCTAAAAGGCTGTAAAGGGATCAAGTAAAACCAAGATCCTTTTCTCTTAAACTGGAAAAAATTAAGGATTGCCCTCAGAGACAGATCTTTATCTAGCCTACGCAGTTCGGTAGCAAAGGCCGATAAGTGCCTCCAAGAGTTCGGAGTCACCTGACCTAAAGGGAGTTGAAAAAAATCAAGCAGCTCTACAAAGGCAGGGGGAAGAGGGAAACGAAGCCCGCATTCCAAGCCGGCTTCATAAATGGTGGCGTAACCCTCCGGCGGCGAGTCAGCCTTATGAAGGTCGTCGGGAATCGCAACCTTCCCCCCAGGAAAAAAATATTTTTCGTGTAGGGATATCACAGTATCCTTACTCAAGATGCTGTGAAAATACTCTACGGTCTTCTCCCCGGATTCTTTCCGGCTAGAAGACCCCTTACCCCCTTTCCTACCGCTACCTGACTCAGAAGAAGAAGAAGAAGACATGGTTCTTACCCTTTGAAAGTCTGAAGAAATTCTGAAGAAATTCTTGAAAGCGGAAGGAAATTTTTACGCAAAAGAGAGAGAATGCAGAAGAAGCAATAGCAAAAGTGTTCAAATGATGAAGAAAGGACGTATTTATCAGATTCGGAGAAGATTTCAAAATCATCGCACCGTTTCGAATCCCACCTTTTCAGGATTCAACGGCCGGATTTTACTGTCGCATTTAATGCAGTCACGCGCAAGGCACGTCCCCTGACGTCAGCCTCCCCCGTACCTTTATCCAGAATGCCGAAGTGACTCGCTTCGCCGAAGTGATTCACTTCGCTTTTCGGGGGGTAGTGATGGGGTACGTACTAAACAAGCCCAATAGCAGTGACGGCCCATCAGCCCAAAGCCCAAGGAAGAGTATCAGTTCGGCATTACCAAAGAGTTCGGCCCCAGCCTACAGCTCGGTAAAAGCCGACCAATCAAGCTCTACTCTCAGATCGGCAAAAGCTGCTCGGCAATAGTTCAGCAGTTCGGTCTCAGTATTCGACCGAACTGGGAGATAGTGGACTCATGCAGAACCTCCACGACCTCCACTACACGATCTATTTAGTGGTGTCAACTCATGCAGGATCTCATGCAGGATAGCGGACCAAACAAAGAGATAGTGGACCCATGCAGGATCTCATGACCTCCACGACATCCACGACCTAGTTAGTGGTGATGCAAGCCACGATCTTAATTCAATGTATAAATAGAACTTAGATCAGATAGACTAAAGGAAGAAGAAAAGCTCTCTAGACATCAAATATCATATAGCAAGTCTGTATTTGTAAGCTGTAAACCAGATCAAGCAATACAATCTTGCCCTCCTTTCTTCTCGTGGACGTAGATTTACCTCAGTAAATCGAACCACGTAATTCCTTGTGTCGTGATCTATATTTTTTTTACACGCATTTATTACTATCAAAAATTCGTCCAACCATCAACAGCCTATTTAATTTAAGATGGATAGACGTTCTGACAAAGCAGTAGAACCAAATGATATGTCAATAATTTGGAGTCCATTTTCAAAATTTAAAGATCCTGACTAAAAATAAAAGCAAAATGAAAAGTTTAAAAAATTCTATTTATTCCAAAGAAAATTATTTCCAAATAATAACACTTTATTCTGGAATTATTACGTTAAGTTAGCATTCATTTCATGCTATGAAAATTGGATTAGTTATATTTGCATTTTTCTTTTAATTTAATGCCACTCAAGATACCAAAAATATACTCAATGAATAAATATCACTTCGACCCTTAAACATTGATTTTATATAAAAAATATCTTCATTATAAAATAATATTGAATTAAATCCTATACTATAGATATTCTTATTATAAAATGTACTATTAATTTCTATATTACTATTAATATTTTCATTATAAAAAATAATTAATTGAACCCATATACTATTGGCTTTGTATGTATAAAAAATATTCAGTATTTATTTTCCAGGCAAAAAATGACATTTTACGTGCACTAAAACTTGGGAAAAAATGACATTTCTGGTTTAGGATTTAATTAGATATTTCTTATAATTTCGAATATTTGTATAAAGTGAGCATTATGTAGGATTTAAAGTAATACTAATATTTATCTATTTCAAAAAAATGCATTAGACTTTATTCACCTTCCTCCATTAGACAATTATACAAATTCCGAAGCAAGTCAAAATATGAAAATTTTGGATGATATATTAAATTAAAAGCTTACAAACACCAAGATCCAACTTTTTCAATAGAAAACATGGCAAGCTTCTAAATTCACTGCTTCAAATGGCGCAGTGAGTATCAACTCTGGGAGACAGTTTCACGCAAACAAATAAAAGATGCTGGATACATCGACGAACAAACATCATCAAATACGAACGGAGAGTAGCACACTGGCGCTTTTAGACTCACCATGATGCACGAGAGCGTGCACAACTGCTTCCGAGCATCTTAGCTTATAGAAATGCATCTTTCTCGAGCAAGGCCAGCACCTCGTTCTGGTTGTTTAATTTAGCAACCTCAATGGGCGTCTTACCATCCAAGTTTTGGAGCGTGCTGTGTGTATGGAAGACAAAAAATTAAATGATGAAAATGTAGATAAAAGCAACAACATAAAAAGAAGAGGGGAAAAGTGGGATTACACAGCAGCGCCATTCTTCAACAGAAGCTCCACGCACTCCTTTCTGCCATAGCCGGCAGCATAATGAAGAGGAGTGTTCTTATTCTTATCCAAGGCGTCCACCTTCGCATAAGCCTCTAGAAGAAGTTGGGCGCACTTAACCTGAAATTGAACCAAGATATGCAGTCAACTTTCAGATAAGGAGCTAAAATAAACAGGGAACGCCTATCCTTCATCGGATAGTGGCCATAAAGAGGCTGAGGACCTCAAATGTTCTCAAATCCGACATAGAAGAATAAGAAGGTTATGGAGTTCAATCTTTAGGTCTGCAATACCTCGCCATAACCACATGCAAAATGCAATGCTGTCCTTCCCTCGGAATCTTCTTCGTCCTTATTAGCACCATCAGCCAGAGCTTTCTTCAGGCCCTGATTATTTCATATAAGCAGTTCCAAGTATATGAGTTCATGATAAGTAGAGAAGCTGAGCTGTTCAATAACTACTATAAACTTCTCAACTACTACTACAAAAGGAAAAACATATGAACCCCACAACATGTTTGCAATGCATCATAGATCATATGGTGACATGTACCTCCACATCGCCAACGCTAGCAGTGTGGTGAACAATAGATTCCTCATCATTTCCTTCCTCTTCGTCTTCTTCAACAGCAGCATCAACGCCAGATGCACCACCTTCACCACCAACAGCAAATCCCATGGCTTCACCCAACTTCTGGAGAACATCTTTGTCGTTCCAGTACCTGATCAGAGGAATGGGTGATTCGCTGCTAAAAGTATTTAAGATTTTTTTGTAAACACATATGGGCGAACATGAACTACTAGTAAGGAATAAGGATCAAGCATGATTATTCAACATGACGCATAGAATTAATCTAGCAAGGATCCTATTGAAAGCTTTTTAACTGTAGCATGGTTATGTATCCTGATTTATAGATTTTTTTCCCCGGGTTCATTAACTTCTAAAGTTTTTTACAGCTATAGGGGGTTTTCACTTTCTGAGACTTGAGACCATGACACGAGTAGAAGGAACTCACTAAGAAGATTTCTGTCATATATGGAATTTGGAAACAGCAAGAAACTTTTGCAGATTCAATCAAATGATAGAACTATGCATAGTTGCTTCACCAAAATTATTCACAGCAAGTTAAAGTTATGACTTGAGACCATGACACAGCTAGAAGAAATTCACCAAAAAGTTTTCAAACATCTATGGCACAAGCTAGAAACTTATGCAAAATTCATCAAATATGATCGAACTATGGATGGATTCTTCTAATTCAAGTAATATTTAATTAAACAGACCTTTTGTAAGTTCAAAATTTCTTGCCATCTCTAGAGAAGAATGCATCTAAATTGATTTCATTTGCATACTAAAAAAATTCAAACTTTTCTATGCTAACCGTGCAACACTATTCGAATTCAGGGTTATTTGGGTTGTCAGCTAGAATCTCACACACCAAATTATCTTATAAAATATGAGAGCCGGTAATTATATCGATTTGAACAAAAAAATCTTATGGAGAAAACAAAACCTCATCATAGCAGCAGGACCGCCATTCTCGATCTCATCCAAAATAGGCTTCAATGATGGATCATCTTTGATTTTAGCCATTCGCTCTTCAAGCTGTTCTTTATTTGTTGGGTTAGTTAAACTCTCAAGCATGCCAGACATGGCTGGGTCCTGTAGAAATGATTCAGCACAACAATTAGACAAAACTGCATATGAAAATACTGCTATATTTTATTAAAAGGTATAGTAGTGACAGACCAACAAATACCTGCATCAATGCGCTACCTAGTTTTTCAGCCATAGTCATGAATTGAGGATTTTGCATCACTTGCTGCATTGTCGAATAATATTGTTGTGGATCAAAGTTGGGCCCACTCTCTTCAACTGCAGGAGCACCTTGAAGGGTTTTCTGAAGTTGTTCAGCCATCTGATTAAATGAAGGATCTTTTGCTATTTGTTCCGCTAATTCCTTAATGCTTGGGTCCTACAGACACAAATATTCGATTTTAGAGAGAAGCCTGGATACAAAATGTGAATGTGTACTCGAAGAAAGAATAAGATGTGCCAATGAAAAAGGTCCCAGGATGGAACCAAAACATATAACAAGACTAACTTGATCTACATGCATTAACCCCTATTTCATTGGAAAAACAACATCATCGACAATATAGGTGAGGCTATCCTCGGAGAAGAGGTTAAATTTACATACATTTAGCAGTCCTGACATAGCTGAGAAGTCAAATGAATCTGGCATTCCAGGAACTGGATGAGGGGTTGCAGGGGTTGTCCTTCTCTGTCCAGATGATGGTTCCGAAGAAGCTGACTCAGCAGGTGCTTTGCTCGCAGCTGCGTCAGATTTCTCTTCTGAGGGAAGAGAGTAAGATGCCAACATCGGTTAAACTAATTAGCAGGTGAAAGCACAAAAATTCTAAGATTTCACATACCAAGAACTAGCAATTTCAGAAAAATTTAATTCTTGACTGAATCGCTATAGAATTAAACATTCTATTTAAAGATATGATGAAGCTATTACCCATGAACATTGACTAAAATTTTTAACTTACTCCCTCACCCATGAATCATCACAAACTAAAAAAGCTCACATACAGAACAGACACTACGAGAATCCAAAATTTTCATCAACTGGATTCTATGAAATACACAAACTGATAGCTGAATAATTCAAAGTTCTAGACTAATCTGTCGAAGCAACGGAACCAAATTATCACACGACTAATTGAATTAGTCCACTTCAACAGTTCAACAAGTCTTTTGATAACAAATCACGCTTACCTTCTTTAGCGACCGTAGGGGTTTTTGCAGCCTGCACAGACCGCCAAAAATATATCAATAATTAAGATCAGTACATCAGCAGCAAAGATGTAATCAACCGAATTGCAGAATCACATAAACAAATCCAGTCAATCATATAAGAAAATGCAATAAAAGGTCAAAATAGTAGTGAAATGAATCATCGGTTGAAAAAATTGCGAAATTGAATCAAATTGAGCGATGATTCGGTAACAGTACCTCGGACATGATTAGAGGCAGATGAATCCCGAGGAGAGAGACGGAGATTTAGAGAGAAGAGAGAAAGCTGAGATTTTGGTGATTTGGGGGAAGTATAGAGGAGAGAGGTGAGTTGAGGTTTGACAGTGGGCCAGCTTAATCCTCACCGCCACCATAATTGAATGGCGCAGATTTAATTGATACCTAATTTGGGTTTGGGCTCCTAATAATGGAATTTCTTTCTTATTAAAACCCCAGTTGCCATAAATCATAATTAAAATTTGTCAAATTCTAATTTATCTTATATTTTTCACAAATTGAATTATACTAGTACTAAATTAAATTTGCTATTTTTGTAAATGTTTCGTTCATCTCTTTTTTGATAAAATACATGATGATGATATGATTGTCAATTTTAAACACTTAAAAATATTATAGTTATGTTAGAAATGTTAATTTTCTTCCGTAAAGTGATGGTATGTGTTTATATGGTGGACGTACCATCGTATATTTAGTCGAAGAGGAGACAAATGAGATCATTGCAAACTTCATAATCCATTTTTTAAAATATGAGACATGCAAGAATTTTTATTTGACCATTTTTCATGATTTATTTGAAAATTTTCCTTTTATAGAGTATAAAAAATTACTCCCTTCGTCCCACAATATGAGTCACTCTTATTGTGGGCACGGATTTTAAGAAATGTAAAGAATAAGTGGGTTGAAAAGTTAGTGGAATAGGATACCATTTTTTTATATTGGTTTTATAATAAAATGTAAGTGAAGTTAGTTAGTCGAATGTGAGACCTACATATCATTTATGGTAAAAATGAAGTGTGACTCTTACTGTGGGACATATCAAAATGGCAAAGTGCGACTCTTATTATGGGATAGAGAGAGTAATATATTTAATCTCTCTCTTCCTTTATATAAAAAAATTAATACATTTATTTGGAAGTTTATACATCACTTAAATTTGTAGTTTAATTTTTTGATATTTTTATTTTATATGATAATTAAAACCATAAACTTTCTCATTTAAGTTATAAAAATATTTTCCACGTAATTACCTATTCAAAATAAGACAAATAAAAGAATAACATCAATATCATACTTTAGTGATTACTCCATAAGGCTTTATAATTACCATATGGAATAAGTTTATTAAGAAAGTTTAGTTAAAATTGTAAATGATTAGTCCATAAATTTCAGTAATTATGAACAATATATAAGTATCATAGTTCAGTAAATTAACTCCAAAATTTAGAGTTTGATTACTTATTTTGGGGAAATATCTAATTATTGTAGATGTGAATGTGTGAGCTTGCATGAAAACAAATCGACGAGCTTTTTCTCCAATCCGGCAACGATCGACATAGATTGAAGCGACGGCACGTATCAGATCAGAGGAAGTAACATGGTGAGGCGAGAGGGTGCTAACGTGCGCTGGTGGTGGGTGGTGTTACTGTTGTTTGTGTGCGCATCGCGGAGGAGCGGTGCCATATGGTTGAATCTGCCGGCGACCGGCACCAAGTGCGTCTCCGACGAGATTCACAACAACGTCGTCGTTTTGGCCGACTACGTCGTCATATCCGACGATCATGTCCACCCTACCCCCACCATTTCCGCTAAGGTTATTTTGATCGCAATATTTTCTTAATTTTGGAATTCGATGGATATATACCTGATTTCGTGTTGAATGTTGTGTAAATGTGTGTTAATTGAATAATTATTGGAAGAGAATCATGTGATTGATGTACAGTTTTGGAATTGGATTCCATAGATTGCAATTTGCAAAGATGGCTAGGCTTCTTGTTGAAGGGATTGTGTGAATTACTAGTTTAGTTTTACTGCTAAACTTGCTTGCTTCTGAGTTGTATCAACAGAAATGTTAGGAATCACTGAGTTTCTCAGCTTGAGATATGACAAAATTCTACCTGATTTCGATGTTTAAATGTTGTAGATGCTATTGATCATCCATTTGTATAAATGTGTGTTTGTTAAGTGATAATTCGAAATGAATGATGCGATCGATGTATGGTTTTGGAAAGAGGGATAGGGCTTCTAGTTGAATGTATTGATTGCTTAGTGTAAATTGGTTTAGTTTTACTACTATATTTGACAAATTAATGTGTAGAGGTGCATTCTTATTAGCTGTATCATCAAATTTGTGAAAAAAATCTTAGGAATCAGAGAAAAGCACAATGCAGGTGCATTTTGCCAGTTAACATAGGCAAAGAAAAGCACAAAAGAGGAAGATTGGCAACAAATCTGTTTGCACATTCATAAACTAATATGGGAAATGTTGAAGGCTTATTAACTGTTGTAACATAGTCCATGTGGATTTTTCTGGCCTGAAATCAGCTCGAGCATGCACTCCAGTGATTGCGTGTCGTTTTTGTGTAGGTGACTTCTCCGTATGGCAACACTTTGTATCGGCAGGAAAACATTACGCATGGTCAATTTGCATTCACGACTACTGAGGCTGGAAGCTATTTAGCTTGTTTCTGGGTCGATGGCAACTATTCGGGCACAGGGGGGCTAAGCATCAACATGGAGTGGAAAACTGGTATTGCAGCAAAGGATTGGGAATCAGTTGCAAGAAAAGAAAAAATCGAGGTGAGGCCAGGTTTACAATCAAATGCTGCTATGCTCTTATTTTCACCTTAATTTTGGATCACTTTTGTGTTGTCACTGAGACTGTTTGTAATCTTGAAACGATCTTTACTCAGTTTGTATCTCTAGTAGGGTGTCGAGCTTGAACTTAGAAAACTCGAAGAAGCAGTGGAGACGGTCCATGAAAATCTTCTCTACCTTAAGACCAGGTTGTTTTTTGTTTCTGAACCAAACTCAGTGGTTGTTGAGCTGATTCTTATCATCCTTTGACTGTGTGTGTGTTTGTCGTTGCAGAGAGGCAGAGATGAGGACAACGAATGAAGCCACTAATTCTCGGGTTGCTCTGTTCAGCCTCATGTCACTCACCATATGCATTGTGGTTTCAACACTCCAAATATTATACTTGAAGAGATATTTCCAAAAGAAAAAGTTGATTTAGATGAAATAGTAGACTAATAGCTCATTGAGGTGTGTTTTTTCCTTTTCATTTTGCAGTTGATTATGTATCATCACAATTTTGTTTTAGATTAAAATCATTATCATTCTTTGTTTTTGCATAGCAGAATATCATAATGATGCTTCATTTTATTACATTAGCTCAATCTTTTGGGATTACAATATTTTTGTGAAAATACAAATAGAACAACACAATATGTCAACTGCGACATTAAAAATGAGAGAGTGTCAAAAAACCATAGTCAACAAAATTATTCCAATGTGAAAGGGGAAGAAAAAAAGGAAATTAGCTTGATACAAAATGGTTTATTCTATTGAGACAATCTTGCGATTCATGTAGCTAAACCTGCAAATGTCTTCAAAGAAATCATCAGCACTGCTGTGGCTGCTCTTCATCTGAAGAATCTTTATCGTCATCTTCCTCAAATTCTTCGCGTACTTTATCAACGAATCCAAGGTGCTCATCTTCTGTTCTGCGTTCAACGGAGATCTTACTGTGACTACAACCTTCTCAAGACACGGAATTTGAAACCTCGAGTCCACCTGCAATGCGAGAAAATGGTTATATCCTCACAACAAGAAGCAAACGACACGACTCAATTCCTAATTTTGTGGACTCACATTTCTGAGGCTGTTCTTTTGACAGATAGCAGCAAACATTGCACCGTGAATGTCAAAGGTTTGCATCTTCGGGTGGCTGTTGAAGAAGTCGACAAAATCAATCTCCGGAAAGGGCAAAAGTGTGTCAGAGTCCCCGGTGAATTCCACCTTCATGTAGAGATGCTTCACTTCACTTGCCATCTGAAGCAATTTGCTAATAGCATCCCAACACCATTGCACTCCTCGGATTGACAACGTTTCCAATGCCACGAGTTTCCCAAAATCGACCATATAAACTCTCCCTATAAGCCAACAAAATGATCAGCAAATGCAAAGGTTTATGGATATCAGAAACCATATCAAATCATATGCATATATACCTGCATTGTTGGAGATGGAAAGATTTTTCAAGCATTGAGTTTCACAAACTCTAATCAAGCTACAACCTTGCACTTCAAGTGATTGAAGCTTCGACGAATCAACAGTAAGCGAGCAGTTTCCCACCCCAAAAAAATCGAGCTTGCAGTGCTCGAGATAAGGATTTTGTATCGAGACAGACCTCAATCCTTCACACCCGAGAAGTAACAAGTGGGTCAGATTCGGACAAGCATGAAGAGCATCATAAAGTGCGTGCTCCTCCAACCTCGCACCGACTATCTCAAGATTCTTCAGCCGATGGAAAACATCCCATTTGGGCGAATAAACCATCAGCACACCCCAAAGCTTAAGCGACTCCAAGTTCCAGGCGGCGCTAATGCAATCCAACTTTGAGGGAATCTCAGTGTAGGTGTCGTGCTCAGTTATGTTATCCAACCTCAGCTCGAGGCTCTTCAACGAAGCACCTGCCATGGACAGCCAGGATGCAAGTCCAGAGCCTGAAAACGGGCAGTAAACCACAAGTTCCTCGAGCTTAACAACTGAAGACACAAGTCGCAACACGGCATCATCAGGAGTGTCTCCATTGGTTAGGTTGTCAAAAATGTTCCGAGAGAAGAACAGGCTCCTCAAGTAAGGCATCGAATCCTTCCATCTCTTCGAAACGCAACTGCACGACGCCACATCCTTAGAATTACTAATCAGGGACAAAATGGACTGGACGAGGGCATCAGGGAGTGACTCCATTTCTCTGAGGAATAAAATCAAACAGTTAGCATGCATAATCAAATTCTCTCATACGCTACTTCCAAAAATCAATAATCTACTGAGAAATGCTCAATTGAATCAAAAAGAATAACGCATCTGTGTGAAGCTCAGATGCAAACAAAACAAAGACTTAGCTAAATCTCAAAAACTGCAATATGTTACAAAATCTCTCAAATGCTATTTACAAAACGTCATCATAAAAATCCACAATTGACATTCTCCAGATTAATCAAATTATGCATATGTGTGAAGCTCAAATCTAAACCAAAAAAAATACAGATTTAGCTGAATCTAGCCTTCAATACCAATAAAGTCTAAAACCCATCTCAATAAACAAATTAGAATCAAATCAATTCATATCAAACAAGCATTCAACATGAATGAATCACTGAATTCACAGTTACATAATCTAACAACACAACAAATAAAAAAAAGAAGAGATGAAAATCCAGTTCACGTCACATATAAACAGGTAAGAAAGAGTTCCTCAAATTCAAAACTGAAGTGAATTAAAGATTAAAAAAACGAGCTGGCTTACAAGAAAGATGAACTTCGCGAAGCTGAGTCTAGAAAGAATGGTGAGATTTATTCAAGCTTCAATTTTTACTATATTTCATTCCCAATTTTGTAGTAGAAAGAAGGGTGAGGTAGATGTATGAGTACACATATATACATACATGTGTGAAAAAGGAAATGCAAGGCGCCGCGGGTATATGGAAGCTCAAAGGGGGGATTTTTCAAATTTTGAAACGCACACACTTTTATTTTTCCTTTATTTTTATTTTCAAATATTGGGTGTCAGTGAAATATTCAAACCCGCCTTGTTTTTTTAACTCTTTTGGTTTAAAAAAATTCGACCTTTTAGCAAGTTTGCACTAAATTTCAAATTTCAAACTTGTTTAATTTTAGGAAATACATCAAAGAAGAGGAATTTTTTTTTTGTAATACAATCATCCGTGAAATATAATCTTAACAATGCACGATATAGGTTTATATTGGAAAAAATTGTAAAGTAAGAGGGGGATAGAGAGAAATAGTGGTTAGAGTATTTTTGGTGAAAAATGTGACTCAATTTTTTTAAAATATAAATTTATCATAAATAGATAGAGATAATTTTTTATGGTTGAACAAAAATGAAATACGATTTTTTTCGCATTCGGGGTATTATCGAAGGCAAATCGAATGATTATTTCAAATTGGAGCTGCAAATTTTATACGATATGAAAAGTTGACACAATCAGGTACCAGTAAATGGGTTTGGTCAAACCGTACTTGGATCATTTTTTTATTGAACTGATTTGATAGGAACACAATAATTTTGGGTTGGATTAGGGAAATTCATAAACAAAAAAAAATACTATTATTATTTTTATTTTTTAAATAGTTATACTTAGAAATAATAACATTAGGGAAATTCATAAAAATATAGGTTTATTCTATAGGGTTGTGTAAATTAGATTCAAATTTTGTAAAACAGCTTTTTATTGTATACATCAGATTTTATTATATAAATCAGGTTCAAGCCGTTATTGTGATCTTATCATATTAACACACATTATATCGTATCGTGTGCGGACCGTGTTTGAATATAAAGCAGTAGGTTGAGTTTGTGTTTCAGTTAAAGAATTTCTTTAACAAATTAGGTTCGAGGTGAGTCTTATTAGATTGAGCCATTATCGAATTAACCAAATAATAACTCTACCCAAATGATTTGTCATCCCTGCTTTCAATATGTGGGAGTTGGAATATGTTACAAAAAGTAATCAAAATAATTAAGGTGCCCAAATGAATCTTTTTTCCTTAGTCATGCATGACTATTTACTAACAAGTTTATAGCAAATTGAAATACATAATGTTGGAAGGATCCTTTCACTGAAAAAATGTATTTCAAGAAATACATATAGTATATATTTTGGCTCACACAAAAAGTTCAAATTGTAACTATGATTGTAACATATAAACAGAGCATTTTGGCAGCTCAAGAAATGTTATGATCAGAATTCATATCTATTCAAAAACAGAAATCACCCAAAAAATTGAACAAAAAAAAACATAACCAGAAAATCCATGCTAAAACTAACTTCTTTCTGGTTTCAACTTCTCCACTTGCTTCTTCTCCTCCTCTTCCTTCTCCTCCACTGGCAGCACAACAACGGGAGCTGCGGGCACCCCGTCCCACCGCTCCTTCAAGAAGTTGTCGAACGCCTCCACCATCGCCCTCCTGAACTCGAGCTCCCTCGTGAAGACATCAAAAATCAAGCACGCGAGCACATACTTGAACGGCACCAGCAGAAGAACGGTCGAGCCAACCAGCAGCGCAAGCGCGATCTCCATCGTCACCTGAGGGTGCCCTGCGAGAATGATGGAGCGAATCTTGAGCAGTGCGACGTTCACATTCTGGAGCGACTTCTCCACCTCGCGCATGGCTTCCTTCAGAGCAATAATCTTCTGGATCGTGTTCGATGGAGGCTGGTCGTATATAGTAACTTTCCCGAAGAATCTCCCGAGTCGGCCTTGCTCCTTGAGCCCCTTCAGTACTAACATCCCTGCCGCGAAGATCATCAACGTCACCGGGAATATGTAAGACATTAGGTTTCTGAAATCAAGCCACATGAGAGTTAGTCAATGAGATTGAAGATTTTGTAAAAGGGAGAGATTGAAGATTACCTAAAGATAAGTGTATATACAAGTCCGAGAAAAGACGCTGTAACGAGGGGATCGTCCCAGCGCCTAAGCCGTTCGAAGTTTTTAGCAGTGAGAGTTAGAGGAAGCACAAGTTCCTGCCAAGGAAAACACAATCACATTTTCAAGATTCGATTTTTATTGAAGACAGTTGATTGAACTAACCTTAAAAAGGTCGATATTACTGGGAATCCCTTCGATCATGGCAGCATCGATGGTCGCTTGCGTTTTCTCGACTACCTTGCACTTGTCTCTGCAAGTCATCGACGCCTTCTCAACTAAACTCAAGTCAGCCACAACGAGGTTCTTGCTAAGCACAACTCCGTGTCTGATCGAAGCATTCTTCCAAAAGGCTAACGAAGCACTAGTTCCCCACGATGCTGACCGCCTCCATTTCCGCAAGTAGACACTTCCGTCTATGTCAAAAACATGGCTGCTTCTCTCAGAAGCCTCGCCGTTGGGTCTCACAAGCGCCTCCTCTGGCTCAGTGTCGAATTCCGGTAGTTTCTTGATTACCGTCCCGCCCCAGAAATTTACGGCGAGGGTTTGAAGGACGACCTCCCCGTATGGCGCATTGCGTAAATATGAAAACTGAGTCAGCTTAAATGGTTCGTCGAATGTCCTCTTCATAAACTGGAGAGCTTGAAGCCTAGCAATGGCGTTTATGGCATGAGCAACGGCTCTATCCTTCCCTTTGTGAGCACCGTATATGTCATACACCGACTCATCGTTATCCATAGGTCCATATTCGCGTATGAATTTGTATAATCCGATAATTTCACTTATGAATGCATACCATACATCCCTCCTCACCTCACCACCTAAATCGACAAATTCAAGAACCAACGACACAGACCTGCAAGTAAATTTTTAAAGCTTATACAAAACTTCAACTTCGAGTCTGGCTATTTTTGACTGAAATAGGAAGATTTCAAGCAAACTCCAATACATAATTTATCTGGAAATAAGGTCAGAGAAGCTTACTCACTCCGGACCAGATGTGATGGAGATTGCAGAGTCGAAAACATTTGATCCCAAGGGTCCCACTCTTGCCTTTTCGACTCTTGAATCAGGATGAGTAAGATCTAGCCTTACAGATTTTTTCGATCCGACCAAGCTAGCTGCCTGAATAAAAAACCATTACTCAAAAAAGGTTCTAAGAAAATTTAGCATCAAAATACTCTATTCACTCGAAGACAATACCTCAAAGTAAAGTGCATGGTCGGTCAACGTGACCTTTCCTGGCCATGCCATTTCCTTTTCCCATTTTAGAACAGGCTGCTTTCGACTGGAACCAAGACAAAGGATTTGTTCCTTAGGAAATTGTAAGGTCTCCTGGAATTGATGTGATTTTCGGCCTTCATGCACTCTATAAATTGGGAAGGAATTTGTGGATAGAAATCAATCGCGGTCATGAAACATAAGGCATCAGTACCAAATTCGAGATAAAAATGCTCACTTGACAAGTTCGGTAATATATGTTGACCATATGCTAAATGAGATGCCCCTTTCATCACCAGCTAAAGCTTTAAAAAGATTATGTGCAGTGGGACAATCAGCTACACCAGAAACTGCAGGAGCAATACGAATAAAAGCCTCTTCTCCCACGAGCTTCTTCTACAAGTTCGAAAACAGATCTTTGGTCACACATCTCAATGTCTGTATATGTCTTGTAAAAGAGACTAATTGTCACATTTCACCAGTTCTATGAGAATAGTTTGAACCCTAATTTTTCTGTATTTCTAGAATTTCAGTTGAACAAGGCAGATTTCCTCATAGGCCTCCAATAATGCATGATAAAAATTGGGTAGCATTTCTCGAAAATATGATACTTAAGGCAATACACAAGAATGTTGGTAGATGATAATATATGGGATCCACTTTGAGAAGTTAATTTAACAAAGGTAACAATAAGATGGCAATATGCAAGTAATCGGATAATGACTATATAAGGAAAACCGAACAGATAGGCAATACCTGAAAATGACTCCATTTGAATGATTTGAGTCGGTTACCCTTCCCTTGTCGTAGTGGATTCTCCCATGCAAGCATAGTTATAAAAACTAGCCTCTGAAATGCAGGTTCCTGGTATCAGAAGCAAAAAAGACCAATTATAAGTAAATGCCAATAACTTAGACACTCCAGCTAACACAAGAGAAATGGGTGTACTGAAATGAGAAATCGGAGAACATTGAGTTAGTGGTCGAGTCTGAACGTTTGAAGGAATAATGGAGTGTGAGCAGAGTGGCATGTGGTATGACAGCGAACATAAGAAGGGGAAAATGCAATATTATGGGATGAACTTTGTGGGAAACAATGCAGCAACACACTAACCTTGAGGCTCGGATGAACTTCAACATTATTCCTTGACAAAAACCTGAAGAAGCAATACTCCACCAAATAACGTGGATCGTTATAAACTGATTTTGGAACAAGTGCTTTAAATATTCTTTGCACTTTCTGTCCTGTCAATCCATTCATCCTGCATATCTTAGACGTGGGAAAAGTCAAAAATTAATTCCTCCATACCAGCAAGATGTATTGCTTCAATTTTTAACCTTGTCTATACACATAATGTGGAAAGGAAAACGCATAACGTAAGTATGAAGGATGAAAAAACTGAAAAACAGTAACTTTACCGGCTAAATTGTTCAATGGAAACGATGGCAGCTTCAGAAAGCTCCCCTCCAGAAGTTCTTGAATCAACAGTCTGTTCAATCATAAATATATCATCTGTATCTTCAGTGTCATTCTGAGGGCTAGGCTTTCGCTCATGAACAGACTTTACGAGTGGAGAAGCCACTTCATTCAAAAAGTTTTGAGTCTTTGATAGCAATTGGTTAACTGACTGTTGCATTGAATCTGTCAACCAAAAGACTTTAGTTGTAACATAGGCGCAACATATACAGTTTTCTGGAATTATCACATGATAAGTAAAAAACAACCCGACCAGAAAAAGACAACTGTTTGGCAAGAAGGAAATACATCTGAAGAAAGTACATATTCTAGTAAAATGTCATCTTCATAGACACTATCTTAAGTATATATATCTAGATAGTAGTTTTTAGGCCTCGGAAACGCTAAACACTTCCTATGTTTCCTTCCCATACATTGTTTACTCTCTTACACCCCTCTTTTGTTGATCATTGGAATAGGTCTAACTAGTAACTTTTACAGTTTTACTTACTCTCCTAGTACCATGATTATGCGGCAAGACGGATATTCAATTCCTTTTCGATCCATCATCAAGAATTAAATGGTCAGTCAGCATGAAAGAGATATAAAGGATGCAACTTTCCTTTTGAACTACTTCATATTCTTGATTCTACAAACACCTTCCTCAACTACACAAGTTTCAAATGGTTTTTTTCTATAGCCTACAACAGAATATAGAACTTTTTGTAGCATATTTTAGAAACTTATTGCTGGCAAACAATCAGAAAAACAAGCAAACCTCGTACCATAATGAATAAACTAGTTTCAACTGCTCGAAAGGCCATAAGCAGCAAAATCAAACACACACACACACACACACACACACACACAAAATCAAGAAACTGAAACTCACTTGCATCAATATCATTGAGCTTCCAATTCATAGCGCCGAGAGACTGCCCCACCAGATTGAATCCAAATCTGTTATTATCCGAGGAATTTGGAGAATCAGAGGAACCATTCTTTACACAGCAAGCAATCTTGAAGAGCTGATTCTTGTGCTTATGATGTGAAGTTACAGAAGAAGATTTAGGGGTTAGGCTTATTGTGTGAGGTGATTCGGGTGGGAACCGAGAGAGCATGTTTCAGACTAAGATTCTCTCCCCAATAATCAAGATTTCATGATCCCAGGTTTGCCAGAGAGGAATGATTTGTTGTCTCAGCTTTAAAGATGCGTTCTTTAAATTCTTGATTTAAGATTATGGGCAAAGAGATAAACATTGCTGAAAACGACGAATTAGCAGGAAGAGATGATTAAAGACATCAATAAGGAAGCAGCAGCCAAGGGCTACTTCGAGAAGTAAACGCTGAGCTGAGAAAAAGTTGGGTCATTTTGTACGGCTAAAAAATAAGTTACCATGAAAAAGTTCAGATTTTTTTTGTAATACTTAAAAACTATGACGATGATAGACCTTGTGTTTTTTTTTTAATTTTAATGCTGATTATAGAGTTAAGGAAGGATTATGAAATTATTAATCACCAAGAAATCCTCTCTCACCTACTCCAAAAATTATTGGGGTATGGAGTGGAGTAATATTTTTCTTTCATTACCACGTGCTGAATTATTTATTTATTCGTCCTAATAAGAAAAAAGAGAGCAAATAGGTGAGGAAGAAGAAAAACATGTGTGGAAATATCTACAAGGCTAAAACTGTTCAATTAAACGTAGTAAACCAAAGTTAATTGACTTGTAACATTTGATTTATTTGTGCAAAATCAAAATTGAATAAAATCAAATGGGATTTCCAATACATCAATTTATCACGTGAATGACAAAAAAATCAATACTCATAAATCAGAAGTTTTTTTTTTTCTTTCAAATCCAGATAATTTTTAGTATTTGAAATCCAAAAAAAGTGGTTGATAAATTATTTTATTGCGTCCAAAATAATAAAAAAGAAAAAAGAAAAAACACCAACAACAACAATTGATGAGTATCAGTAACATAGACTGAAGCGAAACCACATCTCCCATGGCCTTATCCACTCTCTCTCCACCCTTCACCACTCACTCCTCCTCCTCCTTGCTCCCCAAGCTCCACCACCCCTCCGCCGCCGCTCCTTTTCCGGCCAGCAACCACACCACCTCTCTGTCAACCTCTCCTACTCCACCAGTTTTGCTGAAATGGAGAGCAAATGTATCCTTCTTCACTGGTTTCCTCAACAACAACAAAACCAAGAACCCAGAACCCATCAAGCAAGAGCTTCTAGAAGCTATCGAGCCCCTCGACCGCGGCGCCGAAGCCACCCCTGAAGATCAGCAATTCATCGATCAGGTTCAATTACTTTTCCAGTTTCTTGAATTTCTTGCTCATTACCATGGCATAATTTTTTTGCTCTTAAAATCTACTAATTGTTGATTTTTGTTAAAAAGAAAATAAAATGTGACGTTAAAAAAAAAAGAATATGAATCACTACGGACAAAGGAGGAAAGGAAGTATATATATAGTACTCCACTGACAAACATAAGTTAATGAGAGTTGTGATTGGACTTAAACTGGATTGTTTTGTTCGGATTTGATTTGATTGAACGTAGATAGCTCGGAAACTAGAAGCAGCAAATCCAACAAAAGAGCCACTCAAGTCTGATCTGCTCAACGGCAAGTGGGAGCTTATCTACACCACTTCACAGTCCATTTTGCAGACCAATGTATGATCATTTCTCAATCATATATATCTACTTTTACATGGAGTATATATAGTTGAAATGTTTGGATTTGCAGAGGCCTAAGTTGTTGAGAAGCAGAAGGAACTTTCAAGCAATCAACGCAGATATCCTTCGCGCTCAAAACATGGAATCCGCCCCCTTCTTCAATCAGGTCATAGTTCAGTCTTGTGCAAATTCTTACCAAACTTCTTAACTGTGTCTTACCTACATATATGTAATGATGTTGTGCAGGTTACTGCAGATTTGACACCTCTGAATCCCAAGAAAGTCGCTGTCAAGTTCGACTATTTCAAGATTGGAGGTTTGGTAAGTCAAGAAATTATTGTGATGATGATCATCACCAATATATGATATGCTTAGTAGTAGCATTGTGATAATGCAGATACCTGTTAAGGCTCCCGAGACTGCTGTAGGCGAGCTCGAGATCACCTACTTGGATCAAGAGTTGAGGTAGTAAAAACACAAATCCCAGCTTAATGTCTCAGCTTAGTTGGCTTCTAGTTCTACCCTTTAATTATTTGTGTGTTTGGTTATGGCAGAGTTTCGAGAGGTGACAAAGGCAATCTGTTCGTTCTCAAAATGATCGATCCTTCGTATAGAATTCCTTCTAAATGAACAAGCAAGGATTTTGGCTTCTTCATATATTTGTGCTACACTTCTTTTCCTTTTTTCACATACATCATAAGAAACTTTACATATTTTGCTCTATGTAATATATAACCTTCTACTCAAGTCCTTGTGTAAAAAGAAAAAGTATTGCACAAATTTATTTACCAAGTGTTTATTAACTGTGATTGAAATTATATAGTTTAACAGTTTCATCTTCAGAATTTTCATGAGTTCAACACATTAAAGTTGCATATAATACAAAAACATTAGATTTGAATTAGTGGGGTGCGCCAAGCCAGTGCAACGCATAGACAACACTTGAAGGCCCAAGCAGCAAGCTACTTTAACGGGCTTTCCCCCTCAAAAAATAAATTTAATATCATATGAGCCAATGGCCCACATATCAGATATTAAACTGATAAGAACAGATACTACACTTGATCTTAGCCAAAAGGCCGAGAAAGGTATGAGCTTCTATATCTACACACCTCCTCTTTTATAATTAGTTTTTGAAGATAACTTCATTCTCCTATCTGATGTGGGATAATAAGTTTTCTTATTTTACATGAACTGGAAAAAGGCAAGAACAAAAATGAATGGCAATTTGTAGTTTAAATAACTCTACAGATTCAAAAAAGTAGTAGTACTACATATTTAGGAACAATTAAGATACACATCCCTATCCCTATTCTTTACACAATTTGCTTTCTTTGTATTGAAAAATAACTCAAACAAGTGTCAGATGGCTGAATTTTTCCAGTTACTTGTTCGTCGGACGATCATCTTTGTCTTGTCGAACTATTTCATCGACTGGATTCTTCTCGGCCCACGCAGCTGCATCCACATAACCAAGCTCGAAATACCTATCTAGAACGTCGTCTGTAGCCGGCTGGAATGCCAAATTCAAAAGCTAAAACAAACACACACACATGTTATTTCTTGTCACCATGGAAAACTGGGAACCTCAGAAGTTGCATCCAAATGTTACCTCTCGCGCACCAGCCCTGTTCTCTGGGTTGCAGTCGGGGCTAATCCCGATTCCCTTCAGCCCCAAACGACCAGCAGGAAACGCACAAACGCGCACCTGTCAAGGCAGAGCTCGGTTCAAGCAAACATAAAGGATCATGATCTTTTCATTGAAGACGGACATATTATACCGTCTGAGAAGCAGAGGTAGGTGGCATGAACAGTGTCAAACCCCCGTCTATACATAAACGATCACGGAACATCGTTGCTGGCCTTGGAGCAAGATATCTGCATCAAGATCACTTTTGTCAGTAGAAAGAACTGTTCCATTCAATGAGGTGAATTAGAATCTCTTACCCGGGAATGAAAGAGGAGGTGAAGACTGCGTTGATGAGATCTTCTTTCGAATCAAAGTAGTCCACAAGCACGCCCCTCGGCCTCCACAGAATCTCCGTCACAGCCACTGCCATTAAACCACCACAACAAAATTCTATCAAAAAAATAATTCTTCTTCTCCTAGAATTTAACATAGTCATTTTCTCACACAAGTAGCAGTGTGGGATACTAAAATAACTGTACCCACCGCGAATTCTTCCATTCGACCTGATATGAGCATCGTCTGGCAGAAACCGGTCCAGAAAATCTCTAAGAAGAGCCTGAGCCAAACAAACAAAAACATCTCAATTGAGTCATAAGGTCATGTTCTTAATTCTAACAGCTATGTTTGCTAATTGCTATGGCTGTCCAAGTTTAGATTCATGACAAGTCTAATGTAGTACTCCGTATATTAAATTTTTCGACATAAGGGTAGGCGTGTATATACCCCAACACGGAATGCAGTCCCTCGAAGCCTGCAATCTTGAGCCACTATCTTGGTAGCCTTCAGTGCCTCCTCCATGCTTTCTCCTGAGACAATCGCGGCACACACAATAGAACCGGCAGACGAACCAGCCAATGGTGTTGTTTCCTGTCTCCCCCAAAAGAAGATCAAAATCATGAAAAAAATAGGCAAGACTAGTGATGATAAATTGATAATGGCCTCAATTAGGACATAGTTCATCTTCATCCCCCACAAACTTCAGCAAACCATGAAGAAAAAATCCTAGCAAATTGACAGACAGAATCAGACAGCAGGAATCCAAAACCAGAAAAGCATGATCAATGTTAAATTTGACAGCAAGAATCCAAAATCAGCAAATCATGAATCATCAAATCCTCAGCAGGTGGTGATTCAATAGAAAACAACAACCAAATTTTTAAACAATTGACATAAATTTGATGTTAAAAACCAATCTTTTTTATTAGGCATTAATCAATCACAAACTTCATCATCTATCAAATTAACATAGAAGAAAATGGATTGAATCCTAGCAACCTTGATATAGCCTTTCTCAATGAGGAACCGAGCCGCCCCGAGATGGTAAGGGAGCAAGTGCCCCGCGGCAGAGAAGCTAAACCCGGGGCTGGTGACCGCCTTCCGCCTCTGCTCCGCCTCCACGTCTTTCTTCCCTTGCTCCCACACCGTGCCAGGCCTAACCGGGTCCTCCACCACGGCCGCGGTCCCCTCGTCCGGCGGCAGCGTGGCTTTGGTGGAGAAAGAGACGGCGCGAAACGGGGCCCGGGCCATGATTGAAAATGGTGGCCTCAGAAACATCGGAATTAGGGCCTTTCTCTTCATTCGGTAGATGTTGCAAGGATCTTTCTTTTGTTTTTTCTCTTCTCTTTCGCTTTCAGTATGTAATTTCGGGTTGAAAATCTTTCTGAAATTAGTACTCCATGTTTTAGTTTGTTTGGGAATCTGAGAGGCTGGAATCTTTTTAACCATAATAACCGACAGATCTTTTTGTCTGAGGAGAGAAAGAAGAAAAACAAACGGTGGTCGTATTTTTTATCTGTTGGTCAACAGAAATGGTGTATCCTATCCATAATCCAGATAATTGAATCGAACTAATTAAACCAAAATATTAAATTTGATTGTTTTCAATATTTGAACATGATCGAGTTTTGTTTCATCAGAATTCAGAATTTTTTTATTCTTTGTTATCGAATAAATCCAAAGTTTCGAATTATTTTCAACGCACATGAGATAAAGATTAAATATTACTACTATCAAATTAATATTTTATTTAAGTATTTCTAATCTGGTACGTATGTTAATCACAATAATAGTTTAAAAAATATTTTGATTTTTATTTTTCAATTTTCATCTAGAAAAAGTTATGGTTTTTCTTTTTGGCCTCGATTTTTAAGGATTCAAATTTTGTTAGTACTGGTTTTTCTTATGAGAAAACAAAGACATTTTGTCCTTTACAATTGTAAAATTAAATTCAACACTTCTAATCACAATCATGAAATACAGAATATGACCACTTTATGTATAGATATGCTAACGGGAGTGATCAATTGCTAATTAATTAGCAATTACAAATTAAGACCAAATCTTAGCTATTAGATTATGAGATCTAGTGGTTGAAATAATGTAACATGGATTATATTTTAAATTAAAAAAATATTAAATAAATTGTATTAAATAAACTTTAAATTTACGTAACTCTCTCGATTTAAATTATTTTTTTGCAAAAAATATATCAAATTAAAGATAATTTTGTAAGGATTACAACGAGATTTCAATTGCATATGTTCCGATGATGTTTGGGTGATGAAATTTGATAAATTATATTTCAATTTTCGTACATGTTGATAAACAGATTTTATCAACAAATAAAAAAAAAATCTCAATATAGTGTAAGGTAAAATATCAATAAAACTGTGTTGATATTTTCTTATACTTGTGTTGATATTCTCTTGTCATATTGTTGATATAAAAAACACCCACGAAAATTATCATATGATAGCATAATGACAATATTACCCTTTTGTTGATTTTTTTCTCTACTATTTATTGAAATTTGTGAATTTTAATCTCATCCACTCATTTCAAAATCCAAAAGTGTAGATTTAGTTTTGGATTATAGAGTTATAAGCATTAGAAGAGACCCTACGCTAATATACACATTCAACAAATAATGTTTCAAAACAAATTTCGTTAATTCTTTATAGCCTATCTTTTTGTATTAAGTATAAACAATTGAAGATCAAGAAACCAGGTACGTTTGAACAAATCCAAGTGCAAAATATTTGCCATAATTTCGACTTATAATTAAATAAATACTGTAAAAATCATTTTGCTGCAAAAAAAATTCCGTTGCCGGGAATCGAACCCGGGTCTCCTGGGTGAAAGCCAGATATCCTAACCGCTGGACGACAACGGATTTATGTATAGGACTTGGTAATTATATATGTAGTATAATTCATTTTAAAATAATTATGTTTGAGATCAATTAATATATATATATATATATAAACTTTTTAAGACTACTATTATGACGTATCATTCCAATATAAGAATAACAAAAAAATAAACAAATCAATATAAAAAAATTTAAAAAGGAAGAAAGCGATTCAAAAAACACAATGTACTGCATGTTATAAAATGTTTATACCTCTCTAAAAGTTGATAAAATTTCACGTCTCAAACTCTTAGGTCAACACAGATGGTTTCATAAATTCATATTTTTCCAACCTGATTTTTTGTCGAATAATTCAATTTTATAAAAAAAATAAGCCTTCCATAAAAATACCGCAAAGCGCATAGGATGAAATTAAAATACAACATATATAAACTAGGATGACGCAAGGGTAGTGTAATAAAATTAGCAACAGTTTAATTAAGTTTAATAAGTTGACATTGAAACCTAGTAATTAAGTGGGAGACAATAGCATTCCATATTGCGCTCTGCTTTTGCAGCAAGTCAATAAAGCACTTCAGCATCCTTGGTCAAACTAAGCTTCACAACCCCTAATTACTATTCTCTTTTCTTACATCCAATTTACCAAACACAACATTCATATGTTATAAGTGCTCTTTTCTTATATCCAATTTACCAAACACAACATTCATATGTTATAAGTGCATGTTTGATAAGATAGATAACTCATCTAGGGATAGAAACCTAGATGAGTTATCTACCCTACCAAACATGCTTTAAGAATACTACTTGCTAGTTCTTTTGTGTGAGAATACGACATTCGGCGACTATTCACACAAAAGACCGATAATCTGACGACTCTATATGAGTACCCTTTACGGGTTCCTCAACGTATAATACGACATCTCATTCTCGTATATGCGAGAAACATCGTCTATCTCGATTGTACCTTTGTGGAAACGGTACAATCATCGAAAGCAGGAGCTAAAATTGAAAAGCCTTTAGGGTAAGTTGGTAAGAAGGGAAAAAATGATTCAAACAAGGAAAAGAAAGGGCAGTTTGCCCCCACAGATAGTACAAACACCATGCACGCTCATGCATTGAAAAGAAGCCCACTAACTCTCTATACAGTGACGAAGCCAGGAATTTTTGCCTGGGGGGTCCAAAAACTGTTTATAATTGTGAGTTATTTTTTTACATCGGCATCAGTATCCCGTAAATATCTGCAACATGAGCGGGAGGAATAGTGAGAGATAGAGATGGTAACGAGATAAATAGAAGTGTTAGAAACTAGATTTATATATATATACAACAACTTTAGTAAAAATCAATCCCGACATCAAAATTGCACAATGTCGTGAAAATGACCGTATATGCATCTTAAATACTACTATTAATAACATTTCACTTTAACGATCGTGACATTAAATAAAGCATATAATATCATTTTCACTCATATTCATTTTTCGAAAGCTCTCCGTATTTTTTTTTATCAATTTATGTTTCAAAATAATCAAAGATTTGTGATTTAAAAAATAGACTAGCAATGTATTTATGTTTTAAAATAATTACATATTTATCATTAAAAATAAATTTAAAAATAAACTAGAATAATAAATAATTACCATAATTAAAGTATTAAAAAAAAGTAGGCAGAATAATAACTACTACTATACTAAATAAAGTATAAGTGATAAAGCTTTCAAAAGTCTATACAATTGGTATGTATATTCGAGAATAATTGAAATAAGTTCTATTGAGGAAATAAAATAAATAAAAGAAGAGAAGAAATATGCTGTTACCAAGAATCGAACAGCTGACTTCGGGGTAGGAAAGGCGGAACACAAGACCAACTCGGCTACCAACCATACTTGTACTTGTTTGGATGAATATACAATATATACTAATAATTTCAATAGCTGGGGGGCCCAGTGGCCCCCCAGGCCCCAGTGTGGCTTCGTCACTGTCTCTATATATCTACTGTTACCCAAAAAAGTCAGCACCACTAAACATCTTTTCTCATCCCACAATCAACAAACTCTTCTCATAAAAAGAAAAACACTCCCTCTTCTTTATCTGACTTTCTCCATCTTTCCACACACATATATATATACAAAACAGTGATATGACACTACTGCATAAACACTCACTTTGAAGTTCAGTCATATGGAATTTATATATATATATATGAAATATTTATGTCACATATATAGTGCAATTGAGTAACACGACTCATTTTGTATTATTCAGCATATTATTTCGTCTTTGGAAACATTATTATGCCAAATAATGGTGTGTCGGCTTTGGTGGCTCTTTAATTAATTATCTCTTTCACACACCATATATTATATGTGTATATATCGTATTATCATTCCATCTTTATAAATTATAATCTTCACCTCTCTCTCTTTATCTATCTAGAGGGTTTCTCAAGGGTAATTCGCAGAGCTAATTTGGCATTCTGTCCACCTCCATGAGTGGTCTTGGTATTTCATATGCGGCCGATGTGTACTGTAATCGTTTAATACACGTGGCGTGCATTGATGATACAGAGACGAAAGAAATTGAGGTTAGATTTGTGAGGATGCCATGCCACTGGAGGCGGCCAGCTTGTCAAATTAGCCCTGTAAGTCTCTCTTTGAGAACTCCTCAAGATCTCAGTCACAAATTCTCTCTCTATATATGTGTGTGTGTGTGTGTTGAAGAAGCAAATCTTTGGTGACTTGAGAAGTTTGTGTATTTTTCTTCAAGTTTCTGTCTTTTTGGGTATATGTAGGAATAAATTGATTCTTCTTTTTCGGTACAAATCTCATAAAGATTAATGTTATTTTTGTGCTGGTCAAATTAAGCCTACAAAAAATGATGATAGTATTAGCAAGAATGTAAAGGGATTCAGCTTTTCCTACCCTTTTCTCTAGTTAATAGATAATAATTCAAACTTTTAATATTTTCTAAATTTTACTTGAAGTGTCGTTTTTTTCAAATTTAAATATATAAACTTTAGAATTTTCTAATAGCACCTCTTCTCCCGAAGAAGAATTTTGATCAAATTAAAATTATTTTGTGAATTGCTTTAACTTCTTTTTAGATAGCAACTCTTATGTGAATTACATTAGACTACGTGTCTTGAATAAATGACAAAATTTATGATATATTGTGCATTGAGATATGGATTTTGTCTTTCATAATTCATTTAATTTGGTGTTTTTACTATTCATTTTATATGAACTGAGATTTGTAATTACTTATACATGGACTCACATGAGGCTTTTCACAACATTTAAAAACATCTCAATCCAAAAACATATCTCTACTAAGACATACTCCCTCCGTCCCGGACTACTCGCACATTTCCTTTTCGACACGGAGATTAAGGAATGAGTGTATAGCAAAGTCAACAATTGCGGCTGTAGGTGATAATTTTTACTAAAAATCGAAAGAGTGCAAATAACTTGGGACACCCAGAAAGGAAATAAGTGCAAGTAGTCCGGGATGGAGGGAGTATGTGTTTATTATGTTCGTGTTGTAAGCACATGCGCTTGTATTATCGCATACCCAAGCAAGTTTCAAACAAAGTCTTGAACACTAATTTTTTCAAAGAAAATCTATGATATGAGAAAATTCAGAAATCTTTAAAGTTCGAGGAAAAAACCAAAATAGTCCAAAAGTTCATGTATTAATAGTAAATTACTTTATTTTATAAAAAACGGTGTCGTTTGAATGATCGTTGTTCAGAAAAAGACAAAATTTGGTGTATCAGAATTAAAATAAAAATTTGAGGAAAATGCAACATATATTAAAAGTTCGTATATTTATAGATAAATGATGAAATAACCCCTAGTATCTTTATAAATATTTATCTCTTTAGGAATTATAAAGTCCATAACATAGTCTTCAAAATCCTTATGATGCCCGACCATGAAACCATACATCGACGACGCACTTTGAAGGCAAATGTAGCTTCTAGATTCACATACAATATGTCACTTTTTTTAAAAAAAATTATGGCACTTAATAAAGCCTCAAACATTACTATTAACTATTTATGTATTTTTGTATTTACAAGGAACTCATACTTCCTCTGACCCCTAAAAATACGAACTTTTGAAACAGCACGGGTAATAATGCAAAATTTGGAAAGTAAGAGAGAGATAGAAAGAAAAATGTGTTAGTGGAAAATGGATCCGAAATTATTGTATGATTTTGTGGTCATACTCCATAAAGAATTTTGAAGACCGAATGATGCAATTTAAAACCCCTAATGTATCGTTGTCATTCACAGTCGATATGTGCTAAAATTTAGATTGCAATCATCCTGATACACATCCCATATGAAACCCTAACATCATTAAAATACGTACACTCTAGTGAATCTCTAAATTTTTGGCAAAATATAAACAAATATGAAATATTCATAGAATCCGAAGCTACCACTTATGGACTATTATCACAATGTCAACATATTTGAGAAAAAAAAAATGTTAAAATATTTCACATTTTTTACTATAAAAAATAAACTTTAGTCTAGTGTTAAAATATTAAATTAATAGTAATGTTTAAGTTATTAGTCAATCACTTTAAATATCATGTAGTATAATAAGTATCAAAATTGTAAAATAATCCTATATGTTTGAATAAACTAAAAATGAAAAATTGGATGCCAACTTATTACCATGTTTGACTAATATACAAAGAGAAAGGATTGCGATAACTATTATCGTCTTACTCACAAACTTCATTAGTCAACCACTATCATTATCAATATCGCGTATTTAATTTTTCGTTAATAGACATATTATAAACTTAAACTATACTAACAATTTTATTAGGTGTTAAATATATTTCAGTAACCGACGCCAAGATCATCACGCGCGTGGCACATGATTGTTTGATGCTGAAATCTTAGTTGCTGTATCACCACTCTACCTCGCCACCAAATTCTCCCCGCCGATCTCTCTCTCCTCTTTCTCTCTCTACAATCCCCGCTATTCCTGCCCTCAATCTCGCCGCCCATGGCCCTCGCCAGCGGCCAATGCCGCGCTGCCATTCTCAAATCCTTCGTTTTCTTCGTGCTAATATCATTCACTGAAGCCTCGATTCACATCTACGAACGAGATCCGTTCCGAGAAGTCGGCACCGCTTATCTCCTCTCAGGCGGCAGCGAAGGCGTCGCCGCCGCGCAGCACGCCCGCTCTTACATCAGGTAATTTCTACTAATCAGATCTATCACATTTTGTCGGCAATCGAGTTTTTGAGTTGAAGAAGGGAAACGGAATTGGATTTGTTAGATCGACGTCACTGATACTGTTTGTGACACGTGATGCATTGGAGTAATGTGTGCGTGTGAGAGTTTAGTTCTGTAGTTGAGCTGAAATCGGTTGGGAAATGGCTTGATTTTCTCTAAGCTGGATTGAATTTCGGTGTATTAGGTGTTCGAGAAGTAGATTCATCAACAAATTGTCAATTGTATGTCTCCATGTGCTTATGTTGATCGTATGCACTCAAGTGATAGTTCATTCGTTTAGCATCTTTTGATTCGCACAATTTAGGGCTTTTCCACTTAAACACATTGTTACTCTGTTCTAATTCAAATTTGAATTGACTTAGATTCGAGAACATAACATTCTGGAGGAGTAAAGAAGCTGCTGAGCATCATCCAAGTCTGGCGTACAATGGTGGGTTGGTTCAGGCTGTTATTTTTGAAGCGGCTGATCGCGATAATATTGGTGGATCTCCGTATGGTGGGCAGAGATCGATCTGTTGTACCCCTGATCTTGCCAAACTGGAAGGGTGCAAGCAAGGAGAAGTGATACGAACACCGTCAGCAACTGATAAGATTTGGCCGGTTGTTATAAATGTGCAGTTTAGAGGAAACATGTTATCCGCGCATTTGAAAAAGAATAAAGAAGTAAACATAAAGAAAACCGGGATGTACAACTTATTCTTCATTACTTGTGATCCAAAGCTCAAGGGACTGAAGCTAACGGGAAGGACAGTGTGGAGAAACCCTACTGGCTTTTTACCTGGTAGGATGGCCCCTCTGATGAAGTTCTATGTATTTATGTCTATTGCTTATGCAATACTTTGTGGCATATGGGTTTTCCAGTATGTGAGACACTGGAACGATGTTTTGCTGCTGCAACACTGCATCACTTCTGTTATAGCTCTTGGGTTGTTGGAGATGACATTCTGGTACTTTGACTATGCGTACTTCAATAGCTCTGGTACAAGGCCGGCTGGAATCACAACCTGGGTCGTTACGATTGGAGCAATAAGAAGAACTATTTCACGCATCCTTATTCTTTCTGTTTCTATGGGCTACGGTGTTGTGCGTCCAACCCTTGGTGGTCTAACAACAAAGGTGCTTCTTGTTGGAGTCACCTACTTCTTGGCAACAGAAATGCTTAACATTGCTGAGTACGTAGGAAGCATAAATGACATTGCAGGGCGAGTTCGAGTGTTTTTTGTCCTCCCAGTTGCATTTTTGGATGCATTTTTGATTTCATGGATTTTCACATCTCTTTCAAAAACATTAGAGCAATTACAGGTATATGTATATCCAGTATCCCCATTGATTGATAGTTTTTCGTACTCTCACTCGGTGATTATGTTGCGTCTTTTCCTCGAGTTTATCCATGTGCTAACTATGGCTATGTTTTCCTTTGTCAGGCTAAAAGAAGCTCTATCAAACTGGAGATATACAGAAAATTCTCAAACGCTTTAGCAGTTACTGTTATTGCTTCAGTTGTGTGGATAGGATATGAGGTAAACACCTTCTGTACCTTTGGATCTTGCCATTCTTTTCTTCTCTGTGAGAAGAGCAAAATGAATGAGTTTTAGAATGGACGCCCCTAAAATTATGTTATGAGTTACGACACAGTTTAACCGTTGGATGTTTTGCTCATCTCTAAGACTACGAATATTTCTTTACGAGACATATCTTATACAACCAGCTTACTCTTGTTTGCCCAGTATCTTTACTATCTGAGGCTTTGTGATTAGTTATGTTTTAAACACATCATAGTATATAAGAACGCTCTGACATATCAACAATCTGATAATCCCTGCAGGTTTATTTCAAAGCAACAGATCCCTTCAATGAAAGGTGGCAGAATGCTTGGATTGTCACAGCTTTCTGGGATATTCTTGCATTTGCCTTGCTCTGCGTAATCTGCTATCTTTGGGCTCCCTCGCAGAGTTGCCAAAGGTACGTGTTACAGTTCTAGCTGAATGAGCACAATTATCTTTATATGAATTTGAGCATAATCTTTGTTAGGCTTTCTTCAGCTTACTTTCCATAACTCTGTGTCAGGTATGCATACATGGAGAATAACGAAGGAGACACAGACGAAGAAGAAACAGAATCGTTATGTAAAGAAACACCTAAATGCAGTATCGGTCTAGTGAAGCAAAACAGCAAGGATGATGAAACTTCTGATCAAGAAGAGGCCGAAGAAGGTAAAAAAGAATAGTTGCTGTGTGAATGATGGAAAATGGCTGCAATACTAAGAGAGAACAAACTGATTTGGGTGTTCATGTAAGACCTACCTTCGACACGCTAAAACATATTCAATATTTTTTTTATCAAAGTGTATAGGCCAAAAATGAAGCATTGATCCGTTGCAGAAATTCATGTGTTTCTATGAGTGTGATTGTAACGATATTGTTTATGGGATTAAGACAATTGCTAGTCAGGTCAGGTTTTGTAGTATTGTTGTGTTACTGTGTAGTAAAATGACACTAACAGTAACAACCCATGCAATTTTTCTACCGCTGTACCTTTATTTATGAATGTGTAGTGATTTTTTTTGCTTTTTTTTTGAGTTGATGAATGTTAAATATGAAGACGAAGGTTGACTCAAAATCATGAATTTTAATCACAGCCATTGGTAAAAATATGGCCTTTGTAAAATCCATGTTATCTGTCTCCTTACAATAAGTAGATCTTATTGTCACAATATTTGAGGAAGAAAAAATAAATCACTTTGCACGTATGAGATAATTGTTAATCCCCAACTCATTTTATTGCTGTAGAGACTATAGTTGATTGTAGATCACATAATTTACAAAGTACTTTACTAGTTGTACTAGTACTAGTACTTAATAATTATTCTCACTTTACTGTTTTTAATTAATTCAAGCAACTTCCTTACGTTTATTAGCTCAGTTATTAATTTAGATCTCCCTATGTCAATTTGTAACTATTTTAGATTTATTAACAATAGTACTGAAAAACTGTTAGCTATAATTTTGTTAATTTTTCATTCACATTTTTTCTTGCATATTGATTATTAAAATTTTATCCCTTTAATAAGTGTTTTCATTGTTAAACTTAAGACACATCTTCGTTACCCAATAATTATTGAGTATATAAAATATTTTTTCTTTAAATTGGAGTAGATTATATAGTTGGAATCCTAGTAGGGATAAATTGAGCTTTTTCATTTGAAAATAAATACAATTTCCCTCTAAAATATTTGGATCAAAATTGAGGGAAAAAATTCATAAACAGAGTTAAGCATACGTAATCGCAGAAGCGGCAGTGGCGAGATCAATTGAATTTTCAATCGAGTTAATTAGCTATGAACGGTGGAGGCGCGGGCGATGCGGCGGCGGAGCTGCACAAGCAAACCCTAAAAGAAGGGGAGAGGATTTTGGCGCCCACGCGCCGCCCCGACGGAACCCTACGCAAGCCTATTCGCATACGCGCGGGCCATACGCCCCAGGATGAAGTTCCTATCTACAAATCCAAAGGCTCAATGGTATATTTCGCAGCTAGGGATTTCGATTGTTTTTTTTAATCCGGAATGTTGAAATTGACTGTGACGGCAGTGGAAGGAGGAGATGTCGACGATGCAGGAGGTGCCGCCGGGATATGAGCCGGTGGCGGAAGCGAAACCTAAGTCGAAATCAGCTAAGAGGAATGAGAGGAAGAAAGAGAAGCGTCAGCAGGTAATAAGTGACTAATATTATTTGCTAGTAATTGTTAGTATAACGTTTGGCGACTGAATGTGGGATTTAATCAGTTTAGGGGATCACTTGAAAAAGACTCTATCTTGGTTAATGAGGTTGATAATTTGTTCAGAAAGAAGTTTACTTTGGAAGTACTAAAAGTTTTAAGTGAAGTGTACTCTAGGCTTCTGTAGTGAAGGTAATTGACATGGTTTTGGGGTTCTTGAATGGTTAAACATTTATCCTTTTCTCCCTTTCTGCTGCGAGTGGTGTATTTTGATATGATTACTTTGTAAATTCAGTGTTATTAAAAAGCGGAGATGGCGGCGCCGTGGCGGATGGCGGTGGCAGTTTCTAGGCTCAACGCCACCGCCACCATGTGATATGGCAGCTTACTCCCTTTTTTGAATGGCGGCCGCCATTCGCGAAGCGCCGTGGCAGGATATGGCTTTCATGGCAGTCGAGATGCCTTTTTGCCTTGTAAAACGACCCCACTTACCCCACTAACCGGCCCACGTGACATGTAACCTAGCCCATTGGCCATTATAAATAGTCTATTTATAGGGTTTATGGGAGTTTCTGGCTTCAAAACCATAACCGCTGCTGTCAATCCAAGTTCTCGTCTCTCCAGTCTCCACACGCACAAGGCTCCAGATTCTAGATTTTCATTCACGATTCAAGATAACTGAAAATTTTTATGTACTACTACTTGGACCATCCACAATAGCATCAGACTAGCATAGTCTAGCCAAAAACTCTTCCTGCCACATCATCATGCCCTTCCTACAGCCTAGCCACTGTCCTAGCCAAGTAACAGCCTAGCAATAGGCTAACAATTGCCTAGCCAATGCCCTAGCCCAACAAATAAATTGACAAATACGATTTAATTCATTTTAATTATTGGTGTTTATCAAATATTAAAAAAATGAAGTGGAATGAGTTGTAAATATAGAGTATAAATAAAAAAATAAAAATAAATAAATAAATCTGGTAGCCTATTACTCGCCGCAAAATAGGCGGCCAGCGATCGGCTAGCTGGTTAGTCCATGCCCAACCTCTCTTCCGCTCCGTGCTCGTCCTTACCGTTAGCCGATTGCAATAGTGGACTAGACGTCCGCCCTAGCTGCTAGCCGCCGCTAGCCTGTGGCTAGGGCGGGCACTAATCCACTATTGTGGATGCTCAGTTTGTATTAATTCCACTATTTAATTCTCTCTCTTTTCTTATAACTGTTCTACTCGATGCATGGATTAATTCCACTGTATAATTCTCTCTCCCTATAACTATTCTACTCGATGAAAGCGTCTCCATAATTATTGTCTTCCACCATTTAATTTTCTAATTTTCCTATAACTATTCTAATTTTTTTGCATCTTATGTTATGTATTATATTTTATTTATTTGTTAATTTATCGACCGCCATTCACGCCATAATACCTCCATGCCGACCGCCATATCCCTATGGCGGTTTTTTGACCGACCGCCATAAGCCGCCATACGCTATTAATAACACTGTGTAAATTACACTGTGATCTGCCACATATTGCTGATGTTTCGTGTCTGGGAGCTGTGGTTTGTCACGGATAGATTGGGTACAGAAAGCTGCATGAATATCAGAAGAGGGATTTGTTTGATGCTATTGTGGGGATGGGATCTTTCGTAGGTCATTCCATTAGGTTGATGACGATTCAAAACATCTCTTTGGACTGAATGCTTTTGTTTCTAATCAACGGGTGCGAACAACTAAAGCTGTGGTTTGTTGCAAAAACAATGAATCAAGGTGGGAAGGAAAAGATATTCTGGACATTTCTTATCGGTCTATTTACCGAGTGTCTAAATTTTTTAGGGAGTCTTGACTCTTGAGTAAACGAATGATCAGATGTGGATGGGCACCTATCCTGAGCTATTTTCTTGATGTTTCCCTTATGAACTCGTAACTCGTAAGGATAAAACGAAAACTAATAATTACAGTATTTCAGAGTTGTTGTTTGTTAAGTCTGTCGTGCTGGTGAAATTCAAGTTCTTATGGCATAGAGCTAGGCAATGGAGAGATCATCTTAAGTTGAATTCCAAGCACACAAAAAACAATTATTGCAATTTACTGAATGCGGAACTTGCAATATTCAAGAATGCATTTTACTTGCTTGACCAGATTAGTAGTATGAATTTATGTCTATGTAAACATCAATATGCATTTGATTTCACCAAATCTCAGAATGATCACATAATGCTGTCAGTTGCTAGTTTAGAAAAAAAGGATATAGTGCTACTAGTTGTCAAACTCGTGAGTAAGCTAGCTGCCATGACCAGGACGAACCAAACATAAGTTGCCCTACCACAATTTGTGCAGTCAAGTTGCTGCTGCTATTTGTCTCTAGTACATTTATGTTGTCAGCACTAGTTCATTAAAGCACGTTTCTTGTTTCATCAAGCTGAATATGAAGATGCACCTCAGGTAGGAATGTAGGACTCATTGATGTTTCTTTCATTTGGGGGTAATTTCTCAACAAAATATCCTTATACCCTCATCATTTAAAAAGACTGCTCACTCTCCATTGCCTCATAGATCAATTTGGTGCCTTTTCAGAAACAATCAACACATTGTTAGGTGAGGTGTATTTAAGAAGACGTGAAGTTTTGTTTTCTTAAGTCTCTTGGGACATTGATATCAATTCTATCTTTATAATGAACCAAATGTATTAATTGCTTGTTGAAACTGCCGATGCTTACTGGGAGTGATAGATACATTGTCAAGGGTGGAATGGCAGGAATGAGCCTTACAGCTAATTCATACGTAGGCAGCTCTTGCAAAATTTATGGTTTAAAAAGAATGACACTCCACTATCGTGCTGGCATGTGTAACATTAGTTTATGTTGATTTGGTGAGAACAATGATTCTTCGACTTATATATCTCTAACTTGTGGTAACATGATTGGTAACAGGCTGCTCTTAACAAGGATTCAGATCAAGATGAAGTTCTGTCTGCTGATAATTCCAAGGATTTGCCAGAAGATTTAGAGTCAACTTCATCAAAGATGAGCTCGCTCTCCCTTTCTGAAAGTGCCTCGTCAGTTGCACCATCTACAGGCTCAACCCAGTCTTCGAATTCAGAAGATCAAGTTCAAGATATTGATAAGAAGATTCGAGCTCTAAAAAAGAAGGTAAATTTTACATGCTACTAGTTCCAACACAGAATGCGGAGTCATGAGATACTTTTCTTCTATCTTTTCAGATTCGGCTGACTGAAGCCCAGCAGCAAAAAACGCAGGAGGCAGACATGACACAGGAACAGTTGGAGAAGTTAGCCAAGTTAGAAGGTTGGCAGAACGAATTGAAGCTCTTAGAAGATGAGAAATCCCAACTATGAGCATCCGATTTCGTGATGTGATTGTGCCAAACTAGCTAATTTATGTTGTGATGCGATTGTATCAGAGAGAGAGAGAGAGAGAGAGAGAGGAATTGAACTCTGCAGATGTAGCTGGTATCATATTTGTTAGAGTGAGAGTGAAACTGGCTTTTTCATTTTCAGTGAGGATTCTGATTTTAGTTATTTGTTTCAGATGAACATTTCTTTCTTCCGGTATTTTGTCAAAATTTAATCAAGTTATAGTTATGTGTTAATTTCTTTCTGCATTGTAAATAACAGTTTGTTTTCTCAAATTTAAATTGTGAAAAATCATAAATTTCTTTCAACAGCAACACGCTTTGATGTCGTCTGATTGCAATAACTGTATATAATTAAAATCCAAAATGGATATTCCTGTCACACATTGATAAATTAGTACTCCATCAGTCCATCAAAAATAGTCTCAATTGTAGACAATACAAGTTTTCATACAAAATTAGTAAGGTACCAGAAATAAAGAAATAAAAAATGAATAAAGTAGGAGAAAGAAAGAAGAAATTGATTAGTATAAGAGATAAAAGAGAGTGAAGTAGGAAAAAGAAAGAAAAAATGTAAATAAAATATTCTGTAGAAGATAAAAATAAAAAGTGAGTAATATATTGAGAGTAACTTTCCAATTTTAGTATAGGAAAATTTTTGAAAGACAAACAAAAAATAAAAAGATAACTCATTCTATTGACAATAATTAACTCACTCTTCTCTCCTACTTTGTCCTCTTATCTCTTTTACTTTATTCTAGTCTCTCCTACTTTATTCCTTTTTTCTTCTTTTTTACTTTATTCTCACCCTTACTTTATTCTCTCATTCTTTACTATTAATAATTTCATTAATCAAACACCACTACCTAAATTCTTGTGTCAAAATGAAAATGTGACAATTAAGCAGAAACAAAGGGAGTATATATTAATAAGCAAAAGACATATTTTCAAATAGGATACACTCATTGTTCCAGCACTTGAACAAAATTGAAAGATTTTTCAGCCTGTTAATAATACATAAATCTCTAAAAGATAAAAAACAAAAAATCAAAGTTGGTTTGCAGATCTCCACATCTTCGACTTGAAATTTGGAACAGAGCCTCAAGGTTACAGCAGCAGAATCAAAATCATCCCAAACAATGTTGTCCCATGATTCTACGAGGATTCAATGTCTGAATCGTCTAAACCTTCTCTATAAATCTCAAAATCATCTGAACTCCACCGACATATTAAGTGGAGTTTAAAAGTGGCCATCTTAATTCCCAAGAGGCGCTGTAGACAATTGAACAAACAGAACAGTTAGTGTCTGAATCTATACAGAATCCACAATCTGTAGCAGCACGTTTCATGACTCGTGTGTAGGATATAAACTAACCAGTATCCTAGCTGACTCAGGTGATAATTGTTTTCCTTCTTCGCACACAACAAAGTCTGAAACAAGCTCTACTACTCCTGAAACCACAGAGTTGAAATTAGCAAAGCATGTACATGTAGGTGGGAGTAATATTAACATAGACCAACATGGAAGAAAATGCAAACCTTTATTCAATCGAACAGGCATCCCCTGCTTGCGCAAGAAAGGCTCCATTTCATGTGTGAACTGATCAAGAGGACCTTCATTGAGCTCCACCTGCAAACACAAAGTAAAATAATATAAATTCCTACAGATCTGCAATTTAGATAACTCAAATAAGATAATGACATAAACTTCAGGATGGGTAATCTGATGTTCTCATGAGCAAAAAAAAGAAAATATGATTTGAGAAATGAGCTCCCATCAAAATCCATATATTAAAAAATGAGATGTACGTTGGACAGGATCTACATAATAGTCGGTATTCATCTAAGTATATGCCAATTAAGTTGAATGCCTATACCTTTTCTATGGCAACAGTTCCAGTTCTAGCAAAGTCATAATCTTCATATTCATCAAATATTCTGCAACAAGCCAATGGGTTAGGAACATGAATGTGATGATTAAGTTGCTCAACTCATCTTGTTTCTTCACAAGTAAAAATAGACAGGTATATACAGAACATCCATCCTCAAGAGCATAGTAAGAGCTTTTGACTGTTCATACTAAAATGATTCTTATTAAGCTACCATTTACAGAAAAAAAGACATCTTCTTGAGATTGAATTCATGTGATGTGAAAACTTATTCTTCAGCTCAGACATACCTCTTCACTTCTTCTTTTGGCAAATTAGTTAAGAATAGCCCAGTATCCCCACGAAGAAGCTGTACAAAATAAAGAGCTAATGAATTAGAAAAGAACAATATAAAGACATACTAGTATGTGTACAGCACAGGAACATCCCCACACCCAAAAAAAGGAAGAAATTTGAAAATTCCCCACCTTTGAAATCTTGTGCAGTCCAGGCCTAATCTCATCAGAAGCAGACCTACCTAATGCAACTTGCATAACTTTGTTTGAGCCAAGAAAAAATCTGGAAACAAAAATTGAAGAGAATTTCATTTATATCGCCAGCAGAAATACTCAAATTCTTATTATAAACCAAAATCCAACAATGGGGAGAGCTCGGTTACCTGCTGGAAGACTTCAACTTCTCTTTGAAGCCCTTAAACTTGAGATTCCTCATGTTTTCGAAAGCGATAACATAGGCGGACTCGTACTTGTCAACGGAATCGCGTATGGTATTCAACACGTTCTCTTTATGCTCCTTTCCCTTCTTCTTTGTCTTTGACAGAGTCACTGCAAAATCAATCAACAATTCAGATAAAACATGAAAAGCATAAAAATGCAAACATAGTAGAAATTGGCAAGTACGAATATAAAAAGCAAACCTGGGCGATTGCGCTTTGATTTAGGCATGTTTTCTCAGAGCTGTTTTCTCAGAGGAGAATGCTAAAACCCTAGTTAAAGTCTTCGTTGAGACGACGGAGTGTTTGGTGCGCTTTTATTGTTTTTGTTTTGGGCCCAGCCCAGTTTTTGTTGGCTACAAATTAAGTATTTTATCATCCTTTTTCCTAGTTTTATTTATTTATTATACTAATAATTTACATTAATTTAAGGTCCCATTCAATGCATTTTTTTATTGGCAAATAAACATAAATTTTAAAGAGTCGAACCCGTGACCTTTTCCGGGATTCAATACATTATTATCTAGCAGGCTAGCATTCTATCAAGGCTGTTTTATAGAAAAAATGGGGTATAACAATTGTACTAATCAAATTATTCATCAACTTAAAGAACCTATATGATGCAATCTCGGGGCAATTGTAATTCTTTTGATAATCTTCTAAAACAATTCTATTTTTTTTTGTATGTATTTCATGGTTATGCAATGATGTTATTTGCTTTCAGTAGGCTTAACCATTTTAGTTCCTTGACATGTATTGCTGTGCTCTCAATAATCACAATTTTAGTTTTTACAGAAATTGCACTCTACCTTTTGCGAATTAGGAGAAAGGGATTCACTGCTTAAATATAGAGAAATAGACAATTCCCTTTTCATATTGTATTACAAAAAGGTTCAAATATGTAAAAAAAAACTAGAAATTGTTCTCATAAGTTAAAAGCGATAGTTAAATGGTGCAACACAGACAAAGGAAGACACACAGAATATTTTGAAGTGCTAAACAGGCTACATTGAGTCGAAATAAACTGAAACTAGGAGCCTTTCATGGAGTCGTTGCCTGGCAGATCATCTTCATCATGGTAGATGTTCTCCGACATCTGCCATATTTGAAGTATGTTATCCTCCGCCACGCTAGCAACAACCCAGTCTTCACAAGGGTTCCATGAGAAATCGGATACTTTACTCGTGTGCCCGCCATGAATGAATACGAGCTCTGGTGGTCCGTCCTCAGCATCCTCCGATGACTGCTCTTCATTAATCCTGTCAAGGCATGAGTAACCACATCAGCATGCATCATCATGATGAAACCATCTTTTGCTCGATCGAGGGAGAAGCATGGAACTGTTAACGAGAAATATACCTGCTGAGATCCCAGACCATCAGTCTCCTACCAAGACAACACGAAGCTAAGATGGTTTCGTTCTTTGGGTTCCATCCGACCTGAAAAACCTCCTCCCTGCAGAGCGATTGCAGCAGGTTTAAGCAAACAACATACTTTGGCCACACTTCTATCAAGGCAATTTTTTTTTCGAACATGGATATACAGTAATTATATCTCTTTTGATTGTAAAACCATAGGCATAAGAGCTGCTTACTTGTGAGAATCAAATGTATGTAGTGCAGTAGAAATCCTTCGCATGTCAAATAACTTAACGGTCTTATCAGTAGAACCGGTCGCCAGAACCCACTCGTTAAAAGGATTGAAAGCCAAACAGTTTACCTATAAAAACGCCGTTGAAAATACACAGTTGAAGACTACAATTACCAGATCAAAAGCAGCTGAATTGATCAGCTGAACTATGTAAATTAAAGTATACGTTTGTCCAAAAATAGGATCACATCACATCGATAAGTAGTTTGTGGTAAGAGGTGGAGAATTTGAATACCCTAATACTCTAAACATGTTCCATGTACAGTAATAACTTGGATCATAAAAATAGTAATTCAAAACTCTAGTTTGTTCTTTAGTTTAATCAGTATGCTAATCACGAAACCAACCTCGCCTTGATGGGCAAGTACAGATTGTATTGGCTTGTTGACTGAGGGAGAACGGAGATCCCATATATGCAGATGCTGGTCATCTCCAACCGAACCAAACAGATATTCGTGCCTGAGGTGCCATGCCACATCTTCAACAACACCTTCATGAATCTGCTTATGAACGATCAAATTAAAGATTCCAAATAAAAGTTAGTGGTGCTGATTATGGCCAAGAACATAAAACTTAAGCTTCGATTCTGTTTGAATACCTTAAATATTTGCATAGCATCTAGAGCGTTATTCTTCGGAGTTGCATTTATATCCCACAAACATATTTGGGCATCATCCGAACCACTCAAAAGATGACCATCCTTGAACTGACTCCACGATAAACCATACCCTTCAGAGTTGTGGCCCCTTAGCCTCAAATCAGGGTTACACGTACCGTCTAGGGGAGGCTTGGATGGATGTTTGCTATAGTCGAAAACATAAACTTCCGCACCAACAGTCTTGGTAGCAATAATAAATGGATTTTGGGGCATGTAACGGGCCCGATTGACCTCCCCGTCGTGATTTATTTGCTGGATAATTTGAACCTGCAAAAAGGATTAAAACAAGTACAGACTTAAATCATAGTAAGTTGCATGTAAAAATTGCTGCATTTAAATTAAACTTTAACTACGACCTAAATCACTACCTGGAGATATTAGCACACCAAATTAAGATTGTTATTTATATTTTACTGAACAATTAAAAGAGTTACACAAACACACAAAAAAGAGATGCACAGTCTACAACAGCAAGAAATCAAGGCTCTTAAATGATCGAGTTTTTAAGGACTCTTACATTCTCGAATCTCATCTTAGCTTCCTCAATTCCAACCAAAAAAAATTAAGATCCAGAAAAACAAAATCCACAATTAATTCCCCAAACCCCATCAAATGGAAGTCCAATCATCAGAGCACAAAGTACAACAGCATTTCCCCCAATTCAATAAACGAAAATAGAGAAATTAAAAGAGGCACCTTGCCACTGGCGCAACCAAATCCACCGAATTCAGACCGTTCGTCCTCGTAATGGCGGGCATCGTTCTCCGAGTCCTCGAGAGGCAGCTGGATCCTGGCGAGCATGAGGTAATTGGGCTCATCCTCGGAGGTGTGGGTACCGAGAATCATCTTCTGGGCGGAGTAGTCCTTGCCCGGCGGCTCCTCCAGGTCGGGCAGCCATTCCACGGTCAGCGACGGCCACTCGAGTGCGTGAGTGACGACCAAATCGTAGAGGAACGGTGTGTTCTTCTTCCAAATCTTGTACTCCTCGTTCACCAGCCGCTCCTCTATCTCCCCCCTCATCTCGTCGTCGTCTTTCTCCATTTTCACTTCAAATTTCTTCGCGGACTACGGCGAATTGCGCGGATTTGTGATTCACTTCGTGCTCTACTGCAGTTATCGGAGGAATTCTGGTTTGAATTTTACCCGGGTGCGGATGGTTTTGGGGGAGAATTGGAGGGAATTGGATTTCTCAACTCTTTTTTGGGCTATTTTGGTTTTGGTTGGGCCCTATTTTGGGCTATTCTGAAAGGCGATAGCATTTTCAATTTTAAAGAGTAAATTGTTCGGCCCTCTTATTAATTCTAGTACTCTTTCCGTCCACAAAAAATAGTCTCATTTATAAACGACACGAGTTTTAATGATAAATTGGTAAAGTGAGAGAGGTATGAAAAATGTAAGTAAAGTATGAAAAAGAAATTTTCCACTTTTAGAAATGAGGCTATATTTTTGGACATCCCAAGATGACAAAATGAGACTATTAACCCGAAGGTTGGCCCGATATGAAGTTATTTTAAAAAAAATAAAAGTTAGATGAATAATAATTATTTTTAAATGTACGTGCAAAATATATTTCAATTAAGTAATTTTACGCACTGAATAAAATATAATTATGTACTCTATTAAATTGGATTGCATAATAGAAATGGTAGATAAAAATGGATGATATGAATATTTAAGTGAACGAATCACGGAGGTGTGGTCGTGTGGGTGTTGTTTCTTAAGTAAAAAATAATGAAAAAGTGGTACGAGGATCATAAATAGTACTCTCTCCGTTTTTCCATAGTTGAGTCATTTTTCCATTTTAGAAAGTTTTCTCAAAAGTTTTTCTCTATATAGTAATTTTTTTCTCTTTTATACTTTACTCTTTCTTACTTTATTCACTTTCTACTTTATTCTCTCTACTTTTTTCTCTCTCTTACTTTTTTATTTTTTTATTTAACACATTCAACATCTCTTAATTAAGAATTTTTAATGGCACGAGATGGGATTCCTTCCCTTTTCTTTTACTTTCTATTATTTGAAGATTTATTGTAGAAACTATTTTAAAAAATAAACTTAGTAGTCAAAGTTTTGTCATGCCCATGACGATCTTGAACAATATGTTCGTCTGTAATTTAAGATGTGTATAGTCTAATAATTTATCTGATATTACTAAACAAATAAAATTTCACTAACCAATATAATCATAAATTCATTTTCAACATGATCCACCAATTGTGTCGTTGTGATGAATCCAACCATTTCAAAGTCGCCATTGGTGTGTTGTTGGTGTTTTCAATGCCATGATATTAAAAAATGCCACTAAATTATCCAAATGTGATTATATTTATATACAGGTTGGCTTTAGATAGAAATTTGGACCAGTATAGTTGTCCAATACTCTACATTTTTTTCTTAACATAATAAATCCACTACTACAGTACTTATTTCCATACAATGATATACTATGTGATATTATCTTTATTAATTAAGAAGTTCATGAAATTTGATAAAAACACTGGAAGATTAAATTCATTTCTTCCAAGTTTTCATAAACATAACGTATTTTTTATTCTCGAGATGTCACAATATCTCTAAATATGGTGAGTGGATAATATTGAAGATCTCCGATATTATAACACGAAATTCATATTAAAAAATCAATAAAATGTAATTTTAAATTAATAAAATTCTGACTTGGTTGAATAAGATGATAGATACAAATCCCATCACCTTCAAAATCAATAAAGTAAATATTATAAATATTTTATCAATATACGGATTATAAAATTATGTAGAAAACAAGAGTAAAAATAGGGGGTATAAACTGATAATCATAACAATTAGCAAGAAACACTCGACTTCCTCAAAATACCAACGCATATAAACATACAAAAATCTCTTTCGTCAAATTTCCACAGATTTAATCTCTTCGAATCCATCACACATTGATGCGCAGTTAGAATAAGAGCGATAAATTAGGCGTTACTTGTTTTGTTTCTCTAGGAAATTCAATTAATCGGTTTAACATATTTTTTTACAGACTCTGAAACGACATACAATGACTTCGGCGGCGGCGAGTGTAGGGTTTTCATCAATCTAAAATCCAACAATTTTGAGGGTATAGATTTCCAGTTTCTCAATTACAATCCAGAAAAGTCCGCCTCACTATATTTTTAGTCATTGATATACATATATATACAAGGACTGTTTCTGATTTTTTGGGTATTTTGCGTGTTGCTGGATTGCTCAAACCCTAGGGATTATTTTGTGTTCAATTGCTGGATGGAATTTAGGGTACAGGTTTGATCATCTATGCTTATATCGCATTCTTTCTGAGGGATTGGGGTTAAATTTAGTGCGGTTTGTTAATTTACTTGCTGCTGAGATGCTTGGGTGTTGTTGGCTTGAATATTTTTCAGTTTCAAGGCCTATATAAGCTGTTACTCGAGCCTTTTTTCTGCAGTTGAGAGGTGTATAAGTTTGTTTTTTTTTTCTGACTGATTGAGTGGAACAGCTCTTGATTGACTAGTATATTGGATAGAGAAAAGGCCGAGTTCCCCGGATTGTGTGTGTCAGATTTAATTGAGTACATGTGTCCTTTCGGATTAAATTCATGATTTTTTGAATTCCTTGTTGGCATTCTTGCTGATGAGTACCAGAGAAGGCAATTAGGTAGTTAGGTGGAGATTAATCAAAAGGGATTTAAGGTGAAGGGAATTTATTAGCATAGAGATTAGTCCTAACTTTTTTGACAATGGCCGTTTGATTTTTGTCCGGGAGTTGTAGCCTGGTAATAACTGGCAGTGGGATCGAAATTGGATGCGTAGTCATTACGGAAGTAATGTTTAGTGCTAGTTATGGAAAAAAGTGAACCCACTTTTGTACCAGAATGGTTGAAAAATGCAAGTCCAAATGGTGCCAGCTCGGTATCAAATTCAGGTAATATCTTTGTTTTTGAGGTGATCTATTTTATCGAACATTTCAAGTCCTGCCTTTTTTTTGAGTTTCTGATGATTGTTTTGTCGTTTAGATGATCAAACCTCATTGAAGCTTGCAAGAAATAAGTCATTTGTGAATAGTAATGGTCGTGATTTTGGACGATCTTTTAGTTCTGACAGAACTACCTCTTCATATTTTCGCCGAAGTTCTAGTAGTAATGGTTCTGGTCATCTGGGGTCGCATAGTGGTTTTGGCAAGCAACATAATAGGGATTGGGCGAGGAGTACATATCATTTTCGTGATAGGAAAAACTCACTCATGGGAGACCGGTGGCGGCGGGACTCATCAGATAGATCAGGAGCCACCTTGTTAAGTACATATGAGAGGGATGGGTTCAGGCGTTCTCATTCAATGGTTTCTAGAAACAATGTAGATACATGGCACAGGAAGGCTATAACTGATTCAAGCACTAGTTTTGGAACTAAGGCTGAAGAAAGAACAGTTATGCCTGAGGTTGGAAGAGTCCCATCACCTAGTTTGAGTTCTGCAATTCAGGGCTTACCTTTAGGCTCCTCCTCAACTGTTGTCAGTGGTGAGAAATGGACTTCGGCTTTGGCTGAAGTTCCTGTTCTAGTTGGAAGTAATAGTAATGGCATCTCTCCCATGTGGCAGGAAGCTACACCAAGTTCTACATTTGTGGCTTTGGGCTCAAGCACCAGTCTCAATATGGCAGAAGCAGTAGCTCAGGCTCCTAATCGTGGTCAAACTACTCCATCGGTGGGTTTATTGTCTTTATATTAAGTTTTTGTGTATATTTGCTCATAGGATGATACCCAAATGTTATTTTGTGCAGTTATCTGTGGAAACTCAGAGACTTGAAGAACTCGCTATCAAACAAGCTAGGCAATTAATTCCTGTGATGCCGTCAACGCCTAAATCTTTGGTGAGACATTTAAGAGATGATCTGCCTTTTATCATTAATGTGCTTTGAAGAATTGCTAGATCAATTTGGAAGAGTGCTACTGTTTATTAGTTCGATATAACTGGTGTCTTTTTTAAAGTTGTGTAAAATCAATAGAATAATATAATAAAATTCTTGTTGAGGATTGTCCAGAGGCCAGAATCAAAGTCAGATCTTCATAAAAAATAGAGGCTCCTACCTGCATGATTTAACTATTCAATATATCATATGTAAAGTATTATCTTGTGGATGCATATATGTGGTGCTCTTTTTTTTGAGTATGAGGCTAGTACTCTCTCTCTTTTGGTTTTGTCCAATGGCTAAATTTGTATTTTACTGAAGATCAAGGTATAATCTGTGGAGAGGCTGATAGTTGAGATATTATAAAGTTCAAGAGTGATAGAATAATAAATAGATCCTGTTTTATGGAATTAATGATGATTTTTGAATGCATAGAATGGTTTCATGTCTTCATGACCACTTTGTATTATTTAGTGTTGAATCTTATTTTATCAAATTATTTAGTTGAGTGGCTAATGCTGCGACAGTTGATATTGCATATTCTAAAAGAGGGAATGTCCAATATTTTTCTTCCACTTCTCTAATAACGTGTGTTGGGGACTGGTGAGAATGTTTGTACCAATTGTTTAACTGTTTGGGCCCTTGATTTGCAGACTGATATTTGTGGTAGGGATGAATTGGACAGTGTCCGTCATTTGTATCATTTGTCACCATACTTGTTGATTACCATTTGTATCATTTGCCACCATACTTGTTGATTACCATTTGTATCATTTGCCACCATACTTGTTGATTATTCCATGATTTGAGCCGAATTGCAAAAGTTTGTTACTACAATTTTTACTTCATTGAAAATGAGTTGTGTGAAAAAGATTACTTCCGGTTATTGATGTCAAATTGTCAATTGTAACTAAGCTGTTATATGCACAGGCCTGGAGTTCTTCAGATAAACAGAAACATAAGGTTGTTGGGCCTGTGAAAGGTGATGTTTTAAAAGCATCAAATGCGGGGAAGCTCCACATTCTCAAGTCAGTGCATGAAAAGAATGGCACTGCTCCTGCTATGAAGGATGCCTTGGGCCCAACAAGAAGTAGCAAACTTGTGAGTTCTACACTTGCTGCTCCTGCTGTTTCTGGATCCACAGTAACTAGGGGTTCAACAAACAACCCAGTCAACGCCCGCAAGCCTTTATTTACTGTGCTGGAGAAGAAACCCACTTCCCAAACTCAGAGCCGAAAGGCATTTTTCAACTCAATGAGGAAGAAATCTGTGGAGGATTCTTCTTCTACTGCTGATTCGCCAACAGCAAACTCCTCATCCATGCAGGAGATTAGTAATGCAATTTCACCATCCTCTTCTGATAAGGATGTTGTGTGTGCTAATGCTTCTCAGGCTGGTGAAACTTCCTTAGATGAAAGCTTAGGTGCGGAGAACTTGTCGGAGATCACAGGTGACAGAGAGGAAAAGGATGATGCTTGTCATGTGCACCCTAGCTTGGACCTTATATTCCCAGTGGAGAAAGAGACTGCACTCTTACGTTCTTTGGGATGGGAGGAAAATGCCGAGGATGATGAGGGTGGTCTTACTGAAGAAGAAATCAGTGCTTTCATTAAGGATATTACCAAGGTATGCAATGCCTCTGAAGTGAACTTATTTTCGTCCTCTATTCATATCGAATATTTTTTTTATTACTTGTATCTGTTACTGAAATAATTGTTACTTCTATGTTGAACAGCACATCAGTTCAAATCCATCCTACAAAATCTTGAAAGTAGCACTGCCAAAAACCTTTCTGTTTAACTCGCATATTGGGGGCATTTCTGCTGGATTGAGTTCTTCCGACACTAAGCTGGAATCTTGAGGTGCTGGTTTCTACTTAGATCTTTGTTTTGTGGAGGCCCTTTTTCTTTCTTGCTTCGATTGTGGAAAAAGTACGGTGCTGGCGACACAATGTAGAGTGCGTTTGTAGTTTTGGTGTTTCGTGGAAGTCGGATAGGAATAATCTACTGATGATTATTGATTCTAGTGACCGTTGCTCTTTTGGTGGGGATTAGAGTTTTTCATAAGGTCAAAAAAAGATTTTAGTGAAGAGAATAGAAATACTTGCATTGGTCTTAACAGTGTTTGCCTTATGCAAAATAGGGTAATATTTTGAACAATTGATATATTATTTCTTTTGTTTGGGGGAAAAATGAATCTTCTCCCGGTTTATACATTTTTCTTGATTTTCTCATGATTTGATTATATATTTTTTAATTTTGTTTATAACCTCATCAACAGTCAGCAGCTGCTTCTCTGCTTAAGGCATGGAGTTTCTAATTGAAATGATTGTTTAAAAATATGTGACCGCTCAGAAATTATTTAGCCCATTTCCACGGTTTATGTAGTATAATTTTTTCTGTGAGATATTGATTATACTATGATAATCTTTTACACAAACAGTAGCATAGAATAATTGTAATGCAATCATACTCCTATAATATTGATAAACTTCTCATTTCAAGACTTTGGGCCGACCACAAAGTTTGATATACTCATTAGTCATACAATTTGTAAGTTATAACACATGTATATAATTTGTTAATTAGACCAGAACCATATATCATGTTTTTTAATTGTTAAATAGAACATTAAAATGAGAGAAAACCTTGTCCCAAATTTCTAAATAGAAAAAAAATCGCAAGAGCTTAAGTACCTTATATTTTTTTATTGCATACACTCATAAGAGACTAATCTTAGAGCATCCGCATTGGTGATCGCTGGGACGGACGGCGTCCGTGCCGCTGGCGCGGCAACGCGCTGTCCGCTGCTGCCCGATGCATCGAGCACGTCCGTGCCGCTGAGTAGGCTGGTGTGGCGCGACGGGATTGGCCAACGGCATAGCCGTTGGCATTTTCAATTTTTTTTAAAAATATGAATTTAATTTAAAAAATCATTTTTAAATTTAAAAAAATATTTTCCCACTTCCCAATAAATTATATCCGTTTTCTCCTCACTTTTAATTTATTTTTCAATTTTTTTCTCCAAAATTCACATTTTCATCTATAAATACTCTCATTTCCACACAAAAAATTCCCACCACACTACACAATTCTCATCTAAATTCTCTCATCAATTCTTGATATTTCACTCTTACAAAAAAAATGTCCGGCTCCGGCGATCACCCCTCCGACTCCCGCAGTTGGAACCACGAATGGTTCGGCTCACAACCATTCTCTAGTCCGGAAACGCAATTCTCGGCCCCTCCTCAAACCCAAGGTTCTCAAATTCCGGGTGGCTACCGGCCTTACCCGGTGGACGACCAAGATGCCCCCGATGGGCGATACGGGTGGGCACCCGAACCCGGATCGGGAGGGAGCGGCGACACTCAAACTCCTCCTATTCCTACTCCTACTCCTACTCATACTCCTCGTGGTGTTCGTGTTTAGGGTCATGGCGGTGACACTCACGTCCGCACCCCGTACACTCTGGGGGAGATGGATCAATTATTCAAAGCCTATTTGATAATCTCTGAAGATCCGGAGGTTGACACGAACCAAAACAGGGATAGGTTTGGTGGCGCGTCTCTCGCCGGTACAATGCAATGAGAGTATGGTGAGTAGTGTCATCTTTAGAGCCAACGAAGAAATCCAAAAGTTCAATGGGTATTACCTTCAGGAAGAGCGGTCGGCGGGGAGCGGCAGAAGCGAGCTCGACATCATCAGTGCCGCCTTGGCGACCTACCAATCCCAATATTACAAACCATTCAAGTACCTCAACGCTTGGCAGGAGGTGCGCATGTGCATCTGAAGTATAAGGAAGGCATATCATCATCCTCCACCTCTTCCAGCAAACGGCCGAGGTCAGTATCCCTATCCGACGCCGGCGAGGATGAGGTGGCTAGCCAGCTTGCCGGAGCTAACTTGGGTAGCCCCGACGCTGGCCCGAGTAGTTCCCAACGCCGGCCGCAAAGAAGGAAACATGCGACGGCCAACCGCCGTCGCGCCGCTCCCGCTCGCTTTGTGCCACCTCAACCCCCCACCAACTCGTTGTGGACCCTCTTGGCTCAACTCAATATGGCCGAGACGTCTCACATGTCTCCCGAGCAACTTGAAGCGCATCGGGCAATGATACGAGGTCTCCGACAAACATTGGGGATTGGGCCGGAGAACTAGTCTTCCACGGGGGTATTTTTTAGCCTTTAATTATGTAATTTTTAATTTGTAGGATTTTAATTATGTATTTTTTATTTTTTAGGATTTTAATTATGTAATTTTTATTTTTTAAGATTTTAAGTTTGTAATTTTTATTTTTTAAGATTTAATTATGTAATTTTTATATTTTTTAAATTTATAATAGTAGTTCGAGTATTTTTAATGTATTTTTATATTGTAGAAATGCTTTTAGTAATGGAAGTATTTAAATTAAATAATAGAATGGTGGGATCCTTGAGTATGTCCTTGCGGAAGAGCATGGATGTGGGTTTTGTGCTCTTGGGGAAGAGTAGGGAGAAAAAAAAAATTAATAAAAGAGCATGGATGTGGATGCTCTTACGTTATATTGTCCCAAGATTCAGTATCAGACTCTATCTAAGAACAACTTTCGTAACGTAATCTTATGATCGAATCCATCAAATCGAACACCAACCTAGATGATTCCGGATCGGTGGTGAATCATATTAAAATGCCCACATAGATTATATATCTAAATAAATGTAGCTGCATATTATTTCATAGAACTAAGGTGACTTAGTTAGGTGGTAGAGGTAAGTTAGGTCTTTGGCCAAAGCTAACAACAAAAGGCTTTACCGCAATTTTCAACTTAGCATTATGGACCTCTCTCACAATAGGCTCATATTGAAATTTATGATGATCTTAGATTTAATTAATACTGTTGTTAACCATTTAATCAAGGACTAATCACAGTTCTCAATCTGTTTCAACGTATAATTACAAATAAACCCCAAAAATATCAATTATACAGTGATGTGTAGATTTTATGTCATGTTGATTTAATTTTTGTGGAATAATTAACGTCACTTCCTGTTGACAAAATTCAACCAAAAAAACTCAAAATCTTCGAGCTTCTATTACTAAGAAGAAAAATTCGAACCCTAGTGTCATTATTACTATAGAAATTTTTGAATACTCTAAGATCGGTATAGAGTAGTTCTATATACTAGTATTCTTTGTATTTTTCTTGTACTACTACTGATTATTGTTTGTTACATATATATTGATATTCACAATATTTTATAATGGAAATATATATTTAAATGTATATTCATTAAATAATATTATAGACTATAGCTGGATTAGACCTATGGGATTAATGGAATGGGTCAACCGTTGATTGGTAGTATGTTACTACTCCAATAGTCCAATAGAAGTTGGAATTTTTTTTGTCTCATTCTTATTTAGAGAAAATAAATCTAGATGCCATCATTCAATTGATCAAATTGTTTTGACTACTCAATCTTTCTAACATTGTTTAAGAAGTTTATATAAAATTATAAATACTACACGTATGGCTATTCAGTTAGATATTTTCGTTGACCATCTATCATATTTGTATAAACCAGGATAAATCATTTCATTAAATTGAAATAAATTAATTAACTAATCACTATAAAGAGAAAAATCCCAAGTAAAATCCACATAATTTTGTGACGAGAAAACGGGTATCCCAATTATTCGATGTGGATAGCCGGACCCGATCAATCAAGTAACTGAAAACCAGAAATTTGGAAATATTTTTTGATTTTATATCAACTTTTGTTTTGACGATTTTTTTTATATTTTTATTAAGTTAAATTTTCCATAAACATTTTAAGATTTGATCAAAGCAAAAGTAGTTTAACGAATCAACTATAAAAATTGTATGGAGTAATATTTTTATGGGAGAAATAACCAGAGATTATTGAAATATTTGAATTAAATTATTTAAGATGCTATATCCACCCCTTTTCATGGTTACAGTCGTTTGTGTCTCGGTTCAAAAATTACTATTTAGGACATGTTTGAAATGGTCCTTACTCGTCCCAAAAAGTCTACTAATATTTAAAACCAGGTAAACCGGATATTTGGATAGTACCAAATCTTGCGCCCGAACCTGTAATGCGGGTATCGGGTACCCAATATCCGAAACATATCGGGTCATGTGCCGATGTGCGGGTATACCCGATACCTAATCATCCGTTTTCCACCCCTACCAAAAATGATGTCTTTGGTATGTACATAGTAATTATTTCTCTTTATTTAACTTTAGTTTGCTTGTGATAAATCGAAGATATAAATCTGCAATTAGAAGGCCTCATTAGAGTCCACCAACCTACCACGATATACATGCTAGAGGGTAGGTTAGGAGGTCAAGTATGAGGAAATTAAAGTCTAATTCAACTCTTTGGTCTAATAATCTTTTCTTATTCTTTCATTGTTATCATCCCAAACCTTACAAATAGAACGTCTATATACATTTGATTTCGTGGCTGCAAATTCATTATTGCTTTTGAAAAAAGTATGATTTCAATCAAGTAGTAGAGCCCTAGTAGGGCGTGTTAGTTCATGCCAACTTAATGAGTTGTAAGTAAACCCAATTAATTAAGCAAGATTTAGATAAGTAATAATATAGGTCTTAAATTCTTATTTAACTATCAAAACACTTCGACATTTAAACTGGCCCTGCATGATTAATTAATATTTATTTTTCATACTATACTAAATCACTACTCAAATTCGGGTAAGTTCATACATAATTTTGAATATGATTATTGATTCTTTAATTAATTCGAGAACTAGGTGTTTTGGGTCCAATTGGATTGGGATGGGATCACTATTATTTGAAACTATACACTTTCAAGATTTAATAAAATCGAGATGTGAATTATAAAGAAGACGAGATCCCATATTAAAAATTGGAACCTCGGTCAAACAGATCGAATCGAAACTAATTTCTACATATTATAATCAAATAGTTAATGAATCGATGTTTAAAGTTCAATTTAATGCAACGATCCCTAAATCACTCAAATATTATTAAATAATAATGCAGCTTCCCCAAAAAACTATGTGCTATTTTTATATATAGTTAGACGGTTATTTAAATTTTAAATAATTGGAAAATCAAGTTGAAAGAATTAGTGGAAGCGACACTTGCTTTACACAAGTCAACGCTGCACTTTTAAGTCAATCCGTAACTCAACTAATCAGATCTAGCCACGTGTCTATGGTATTTACTAAATTTCTAATTGATTTTTTTTTGTTTTTCATTTTTTTAATGAAAGAAATACTACTACTAATTTATATTTGTTTATATTTATTGATGCAACTAAAATAAAATAATTAAAAATAACATTAGAAGTGGAAAATCAATTCCATTTAACACTTTTAATGATTTTGTCGTCGTCACTTTCCATCAATACTGGATAGATTAATATATTGCATAGTCATAAGTCATAACAAACATTATGAAATTAAATCGATAATGATAATCACTCTTTTTCTATAAAAAAAATTTATATAATGCTCCTAACGATTTCCTATGAAATTTGGTTACAAGTTTTCAATAATAGAAGTTCTTTGTACAGTATTATTCATTGATTAAAATAAACAATATTAGTAAATTAAGTCTCAATTGTGATTACTCATAGACTAATTTCAAGATCTACATATGCATTTATAACTCTAGCGTGAAGAAAGAAGCATGCAATAAATTAAATTTAAATTGTGTGAATGTGAGAAGCTAATCGAATTTAATTATTTAATCAAGTTGAAATCATTCAGAAGTAATGGAGAGTTGATGAATATAATATGTGTAAAATATATTTGGGACATTGAGAATTTCAACAAGAAAGAGTGGAAATTGGAAAGAGGTTGGAGGGTCTTCCAGTTGACTATTTCCAGATCTGATCCTAATTATTCTGTTTATACTAAATATATATAGTATTTCGTACTCGTCTTATATTAATGTGTCATACACAATTTTTATATGTACATAATACCCAAATCTCATTTTCCTCCGTTTTATTATTAATAGAGATGTTTCCTTTTGGTAGTGAATGTTCAATAAGTATTACATTAAATAAAGAGAATAAAATAGAAGAGAAATCAAGAGAAAATAAATATGAGATGAAATGTCCTAAAAAAATGTATAACTTTATTAAAAGTTAAAACAGAACGAAAGAGTATAACAATATTTTCAAGAGGGCAACAAAAGGATCTATATTAACCAACGGGTTGCAGCGCAGTTGGCAGCGCGGAGGTGTGGTGACCTTGAGGTCTCGGGTTCAAACCCCGCCACCCGCTGGGAGACTTTCGGCCTTAATCCGCAAACCCGGTCGAGCAGGATTAGTCGGATTCCGCCAAAGGCGGGTTTGGTACACCTGTGGTAAAAAAAAAAATTCCCCGACTTTCTCTTGCAAATTAAATCATAAATTGACTATGCTACTGTAACATTCCTATGATTATTTAACACTTGTTTAACGAAATGATACATACGTGGCGCTGAAACATAGCCTCAATCCCGCTTCCACGCCAACGAGAGTTACAAACCACAGTTGTGCGTCGAAAAAAATCCAACTTCCAAATTTTCGATACAAGTATAGTTTAATTTGCATGATTTGAATTGGATCGTTATTGAATTGACCAGAAGCCTAACTGAAATTATGATAATTTTCCCTTTCTAAAAAATTGGACACTTATAATTTGGCTTCACCTAAATATGGGGACATTTTATTGATTACTATAGGAGTAATTAACAAGAAAAAAAAGATTAAAGTCAAAAATTAGATGCGTGTTAATTGCATTTTCTAATTATTCTTCTATTCATCACTACTACTTAACGACGAGATAATTGACTTCTGCGCCTCAAATGCAGCACCATTATCTAGACAGAGAAACTCCATAAATCCTTCCTCATCATCTCCATGTCAAGAGAAGAAGGAGAAGAAGAGATCAGCGCCGCAGCAATGGAACCTGATCTCTCGCTCAAGCTCGATGCACAGGAGCAACAACAACAGCAAAACAAACTCGACGAATCTCCATCGTCAAATACTCAAACACCTGGTGATCGCGCTCCAGATCAAAATTCCGATCATGGATCCAACACGCAAGAGGTATAATCGCAAATTCGTTCGATCGATCGATCGAGAGAGAGAGAGAGAGAGATAGAGAGATGAAATCATGTCGATATATGAGCTAATTTAACAGTGTGGAATTCGATCCAGCTTACAGTTCTGCAGATGAAGATGAATCGCGTGAAAGAGGAGAACAAACAGTTGCGAAACGCAGTGGAGAAGAATATGAAGGATTACACTGATCTGCAGACGAAATTCTCTATGATTCAGCCAAATATCGGAAACAAGGTGAATTGAAACACGATTTGTAGCGAGAAATCAATTCATGTTGTTTACCATTTTTTTTCTCGAAAATAGCTCTCTTAATTTTTTTCAAATTGATTTAGGATCCCGATATGATTTACTCGATGAACGAGAATCACAAAAACGACGACGTCCGGAGATCGCCGTCGGAGGAGGAGGGCGCGGGAAACGACGGACTGCGGCTGTCACTGCGGGTGGCGAGCAGTTGCAGTGAGGGCGGCGAGGCAGCGGAGAAAAGGGAGGAGGCTATGACGGCGTTCAAGCCAGCTCAAAATCAGATGCATAGCAATAACATGACTGGAATTATGAATCATATCAATTCTCCACCAAATAAACGAGCTAGGGTTTCTGTCAGGGCAAGATGTGATTCAGCTACTGTTAGTTCACTTTTTTTTTCCTTATGATTAATCGAATATTAATTTCATATTAACTAGTTGAAATTGATTTCATATGAATTGATCAGATGAGTGACGGATGTCAATGGAGAAAATATGGCCAGAAGATTGCTAAAGGAAACCCTTGCCCTCGAGCCTACTATCGTTGCACTGTGGCTCCGGGGTGCCCCGTGAGAAAACAGGTAGTATAATTTTCGCCATTAAATATCTCATTTTGTAAAAATTTCGGAATGTGTGTTATTACATTTTCTATTTCATTTTTTATTATATTTAATAAGTAAATTCTACATTAGTATCGCATTTCATTAGTATAATGGCATGCACCATTATATCAATTTGATGAAATGATATTAATATCATTATTATTTTCATTGTGGTTAAGCTCTTAGTATGAATTAACATGAATGAACATCTATGCCTTAGACAAACTTTGTCGAGGCTTCATTAATTAATTATTCTATTCATAATTAAAAATTATAAGAATGATAATATTGTTGTTGGTTTTACAACTTCGATGAGATGGTTTGATTTATAACTATTTGTGATCACTTGTAATATGATCAAACTTATGAGCTATAATTACATACACTAATTGTGTTCAATTGAGGTAATTGTTTATATTACTATAGCACATTGATTGTAACTATGTGTAATTAATACATTAAACTATCTTACGAGCAGGTCCAAAGATGTTTAGAGGATAAGTCGATACTGATCACAACGTACGAAGGCACACACAACCATCCCCTTCCTGTAGGTGCAACCGCGATGGCATCAACAACATCAGCAGCGTCGCCATACATGATGTTCGACGCAAACAATCCCTTCCACAACTCCGAACTACTCCATCCAACCTCAAACCAACAACATTCCCTTTATTACAACAACATCAATAGCCCTCTAGTCATAAATCCTCCTTCACCATTCATACCAAACCTAAGACCCCTAAACCCTAATTACTATGAAGGGCATTGTTTTGGACCTCACCAACAACAACCCTTGCTCTTCAAACTCCATGGCCCAATTAGGGTATTCTTTGATCCCTAAACCACCAAACTTCAATGGAGAAACACTTGCTAACCACCTTTTCCCTCGCCCCAATGGGTTGTTACAAGACCAAGATCGAGGGGATTTGGACCAAACGATGTCGTTGTCTGAAAATGTGAGTGCAATAACTTCTGATCCTAAGTTTAGGGTTGCTGTTGCAGCTGCAATTGCCTCACTCATAAATAAAGAGAGCCAAACAGTCCCTAAAGATGGGGAGAGCGGTGGAGATAAGAGTTGGATTCTTGAATCAAGCAGTAACCCTATCCATCAATCACCAACTGAATAATTTATATATATTAAATTAAATACATTAATGTATTAATTCCTGGAGAATTAATTAATGTAAATTTAGATGACAGGTTTTATCTATATTTTTGTAGTAATTGGTTTTATCTCAATCTAGAGGATTTGATTACATTATATATATATATATATATATACTGAACATTAAATTCTGTTATGTTTTTCTGGGATTTATAATATTTCTGTGAGCTGGAGGTTCCATGTGAGGCCTTGACTGTTGTAAAAATCAAGAAATTGTTTAAGAACTTGGTCCATATTTTTCTTGTTAATTTTCCTAGAAATTTGGATCTGATCCTAATTTTAATTTCTGATACTTTTAATGTCACTTTACTTGGAACATGAGTAGGGATGAATTATCTTGCACATGCATCATTTTTAATTTCGCAATTTCCCATCTTGCTTTTGATCCTTTCTTATTTTTGTTTTCTAGAATTATACATGAAATATACTCCATATAATAGTAAATAATTAATTACGATGTTGATTTATAATTTTAAGAGCTATATATTTTTCTAAAATATTATGTGGGCAATTTCAAAGGAAAGTAATTAGCCTATATATGCGCTGCTCAATTGGCTAATTAATGCGACGTCCTTTGATAAATTAGCAGTAACATGTAATTAATCATCGACGTGTTAATAAAGGTTTAATAGTGTTAAGATACAATTAGTATACTAGCTAGTGGACTTAGAGCGCGTTTTAGCAATTCAGTAAGCTGTTTAAAACAATCAATAAAAATATTTTAAAGCTTATTACAAACACATCGATCATGACACCTCCATAAATTCAAGAATTAAAAAAATTAAGTAATTTGATACTATTAAAATGAAAAAATTAATTAAAATTTAGAGTTCTTCAGGTTAAAGCATTGTAATAAAAACTTTGCAATATTTAAATTTTGTTTAAGCTCGATAATCTGTAAACTGATCAGACCCCTATCAAGATATAGCGATTTCGAAAATACTCATTCTGTAACAAGATTGTAATTATTAGTATTATTTTGATGGTTATAACTGTTAGAGCACTCACAACCGTGCTCTTGCCAGCGGCACGGTTGTGGGCCCGGGCGGTACTATTCATGCCTGCTCTCTGGCAAGAGCACAACACCTACAAATGTGCTCTTCCGCAAGGACGAGCACAATTAATATAAAATTCAATTACACAAAAACATTTTCATAATACTAAAATTCATTAAAAAAACCACAATAAAAATTACAAATTACAAATAAAATAAAAAGACATAATTAAAATCCTAAAAATTAAAAATTACATAATTAAAATACTAAAAATTAAAAATTACATAATTAAACTCCTAAAAATTAAAAATTACATAATTATTGGCTAATATTACCCGAGGAAGACTACGCATCCGGCGGCACCAACCCCAATTGTTTTTGGAGACCCAATATCATGGACTCGTGCGTTTGAAGTTGCGTGGGGGTCATAGTTGACCTATCGGCCATATTGAGTTGGGCCAAAAGGGTTCACAACGAGTTGTTCGGGGGTGGAGGTGGAACATAGGGTGCGGGTTCGGGAGCGGGGGCAGATGGAGTCGCGGCGCGACGGCGTTCGGCCGCCGCCTTCTTCCTTCCTTGCGGTCGTAAAAGTGTGTATTTTTGGGGTAAAAAAAATGAAAAAAAAATTAAAAAGGTGTAAAAAACGGTTATAAACGGATATATTTTTTTGGGGAAGTGAATTTTTTTTTTTATTTTTTATCGGTTTTTTAATTAAAAAACTGATTTTTAAAAAAAAATAAAATTTTTTTAAACTCAACGCCGTGCCAGCGGCGCGGCTGCAGCGGCGGCGGTCCTTCGCCTTGCCAACGGCGCGGACGGCGGTGGCGACTTTCGCCACCGCTGCGGATGCTCTTACTATTTGATACTTCCTCAGTTTCACAAATCACAGCGGTTTTCATGGATTTTATGAACTAAATTAAACACACTGTTAATACTAATAATCTAGATACTTGATTTGGGCCTGAAATTTCGTAGCCCAATCTAGCATGTATCGTTTGGTCAGCCCAATTAATATTTAAAGAGGATCATACGAATTCAATTTATTAATTAAATAAAATTAGTACCATGAAACAAAGTACTTTGAGTTTTATTATTTCAATAAATTCAAATAATAATAGTATTGAATTTAAAGACCCCGAAACATGTACCATGTAAATATTTTAACTTATTTTATCAAGATAAAATATGATACTACTATATGTTTCCATATATTAAGTGCAAACATTTTTACTAAGATACAGTCAGAACTAAGTTTGATCGATTGATTTGCCATTGAGCCAAAGTAAATATGCAAGCTCTACCTCAATATATGGTAGAATACAGATTACAGAGTTTACCATATATTAGTTGTAAAACTAGATATATAAATTTCTAGAAATATATATAGGATATCAAGCATGGCTAAAGTAATACAGTAACATAACCGAAAACAAAACATAACTTGAAAAGATTTTGAGATCAAAACAAAGTCGCAAGACAGAAATTTTTAGGACGACACAAGTTGTTGCAAATGTAGACAAGAAGCAAACTGTCTCAGTAAAAGAAAAACTAAGAACTCGGATTCCTCCAAGATACTTCTTAGGCCTTGACCCGGTTGTAATACTTCTGCTTCTCTGAGGTTGTCTGGAACCGTCCATGTCCAAACTTGGACGAGGTGTCGATAAACTTGAGCTTGATGTCTTCCAGTGCAACACGAGAAGTCTGTTTCAGGAGGGATTGACGAAGGGTAACAACCCTCTTCTTGGGTCCAACAACTCCACCCTTGATCATCAGGTAATCATCCTTCACCACACCATAGTGAGGGAAGCCACCCATTGGAGTCACATCCTTCTCAGTCCTGCATAAATCCAGTTTCGAAAAAGGATTAGCTCCAAATAATTTATATTCAAATCAAATTCTCTCATTTTAAAGAATATTAATATCAATTTACCTGTCATACTCAGTACTGGCAGTGTGCTCTTCAGTTCCTGCCTTACCGAGCTTGTAGACCTTCTTGTTCAATTCAGTACGGTGATGGTACCCATTCTGACCAGCCCTAGCAACAGTGAAAGAAACTCTAGCAGGATGCCAAGCACCAATACAAGCAACCTTGCGCAGACCCCTATGGGTTTTGCGGGGAAGACGGGTGACACCCCAACGAGTGACAACACCTTCGTATCCTTTACCCTTGGTCACACCAATGATGTCGAGCATCTCATCCTTCTGGAAAACAGCATCCACAGGGACCTGCTTCTCGAAGAAGCCATAAGCAAAGTCTACCTTCTGGGCAATGGTCCCACCATTAACCTGAATCTCCATCAAGTGTGCCTTCTTTTGTTTCAGCCCCTTCATCTTTCTAATCTGCAGAGTGCAAACATCATGTAAGTACAAGATTAAGTGAATAAAAAGATCATACTATTGAATTTCGTAAGTTGAGGGAGCTAGAGACAGACCTGAGTGTGAGCCAAAACACGGATGACACAAGAGTATTTCTTCAGTTTCTCCAGCTGTGCCTGGATGTCCTTCTTACCCTCATCAGTCTCCAATTTCTTAGAGTACTTGGAGAAGGCCTTCTTCTTGGACTTGCACCAGTTCTTGTAGAACCTCCTCCTGATCTCCTCACTGAGATGCTGGGCCCAGACTGTGTTCAGGCAGCGAAGACCGCGTGGAGTCTTGACATACCCAACAACTCCAACAATAACCATGGGAGGTGTTTCAATGATGGTAACAGCCTCACATGTCTCCTTCTTGTGGAGCTCTGCATAATCATTTTCAAATTAGTCAAGAAATTGGATTTTTTAAACACTCGTGAAAAAAATGAAAGCAATTGACAAGTGATTGATACAGATTGTGCAGTTCACATCATGTAAATCAATGGATTTAGCCGATTAACAGTCCATACAAAGAAAAATATGAAATAAAGGAAATCCAAATGCAAGATGTATATACTTGATCCAGGTTTCTCCACATCTCGGACAATGTGGGTCATTCCAGCCTTGTATCCCAAGAAGGCAGTTAGCCTGCACGGCTTGGTTGGGTCATCCTTGGGGAAAGCCTTCACTGCAATTTCAAAGAAAATTCAATGAAAATCAGATATTGGACAAAAGACACACTAGATAAAGACATTCACAGAAAACGTTATATATTACTATGAAATCCATATACAACACACATTTGGTAAATCAGAAAATGGATAAGGGTGAGGTGAGACATTTTTTAATACCAGCGAAATACCAATTCACAAATCGTATCTAATGTAATCAAACATTTTAAACGAAATGCTTTACGAATGAACGATAACCATAAGAAATGACATACCCTTTCCCTTATGGCGAGCAGCCCTCTTCCTCGGCAGGAAACCGAGGGAACCGTGCCTTGGGTGCTCAAACTTCCTGTGCGACATTTTTCACTTCTTTTACCTGAAAAAGGGACAAATCATTCAGATTCAAAAAACATTTCAGCTATCATTCATCCAGTTCTTATAAAGACACAGCATTTACAACCATATCTGCTCAATTTATAACTTCTTTAATTAAATAAAAAAATCGTGTTTTATTTCGAGAATTAAGCATCGTGATTCAATCCAAACCTCTTAAAAAAACAGAACATAAAACTAATTGAGCAAATGGATAGTTTGCATCGCTTATCAAATTATTAAAAAAACGTTACTTTCAATTTTCACTAGAAGTGTAAACTGCATATCAGAAATCTGCGTCAAAATCATCATGAAAATGTAAAGACGAGATGCAAATCCTTGAGAGAGAATGGAAGCATGTGAATAGTACCTGAATGCTGCTGCTGCTGCTGCTGCTGCGATGGAGTGTGAGGCTCAGCCCTAAGCTAAAACCCTAATTCGATGGTATCTCTCTATTTATAGGCAGGTTAATTGTTTTTCAGCACAGTAAAGGTTGGGCTTGGACTGTTTGTTAATGGGCCAGATATAAATTGGTCTCATTTAATTGTAAGCCCAGTAGTTTAATTTTTGTTAAACAATTCTAATTGTTTTTTACCAAATAGAAAAATAAAAGAAAAGAAAGAAGGCTTTCTTCATCTGCTACTCCTTCCTCCAATTTTATTTGAAGATTCAATTTTGAGAATCAAGCTCTTCTAACCTTCGATTTTTGCAATCAGAGGTAAGAACTCTGTTCTTCTTTGTGCAAACTCACCTCATATGCTTAGTATTAAGGAGAATTGAATGAAATTTCAGAGTCTGGGGAAGGAGGGAAGGGGGGTCGAAACCTACCCTTTTAAAAATACTTGATACTTGATTAGTTGTGGAATTCTTCTAAATTGAAGTAAGAATTACTCCCAATAGATGAATTATGTATGAATAGGAAATAAGATCAAACTTTGGAGTGAGATTTAAGTTGGGATTTTGTTCGTATGCTTGAATCTGTCCATATTGACTTCTTTGACGTTTAATTTGAAGCTAATGCCGTTAATTGGGATTGAGTTTTAGTGAATGGGATTAAAGCTTTATGTTGAATATATGGGGACCGGAAATTTAGAAGAGTCCTATAACTTTGAAACTGATTTAATTGCTTAAATCGATCTGAATGTGTGTTGAGAGTAGTTGATTTGTTAGGGTTGTAGCAAAATGAGATTTTTTAGTGGAGTATGTGACAGTAAGCATGCATGATGAGTATGGGTACTTTGAGCTTCTAGCAGTTGAAATAAGAGTCTTGTTTTGATATAGGGATGACAACCCGACTCTCATTTAGAAATTTCATCATACAATGTTCTCTGCATTCTAACTGGTTGCGTTTTGATTGAGATGCGATTTCCTTGCAATTCAATGAATGTCTCCTTCAAAACTCTACTATGAAATTTAAAATGTCAATTCTAGGAAGACAATCGTATATATCATATCATCCTATCAAATTAAATTTCTTTAAACAAACATAGCATGTAACAACAGGCATCACCATTGCACCGGAGTGAGAGAAAGAGAGTAAGAGAGCTTCACCACCACCTGCTGCAGTGCTGCCGCCATTAATGGATTTCTCCACTCTGAATGAAGCACTGGCTTTCAAGTCCTATGACAAGGTCGCAGATATATGTGACAGTCTCATGTTCCAGGTAGTGTACAAGCATGCCTATTCTACCCTCCTATTCCCTGCTAAAACCTTAACTTTCTCGCATTACTGTTTTTCTTCTTTTTATCGATTGCAGGCTGCATCTGAGGGCGTCTCTTTTCAGGAAGACTGGCCTTATGCCATTCATCTCATCGGCCACATCTACATCAATGACATGTAATTTTTGTTCCCTGGTTAAATTTTATAGAATTTGCAGAGGAATTTATTGTAACTATATTGTTTCTGTTTGATTATGTTAATTTGGTTGCGTGGTATGGTGGTGGCGGCGGTGGCGATTGTGACTGCGATTGTGCTATTTGAACTATTACAGTAATAGCGCAAGGTTCTTGTGGAAGAAGATACCGTTGGCAGTGAAAGAGAGCCAGCCAGAAGTACCAGCCGCGTGGAAAATTGGGCAGAGGTTGTGGATCAAGGATTACGCCAGTGTTCATGAGGCTATTCGTGAGTTTATCTGGAGTCCACAGTGTCAGGGAATGATGGCAACTTTCTCAGGTGAGTCTGTGTGCGTTAACTTCCATTTGTATCAGTTAACTACATTACTATTCATGTTCTCGGCTACGTGTCTTAGTGAGAAGAATTAAGTGCATTGTGTTGGACCTGTTGGTGATTCCATTTACTCACTGTGGTACATTGAGTAGCACTGATATAGATTTATCAGAAACTTATGTGAATTGGATAATCGTCAACTTGATTGCTTTCTAGTGTTTCTTTTTTGTGTTGGATAATGGTAAAATGAGTATGGCTCTCAAACTTTTCAAGGAAATGGGTTGCTAAGACCAATATGATTAGCCATTGGCTGGCCTTAAATAACGACAACCTAGCAAGCAGGATAATGAATTAATATACCTCGTTAGATGACACTATATGGTAAACTACTTGCGGTTTTGATCGCCATTGTTCTGTTTGTCAATGATCAATTTGTATATACAGAACACACAATGCAAGGGGACTTTTCCTTGTGTTTAAACAGAGACTTCAATCTTGCACCAAGAGTCTAGTAATAGTGTAGGGGAGGTTTTAGAAACGCGAAGCACATTTTTGTATGGTTTTGATGCTGCAGCAACTATGATCACCGGAACATACCTTTTTATCAATGCTTATGTTGAAATTATTGCAGAAATGTACACCAAAAGGATGTTTGAACTGCTACAATCAGCTTATTCAACAATAAGCATTCAAGATACTGCTCGTTTCCTTGGAATGAATGAGGACGACGCAAAAAATTGTAAGCTCCATTCCTCGCTCAGGCAATCACATGTCTAACTTGCTGTTCACAAAGTGTTCTTTCGTTAATAGTGGGTGATTGCTCTCTCTTTGCAGATGTAGTGCAACACGGCTGGACTGTGGACCCCGCATCCCGGATGCTCACAGTGAAGAAGCAGACCGTTGTGAACGAACAGAAACTGGATCATAGTAAATTACAGCGGCTGACTGAGTATGTCTTTCACCTCGAGCACTGATGCACCGAGTCAGATGCATATTCATTTGGTTATTCGCATCGATGGAGCTTGAGCTTTCATATGTCTTTCTTTTTATAGACATAGATGTTTTAGAATCTCTTCCATTGATCTATGAGTATTGCCAATTTTTAGATAAGGTCGCAAATTAGTCCTAATAATCTTTTCAAGTGTAATTATATATGTCCAATATAATACACTAGTGGTCGAATTAGTTGTAATTATAATCTAGAATGCGTATTTTAACTATAATCCAACTTTATATTTATAACACTTATGTCTACAATATCACTAGTTCATTAGTGATTTTATAAAAAGAATCTTGTTTGGCAATAAGGAATCATGAGTAGAATTTGTTGTTTCATTTTCTTGTAGTAGAAATGTACCATACAAAAATTAAATAAGTGGGCTTAATTAAAAAGTGCAAACGAGATGAAGAACGTGATCAACGTGAATTTTATATGGGACCAAAAAACTCACCCAACACATACTATAAACGTGGGGAACAAAGACTATTTATTAATTTGATCATCGTTTCTTATAATCAACCATTTGATTGATCAAGTAACAACTTTTACGCCAAACCCATAAAATTAAATTATAACAAAACAAAAATGAACAAGATGATAAAACGGAGCCAGGCTACCAATTTAGTTACAATTTTGAATTACTCCTACAATTTTTATTTTTTGCAACAAAGGAAAGTTTGTGTACTCCATGTATTTTGTTTTTGTTTTTTTTATTATTTTGACCACAAGTGTTCTGAGTCTGCTTTTGGCGAAATCAGATTAATCCTGCTCAACCGAATTTGCGGATTAAGGCTGAGAGTCTCCCAGTGGGTTATGTTTTTTTTTTCTCATATCGAAGAAAACACATGTGTACTAGATGAAATGTTCTCTAGTGTAATTCAACATTTTGGTTATGGAAATAATTGTATGGTACAAACCTTATCCAGAATGAGGGATGACAATGGAGACATATGAAGAGACACACAAAATCTTATTCTTTTTGCATCAACCACAAAAATTTGATGAATACGTCTATTCGAGTACCATTCTTCTCTTTACTTTTTTTGCATTTTATTATTGGATTTAATCTTCATTGCTACATGGGCAAATTAATTTAGAAATAAATCACATTCACGATTAATATATATATATATATATATATATATATATATATATATATATATATATATACAAAATGCTTAAGCTGAACAGACGATGGTGAGCTAGAAATACAGAAGCACCTCAGAACCATTCTTAAACGTAGAACCATTCTTAAACGTAGAACAAATGCCAAACGGAGGTCGTTAGATCTTTTAATCCAATGGTGTTGATTTGCACAACAACTTCCCATTACAACCAAAACTATTATTAATGGGTGAATGCAGATAAGTGAAAAAATAAAGCATGCATGGACTCTTCTTCGTTTCATTCATTCTTCCATCAACATGTGAGTTTTTTCACATGTTGAGTCCGGAATGTCGTGAAAACATAGTCTAATATGTATGATTTTTAATCTTGACCGTCATTTTTTCCTCATCCAATGAATAAAATATGTAGAGTTCTAGGTTCTACACTTAAGAATGGTTCTATCTTTAACGCAACCCTATATATATATATATATATATATATATATATATATATATATATAAAATGCTTAAGCTGAACAGACGATGGTGAGCTAGAAATACAGAAGCACCTCAGAATGTAAATATTAGAAAAAATAGAAGTAAACGAGCAACACATGTTAAGATGTTATCCGTCAATCTACTTCCACTAGATGATAGTACTCTCATCGTAGGTTTAAACACAATTAGAAGCTCCAATGATAAACTCTTGTGCCTATCTATACATTTATAGCGTAGTATGTTTCTTTTTCAATTGAATAATGATTTGTGACAGATATTTATACTGTAACATGATCTTGTTCAAATGCAAGTGAGCGAATTGAGTACTACACTACTAATCTCTTTATGAATAGATAGTTCAAATATAACAATTGTATACTAGAAATCTATACACTACAATTTGATTTTTATTCCTACTCATTCATTTTGAAATGATAACCCATTAGTCATTTAATTTGTTGACTCATTTCATTATTGCCCTAATCCTAAGTCGTTTAATTATAAAGAATACTACATTTTTTTTTATAAATAATCATTATTGACAATGGATATTTTTGGGGGACATAATGGTCATTTAAACAAATAACGAAGTTGGAATAATAATTCTAGATTTCTAGGTCTAGAGGAATGAAGGTAATTCGACTTATTAGGGTTTTGAGAATTAGTCCATCTGATCTCCATTAAATGTCTAATAGTTTCTTATTTGGATGATTTCAATAAATATTTCATTTCATTTTTACTATTAAATGGATCTCACATTACATTAACTCAATCTACTTATGATTATTATAAAATTAATTCTCCACCCGTCCCACTCTAAGTGAAACATTTCTATTCCGGCGCCAAATTTTATGTAGCGTTGTTTGTGAGTTAAGTGGATAGAATAAAATAAGAGAGAGGAAAATAGTAGATAGAGTGATGTTCTATTTTTAAAAATGTGTCATTTAGAATGAGACATCTGAAAAAAAGAAAATGATCCACTTAGAGTGGGAGTGTAGGACGAAGGGAGTAATATATAAAAATGGAGTCTACATTCCATTAACTTTTTCGACCTACTTTTCTTAACAAAGTTAAACAATTTTTAAAAATTTACAACAGTTAAATATTGAATATTTAATGGGGACACGAGGGAGTAAGAAATTACAAAGTCGGATTTACTTAGATGATTTGATGCACATCTGAGTACAAAATAATTAATCAAGAGTCACCATACAAATAAATGTGCTGGTAACTAAGGATTAATTGACCAAGATCTATCCGATTTCCAATTGCATTGACTATATGTATGAAATATTTGTAATTTTCACACACAAATATATACATGCATTAGCTATAAGCATGAAACATTTGTAGTTTTCACACACAAATAAATGGCACATGCGACAATGAAGTTGTATACATTGGACTGTTGTCATGCGATACACAATTTAAAAATTTACGTTTTTAGAAAATTATTCAGAAGGGGACCATAAAACAACAATAAATAAAAATACAACATTTATATTTGAACCAACCATATATCAAATGAATAATATATTTAAATTAATTGCGTTATGCGTTAGGATTGTCGACTGTAACATTAGTTTGATATTATCCATTTTGGGTCAAGCCCGCATGGATTTGTTTTTGGGTCATTCCCAAAAGGCCTCAAACTAATTGAGGTTGGACAAGAATTATATACACCTTCCAACTTCCATCACTCATCCGATGTGGGATGGGTTTGTAACCCAACAAACCTCTCCTCAAACCGAGACCACATCGGGAATGCAGTCGACACGAACATGGGTCATTCCAGCCCTCGCCCCTGGGTCATCCAGGGCCCGACTCTAACCCGAGTCTTTCAGGGCCCGACCCTAACCGAGGCTCATCCAGGCCCGACCCAAAGCCACCTGGGCTATGATATCACTTGTTAGGATTGTCGACTGCAACATTAGTTTGATATTGTCCGCTTTGGGTCAAGCCCGCATGGATTTATTTTTTGGTCACTTCCAAAAGGCCTCAAACTAATTGGGGTTGGACAGAAATTATATACACCTTCCAACTTCCCTCACTCATCCGATGTAGGATGGGTTTGTAACCCAACAAACCTCCCCTCAAACCGAGACCACATCGGGAACATAGTCGACACGAACATGGGTCGTTCCAGCCCTGGCCCCTGGGTCATCCAGTGCCCGACTCTAACCCGAGTCTTTCAGTGTCCGACCCTACCGGGGCTCATCCAGGCCCGTCCCATAGCCACGTGGGCTCTGATACCACTTGTTAGGATTGTCGACTGCAACATTAGTTTGATATTGTCCGCTTTTGGTCAAGCCCGCACGGATGTGGGATGGATTTGTTGGGTTACAAACTTATCCCACATTGGATGAGTGAGGGAAGTTGAAAGGTGTATATAATTCCTGTTCAACCCCAACTAGGTTGAGGCCTTTTGGGAGTGATCAAAAAACAAATACGTGCAGACTTGATCCAAAACGGACAATATTAAACTAACGTTGCTGGCGACAATCCTAACATTATGTAAGGATTGAATGACCCACTGTCAACCATGAGTAACATTGTCAAACTCCATTAATCAATTCAACAATTCAGGGTAGTCACCACCGATCCTACGGTAGCTATGTCTCCTACCCCATCCTTGTGTATTTTGATTGAATTTTAATTTTTTAAAGAAACTATGATGGTCATATTAATGTTAAGTTAGAATTGCCGAATAATATGAGATCAGGTGATTAATTGAATGTCAAAAATCTATAATGGTCACATTTAATTTAAGTTAGAGCTACGAAACAATATGAGAAGTGAAATTCCGACCCTACAAATTCTATTTCTTGTACATGTCACTGGTTTTCACGGTCTTCAATGTATTGCACGCCGACGTAATGCTTGCGAAATTACACGATAGTTGTCTACTCGAATACTTGTCATAGTCTCACAACTAAGATGCGTGTTTTAACCCATACCTAATCAATATATCCCATGAGGTTTTCTCACAATATTTTTGTAGGCTAAACCCAACATATCATGTGTTAATCAATGTTTCAATTCAAATGTGATACTATTATAAGTTTATTCTGAAATCGTTTTTAAGACAAAGGTGGAGTTTAGAAATAACTAAACTTAATAGTCCCACAATGAATTGTCAAACCTTGCCTAAATTAAATCTTAATCACCAATATATTCTATAATGGAATTTGATATAATGGTTAGATATGCTATTCCATCGGTGCAAGTACAAAACCAAAAATTACTAAATCATAATCATACTTTAATGGAATTTGATATAACGTATTATGGGATTTGACTAGTGGAATTTCACAACAAATACTAAATCTAGTAAGATATTCAATCATAGACAAAATGTAAGGTTGGATTTATTCGATTACTCGATCCAAAATCTTCTCATGCTTAAAATATAGTTTATCCAAAACAAAATCACCTATAAGATATAAAATTATAAATGGAAGTTTCTAGTAAATGATCATAAATGAAACGCCTCAATTATTTAATTCTCCAATAAAAGCTTGTGTGTACCTTTTAATATTCGTTATCATCTTTTAGCCGTGTACGAAGAATTTCAAGGGAGAATATTGCCATTTAAACGTAACAAAAATCCATACTCCTATATTTATATTTCATTCCACCGATTTAATTTAATTTATTTTATAGGTGAACTTGAAGTTGATGAAATAAATTATTTTATTTTATAACTGTAAGGCGTGTTTGGCGACTAATTAATTGGCTAATTAATTTGAAGCAATAAAGAAATTCTTATCTATATGGCTTTTACAAGACAAGGGTGCGTTAAAATGCTAACTTTTCTTAAATTATTAACTCATCAACGTAGTGTATTAAAAATGTCAACGCGATCATATTAAAATGTCAACACATAGTTGTGTTGACATTTCAATAAACTGTGTTGACATTTAAATATCAATGTCAATACAGTATTAAAATATCAACTTAACTTTATGTTTACATTGCAGTATCATCGTGTTGATATTTTTAATACATTGCGTTGATGAGTTAACAAATTAGCAATTTAAGAAAAGTTAGCAACGGATAACACCCCTACAAGACTATATATAGTTTTTATTTGGAACATAACTTATGTCAGCTAGCGATAATAAATAAAATTTGTAATTACAATTACTAAAATAAGATATTGTACAATGTTGCAAATTTCCTAAATTAAATCGTATAGTCATAAAGAAAGTCTTGCTTGCCCCACTTTTGTAAAATAATATAGATGTTTCTAAAATCTTATTTAGATTGCAATATCATGATTGCTGCTAATTAACTCATATGAGAGGAATAGGGTTTTTTAAATCTCAACATTGATCACATATAATTTACTCATATATTCAATATTTCTATATCATTATCATGTAATCAAATCTCAATATAACTAAATAAATGAAATATATAGCCCATCAAATATAATGCATTTTAACAAGTGGAAACCAACCCCCGTTAAGAATTTGATGATTTTATGTCTCATCAATTTGATCAAGAACTTAGAAAAATATTAACGCCTATTTTCATTTTAATATTAATACTTTTTTATCAATAGTTTTCGATTAATCTATTGTTAACACATGTAGAATAGTTTTCGTTTGGTCCCTTATATCATCACTCAATCGCGTCCATTACAAATTATCATTTCCGGTTTCACATTTGACATCTCACAATTGCTAGTTTTTATTAGAATTACGATAAATACATCAATTGATTCATCTTAATCAAATTAGCTTAAAAATAATTCACAGCTGTGTGTGTGAAAAAAGTCACCCCATATTTCCACCTTTTTAGTATGTAATTTCTAATTAAGTCCATCAATAATGCCAATAAAAATTTAGTCACTTTAACTTTATGTACATAAAAAAAATCAAGACTACAAAGAGGAAAATGAAGTTCACCTCCTGTACAATTTCTTCGAAAATCAAGAAGCTGCCTTTCCCACATTTACAATACATTAACGATTACAAATCAAACAATTTAAATGTGAAAGTGAAAAATGATCAATTAAATGTTAAAGTGAAATATGATAAATAAAAATATTATTCCTCTAACGTTAACCAAATCACAAGAACTGTAAATCGAGCGATCAAACTGAAGCTATGTTCTCTCACAGATACACATATGTATGTATGTATGTATCATGTATGTATCATGTATGTACTATAGATGTATATACAAACTAAACTGATATCTGCTTCTGCTGCATGTTAATTTAGCAGTGATTAAACATCTAATCTATGCGAAAATATATGACCAAAACTTGAAATAATGGAGCTAAAAACACAACTAAACCAAATAATTTCACATAAAATCAACAAGTCAAAGATGATTATGTATATCACGTGAAACCGGAAGTCATTATATAACCATATATATACATACACGGATGGCTAAAACAGTCTCTGTCTAGACCGAGTAAAGGTAACCAAACATGGAAGGCCAAATATTCACAATTCACGGAGAGATCGGAAAGGAAAAACCGCAAAAAAGCCCTCAATTTTTGCACCTTTTGAGAGCGCTATTGCTGATAATCGGCGCGGTCTTCCGGTAGATATCGGCGAGGGGCAAAACGCGCTTTCTCCTCCGCGGCAACGCTTCTTCTAGAAGCTTCTCCGGATTGATCACGCTCGATGAAGAATCAGTCGTCGTCGTCGTCTCCCCCACGCTTTCTTCTCCAATCTCCTCCTCCGCTACTCGCTGCTTGATTTCCTTGGGGAAATCCAGCCAGAGAAGGTGGAAATCGGCGGCGGATTCAGAATCGCCGCTGCTGAGTTGGATTAGCTGCAACACTGCGTCCATCTCTAGCTGTGTGAGGCTCGATTCTTCCATCTCTCTTCCTCTTCTTTGGATTTTTGTTCGGCTTTATTTAACGGGTATATATGTAGAGAGAGAAAGAGAAAGAGAAAGAGAAAGAGAAGTGGGATGGGATGCTCTCAAATATACAGAAATTGCTGACCAATGGGATACGAAACCGAAAGTCATTCCTTCTTGTTCATGGTTTTTGAAAGGACGAAATTGCCCTTGTATTGAATTCTTATTTGGATAACTTTTTTTTTCCTTTTTTGGACTTTTATTTTTACCCTTTAAATTAATCTATTTTTCATGGTTTATTATTATTTTTTTTCATAATCTATTTACACTTTTTTTTATTTCTCTCTTTTACTTTAATAATTTATTCACAAATAGCAATACTAGTACTATTTTTCTGGAAAAAAATAGTTATAATAGCCCTTCTAAAAGAAGAATTTGATGGTCAAGTTTAAGGATAATAGGATATGGAGATACGGTTGCGATCTCCTTTATGATAAGAACATAGAATTAATGGGGATTATTGTATTGGAAAATGGATGATCTAGATATGTTCTTCTAGATTTCAATTGTTAGTTACATTTATATTGTTTTGAGTGAAGGATATTAAGATAATCACTTTATCTATTCTGAAAATACCACAAAATATTAAATTTCACATAAACTATCTCAGTTTAAATTGATTTTTAATTAAAAAAATCAAAGTAAAAGTAGTTATATGAGAAATCTATTGATATCATAATTGCATATATTCAAATTAACTTTGATGATATTTAATTTGTAGTATCATATTTATATATTTTCAAAAGGTAATAAAAATATCAATATATCCATCCTTTTATAACAATATATGCCATTACCATACACAAAATCAATATTGTATTGTCGATTTTCTCTAATAACTATCTTATAATGAATAATCATAACTTTCTCACATTAAAATAATTATAAATTATAGTAATTAATTAAATACTAGTACATGACATTTGTGGGAAACATTAAATTACATTATCTAATGAAAGGAATAAGATATAGTACTGCGAGGGGCAATAAGGTAATAGTACAGCGTAGCGTAAAGTATTTGTGACATTATTTGTTGGAATTTATTTCATATAATCAGCGTATGAGTTAAGGCTTAATATCGTTATTCGCCGACTTAAAATATTATAGAAAAATAAATAATTTAGATTAATAAGATAAATTGTGGGACCCGTTCACCCGTTGGCCAAATAAATGTACTATATTTCATTAAATAATTTCATATATCTTGCGGTGCGTTTGGCAAATGTTGGATTAATTTTAGTAATTACTCCGTACATTCTTATTTCGAATAAGTGAATAACCTAAAAAAAGATATAAACACCATTTTTTCTCTACGGATAAGTATGAGCATTTCAGTTACTATATATTCTTCTACTTTTCAGTTTAATGCTAATATATAAAAGATCGCACCATAATTCCAAATTCTAGTAATTATTATACTACTACAAAGCTTAGGGAAGATATGTTTTGAGGTGATATATTTGAATATATTTAGTTATTTAATGCTATATGGACGTGTTTTCAATGATAATATCTCATCATTTGTGTTTCCCTAATTAATGAATATATAGCGATGTAAGTTGACGATGACCTACTCACTGTCGTCGGATATCTTATACTCCCACCGTCCACCAAAAATATTCTCATTTTGCCATTTTTTATTATCCACAAAAAATAGTCTTGTTTTTAAAAACAGAAAGTTTATCTCTCGTACTTTACCCACTTTATCTCATCTCTCTCTCATATTCTACCTATTTTTTTCTTCATATATCTCTTACTTTACCAATTTCTCATTAAAATCCGTGTCGTCCACGAATGAGACGATTTTTTATGGACGAAAGGAGTACTACTAATTTAACTTACTAAGAGTATATGTTTAGTTATGAGAATATTCCGTACTACTACATGATTTTCATTGAGGATTCCATTTGAATGTTATGGATTTATTTACTAAAGAATAAATACGATGCATTAGATGTTTTCACGAAGTCGAAAGTCTCATAGAAATTGAAAGAGCTTTAAGTCAAAGTGTTTATAATCCAATAAAGAAAGAAAGTGAGAACTCTCGAGTTCAAAGAGTTGTATGAGGATAATGAGAATCATATAGAGAAAATCATGAGATCGTAACTCATTGACAAGTGGCAAAACTAATGAACAAAACGTTGAATGAACGAGAGAGATGGATGAACCTGAACTAGTTTCATGTTGGTACAACTTTGCGTAAATCATACAAATTATTTCATTAGCATTTCATTTTAATACATTCCATCCTAAATTTTTTGATGTCATCAACTTTTTTTAAAAAAAACTCTGTGGCATCTAACTCATCAGCTGAATGACAAAGGAATTTAGGGATTTATTGCAAGTCTGATATATGGGACTCTCTTTTCTTCATTGCACCTCAACAAATCATACTTCACTAGGTGTGTAGAAAACTAGAAATCATACTTCAACTGACACCCTATCAGTAATGGAAGAAAAAGCCTTATGAATGAAATGCTATAAGACAAACCGCGGCTCTGGAGCGAAGTAGTCCTCTTACAACCGACGGTGTGCAGCGGCGTGGTCCCGTGGTACTATAGCTCGACGATGGATGGGTCGAGGTTCCGCCGGCTACTGCAAGGCCGCTTGTATCAGGCGATTTATCTGTAAGAATATTTATATTCTTATATGACCTATGTATCTATTGGTTTAAATTAAAGATCAAGTTCATAATATTAAAAGTTAAAATGGGTTCTAATATTAAGACGGCACAGTGATGGATCAGTTTCGATTAAAGAATTAGAATCGGGTGTATTGATAACCCTCATCTCTTACCTCTAATTATAATATTATAATATAATAATATATATATTATATTATATTATACGAAAAGTTCAAATATATGTATATATATGTGGGAATTGATTATATATATGTGTGTAACCGTGCATATACTAAAGTGACAATTATTATGGCAGTTAATTATATATTAAGTGTAATGTATATAAGTTTAAATGTATGTGGACGTGCATGTGTGTGACATGAAGCATTAAGGTTACAAAACAGTTTAATTGGAAACTGATTAACTACTTCCCGAATCAGCGTGTCTATTGCTTAATAAAGCAGTAGTGTTTAAAAATGAAAAGTCACGTTTGATTGTCTTTACAAAGATTCACGTATTAGCCTATATAAAGAGATGGCCTATGCATGATTTGAACACACCAACAAGCGCTCGCCATTTACAAACACACATATATTTATATAAAAGTGCTGTTGATTATTTATCTATTAAAGGAATTGATGGGGTACGTACTAAACAAGCCCAATAGCAGTGACAGCTCGGCCAGCCCAAAGCCCAAGAGTTCAGTTCGGCATTACCAAAGAGTTCGGCCTCAGCCTACAGCTCGGTAAAAGCCAACCAATCAAGCTCTGCTCTCAGGTCGGCATCAAGCTCTACTCTCAGATCGGCAACCAAAGCAGTTCGGTCTCGGTATTCGACCGAACAAGGAGTTAGTGGACCCATACCGGATGTCCAACACACCCACTACCACGTGATGTCAGTTCAGGCCACGATCGTAGGCCATGACCTACGCTTCACCCACGATCTTAGGCCATAACCTACACGACATCCACGACTTAGGGTGGTGACGCAAGCCATGATCTGAGTTCATTATATAAATAGAACTTAGATCTGATAGAAGAGGTTAGAATCTCTCTAGAGATAAAACACCATATAGCAAATAGCAAGTTTGTATTTGTAAGCTGTAGAAAACAGATCAAGCAATACAATCTTGCCCTCCCTTTTTCCCGTGGACGTAGATTTACTTCAGTAAATCGAACCACGTTAAATTCTCTGTGTCGTGATTTATTTTTACGAGCATTTATCATCATCAATAATTCGCGGAATCATCAGGAATCAAATAAAAGGTTTGAGGTGAAGGAGAGGATAATCATCAAAGAAGGATTCAACTTCTTCTTCAATACAAGAAAAGCATGGATGGATGTTGGTGATTTATCTCCACTTTATAGTCTAAATGTTGTGGTTAAATTAATTCAAGTCTCGAATTAGATTTCATTATCGAAATCATTAAAGTTGAGATATGGCTTACATTATCTCCCTGGATGTAACGACCAGCACCTCTTTGTTAATTCGCCAGCGTAAGTCATCAGCACCCCCACCACTACCACCCGCACCACTACAACTACCACCACCACTAGCCATTTTGGATATACTAATAGAAACGTAGAGAGAGAAACTCGTTAAAACAAGTGGTGCGAATGATATGAAGTTCAATGAGCCGTATATATAGAGTTTTTTTAATTACAAAATCGGGACGTCCGTCGTGGCACCGCAATGGCGGACGACACGGCGGACGTCGCCGGAAAGTCGTGGATTTGCGGTGTCCGCAGCGGACGTCCGCATCCGTCCCTCCCACGCCTAATGACAAACGTCCCGGGCGGACATCCGGTACGCCGGTCGGACGTCCGCCAGGAAATCCGCCATTGCAGATGTTCTTATAATTGGCATGCTTTCAGATTTAGAATTATCATTTTCCTTAGAGCATTCGCAACGGTGCGGATGTCCCGACGGACTTCCCAAAAATACCTCTTGCTACGTCATAAGGTCATCCCACTGCACAATGGCGGACATCCCCAAGGACATCCCGACGGACATCCACAATAAAAAAAATCACAAATTCACCAAATTCAACAATTTACGGAATTAAAATTTCGACACAAATATGGGAAAAATGCAACGATTTATTTAAATAGTAAAAACATACATAATTATTTAAAAAAATACATAGTTAAAAAAAATTTACACCCCTAAGTTTTGACAAACGACGACCCCCGTCTCACTCCTCGTCGTCCCCGGTGCCAATCCCGGCGTCACTCCCGAGCAGGGGTGGCATCCCCAAATCGCGCCTCAGACTGTCAATGACATCCTTCAACATCATCTTGTATACGGGATCAGTCGTTGCATGCCACTTGTCCATGGTGTCTAGCAGGCTCTGCGTTTGCTGCATGCGAGCGAGATGGGAGAGCTCGGGATTGAGCTGGGAAGGAGCTTCCGATTGGACCTCATGGGACCCGCTGGCGCTTCCCCTAGCCATCCGCATCGCGGTCTTTTGCCCAACCGGGTGACGGCGGCGGGAAGACGATTGAGGGGTCGGGAACTCTGCCTCGGCGTCGGGGAGGTCGTGGGAACCAGCACTGCTACTGTACTTGCCGGAGGCGTTGATCTTCGTTCGCTTCGGCCAGCCAGCTTCAACACCCGCACTAAACTTGACGGAAGTCTGCACCACAAGATAGACCTCCCAATATTTGAATTCGCCGAACTTCAAAGACCTGTCGGGGTACTGGTGCATGGACAGATTCTTTACATCCTCGGCGGACATGCCGCTGGTTGCCATGCGGAGGTTGTTTTGGTAGATGCCGGCAAATCGGCTAAGCTGCCTCCTCAGCCGCTCCCACTGTTTCCGGCATTGCTCTCCATCGTGAGGCTTCCCACCTGGCGGTTTGAATTGGAGGTAGCTTTGGCTAATGCGCCACCACATTTTGTCGATATCCTGGTTAGCCCCGATGTAGGGATCCTCGACTACACCAACCCATGCCTGAGCTAGCGCGACGCACTCCGGCACGCTCCAGATGGTCCTCTTTCCCTCGCCGGCCTCCTCTCCCCTCGGCTCCCGCCCCACCCTCGTCCCCCGTATGCGAGGACGAGGTAGTGCCCTTGCCCTTCCCTTTGCCCTTCTTCTTCAACCTCCCTCCTGCCGGTGGCATCTCAGTGGGAGACTCCTTGACCGGAGATAGCCCCAACTCCTCAAAAGAGAAAGTCTCAATGCCGGTGAACTGAGTCTCCAGAGGAGTACTCTGGGGGAATCGCTAGACAATAAATCCATGTAGGGGCGATAGACATTGTCCCCAGGTGATTGGGGGGCCCCAGCCTGCTACCCCCCGCAGCGGAAGGCGCGCCCTGCATCATACCGGGCATCATTCCCCCCAACCCCCGCTTTCATTCCGGGCATCATTCCCCCCATCATCCCGGGCGCCATCCCCGTCATCCCTCCACTCACCCCGGGCATTTGGGGCATCATCCCACCCATCCCAGCACACCAAGGGTACATATTGTAGTACTCGGGCATCATCCCCGCCATTTGGGGTTGGGGCATCATCGGCGCCATTCCGGGCATAATCCCGGGCATCATCTTAGACATCCATGTAGTTCCGCCGGCGTTTCCCCCACCTCTAACGGGAAACGTCGGCGTTTGTGACTCGCTTCGTGGCAAGAGAATCACTATCGTGCTCCATTTATGTTAAAAAGAAATGAAACTAGAGAGAGAGAAACTCGTTAAAACAAGTGGTGCGAGTGAAATGATGTTCAACGAGTCGTATATATAGAGTTTTTTGAAAAAAAAATTAAAAATAAATAATAAAAAAATAAATCAAAATTCGGGACGTCCACTTGGACGTCGGTCGTGGCACCGCAATGGCGGATGTCCCGACGGACGTCGCCAGAAAGCCGTGGATGTGAGGTGTCCGCATCCGTCCCTCCCATGCCTAATGGTGGACATCCGGCACGCCGATCGGACGTCGCCCAGGAAATCTGCCATTGCGGATGCTCTTATACATCATCCATCTTCTCTAATTCATATTTATCATCCATCTTCTCTAATTCATATTTATGTAATTTGTAAATTGTAATTGCAGCTTTAATAATTTTCATATTGACGTCCAAGTGTAGTTTAGTAAGTATAACAATTTCCTTTTAATGCATGGATAATTCGAATCACCTCATGTGTGTATTTGCTAATGTGTGAGTTGTAAAATTTACAATAAAAGAAAATCTCACGTGGATGTAGGGCGTGTGGTGTGTAAATTATGGAATAGTAAACATTGCTTATGAATAATGATTTTTCAATACTAAGCAATGTTATGTTAGACTTTGGTTTAGACTTAGTTTCTGGGCTATTTAATTTATTAAACGTGGGCCTTCCCATATCGGCCCATAAGACTTCTCTATCGCCTCCTCTATTGTAGCCTCATCATTAAAACGCCATAAATGTTTTACTAGTAAATTTAAAATACATTAGTTCCATAAAGAAAGTAATTCAAATAATTCTGGATTTTGTGAAGGGAATACTACTCTGACATATAGTATTACGCATTATAATTGAGTTCTTTTTTTTTTCATTTTTCTTTTGTAACCAAACAGTGTAATTTCACCTAATGTATGGACAAATAGAGTGACAAATAAAGAAACAAATTTAATTGAACGCAGTAGTTGTTAGTTGACTATATAAAAATAAAACTTTGAAATACGAAACTGGATTTGTTTTATATGGAAAGGTACATTGGATATTACTCCCTGAAAAGTTTATACGGAGTATATGTTTCGTTCACAATATATTACGTCGAATAATTACAAAACACCAACACCAACACCAACAACAACAAAAATTAACTACACACCAAATTTACACGAATTTATCATCAAGGTTCTAATGTCTAGTTATTATATCCAAAAGCTTCAAACCTTAAATCTCAATGCCTATTAATTCTTGTGCTACTCATACTTATTTTTTCAAAATTTAAATCTTTTTAGTAAAGAAGTTAGGTCAACATCAAATTTCAATTGTGGCAGACCTATTTTTTTTATATAGTATAAATATAATTCAGAAACATGGTACTCCTGTATTTAAATTTATGTCTGATATGTAGAAAATAAAATGAATGCAATATTTGTTTTAAAAAGAAATAAAATTACTCATTCTGTCTCATTAAAAATGAAACGTTTTCCTTTTTTGATTGTCCTATTAAAAATGAAACGTTTCTTAAAATGGAAATAACTCTATCTCTACTTTTCCATCTCTCTTACTTTTACTCTCTCTTCATTAACTCACAAAACAATACTACATGAAATCTCGTGCGGATTCCTAGATGTTTCATTTTAAATGGGACGGAGGGAGTACTACTTATAATAATAAGGGATAACTGCCTTAAAAGTCACCAAATTTCGGTTTTTCCCACAACCTATAAAATTGGCGTGTAAAGTCACAAACTTTGCCTTTTGTCACCGATTTCCCACGATGGTTTTTCTGGTCAATGAGTAAGCTGATGTGTCGCTTTTAATTAACATTGCGGGTGATTTGGCCAAAAATAGCTAACGGGGCAATGACACTCAATTTACACTTAAAAAAATACACCCCGAAATTACATGCCCGAATTTCACCCCCAAACACCTTCACTCCCAAACGCTTTCACCCCCAAATTCACTCTCCAGTTTGATCTCCGCCGACGACGCCGACGAGCAACAACCAGAGTACGACAGCTGCAGAGAGAAAGGTTTCTTCGACATGGAGATGTGGCCGGGTTTCTTCCCGGACAAGCCGAATCCGAACTCGTAAGTGTATCTTTGCCATTTTTACTGCAAAAGCGTTGGTTTAGAGTAGCAGGTGTTTAGAGTTGGTCCCCAGTTTGCATCAATTTTGTTTAAAATTCTTCGTCCCCACTTTGCATTGTTTAAATTCGTTGGTCCCCATTTGGTTCTGTTTTTTGAATATTTTTTTCCATTCATTTTTCAGTAAGCCTTTTGTGCTTCGGATTTTCCATGGGGGGCATTTCATTCCAGATGAGAAGATTTGCGAGAAATACATAGGTGGGGAAATGTGGAAAGACAGTGGGTTTGATCCAGATAGATTTGGTTACTTTGACCTAGTTGAGGAACTGAACAAACTAGGTTTATATAGTTGGGATAGACTTAGCTTCAAGAGAAAATAGGGAGTGCAGCAAATTGATATAAAAGGTGATGCAGAGGTGATGTTAACACTGAAGTTTCTAACCACAGTTAAAGATCAAGTATGGGATGTGTATGTTATTGGTGGGAAGAAGGGTGGGGGAGACACTGTGGGTGATGAAGCTGTCAAGCATCGAGGGTTGAGTTTGAGTCAGTGACAAAGACTAATGTTGAGTCTGTGAATAAGAGTAAGTGTATCACAAAGAGTAGAAAGGAAACAACTTCAAAGGTTGGCAAGTTAAAATCAGTTTCTACCCAAAATACTGTGGAAAAGAGTGTTGAAAGTAGGGATGTCAATTTAGCCCGCAACCCGTGGGCTGGCCCGAATAGCCCGCCAAATTTATAGGGTTAGGGCTGAAAATTTCTAGCCCGATAAAATTACAGCCCGATTAGCCTGCACCCGATTAACCCGCAACCCGTTAGGGCCAGACCCGAAAACCCGATAAAATTTATATTGTTCTATTTGTTTTACTCTAATTCGACACTTCATTGATTATTTTATAATATAGATTACTGAAAAAATAACTTTCCATTTTATATATTAAATATATAAATTACATATTAAGTTTTTATTAATATAATAATAGATAAATGAATTAGAAACTTCAAATTCACTAAAAATATATTTAAATTTCTAAACATGCTTTAAAATTTCTTGATGTTTATGTTTTATTTTGCATAAATCTCAAATATTAGTATTTGATCATGTTTATGTTTGAGTTTAAGCATATATCTCAAATTTATAATAATTAAATATTTTACATTTGATAAATATAACTAATTTTCACCATTATTTATTGGATTGATCGTATGTTAATTTTATCGATAGCAACCCGATTAACCTGATGGGCTAGCCCGAAACCCGAGCTTTTAGGGTTAGGGTTGAACTTTTATAACCCGGAAAAATAACAGCCCGATTAGCCCGCACCCGATTGACCCGCAACCCGAATAGGGTTGGCCCGAAACCCGGTGGGCTGGCCCGATTGACATCCCTAGTTGAAAGCAGTGTAAAGAAGAGTTTGTTCCAGTCTTCCCATAAGTCAGTGGTTGAAAGTGTGGGTAAGAGTGTGAGAGCTAGGAATTCTACAGCTAAGGATGTGGGTAAGAGGGTGGGAGCTAGGAATTCTGCAGCTAAGGATATGGGTAAGAGTGTGGGATGTAGGAATTCTGATGCTGAGGATTTGGGTGAGGATGTGGGAGGTAGGAAACCTGATGGAGCTCCAAGTGTATCTGTGAGAATGAGAGCTAGACCTGATGAGAGTGTGGGAGATAAGTCTGATCAAAGTATGGGAGTGGGTATGGGATATGATAGTGAGGATGATGGGAGTTATATACCATCTTCTGAAGATGAGGAAACTGATGATGGCATGGAGGCTGAGGAGTTAGTGTCTGAGGATGAGGAATACACAGAGGGAAGGAAGAAAGCAAAAGAAAATAAGGAGAAAGAGTTTGTTGTTACTGATGACATGTTCTATGGCCTAGTCAGTGGAGGGCAGAAAAGTGACTATGTCTGAGTATGAGAATTCAGAAGAAGGTGATATCTACTCTAGCTCAATTGATTCTTAGGATGAAAGGAGAAGAAAGCTGGAAAGGCATGCTAAAGTGATGTATGATCCAAGGTGTGATCATAAGCATTTGAAATTATTTATTGGAATGGGAGTTATTGATGGTTTTCAAGCCAGAGATGCTCTGACAGATAATGCAGTTGAGAATGGTTGGGAGATTCACTTCAAAAGAGCAAGTATGAAGGCATTTGAGGCAGGTTGCAAAAGTCCTTGCAAATAGTTCTGTTATGGGAGTCTTGTGAAGATAAATGGTTCTGTAGTAATAAAGAAATTTGAATCGGAGCACACATGTCCTAGGGATATGAGAAACAAGATTGTGACATCTAATTGGATTGTCAGAAAATACTTGCATGTGTTTAGACTTAGACCAGAGTTCAGTTGTAAGGAATTGGGTAAGGACTTGATGCAGCGGTTTGCCTTTGATGCAACCAAGTGGAGGTTATACCATTCCAAGAGAAAGGCAATTGATATGTTGAGGGGAACAGTGGAAGCTCATTATGCAAAGCTGAGGAGTTATATGCTGGAGTTGGGTAGGTCTGATAGAGAAAGGCGGTTTGAACTACATATAGATATAGGCACTGTATTTAAGGCTGTGTACATTGGTTTCAGTGGTCTAAGAAAGGGTTTCAAGGAGGGATGTAGACAGGTGATTGGTCTGGATGGTGCTTTCCTTAAGACATATCTTGGTGGGATATTGTTAACTGTTGTATGAACTGATGGAAACAATCAAATGTATCCCATTGCTTGGGCAGTGGTTGAAGCTGAGAATGAGGTTTGCTGGACTTGGTTCATTAAAATTCTTGTTGAAGAGTTGACATTGGGTGAAGGAGTAGGAATTACCATTATCAGTGATCAGCAAAAGGTATATACTATGCTAACTTATTATTTATGTCAGTTATATGTATGTATTATTTGCAATTGTTGTTTAATTTGTTATGTTGTCACTTACAATGTTGCTTGATAGGAACTTGAAAATGAAGTACAGAGTCTACTTCCATTGGCTGAGCATAGAAACTGTGCAAGACATATCAATGCAAACTAGAAAAAAACTCACAAATGTCCACTTTTGAAGCAGCTTTTCTGAAAGCAAGTTAGAAGTACTTATATGGAAGAATATGAGATTGCATGCAGAGAGCTAGAGAAGGAAGATGGACAGGCATATGCAGATTTAATGGACAAGAACACAAGCAGATTCTGTAAGGCTTTTCTAACACATGTACAATGCTCTGATGCCATTCTTAACAATGTTTGTGAATGTTTCAATGCCTATATTCTGGAGGCAAGGACTAAACATGTGATAGACATGCTAGATGAAATGAGAATCACGCTCATGGAGAGACTTTATAGAAAGAGTGTAGAAATGGAGAGTGTTGGGATCAATTCAACTGTGTGTCCAAAAGTGAGGAAAAAAAATTAAGCTATGGTATATGAGAGAAGAAATTGTACCACCATTCCTACAGTAGGGGAAATTTGAAGTTAGTCACTTTGAGGATAGATTTGTAGTGACTCATTCCTTAAGGCAATGTGGGTGTAGGAAATGGGATTTGACTGGCATCCATTGTCTTCATGCATGCGCTGTTATTCACTTCCTCAAGCATAATGTTGATGATTATGTCCATGAATACTTCTCATTGAACAAGTACAAGTTAGCTTATGGATATGGGTTACCAGCATTAAATGGGGAGAAGCCCTGGCCTCCTGCTGAGGGGTACCTGGTTGTACCTCCACCTGTGAAGAAGATGCCCGGTAGGCCCAAGAAGGTGATAAGGAGGGATACATTCGAGAAGGATCCAGCCATACCCAATAGAATGAGGAAGATATGTGTGATGACATGCCAGAAGTGTTTCCAAGAATGCCACAACTCCAGTATTTGCAAAAACGATCCAATTGAAGTGCAACCTAAGCCAAAGGTAATAAACTCTAGTTTTAATCAACTTACGCTCTATTTTATTACTAGTTATTACTAACATTGCAATTACTCAACTTATAGGCCAAGATGTGAAGGCCTCGCAAGACACTATCTAATGCCGAAAGTGGTACCACCGCTATTACGGGGAGAGTTGGAAGAAGGGGAAGCCGTGGAGGAGGCCGTGCTAGAGGACGTTCTAGAAGAGGTGATGGCTCAATCCCAACACAGCAAAACAACAACAATGATTGAAGATGTTGAATGTGTATTTGGAAGAAAACAATATTTTTTTTGCGAGTACCAAATTATGTCTTAACAATGTGTTTTGTGAGCACCAAACTATATGTGGTTAGGTACTAAATTATGTGTAAACCGTGTGTTTTGTGGTAGCAAACTATTATGAGTAAACAAGGTGTTTTGGGTACTAAACTGAAGTCAATTCCATATTTTTCATCAAAAGCTTTACCATAGCTTCCCCTTGCTATTATTTTTCTTCTTCTTCTTTGTTGGACAGGAACTCCTAATGCACCATAGCTTCTTGGTTATATTTGAACTCCTAACTCAATACATTCATAGGGAAGAATAATTACTCAATGTTGTAACAAAGGGACAGAGTAACAATAAGTTATATTTAAACTCATAACTCAATGCATTCATAGGGGAAAATTCACTACATTGGATTTCAACTTGCATAGTCTACTACAATCGTTGGTTCTATTAGACAAGCTACGCCAGTATCCAAATGACGATACATAAAATGCAAATGACAATCTTTAAGTTCCGATTTTGACGATGCAAATCTGCGACAACACCTTGGAGTGCTTCAACTTCATCGATTTTGGAACGGACGTTCTCGTCAAGTGCATCCTGCTTAGCAACTCTGTCTCTCAATGCTCTTTACACGTTGTCCCTATCCATCTTCAATTTTTTTAAAAGTACTCTTGATTCAGTGACAACGATGGATCAATCCAACGAAAGAATTTGTAATCGTCCTCCTTCCAGACTTGGCAACGATAGAATTATCGTCCGGGATTGGCATCCGTATTTGATGTCACCACATCAGCTTCAAGACCGTGATCACAGACCACTGCCTCAAACCTCGGCCAAGTCATTCTGCTCGAAGACATTGAAGACGTTGACATCCTACACCAAAACCACAATCTTGAACTATTAAACCAATTGCACATTCAAAACCACAGTCCTGAACTATTATACCAATTGCCAATTGCACAATCGAAATCGCCCAATCCAACCACAAATCGGGAACCACAAATCGGGAAACAAGTTTATTCAATCCAGAAACAAGTGGTATTCAATCCAGAAACAAGTTTATTCAATCCATTTACAAGTTTATTCAATCCAACCAAAAATCAGGAACCACAAATCGGGAAACAAGTTTATTCAATCCAGGAATAAGTTTATTCAATCCAGAAACGAAATTGAACCCTAAAACCATCAGAACCCTAAATCGCATATTCAAAATTCGGGATTTCAAATGTGATGTCTCAAAATCAGGATTTCAAGCCCTAAACAAGTTTATTCAATCCAGAAACGATAAATTGAACCCTAAAACCAACAGAACCATAAATCGCATATTCAAAATTTAGGATTTCAAATCGGGATTTCAAGCCCTAAAATTGAAGCCGTGATCTTACCTTGTTAACAAATGGTAACGAATTGATATTGCCCACGTGATTACGGGTGAATCGTTCGCCACAGAGGGAAGAAAAATCAAGATTGAAGTGGGTGGATGAATCGTTCAATGCCTATGTTTGATTTTGGGAATTTAAACCTAATTGCATACTTAGGGATGAAACGAAGTCGTTTTAGGTGTTAAAAACGACATCGTTTTACGATTTTCCGATGACATCCATGTCAAATTTCAGGCATGCCACATAGGACACTTATTTACCGGAAAATAAGGGTCAGGTCAAAATGGGAGATACCAGCAACCCGGCAAAGTTTGTGACTTTACACGCCAATTTCATAGATCGTGGGAAAAACCGGAATTTGGTGAAAGTCGGTGACTTTCAAAGTTATCCCTATTCCCTAATAATAATAGCGAGTACGACAAATTGCTTACTCTCGCAAAAGGAACTGTAGTCGCCCATTTCTTCCATCTTCATCTTCCATCTTCATCTCTTCTCTCTACGCTTCGGTCATCTGTATATCTACGAAGACGCAATTTGAAATTTACTGTAGGATTAGGAGTTTGAATTTTCAATCGGGGACAAAATAGATTCAATTACGTGAAAAGCGGCGGGCGGTTTGAATTTCATGTTGATGGCGTCGTCGAAGGTGATCGCGTCCAGGTCACCGCCCAATTCGGATCTTCCGCGTGACTCCCCAACCTCCTCCATAAATATCCACTTTGATCAAGCAGCTAGGGGTTTCGGCTCCATGAATATGGATGAAATCTTCCGCAACATCTACCCCGATTCCACCTCCTTCGACAGCGCCAGCGACGGAGGAGTGATGAATGGCAAGACGGTGGAGGAGGTGTGGAGGGACATCGTCACCGGCGGAGGCGACGCTCCGATGACGCTGGAGGCTTTCCTGACGAAGGCGGGGGCAGTGAACGAGGAGGACGTTGGGGTTCCGGCGATGCCGCCGCCGGTGATGATGAATCCTGCGCCGGGGATTCCGGCGGCTCAGTTTGCGGCGGCGGGGTGCGTGCAGAGTGTGATCGGTGTGGAGTTTGGGAGCGGGAGGGGGAAGAGGAGGGCGGCGGCGGAGGAAGTGCCTCTGGATAAGGCGACTCAGCAAAAACAGAGACGGATGATTAAAAATAGGGAGTCTGCCGCTAGGTCCAGAGAGCGGAAGCAGGTTTAGCATTCTCTCTCTCTATCTCATCATTTTTTTTATTGTTTTTTGCTTTTCCCCAATTTTTAACCTAAGTAATTCTATCACTACTTTTCATTTTTTAATGTATAAAGCTTCGTTGTTGCTTAATTCAAGGCTTATACCGTGGAGATGGAGGCTCAGGTGACAAGCCTAGAGGAGGAACATGAAATGCTCTTGACACAAGAGGTGCCTCTTTCTCATCGCATATTCTGAACCTTTTTTCCTTTTCTAATTGCTTTTCTGATGTGGAGGAAGGCTCTCATAAAACCCTAATTTGCAGGCTGAAATGAACAGGAAGAGATACCAGCAGGTATGTATTTCTGAAAATTTTTTGACATTTAAGCTCATTTTACACAATTTTGACATGAAAAGTGCTTATATGCGTTTTCAGATGTATGCACCTTTTATACTTTTTTCACTTTTTTTAAGCAATTGGTTCTTTTGCCATGAATTTCAGGCTAAAGCAAATGTATTCTCTAGACCATTTGCATATGAAGTAACACATGTATTTTGAGTGTCTTTAGTTTCAAAGGTAGTCAAGGTAAATCTAAATCAAAAGTAACACTAGCTTGTCAAGGTAAAACCATGTGCATATGTTGTGAATGTTTTGGTTGTTGCTGTTGATGATGGGAAATTTGGGTTAAACCTGGTAACAGGGAATGTAATCAGCTGCCATTGACTATAACTTGCTCATACTTTATCTGGAAGGACATTTGCTTGTGTTTGATGAAATCTTCATCAAGTTCGAATGGTCTGAGTCTCTGAGATAAGAGTGGGAGAACTGACATTCGTGAATCTATTTGTTCTAACAGACTGATGTAGTTAGTTAATTGATCTAATACAAATGTGATCTCAAGATGTATGCATGTTATGTGATCAAAATTAAATTTTCAAGGGTATCAAACTGTATCTGGAAACTTGTAAGTAAGGTTGATATGTTGATAGAGACATGATATATAATTGAAAATGTTTAGGTCTTTGAAACATCATTATGATTAATATTACAAAGGGTGCCTTAACTACAGAAGCTTGACAAGCACACCAGGTCTGTTGAACATAAAATTTAGAACTATACTTTTGGGCTTATGGTAATTTTATCATTTTGTTTTTAATCTTCATGTGAAAGGGAATGATTCGGTTTTCCTTAGTGGAGTAAGCTTGGAAGGGCTTTGTAACTGTTTAAGATGCAGAGATGTCTTAGTTTAATTATATACGGATCTGATTTTATGTTTCCTGAAATTCTATAGTGCAAGGTACCTAGCCTTCTCCATGACAAATCTGTCTCATGTAAATACTAAATACCTACTACCTAGCATGAATATGATCAATTGATCCTACTTAGTTTTATGGAAACTTTCAACCATACTATCATCTAATACCGCAAACAATATCATAAATAATGCTGATTTCCTTCTTCTTGTTTACTGCATGAATTCCATTAGTGCCTTGAGAAATTTTCAGGATAATGGACTGTCATGCTTTAACACATCCTTCTAATTCCTCTGCAATGTTGGTTCGCTTTGTGATAAACTAGAACTTATACTTCGCTTGTAATATATGTTCGTAAACTGTACAACTCACCGAGCTAGATTTGAATACCCAGCATCCTTGAGAAGTTGAACCATAATTCTTACAATAAAGGCAAGATAAGTAGTCTAAAGGTGTCTGTTACTTCGGTGGATATGGTGTTGTAACAAGTTAATATGATGATTGCTAAGCTCCTCAGTCATTATGTAACGCAAATACACATCTCCACTAACTGAAAAAATGTCCTCAGTGATATTTTTCCGGAGTGATTGTCAACAACATATCTCTAAATCTGTTGACTTCCTGTTCATGCATATTTGAATCTATGTCCTTGAACAGTTTGAGTGTGTTAGTCTGAATCACCGAGCATCCATAATGGTGTAATGCAGCTCATGGAGAACTTAATTCCGGTGGTAGAGAAGCGAAGACCTCCAAGAGTTCTGAGGAGCACACGCTCCATATAATGGTGGGTGTGTGGTTGCGATGACAAAGTTTATAGGGCAGTAGGTCTTGGCCTGCCATGGCGGAGCTCCAGCAAAGTCGCGAGAGGTCGTTCTGGCATGAGCTAGAGGATAGTTAGCTACAGATGTGGTAGCTACAGACATGTAAATCAAAAGCAGCACACTTCAAAATTTTAAAACAGAACAGTTTCTCTAATTACTGGATTCATATTAATTAAATTTGCCAGTAGTGTAAATCTATGTTTCGTTGTGGGTTTTTCTTTCAGTATTTTATGTATTTTTGGATGCAAAAATATTTCTTTAGGAAAATGGTTGAATATACTATTGAGGTTTTACAGATTTGCAGAAAGTTATGTCAATTCTTTGATTTAAAACTGCCTCAGACCAAATATATTCTGTACATCCATGTCGACCAATGTGTGAACATTGGATCACAAGTTCCAAAATACAGGGTAGACAAAATCTAATCATTTAAATACTTAGTTACATATGATAGAAGACCAGATCAGTCAGATCTTTGAGAAGAATATTAAACAATTTATGAGCAACAAAACATATTATTGCCAAATAGAATCACAAAGAGACAGAAATTGTTCTTGAAATAACTAGTTAAAAAGGGAATATCTTTCCCAGACATACATATTTAACAAGAATAAAGAATCAATCAAGAAAAAAAATTGAAGGCAATATTTTACAAGAAAGTATGTATAATAACTAAGCACAAACCTGATTAATTTTTATTACTGTGGGCAACAATAAGTAACAGGTTCTTTTTCATGGTAAAAACTATAGCATGACAAGAGTATTTGCAATTGCTCTTCCTTTCCAACAGCTCCTTCATTAGGGCTCTGTAGCCTTGCCAAGGAAGTCGAGGCCCTCTGCGCGGCAAGCCATGACTTTCCTGAACGTCTCACGTAACTTGAGCTGCAGTGGCTCAAGCCCCGTCTTACAAGCCTCACATGCTAAAGACAGCTCGTTGACGTTCTCTTTAACTTCTTCCTTCAGCTCATCCGACAGTGGGAACTGAGCGCCATCCACCAAGTCTGTCAGCTGATGCACACTCTTCTCGATTTGATATATCTCCTTCAACAATCCACAGGTGTTGCGTCGCTCTCTCTTCTTGGACTCGTCCATGATTCGGCTGTGGAGCAAGAACAGAGGCGTGGTCCACGAGAGCTGACGAGGGATTGTAAAGTGGATCTGCACGCCTCGGTCCTGACAAGGGATTGCAGCAACGAGAATCCATAACACAAACATCAGAATAAAGCTCATTGCAAAGATGAGCATCGCCAAGCCATTAGTCGCTGCTATTTCGTTCGTTTTTGGAGGAACCAAGTTGTTGGCAATGGACTGGAGCTGCTTAGAGGCGGACCAAGAATGTGATACGCTCCAAGAAAGTGACCGTGAGTGCCCTGATGAGCTCCTGCGGTGGTGTTCCTTGCCCTTACGCCCAAAAGAGCGGTTCCTGTGTGAAAATACAGAGCCAGTATCTTTGTCGTCCAACATCAATAATGCCAAATCCATCAAGGCTTTTCTTGCACGACGAAACTGGCTCTCACCAACCATTCTCTGCTTCGCGTCAAGAGCACACACCACAATCTCCAAATGCTTCTGCCAGACACGAACAGTCTCAACAGCATCACGGGTTGCATTGAAGATATCCATTGCCTTGATGGTTCTCTCGAAATACTCAGTGGCAAGCCTGTCTGCTGGTGGCTTCGAGAGCAATGCTTTGTTATTGGATAGTAAGGTGCTGAAATCCTCCTGGCACATAGTGAAAGCGTCCAACAGTTTGTGTATCCAAGAAACGGAGAGGAGCTCGTCCGCGCTAACCACTGAGAGATCATGGAAACGGGTGAACACTTGTCGTTGGAACAACTCCAGGTACCTGATATTCGAAGCATGGCTCATTTCTGAATGAACCTGATCACTTCTTACAGTCAATATAGAGCGACGAAAAGATGCAAAAGGGATATGGGATCCATGATTATTTGGAGGAGGCATTTCTTCAAATTGTAACAGATCTCCTCAAACTCCTAAAAACAACTCCAGTTTAATGAATTCATTAAGTGAGCCCTAATTAAACCCCAAATCAGAGAGCAAAAATGTTATCAAATGACAGAGCATAACAAACCACTTCAGATTTCAATCACACAGATTACAATTGCTAAGCAATTAAGAATCGCAAACCTTGATCAGTAACAACTGAAAAATTTTCACCAGAAAAAATCAACCAAGTTTAGTCTCTATGAACATCAATTCATAAACACAATTGATTTAAAGAGATTCAGTATAGTTCTGGTCAAACTAACGCAACCTGTAGAAATCAACAAAAACAGATCTTCAACAAAAACAAAAGGCGAAAATCAATCCAGTAGAAATCAGAGAAGAAATAATAAGAGAAAAGTAATTTAACGCACCTCGATTGTTACACGGCTATGTGATGACTGCATGCGAAAACTAGAGGAAATGTTTGAAGCAAGGGGAAATCAAACCCTAGTTAATGGCGTGAGAGAGAGCTTATGACTGAATTGGAAGGGAAGTACAGTGGAAAATATTTGACGCAAAGAAAAATTAAGCAGAAAAATAGTAGAATAAATGAAACTACTGTACATGATAGACAACTGTATAACTGCTGGTGCCTGTCGAAACACGCACAATTGTGTGTTTGTGTGAACAAAACTAGATAGTAATCTCATTTTTTATATAATTAAATTTATAATCAAATATAAATTTTATGATTTAGTGGGGTATATAAACCATTTACTAAAATGAAAATTTTAGATCGCGAACTTATTGAAATGGAGAAAATGAGACATTTTTTTGCGGACGAAATATATGGAGTATTTGGTAATTGTATTAAATACAATCTATTATAAGAGTTAGGATCATGAAATGAAACGCAGTTTAATTGTTAAGATGCTTCCATATAACTAACAAGTTTGCTTATTCTTTGATTTTTAAGATGGGGTTTCAAACCATTGGCGTAAATGAGGAACTGTTATCGATTTATGTAGTAATAACTTAGTCGCAATTTGCGATATCGATGAGACCTAATAAAAAATTCAAGTTGGAGCTTAATAATGCCGTCGATTCAAATCGATGGTCACGGTTCTAAGAGCTAGAACCGTAGCCAGTGCGATTTTCCAAATGCTCCATATATTTCAAATTTTAGGCATTTTTTTACAAATTTTTCAAATTTTAAAATATTTTCCTATTTTGATTCAAAAGATATTACTAACCAAAATCCTCGAAAACCGGATCTGGCTAAACCGCGGTTTCGATTTAACTAAATCTCTTGTGTTGCTCAATAAAATCTACATACTGTGCAAATTAGTAAATTGTGAATATAAAAGGAATATAATACGACCAAGTTGCATTCTTCCACTATTTAAAAAAAAATTGAGTTAGAATATTCGATACAAATAATTCAAGTCTTTGAACGTGTACAGCATACAATTAAAAAAAAACTAGTAGTATTGACATAAAGAGCATTAAACAAAGGGAAAAAATGACACAATTGTTTCTATCACACTTATTTCAGAATTTATTATATTTATGTCACGTAATTTAATTCGCATGTCCCATGACTTCCATTGCAAAGTACCCAATAAAATCATATTAATACTTTATAATCCCAAAACTTACTTTTATATCAATTGAATAATTTGAAAATTAAATAATACCTTTCAATAATGCATTTCTAAATTGAATGCGATCGACAAGACATTATCCATTTGTATAATCAATGTGATGCTTAACTTCCTCTTTTCATTTCGATCCATATATGATAGATCTAACTATGCAATCTATTATTCTTTATTACTTGTCCCACATATATGAAGTCGTGTCTTTTAAAAAACTAGACCTCATATATAAATATTATTTTCTGAAACATCATCTATGTTGAGAAAAACTCCAGGCTATTAAGTTTTATCCGTTCTGTTTTCTTCTTTTTTTTAACTAAGAAAGCTTGCAAGTGACAAATCTTGTGTTATTAGTAAACTCTATACTACTAATTTAACCATTGGGTTACACATGATATCATGAAATTAAATTGTTCAAAAAATTCAAAAGTACTACTCCACAAATTTCCATATCATAATAGAAAATATTCATTATAATATGAATTGTGATGTTTAATGAGAAAGATACTAACAATAAAAACAACAACAAATAAAATTAGGAGGACGGTCCAAGGTTGGATATGAACTTTAATGAGAAATATACTACTAGCAATCAAAACTTGATTTGTGGTGGCACAATCCGACGAAACACGATAATAATATGAACCCGACACAATAACCACATGATAATGATATGAAATGATTCCAGTGTGTAGCGAATAAGATATGGCACTACGACATCGTGATAGTGGATGTCGTGCCAGTGAAGGCAATGGAGTGGAAACCACATTGAAAAGTGAGAAATTGATAATCTAATTTTAACTCTAGTAAAAATAGTAGTAAAATACTGAAATAAGATAATAATAATAATAATAATAGCTATTAACGAGTTACACGAATCCAAATCAAGATTATTGTGTCTTTATCAGATTAACTCAGGAAGAATACAAACATGATAAGACTTGATATTGACCAATTAACTTTGTATGTATTCGTGTCGCATCAAAAATTATCATGTAGTATAATTTTGCCATGTTCATGATTTGGTGGATAACAATAATTTAAAATGTAAAATCATTGCATAGCATTTAATTTCTTCTTAATGTTTCTGGCACTTGCCAATAATAGGTTGGCAACATAAATATGGATGGACAATCAACCTCTTAACTAGCCCACATTCTTGCATGTTATGCTTCTTTCAATAATTGTCACCTAATTTTATTTTAATAGAGACATTTTTAACAGAATTAGTGTTATCACCCGTGCTATGTAGGGGACAAAAGATTTTTAAATAATAAAAATATATTAATAGATAAATATATATATTAAAATAAAGAAGATAGAGTAAATAATATAAAAATATATTTACAGATAAAAATATAAACTATTTACAAAAGTATTCATAACATTATAAACAATTAAAATATTATAAACAACAATAAAAATAAATTTGAACTTTTAATATCTAATAGTATGAGTGTAGTAATATTAAATAAATGAAATAAGAACAAAATAGGAGATGTGTGGATGAAATAAAATAATATATACAAATAAAGAAAAATGTATCACTAAATCTAAAAGATAAAAAAACAAATAATTTGAACAGATAAATAGATCTTAATTTCGCAACAAAACATATGCATTCATAAGTGCAAACAAAAAAAACTTATAAAAACAACCTACCAGTAGTTTATAAATTTTGAAAAACTTCTTTGTAAACAACATTAATAGTAGAATCACTTCTACTATAATTTCATCTCCACAAACTAAAATCTTCAAACCTTCACTACTCATGACTCTAGATATAACAACATACAGTTTCTCCATGACTAAACACTGATTTATTCAAAAATATTTACATGATGTGTTCAATTTCAATTCGTTAAGTTTTATTATCATCGATAGAATTTTATATTCTTAATTAAAAAAATTCACAATAGTTCAAAATATGAAATATTATTATCATCGATACTTTTATATTCTTAATTACTACTCCTTCGGCTCGATAGTAGTGGAGACATTTTTTTCCAACATGGAGATTGAGAAAAAGATTTGTGAAAAAAGTGAGAGAGAAAGAAAGAAAAGTAAGAGTGAGAAAATATGTTTCAAAATGAAAAATGATTCTACTACTATGGAACGGAGGAAGTAGAACTTTATGGATTCTAAAAAGAGAAATATGAGTAATTGTAAATCAAAGTAAACCCAATTTACACTGTATATCATGAATTTAATTACTTAGTAAAAAAGACTTCGAAAATTTATTTTCCCTCTTGAGTTAAAGTAATACCAAATGTACAATCTAATAATACCAAGAAAATAACACATAATATGTGTTCGTATTAATAAAAATTTTAATGTGATGCAATATTGTTCTTATTTAATAATGACATTAGTTTAATTTCACTTTATCATTTTTTATTGGTGTTTTAAATTATTATTTGATTTAGCTAAATTTAAGTTCAATTTATACACAGTTCAAAATTTTGTGAAGTCTAAAAAATAGAAATATGAGTTAATCAAAGTCAACTAAATTCTAACTATATACTATAAATTTAGTTAATTGATGAAAGAAATTTTAATTTAAAAATATATATTATATAAAATCCAATAAATTAGAAATCCAAATTAAAACTTAGCTTAAAATATAATAATAGAGAAAACACTGAAATTAAAATTCGATTTAACTAAAAAAGATGTATAAAACGAAAAATTGAGTGCATAATTTTATACCATTATTTAAAATCTAAATTATACTCCAAAACCCAACACACTAAAAGCCCATTAAACATTAAACTAAAGTCCAAACAATATACATTGAATTAATATTCCTCAAACCCTAAAGCTAACATATGGCTCTCTCAAGTCTCTCTCTCTCATTCCTTCCTAATAGGCAGCGGAAATCAGCTCCCGGCCAGAGCACCGCACCTTCTTCCTCGCCGCCGCGCCTTCCTCACCCGCGTTGCTGCTCTGCCTCCTTCCTTACTCGCCCACGCCCGCCGCCCCATCGTCAGCCCTGCCTTTCGTTTCACGCATATGCCGCGGGTAAAGATGGGATCTTTGAAGTGGCGGTTAGAGATGCCATGATAGGGATGAGGGACTTGATGGAGGAAATTGAAGGTTTAGCGGAGGATTTGGTGGGTTTGCACTCCCTGGTAGCCGCCACCGGTGCAGTACATCTCTCTCTACTTCCTCTTCTTTTTCATCTTCTCACCTTTCTCCTGATCCCTCACTTTAATTTGAGTGTCCCCTCCCTCTAACTTGTTTCCCTCTCTCTGTCACAACCAAAGGCCGCGTTTTGCTGCTGTCGTCGTCCTCGTTCGACCCCGGGGCCGTTTCGGAGAATCTCGAGCTGCTGAACTCGGTGGAGTGGTCCTGAGACTTCGAGAACGAGAAGCTCCGGAACGAATCTTCTAGGGATCTCGGGATGAGTTCCGGCTGCCCGGGAACTACACCGCCGGGTTCGAGGGACGCGATGGGGATTGAGTGCATAATGCACTTCATTTTTCTCGGACCGCGCGTCCCGAGCACATTCAGCTCGTATGTGATTTGTAACTTCCCGTCGGTACTTTCGGAGATACTTTCTTGGAGTAGAACCGGCGGCTTGACCTCCCCGGTGCCGGGACATGTGAACATGGCTGTGTGTCGTATATCAAAAACCTCGTACTGAGAAAATTCGATCTGCGATTTAGTATCAATAGTTAAGTAACATTCTATAAACAGAAATGAACAATAAATGGTAGATATTTTCAACTATACACAATAATTTAGTTAAAAACCACTCATACTTGATACTACACAAGATAATCATTTATGCCTTATGGAGTTAGCAAACTAATTTTGCAACGAAAAAACGAGTAGCTCCTCGATGGCCCTCTTGTATAGAAGCCAAAGAATTTAGTCATGAAAATGATCTCGTCATTCTCCACCCTACGAAAGAAATCTCGCACAACCTATTAATATACAGCATTGCGAAAAACTGTTTGCATAGCTTATCTTCGTGCCAATACAGAAGTTTTCATGCTATATATGAACTAAATTTCCGAAATAAGACTTGAATTTCTGGAATTATGCATCAGGCGAAAAATGATGCAGTCGAGAAGCTTCTGTAAGCAGTAAATGCAATAAACGTAGTCTTTAGAAGAGCCGAAGGTCACGCAATAGGGTGTAAGATGGACAGCAAAGCCTACCTTAGTTTGCAGATGTATGTGCTACTTGATCTGGAGATGTTATCTGCATCCATAGAGATGACGTATTCTGTACAAGTTGTTCTTCGAGTTCTTTTAGCAGAGAGAAGAAACTTCCCATTTTCAACTAGTAAAGCTGCGAATTCGAAAATGATGCTTACATTCTCAAAACATTCTCTTAATGTACTAATTCATGTTTTCGGAGCAAGTAATAGCATGTCATCAATTTAAAACAGATTCCGTCACGAGAGCCAGGCTGCATACGAAAAGCAGATTCCATATCAACTTATTGTAACGATACCGGAAGCTCTGTTTCTAAGGTCAGTACTGCATTGCGCTAGTAAATCATTAAGTGATAGCAGAAGCGGTTGAGACAAAAGGAAGTTTAGTACACTTGTGTACACGACAACAGAAAAACGTGCAGTGAATACCTGCTTAAGAGAAGCCCGGAAAGTAAGCTTCCCACAGAGTTCCGGATTTTTAACTATTTCCTTGCACATGCTCCTCCAGGACCGGCAAACAGCTGCACACGCAACGACATGTTTCCGGGTTGGCCATGTGCTCTCGCTCTCCTCCAACCTCCTAATCACATCGTAAAGTAGCTCAGGCTTAGCCCACCTACTGTTCTGGATCACCAAAGGCTGGTCACTCAAGTCATTAAACGAACCATGAGATTTCCCCCTATAATGTCCAGGCAACCTCACATCAAAACTCCGCCGCGATAGGCTGCCAAAACTCTCCCTCAAATCCCGAGCTATACTCCGGAAAGACATTGAATTTCCCAAGTGGTAAGTAGGGAGGAATGGCAGAGTCAAGTACTAATACAACGGCTTTTTTCGATCATTTATAGATAACTCGAAATGTGATCACCCTGGATGTCAATAAACAAAAGCGGATTCAATGGAAGAAAAGCTGAAAATACTGTCAAATGAAGAGACATAACGGCTAGTTAGCCGTATTGCAAGTACCAACTACTTGGTATTTGTTATTACATTTAATAGGGAGGATTTACCTAGACAAATAATAAATTAGGGGGAGTCCCTAAGAGTTGTAATATCTCTATATAAGAGAATGTTCTACATCAAATAAAACACAACAGAAAATTACAAAACACTTGTCTTCTCTTTTATCTCTAGCCACCATGAATCTTCTTCTACTTATCGCCTCTCTCGATTACCATCTTTAAGATGGTATCAAAGCAGGTTAAAGTGGTGTGGGACTCAGAAAATTCTCATCACCGTCCCGGATATACCTTTCCCGGCCTTTTTTAAAACCTGCAAAAACCAGAAAATAGCCATGTCAGAATCTGACCCAGAAACTACAAACACCAACCAACCGTTGGTGAGTTTTCCAGGGGAATTTGCTGCCCAATTGGCTGAGTTCCTCAAACAGATCAATATACCACCAAAACCTCAGGAACAACCACCACCTCCTCCCTCAAACCAACCAGAATCATTGGGAGAGGTTCATGTCCAAAGTAAGCTCAATGGGGATAATTATCCCCTATGGAAAAACCTGATGGAGCGAGCCATAGGAGGCAAGGGTCTGTTGTCTCACATAAATGGAGTAACCGACCCCCCTCCAGCCAATCATCCCAGTTACCCCAAATGGCAACAGAGAGATTACTGCTGCTATAACTGGATTATCAACAACGTCGAAGCAAGTCTCATCAATGAAGTTTCACAATACGCGACGGCCCGAGACCTATGGGAGGGTCTGGCTATCACGTACGCAAGCGGAGCCGATCCATTTCAAGTTTCAGACCTACACAGACAGGCATACAACATGAAGCAAGGAAACATGAGTCTCGAATGCCTGTGGAACAAGTTTCAAAGCCTCTGGATCTCTATCGATGAAAGGGATCCGAATCCTATGGATACCCCATCAACAATAGAGAAATATAACAAAATCATACAGAGACATAGGCTATATCAATTTCTATGGGCCCTAGACGACAGATACGATACCATAAAGAGGGAGATCTTAAACAAAGAGCCGGTACCCACAGTAAGAAACGCATATGCAATGGTTAGGCGTGAATCAGCCAATGAACGGGTTCTCAAACCCACAGGCGACTCACAAGAAACAGGAATCGGTGCCGGATTAGCAGCAGTCGACCGGAGCAGACCACCGCCGCCGCCCAAATTCCACCAAAACACAGACAAGAGCAGATTAACATGCAACCACTGTGGAGGGAAGAAACATACCGCTGAAACATGCTTCCATCTCCACGGATTTCCCGATTGGTGGGAAGACATGAAGAAGTCTCGACAAAATCGTAATCGCGTCGGTGGAAATAGAGCGACGGCGGCCGCAGCAGTTGGCGACCGAGCTACCAACACCGGCAACACGGCGGGCAGCATAGGCAAGCCAACTCAACCAGGGAACGGTCGCGGTCCGTCAACCAGCGACGGAGACAACGAGAGCAAGGCTACTGCATCCGTCGCGGTCGCCCGGACATGGTCAGAAGGTAATCAAATCCCCGACGGCCCCATCTCATCACCGATCAGAGACAAATCGGAAATGGAACCGAAAAATCGTAAGGATGGAGGAAGAATGAAACCAGCAGCTAGGGTTCATAAGGAGGCGGCGAATTTTAGCACGATGGGGGGGGTGTTTTAATTCCAACTTTCCTAAATTCAAAACCCCCCCCCCCATTTTTTTCCTATATCTGGACCCTCCCCCCCTCACTCCTCTAAATCCCGTTTTCAACCCCATTTCCAGAACCCCATCCAAAACTACCCCAAAACTTTCACTATCTCTAGAAAATACCACCGAACTTCCATAAAATACCAAAATCAGCCCAATATTTCTAAACAACTGCAAATCAGCCCTAACATTTTTCAAAACTCCGAAATTACCCCAAACAAATCACACGATCTTCGTTTTCAGCCTACTATACCGTGCCAAAACTCTTTTAAAGCCTTAGCCTTTACTTCATCCACCACTGTTGCAAAGAAAGATAGCCAATGGATCTTTGATTGTGGTGCTACCGATACAATCTCTTTTGATCCAACAGATTTCATCCACATATCTAAGCCTACCAAAGCCTATGTCCAAACTGCAGGAGGGGATTTAGCTCGAGTAGAGGGGGCGGGTACCATTGATATTTCTCCAACTCTCCGGCTCTCTAACTGCCTCCTCGTTCCGACTTTCTCAAATAAGCTTTTATCCGTCAGTCATGTGACAAAGGAACTAAATTGCAAGTTACTGATGCAACCTCGTTTTTGTATATTACAGGATACCAAGACGGGGACGATAGTTGGGCGTGGCACTGAACGAAGTGGACTGTACTATGTGGACGAGATAGCTCAACAAAGTACGGCATTACTGACTCATGGATTAACTACAAGGAAGACTTGGCTTTTACATCGTCGGTTAGGACATCCTTCTATAGGGTACATGAAAATGTTGTTTCCTAAGATTGCTTCTAGCATGCACTCTCTTGATTGTGAAACTTGTCATCTTGCTAAAAGCCATCGTCATTCTTTTAAGCTTAATAATACTCGTGTGTCTACCCCTTTTTCTTTAGTTCACTCGGATGTGTGGGGTCCTGCCCCAATCCATGGGGGACAGGGCTTCCGATATTTTCTCTTGTTTATTGATGATTTTTCTCGTATGACTTGGGTATATTTCTTAAGAAATAAATCGGAGGTATTCGACAAATTCACCCAGTTTTACAGTATGGTCCAGACTCAGTATAAACAAAATATCCAGGTCCTAAGGTCTGATAATGGGGGGGAATACATAAATGCAAACATGAAAGCTTTCTTTGTTGACAAAGGCCTTATTCACCAAACTTCTTGTGCCTATACGCCTGAACAGAATGGGGTAGCAGAACGGAAAAATAGGTACATCCTAGAAATCACCAGAGCTCTCCTCATCGAATCTAAAATACCCACACATTTTTGGCCGGAAGCTATAGCCACATCGGTTTATCTCATGAACCGGCTCCCAACAGGTATCCTCAATTTCAAAACTCCCATAGATACTTTTATCAACCATGAAGCCATACAAAAACCAACCCATCTCACTCTTGAACCAAAAGTCTTTGGTTGTACGGTTTTCGTCCACATTCCCAAACATGACCGTACCAAATTCTCTCCTTGTGCCGTTAAATGTGTCTTCCTAGGATATGGGGTTAATCAGAAAGGGTACCGATGTTATGACCCCGTGACTAAACACATGTACACAACCATGAACTGTGACTTTGTGGAAACCGAATACTACTACAGCCAACCTAGCGGTCAGGGGGAGAATCAAACACATAGTCCAGATAGTGACCCACTAAGTTGGCTGTATATCCCAACAGAATCAACCACCCAGCAACCCGAATCTACCCAAGGGGGAGACGAGTCAAGGGAAGGACCCAAACCTGTCACAGAAGAAATTGTTGAAGAGAATCATACCAACGAACTATCACAGTCCACTAGTCAATCCATGGATGTCGAGGAGACCGCCCAACCATCAACCTCGTCTGAAAATCCTAAGGTAAACGATTCTGAAGCCAACACAGTTCCATTGGAAATCACTAACATTGACAGGATAAGTCGGGAAGAAGACACCGGGAGTGGAAACGACAATAACAAGCAGTATGAACTACCTTTCAGAAGTACAAGAGGAATTCCTCCCAAGAGATATTCTCCAGACTGGAAAGGGAGAAAAACAAGATATTCTGTGGCAAACATCTCTCAAGGACACCTCACAGAAATGGCCCGTGCATTCGAGGTAGCCCTATATGAAGAAGAAGAAATTCCTCAGTCGTTCCAAGAAGCAGTCAAACACAAACATTGGAGGGAAGCTATGAAGAAGGAGGTTGATGCTCTAATCAAGAACGGAACATGGGAAAAGTGTAGTCTTCCAGAAGGAAAAAAAACCAGTCGGATGTAGGTGGGTTTTCACCATCAAAAGACGTGCAGATGGATCAATCGAGAGATACAAGGCGCGATTGGTGGCTAAAGGATACACTCAAGTTTATGGGATTGACTACGATGAAACTTTCTCCCCAGTTGCCAAGCTTGACACCATCCGGGCATTATTGTCAGTTGCAGCTTGTAAGGATTGGTCACTACATCAGTTGGATGTAACTAATGCTTTTCTCCATGGAGAATTGGAAAAGGACAAGGAAGTATATATGACAGTTCCACCAGGATTTGATGGCGAGTTTGGTCCTGGACAGGTGTGCAGACTGAAGAAAACCTTATACGGCCTAAAACAATCCCCGAGGATATGGTTTGGAAGGTTTTGCCAAGCCATGATCAAACATGGATTTAAACAAAGCCTTTCTGATCATACACTCTTCACGAAAAGGAGAGGGGATAGGGTTACATGCCTTATCATCTATGTTGACGATATGATTATCACAGGAGATGATACAGAAGAAATCAATAACCTCAAGACCAATCTTTTCAAGGAATTTGACATGAAAGATCTTGGCCCCCTGAAGTACTTCTTGGGAATAGAAGTATTGAGATCAAGGCATGGAATATTTCTAAGACAGAGAAAATATGTTCTCAATCTATTGGCAGAAACAGGCCTTTTAGACTGCAAGCCAGCCGACACACCAATGGTACCAAACCATGGGCTTAAAATTGTTGAAGGAGCTGAGCCTGCAGATCGAGAGAAATATCAACGGTTGGTTGGAAAATTGCTTTATCTCTCACATACCAGACCAGACATTGCTTATGCAGTTGGAGTTATTAGTCAGTTCATGCACCGACCACAAGAAGAACATATGAATGCAGCCTTGCGAATTGTCAGGTATCTCAAGGGAACATCAAACTTTGGAATATTCTTAAAAAGAGGGAAGGATCTCGAAGTGGATGGCTATACAGATGCCGATTGGGCAAGTAATCCAGTCGACAGAAAATCAACTGGCGGATACTTCACATTTATTGGAGGCAACCTGGTCACATGGAGAAGTAAGAAGCAAAAAGTCGTTGCTTTATCAAGTGCTGAAGCAGAGTTCCGAGGAATTAAAAGTGGGCTCATGGAGATTATGTGGCTAAGAAGGTTGCTTACTGAGATCGGTTTTTCCCCAAACCGTAAGAGTAGGCTATTCTGTGACAATAAAGCAGCAATCAGCATATCAGAAAATCCAGTACAACATGACAGAACCAAGCATGTCGAGGTTGATCGCCACTTCATAAAAGAAAAACTGGAAGGAGGAATTATAGAGTTCCCTTTTATTCCATCAGAAGAACAATTGGCTGATATTCTAACTAAGGCAGTCAATCCAAAGAGTTTTAGAGAAATTCTGTCCAAGTTGAACATCGGAGATACCGTCGCTCAACTTGAGGGGGAGTGTCAAATGAAGAGACATAACGGCTAGTTAGCCGTATTGCAAGTACCAACTACTTGGTATTTGTTATTACATTTAATAGGGAGGATTTACCTAGACAAATAATAAATTAGGGGGAGTCCCTAAGAGTTGTAATATCTCTATATAAGAGAATGTTCTACATCAAATAAAACACAACAGAAAATTACAAAACACTTGTCTTCTCTTTTATCTCTAGCCACCATGAATCTTCTTCTACTTATCGCCTCTCTCGATTACCATCTTTAAGAAATACAAAGGAGAAAAGCATTCATAGGAAGAATCAAATGAAATAAACCAATGAAAAGGAAAATATAATTAAAGGGGTTGAAAAAGGATAGTTTCACTTTTACATGGACTCAAAAGGTAGAGTGAATCATAACATAATTAGACACTGATTCTCATATTTCTAATTGCAGAGTGAAAGTAAAGAAAAAAGGCAGTTTAAACAAACACATGAATTCGACAAATAACCTTGAATCATCCACTTAAACATACAATTAATAAGCACAAATGCTACAAAAGACAAAGACATCTCCCATAAACACCAAAAAATAGCAAGATTTATCTCAATCATAATATGCCTATTCAACAATTCGATTAGGTTAGTGCCTTTCAAAGAATTTAGAACACTAGTCCCTTAAGTCAAATATAGCAAGCAACTAGATTTCAAGCTAACCTAATCAGACACAATCATACTAAACCACAAAATCAGATAAAAGATTGTAACTTGTAAAGTAAATGAAGAGAGAGAGAGAGAGAGATAAAGAAGTAAACCTGCTAAAAGAACTTCAAGAAACACACAACTTTCATATTTTCCATCAGAAATCTGCAAAGAAGCATTAAATTCAAACAGGGTTAAACGAGGGCATTGACTTAAAAATCTAAAGCTTCAACCTTTACCATGAAAAGTAAAAGATGAAGGAAATGGGATCATAAATTTAGTACCCTTTTGAAAAATTACACATATTCTTGACAACCCCAGCTCCACAGCAAGTGTGTAAAACTCCAAACCCAGAAATTTTGAGACAATTATTTAAAGTGCAGATCAAGAAAAAGAGAGGCTTAGAGCATCTCCAATAGCGGCGAGCGGACCGGCTAGCCGATTCCCGAGCGCTCGGCGATGCGCTCGCCGATCTCCTGGCCGCCATTGCAGGCGCAGATAGGCGAGCGATCGGCGAGCGGGATTTTTTTTTTAATTTTCGAAACACTATATATACGCGATCTGCACGTCATTTTCATTTGCACCACTTATTTTAACGAGTTTTCTCTCTATCTTAATTTCTGTACAAGATCAACAACGCAAAATGGAGCACAACAACGAGCCTACTCCAGGGACGAGCGAGTCTCAAACTCCGACGGTACCCACGGGAGGTGGATGGGGTCCGATGCCCGGGTACTACTACCCTTGGCAGCAGATGATGCCCGGAGTGGCATCCGGGGGTGGTATGCCGGGATGGCAGCGGATGCCGGGGGGGTCCGGGCAGGTAGGGGGGACCGGGGATGCAACCCTCTATGCCGATGATGCCGGGGTGGACACTCGGGATGCAGATGACGCCAAGGTACCCGGGGATGCAGGGGACGCCATGGGGGACAACATCTATCGCCCCAGTTTTGATTTTGTTACTGCTTCTTCGCACACATCGACGCCAGCGGAGACACAGTTCACTGGGATTGAGACTTTCTCCCTAGAGGAGTTGGGGATAGATCTCGGGGATGCAGACACTCCCGTTCAAACGGGGGGAATAGGGCGGGGTCGGGGCGCGCCCAAGAAGAAGAAGGGGAAGAGGGTGGTCGGCGAGTCGTCACAGCCAGTTGGTGACGACAGCTCCGCACGGAGGAAGTGGACGGACGCAGAGAACGTCGCGCTGTCCAAGGCATGGGTGAGTGTTTGTGATGATCCCCTCGCCTCGAACAATCAGAGGATCGTCAACTTATGGACTAAGATATCAGCAGCCTACAAGGCATTTTGCCCGGAGGGGAGGCCACACATCGGGGAGGAGTGCCGGAAGGGGTGGGACCGAATCCGGCATGGGGTCTCCCGATTTTCGGGCTTGTACACCAACGCCCTCCGAATGCAGTCCAGTGGCCAAACTGACGAGGACTGCAGAAGGATAGCGGAGAAAGAGTTCCCCGTGCCCGGGCTTTACAATGAGTTCACCTACTGGAACTGCTACCTGGTGCTAATGGACTCCGAGAAGTTTCGGGCAGTAGTCGATGCTTGCTGGCCGAAGAAGCAGCGCCTGAACTATACCGGTGATTACGCTGGCGGCAGCAGCGGCGGTTCCCACGACCTCCCCGAAGATGCTCAGGAGACCCCGTCCCCTCCCGCGTTTACTCGTCGCACTCGCCCGGTTGGTCAAAGGCGGGCGCAACGGGCTCGCCAGAGGTCCGAGGAGGTCCAGTCACCATCCCCTACTGTTGGCAGCCCGACAGCCGACCTTGTCTTCTTGGCGCGTCAACAAACGCGGGCTCAGATGTACAAGGTAATATCTGACTGGAAGAATGCCATTGACCCCGAGGAGAAAAGTTTTTTTCACGCACTGCTTGTGAGTATGCGAGCCGATTTGACTGTCGCCGCGGCACATGTGGGGGGCTCAGACGCGGGCTCAGATGCCGCAGATTTGGGGGTCCCGGATAGCGGCGACAATGGCGACGACGACGGCGAGACGTGAGGCGGAGCCGGGGGGGCACGTGCGTGGAGTAGGAGTTTTTTTAAATTAATGTAATTTTTTTTTGTTAATGTACTTTTTTTAAAATTAATGTACTTTTTAAAATTTTAATATTATTATTGAATTTTCTCGTATATGTGTCGTAAATTTAATTCCGTATTTTGTGTGATTGTTAATTATTTGTTTTTAATAATTTTGTTTATTGTGGCTGGGCTATGGCTGGGCTATTGCTTGTCCTGATCATGTGGCAGGAAGAGTTCTAGTGCTGATGATGTGGCAGGAGGAGTTTGTGACTGTGCTATGGTTGGGCTATTCTTACGGGAGATGCTCTTATAAATGATGAAAATTTACGAAAATGAAGTTATTAGAGCATCCGCAGCGGTGAGCAGCATGCTCACCGCCGTCCTTGCCGCTGGCAAGGACGAAGCTCGTCCGTTGATGCGCCCTGCCGCTGGCAGGGTGGTGCTCTTAGCTAAGAGCACGTCCGTGCCAGCGGCAAGAGCACGAGGTGGCGACGTGGCAGCTTCTGATTGGCCTGTTGATTTATCATTTATTATTATTATTTTTTTAATAAAATCGAAAAAATCTGAAAAATTCAAAATTAATAAAAAAAATATTTTCTCACTTCCTAATAAAATATATCCATTTTTTCCACACTTTTAATTTATTTTTTTTCATTATTTTTACCCCAAAATTCATACTTTCATCTATAAATACTCTCATTTCAAACACAAAAAATGACACTATACTAAACAACTCTCTAAATCTCAATTTTTATGAGTTTAATTATGTAATTTTTAATTTTTAGGAGTTTAATTATGTAATTTTTAATTTTTAGGATTTTAATTATGTAATTTTTTATTTTTAGGATTTTAATTATGTAATTTTTAATTTTATTTGTAATTTGTAATATTTATTGTGGTTTTTAAATGAATTTTAATATTATGGAAATGTTTTTGTTTAATTGAATTTTATATTAATTGTGCTCGTCCTTGCGGAAGAGCACAGTTGTGGGTATTGTGCTCTTGCCAGAGAGCAGGCATGAATAGTACCGCCCGGGCCCACAACCGTGCCGCTGGCAAGAGCACGGTTGTGGATGCTCTTAAATTGTTGGGTGTGTTTGGTGAGGTGTGAGAGACACAGGTGAGATTTCGTGACTTTATTGAGTTTTGGATTAATGATGATATTTCATATTGTGCTGTGTAATTGAATAAGATATATACTACCTTTTTTTTTTTTGAAAATTATATTCAAGAAAAAATAGTTTTATTTTTTCATACTCCCAAAATTAGTCTCATTTTCATTTATGGAAATTTTTTACTTATTGTTTTCTATTGATCTCTTAATTTATGACATTTCCTTCTCAAATTTAATTGAATTGTAGTACTCCACTAGTTTACACCATATGCTGCAAATTCAATCAAATTAAACTTTATACAAAAATTGTTTATAATAACCATATGGAAACGACTAAAAGTTTAATAACCTATTAATAAACAAAAAAGTCTTAAGGAACTAAGTAGAGATCTTATCTTTTCATCAGTTCATTTTTATTTTTATTTAATGTTAATTTGATATTATAAAATTTCTGGTTTAGGTAAATTAAGAATAGTGCATAGAGAATATTTTAGCAACCATCAAAATAAATTTTATTTAACTTTTTCTTCATTAGCTGCTGGTTGACTTTTTGAGTTAGTTACACATATTAATTGATATTTGGTGGAGCAGTGTAAATCAAGAATTCAATTTGTAATTTTGTACTCCCTCAATCTTCGCTCTAGGTAAATGTCACACTTGGATAATGGCACGGGATTTAAAAAGATATTAATTTTGTGTATTAAGTGGAGAGTTATAAGGTAGATACCACACTTGGATCATTGCATGAAATTTAAAGAAATGTTTATGTGTTAAGTGAAGTGAGAAAATATATTTTCATATTTTAACGAGAGAGGATTTTTCCTCCAAAAAAATGGAAGAAAAGTGATATTATGGGACAAACTAAAAAAAGAAATTGTGAATTTTACCATGGTACGGAGGGAATGTAATTTTTAATGGATTAAAGAGAGCATGTAGTATGTTACAACTAACATACTTTATCCAACAATTCTGTTAAATTTATCTATAGTTTCACCACTAAGCTCGCAGCATATAAATTTTGGTTCAAGGTTCCACTGCATTAAGCATAAAGATTAAAGAATAATGGATTATCATTAAAAGGTCTAAAATTGAGTTTACGCAGATACATGATATCCATATCAGATATAACCATAAAGATCTATCATCTCAAAATTGTATATATTGAAGACTCTAATCCAACCACCAAATTTAATGTTTCCTATTTACATTAATTAGTATTATGTGTTCAATTTGAGTACTTAACTAAATAGATCGAGCAAATTCATATTTTTTTCAACTGATTTTTCGAATTTGACTAAAATTCATGATTTTTCAGACGCTCGATTTATATGATAAGATTACTCAAGCAGGAACGACCTTTCGAAGATGAGGGCGAGAGGGACAATCGCGGCACTAGCAAAGAGGAAGCGATAGGCGATCAAAATGGGCAAGCTCATGCCGGTGTTCGCCACCAACTTGTAGATGATATTAACTCCGGCGAGAGCGATCTGCACCGTCACCATCATCATCAGCGGCTTCAATCCATCTATGATTTGGTACAGCTTTCCCCTTTGGTGAGTGTAGTGCGTGTTCTAGGTGTTTGTGTGTGAAAGCTAGGTTTTCGAAATTGTGAGTGAAAAGAGACTTGGAGTATTGATAAGAGGGGAGATGGTAGTGTGAGATGGTAACAAAATCCTAAATTGACTTTAGGCTTGTTTCTAAATTTAGAAAATACCAAAATCTTGTGCATGTCAACTCCACTATCTAAATTAAACTCTACTAGCTAGGTAAATTGATTATACTACCTCCGTATGTAAAAACGACACTAATTTTAATACAATATTGATATAACTAGAGAACATTGAAAGAGGTATAGAAAAAAAATGATTATTGGTCTTAATACTGGAGATTGAAACATAATTTATTAAAAAAACTTATTTGTTGTTTCTCTTTTGTTTGGGTTTTTTGTTTTTTTTACTTTGGGTTTACTTGCTCGCTGATTTTGGCCGGAGCCTTTTTTATATATAAAAAAACAATAGGCAGAGGTGATATTTGAAAAATCAAATGTAAATAGTCAATTTTACAAACGTCGGTAGAGTATATATATACAGCATATATTTGTGCTTTTTACCTTTTTAAATAATACGTGCATGTAATAGAATTATGGGGAAGAAGAGGATTATATAGTGATTAATGAGCGATTTGACAGAATTAAATTAAAAGAAAAAAGAGAAAAGACTATGACGATTTGAACCCAGACAACATTCTGCGAATCCTGACAAATTTTAGATATGAAGATTAAATCGATGAAATATAGCTCATGAGCTATCACTAATATATAGTCGTACTCCTTACTATCGTATGTCGAATTTTCTTCTACAATTTTAGTCTGAACTATTATAATTTATACGATAGATGTATAAGGATATAATCAAATGCAAACTCTATATATTGTACAAACTTCAAGCTATAATATGGACCGTTAGAAAATGTCAACAGATGACAAAATATTGGCGGGTTTTATTTAGTTTTGGCGGGTTTTAAATATTGTAATTTGGTCCTTCAATTATCGAAAATTACATTTCCGGATGAAGATTTTTGTATAGCAACTTTAATGGAAATAAAAAATTTCCAAGCTCGACCCCAGCCAGGGGCTCTGCCCCTTGGACCCCGCTCTCGCCCCTGAACCCCGTCCAATCATAACAAATTCAAACAAGTGTGCACTCCGCACTTCCAACTTATTTGATGTCTCATTATGATCATATTAAAATTTTAATATTATTATTGAGTTTTCCCGTATCTGTGTCGTACATTAAATTCCGTATTGTGTGAGATTGTTAATTATTTGTTTTTATAATTTTATCTATTGTGGCTAGGCTATGACTGAGCTATTGCTTGTCCAGTTGCTTGTCCTGATGATGTGACAGGATGAGTTTTTAGTGCTGTTGATGTGGCAGGAGGAGTTTGTGGCTAGGCTATGGCTGGGCTATTTCTATTGTGGATGCTCTAACATCAACAGAAATATCAACACAATGTCAACAGTTGACACCGTGTTGACATTGTGTTGACTTTGTTCTAACATTGCATTGACATCAAAATATTGAAATTTTATGTTGAAAAGTTTGAAGTTTGTACAATATATAGAGTTTGCATTTTATCGCATATATATACTCTTTCCGTCCCCTATATATTATATGCATTTCTTTTGGGTATGTAACTTAAGAAAATTGTATTAAATGGATTAAGAGAAAATAGAATAAAATAAAAAGATGAAGAGAGAATTAAGTAAGAGAGATGAGATGTGTTTTTGCCAAAAAAAATGACTTTAACTATAATTGGACAACTCGGAAAAGAATACGACTCAGTTATAGATGGACTGGAGGGAGTATAAATTAGCAAAATAACATTATTATTCACTATATGCATAATGCGTGTATATAAAATGGCGATTAAAGTTGGGTTTAGGGTTGTTTAATTAGTGTATATAAAATGACAATTAAAATAGGTACTCTCTCCCCAATTAAAATAGGTACTCTCTCCCTGTTCTAAGTTAATTGATGGATTTCTGGGTACAGAATTTAAAAAATTGATATTTAAATACTAAGTGAACATAGAATAAATTAAAAAAGAAGAAAAGTTAGAGAGCGAAAGAGAGAGAAAATGAAATATTTATCAAAAAAAAGGAAATGAAGGAAATAGCTCGGGACAACCAAAAAGGAATGTGGAGCAAGTATCTTGGGACGGACGGAGTATAGATTATGGATTAATACCTATCAGAATAAATTGTTTTGAAGAGAGCAAGAGTAAAGCGTGAACAAGAAAGAAAATCCCTGGTTGAAGTGCTAGGAGGCATTTTTATGCTAGAGAGAATGAGAAAATAATTACTCCCTCCGTCCCAGATAATTTGTCCCACTTCCTTTTTCGCACTCGTTTTGTAAAAATAATAATAAATAGTTAAAGTGTGGAGAAAGTAAAGTAAAACAGAGAATAATGTAGAGAATAGTCTTGCCTACATTATTCTTTCTCTTATTTTACTTTCTCTCAACCTTACTTATTTATTATTATTTTTACAAAACGAGTGCGAAAAAGAAAGTGAGACAAATTATCTGGGACGAAGGGAGTATTTCATTTCTTCATTCTTAATTCTTATCAAATATTCTCCACGTACCACATATTAGTATAGGGTAGTGATAAAATGCACACTCATATATTTTACAAACTTCAATCTATGATCTGGACCGTTAAAAAATATCAACAGATGATAAAATAGTAGCAACAGAAAATGTCAACACAATGTCAAAACAATATACATAGCATCAACCGTTGACACTGTGTTGACATTTTCTGTTGCTACTATTTTGTCATCTGTTGACATTTCTAACGGTCCAGATCATAGTTTGAAGTTTGTACAATATTTAGTGTTTGCATTTGATTACATTCCTATTAGTATATTACTATATACTTTATTCCGTAAGTGAACTGATAATCTCTACACATATTACTACTCCCTCTGACCCTCAAATATTGTCTCACTTTGACCCGGCACGAGTTTTAAGAAATGTAATTAAAAGTGAGTTGAAAAAGTTAGTGAAATGTGATCCCTACTTTTATATATTAGTTTTATAATAAAATGTAAGTATGAATGAGTTAGTGGAATATGAGGTCCACTACCAAAAATGGTAAAAAAGTGAAATGAGACAAATTTTGTGGGACGGACGGAAATAGAAAAACGATACAAACTTTCAAGGACAAGGACAGGGGGAGTATTATTTAACTTAGTTTATGATTGATTGTTATACATATATAGTGGAGATTATCAGTTCACTTACGGAATACGGTAAAAGTCCACCAAGTCGCCGTCAACTCCCACTCTTGGAATACACCATGGAAATCAAAATTTGAAAATCCTCCTGAATTGAATTGGATATATACGAAATGTTTGTCCAATTCATCCTCATTCATCTACCCAGATCTTTGCTTGTGAGTAGAGTTGTCAATTGCTCGGCACAGGTCCGGTATGGGCCGGCCCACCAGTGAAACGAAGCGGGCATGGGCTGGGCTCATTAGTTGAGATGGGCTCTAATTGGGCGATTTTGTAAACCCAGGCCCGGCTCAGGCCTAGGACCATCTGAAGCCTAGGTCCGGCCGGGCCCATCAGAGACCCACCTTCTATAATTAGTTTTTTTTTAATATAATTAGGTGATTAATCACTAATAATAGTATATTCCTCTATTTCTGCATGTCATCTTGTGCACGAGACATGTTAATTTTGTCTATATCATTCAAATTTTTTGGATGTCTCCGAATGGACTCAAATAGTAATAGTTTAATATCAAAATAAGTTTCGAACTAAATCATGAATGCAACATTCAATCTTGACTACATCTAATTTTTTTCTTATATTTTTTTTATCCAGGATGTAAAAAAGATGGTTCTGAAGTTTAACTTTAAGAATATTACGTATCCAAACCTTAATATTTGATTAATAATTATAGAATTCTTTAAATTTGTTAGTTAGTTCATATACTTGTAGTTTTAAAAATACAACATCAACCCATATGTCATCATCTACTAACAAAACTAACAATATTGGTTACTCCTTTAGTTATACACTTTACTTTTAAATAGAAAAAAAAACATGAAAAATATTATTAATACAAAATAAATAAATGGACTTAAACACATTATTTAAATTTAAATTTAGTTAATAAAATATAAATACAAGTTATATGTTTTATTTTTGCATATAATTCCTTTAGGATATCTTTAAAAATACAAAAATAAAAAATTTAAACAAAGTCCAGCCCGGCCTGGACCCACATGGCAAGTGGGTCTGGGCTTAGCAAAATTAAAAAAAGGCCCGGCCCAGCCCAGCCTGCCTCGGACATGGGCCCGGGCCGGGTTGGGCCTCAATATAGGTGGGCCTTGGCGGGCCCAACTCACTTGACAACTCTACTTGTGAGCACTAGTCCAAACGAATGATTTGTATTGTATGGAGAAATCGACACAAACAACAAGCGTTTCTCCAATTAGGAACATCAAGAGTATCGCCATCAATGGAAACAACAACGTTGATGGGAACGGCCACCTTTTTCTCCACTATATTGTTTTCGTTCATCTTCGTCGTCGGCTCTGTGTTGATCATATTGTCCGCCTTGGTTATATCAAGTGTTGTATTAACCTTGGTAGCGGCGGGGGCAGTGATAGAACAAAGAGGGAACATATTATTCCACACTTGAATCCACAAATCCGACAACAATTTAATTGTACGAGAATGTGGGGTATGTATGACTGGCAAGCTTGGTTAAATTATCGGTAAACTCAGCCATCTGACGACGCACGGACACAGACCGACAGAGCATGGACTTGAGTATTGAAGTTTGTGAGCCCATTGTCACTGCGAGTTCCTTCATGATAGTCATCAGATCCTTTATAGTGATGGTGGGCGTAGAAGATGTAGGAATTAGGGCTGGGAAAATATACCGAAATACCGCACTTACCGTACCCAAAAAATACCGAAAATACCGAATTTTCGGTATACCGTACTTTTCGGTACGGTATCATACCGTACCGACAGTTTTAGGTACGGTAAAGGTATGCATTTTGTATATACCGCGGTATACCGCGTTATACCGCAATTGCGGTATATACCGCAAATAACACGGTATACCGCAAATACGGTATATACTGGAAATCACGGTATACTGCGGTATACCGAAATCACGGTACAGTATACCGACAAAAGCGGTACGGTAACGATATCTAAATTTTGGTATACCGACGCATAAATCGACTTTTCGGTATATCGCAATTGCGGTATACCGACAAAAGCGGTACGGTAAAGGTATGGTTTTTGGTCATACCGCACGGTACGGTACGGTATGCGGTATGGCCATTTCGGCGCGGTATACCGTACCGTTCCAACCCTAGTAGGAATCGATTCCCTGATTGAAGACGGAGGAAGAGTAAATCAATAAAAGCACTAGTTAATGGGTATTATTAATAATGGTCTTGTAATAGAAATTATTTGAATAGAGCAAGAGAAAAGATTGTACAAGAAGGAAAATCCCTTGTTGAGGTGCTAGGCGTTTTTACGTCACAGAAAATGAGAAAATAATTCTTTCATTTCTTCATTTATAATTCGAATAAAATATTTTCCTAGATATTTATATATAATGTGGAGTGTTAAATTTGGAGAAGAAACAACAGAAAAATTCATGATGGAAGAAAAAAATGCTCTGTAACTATCAATCAAAGAAAAAGAGAAACCGTGAGAAAAAGGGAATATTTCATTAATGAATACATTGTGGAAAATTTTACAATAAGATAAAATACTTAATGAATGGGAAGAAAACTTAGTTTAATTGCTACTTTCCGAAAAATGAAAGAGGAAAACCAAGTGTAACAGAAATTTGCTTGTTTTAAGGTCACAATTTTTAAAATCTTACACATAAGTTTAGTACTCCCTTTCTAATTCAATTTTGATTTTCCTAGTTTCTACATCATGTGTAAAATACAATTGTAGAAGTAATATTTTCCATATAGATGCGTAGAATTAATGTAATTGGTGATGTCTGTTAATGAGAGATGAAGCTAATGAGCTGGCTAATTGAGTAAATTTTCCTTTTATATATTGTCGGCTTAAATTTTCCATATGTTTTTCAAGTCTTAATGTTGGTGCTAGAAACTTTAGCCTCTAAATCTTCTTCTTCTACTTCTTCTTCACCATCATCAAAGACAAAGACGTCTGAACTCCCCAATTCTGGGACAAATGTTGGAGCAACAATGATAACATTGCTCCGATTACTTAATCCTCCGAAGCTTTCTCTTCCACTTTCTCCGATGGCCGGATTTGTGGATCTTTTTGATCCCATCAAACGGTTCGCTTTTTTCAGTTCTTTGCCTTTGCCCCACAACACTAAGTACAATCCAATTATTATTACCACCGCCCCTAGCACACTGTCACCGAATTACAGTCAATATATGTTTCAATTTTGGTAAAAAGGCAAATACAACTTTTTTACCTTCCCAAATGCAACTTTTCTTGTAGAAACAAGCATCCTGCAATGGCGACTAGTACGAGAAGCAAAGGATTGAAAACTGACACGTAAAGTGGCCCTCTCATCCTCACACACAACATGATGAACACCCACATTATCCCTGATGCAAAAACACCCTAAATGTCCAAACAAAAAAAAAAGAAATGTGTTAATAATGAAATGTGTTAATAATTTTTCTTTATATTTGTAAACTTACCATATAAGCTGCTGTTAGAAGTGTAATGTTCCATCCCAGTTTCCACATTCTCATATCTCTTTCAATACAAAGAGCATAAACAATAGCTTGAACAGATCCCATGATTGAGATCAATGCAGTGCTAGAATAGTGACATGGATATGACTGTGACATCTGAGTCTGTTTGCCATTAAAAAAACACGAAATATTTGTCATTGTAAAAAGAAAATAATCATATAAAAATTATTTGTACGATTTAATAAATTGCCTGAAAAATCAATCCGATCGACGAAGATAAGCAGCAAGCAAGCCCCAACACAAGGCCCATGACATTGTTCCCGGACTTTTGTTCGGTTGCTACCACGTGTCCACCCCGGTGGAGGAAGTCAATCTTCGTTGACAAGAAATCGAATTCAACCCCCTTATAAAATGTCAAAAGCATTGCACCTCCTATGCTCAATAATGTCCCCACCACCTTAGCTTTACCGGGCCATGTCTTTAATACCAATGCCTCCATCCTAGTTTGTTTCATAGAATCGTTTACACCAAAATATTATTTAAATAAAACATAATTAAGAAGAAAAATGAGTCTTTTTATACCGAAAAATCACTGCAAGGATAAGGGTAAATCCAGGAATAAGATTGGTTATAGCTGCGATAAATGTGGGGGAGGTCTTCACTAAGCTCGCAGCGTATAAATTTTGGGTCAAGGTTCCCCTGCTTAAGCATTGAGAATAATAGCCGATTACACATCCAAATAGTATATTTGAAATTACACATCAATGGCTACATATGTAGGTGTGTATAAATGCTACACAACAAATTTGGACTTAGGTAAAATGGCTACATGCATGAAAATTTTCCTAACATTAATGTATTTATTGATTGATACACATGCATCTTAATTTACTGAACTTACCCAAACAAACCACAAGCAAATGCTTGTCCGAGAATCTTCCATGTCAATTTCGGTCTGGTTTTCCTGCAAACATAAGAAATTGGTGTAGTTTAATTCCAACCATTTAATTTTTCCTACTTTTTAATTAAAATTACGTGTTCAATTTGAATACTCAAGTAAATTTGGATTTTAATTAGTGATTTTCTGAGTAAATTTGGATTTTAATTAGTGATTTTCTGAATTTGACCAGACTTCATGGTTTTTAGTTTGTAGACAATTTGCTCATATGGGACAACCTTTCGAGGACGAGGGCAAGAGGGACGATGGTGGCAGCAGCAAAGAGGAAGCGGTAGGCGATCAAAATGGGCAAGCTCATGCCGGTGTTCGCCACCAACTTGTAGAGGATATTAACTCCGGCAAGAGCGATCTGCACCGTCACCATCATCATCAGCGGCTTCAATCCATCTAAGATTTTGTATAGCTTCTCCATTTTTGAGTTTAGTGCGTGTTCTAAGTGTTTGTGTGTGAGACCAAGTCAAAGGGACCACGTTAACTAGGTTTCTTGAAAGTGGGAACTGGGAAAGGGAAATAAATACTTTGGACACTATAAATGTGTAGAATTATTGCAAGTGAAAAGAGACTTGAAGTATTGGTAAAAGGGGAGTTGGGATAGTGATACTTATATAGGAGAAGACAGGGTGATATCAAGATAAATTTTATGCACTTTCGGCCATGTAAAACAAAATCGCAATTGACTTTTGGCTTTTTTCTTGATGACTAAACTACTATACTACTCTACAATATAGTTCATGTCAACTCCACTCTCAAAATTACACACACTACACTACTAGCTAGGAATTACAATATTGATAAACAACATAAATTTTAATGCAATATTAATATACAGAGAGAGAGATAGAAAAAAAAGTTTTGCAAGGATTGTTGCCAATATTTGAGATCTAACTCATCGGTGAGAGAAAATTTTCAGAAAAAAAAAGATAACTAAATTTTGTAAACAACTCAAAAAAAAAAGGAGATGTAGTATTTGAAAAATCACATGTAGACATAATATACTAGTAGTACATCTATAGATATATAAATATATATTTGTGCTTTTTGCCTTTTTAATTATACGTGCATGTAATAAAATTATGTTCGAAAAAGAGGATTATATAGATATTTACTTTTGAGATTAGACGATTAAAAGGAAAAGAGAAAAGACTTTGACGGTTTGACCACAGACAACATTCCTCGAATCCAGACAAATTTTGGATGTGAAGATTTAATCGACCAATCTGCATTAAATTTACGAAATTATAAAGAAAAGGCCAAGTCGAATTTCTTCTACAGTTTTGAGTATGAGCTATTAATTACACGACATGCATATATAAAATAGTAAAATAACATTTTTATTCACCATATACAAAATATGTATGCATATAAAATGGCAATTTAAATAACTTATATATGTACACACTTTTAAAAATTTGTGCGTTGAGTGGAATATTTTCACAATAATATTAGATTTTTTTGGAGAGAGAGAGAGAAAAAAAATATTTAATGAATGGGATGAAAACTAGGTTTAATTGCTACTTTCCGAAAAATGAAAGAAGAAAGCAAAATGTAACAGAAATTTGCTTGTTTTGTGGTCCTAACTCCTAATTTTAATGTAGCGGTGGCTTAATAGACACGTCACCAATCTGCATGCACTCACCTATTTTTAAAATCTTATTTTATTACTCCCTTTCAAATTCAATTTTGATTTGATTTTCTAGTTTCTACAATCTACATCATACAATTGTAATAATAATTTCTATATATATGCATAGAATTAATGTAATTAGTGATGTATATATGAAGCAAATTAGCTGGCTAGTTGTCTAAATAATCCGTTTATATATTGCCAGCTTGAAATTATTAGAAAAATTTATGTTTTTTACAAGTGCACGTCATGGCGTACGTTGAGTTCCATTAATTTCATGCAAATGAATTAAATGCATTTGTTTTTAATAGTTTACTTTTTCTTAAATTGTGAATGCAGCTTTTTTTCATGACTTGTAAGTGTAACGCTTCCCGAAAACATTCGCATTTATTACATTTGTGACAAATTTTATTTTTCGTTCCTAAATCTAAGGTGGTTCATATTTTTTCATTTATAGGGTAATATGCGCCTTCAAAAGTTTTGATAGATTACTACTCATGATATCATAAAAAGATTTCGCTTTTGCGAAGAGGAACAATGTCTTTTGCATTTGGCTAAATAGGCTAAATGCATATTTTTGCAAAATATTCGTGAGATGTATAGTTAATGAGTTCTTAGAATATATTCCCTTTCTATGTCTTAGAGTTGAGTAGTATTTTTTTATATTATTCCATTATTGTTGAGTCATTTGTTTTGTGTATATTGTCGAAAAACTCATGAAACTTGGTTAAATAATAGTCCGTCACGCAACTTTGAATATCAGCCAGATTAATTATGAAGTTTGAAATTTGTTCTTACTTGTCACGTAATGATATTTTTGTGTGGAAGTCACTACGAATTTTAAACAATATTGTCATTTGCAAATCGTCTGATAGAAAATATGCACATTTGACGTAGGCGATCAAAACAATTCATCATAGAATAATTGAAAACAAATCAAAACTTTATGATTTTATTAGTTGACTTTTAAAGCTGCCGGATGAACCAGAATTTGACAAACTTTATAATTTTTTCGATAATTCACCTTTTTTTTTTAAAAAAAGCAACACATTTAATTCATTATAGTATTACTTTATTTTATCTTTCTACTTTATTATCTCCTTAATTTTTTTTCCACTTTATCTCACAGCACAGTTTTTTCAAACATCATCTTCAACCATAGGGAGATGGTGGGAGTACTGAGTACATGTTCTTGGCTTCTTGCATTGTATCACTCAAAAGTGAGCTCACACATCTCTAAAAATGAAAAAAAAAATATTACTGAAAAATATAAACATATTAATTATTTTATTCAAATGTTAATTTTATAAAATTAAATTATAAACTATTAATAAATTGTTAAACTAGAAAAAATAAACACTGCTAATTTAATGGGAAGAATAAGGGAAATAATTTTTAATAGGAAGAATATTTGCCTCCGAATTTTGATGGGAAGAATTAAGGGAAAAGAATTGGAGAGAAAGGGAAAATATGTAAGTGTTTGGACTTGTTAATATATGTGATTGTAGATACTATTAACTAACAAATAATCCGTTGTCGTCCAGCGGTTAGGATATCTGGCTTTCACCCAGGAGACCTGGGTTCGATTCCCGGCAACGGAACTTTTATTTTTTGGCAATTAAATTTTTATAAACAGAATTCTCAAATATATTATCGATCAGTTATTCTAATAAAATGTATACTTAGAAACTTAGTGATTGAATTTGTGTAAATCTTAATAAAGAAGAATAAGTATTTTATTAATATTGTTGATATTAAACAATGCATTATGCATAACATAGTCCATTTTGTCTACATTTTAATTAAAATTGTTGAATTCATCTTCTGTTTGTCGTGTGAACTCATGTTGATATTTTAATTTATTTGAAATAATATTCAAAGTTTAATGGAAATATCACATAATAGTACTAATTTTAAGTTTTAACTATCCACCACTCACTGTAACAAAAAATAATAATAAGAACATTTTTTAATATTATTAAAGGCACTAATTTGTGTGTCTAATTATACTACCAAAACTTCATAAATGTCCTTATTGTTAGCATACAAATAAAAGCTTTCTAAAAAAAATAAAAGATTAATATAATTTGCCTTCAACCTAGGGGTGTTTTTTTTTGCATCTTAAATTATGGTTATTTTTTAAAATTTCTAAACTCTAGCAATTGAGTCTCAATTTTTGTGTCCCTAAAAATTAATTTTTGTAGTGACTTGCTAAGTACATAAACATCTAGCATTTTCTTTTTTAACTATCCACTTTCTAAGCACATAAACATCTAGGATTTTCTTTTTTCTTGGAAAAAAATCATTTGAACAAACTTATCAATCAAAAAATAACCAAGCAAAATTCTATAAATATTATAAAATATTATTGATCAATCTTTTTAAAGCACATAAACATCTAGCATCTTAAATATGGCCTTTATTATAGAAATTCATTTTTAAAGCACTTTTACAATTCAATTATTTAGCCTCATATCATGATGACAAAATGACTATCAGTACATGGAAATTAATATATCACCGAAAATATTTAATGTACTATGTAATATATACTTATGTCAGTAGAACTGAAAAGAAAAATTATGAATATATCAAATGAGAAATATTACTTTTATACATTTTGATTATAATCTAGTTTCGTTTCTTAACAACATATATTCATAATTTTTCTTTTTAGTTTTGAATTATGACTAAAGTTTTGAATTTTCGCCCAATTTACTCTTTCGTTTTTAGTTGGTATTTAGTTTTTCAGATAAAGTTGAATTTAAATTTAATATTCACCTGTGATCGATCTATAAAAATCAATACGATGTTTCTTATTTTTTGTAAATTAAGACTTATAGTTTACCTTGGATTGCATTAAATTTAGTACAGTAGTAGTACTATTCTTTTTAGATTGTGAAACTTGTAAAGCATCTCCATTTATTGAATTATGAATAAAACATTAATTTGAATTATGATGAATCGGCGAATTTTTGATGTTTGTGATGAATGCAGGAAAATGCAGATCACGACACAGAGAATTTACGTGGTTCGATTTACTGAGGTAAATCTACGTCCACGGGAAGAAAAGAGGGCAGAGTTGTATTGCTTGATCTGTTTTCTACAGCTTACAATACAGACTTGCTATTTTGTATTTTATCTCTAGAGATCGAGAGAATGTTTAGAAGCTAACCCTATCTATCTGATCTAGGTTCTATTTATACAAAGGACCAAGATCGTGGCATGCAGCTATTTACTAGGTAGTGGATGTCGTGGAGATCGTGGCGATCTTGCATGGGTCCACTATCCTGCATGAGTTAATGACTGCTTGACACCACTAAATAGATCGTGGGTGTAGTGGAGGTGGAAATCCTGCATGAGTCCACTATCTCCTAGTTTGGTCAAATACTGAGACCGAACTGCTGAATTATGGCCGAGCAGCTTTTGCCGATCTGAGAGTAGAGCTTGATGCCGACCTGAGAGCAGAGTTTGATTGGTTGGCTTTTACCGAGCTGTAGGCTGGGGCCGAACTCTTTGGTTGTGCCGAACTGAACTCTGATACTCTTTAGTCATGCCGAACTGATACTCTTTCTTGGGCTTTAGGCTGATGGGCTTTACTGCTGTTGGGCTTGTTTAGTACCTTGTTTAGTACGTACTCCATCACTACCCCCCCCGGAAAGTGAAGTGAATCACTTCGGTATTCTGGATAAAGGTACGGGGTGAGTTGATGTTTGTCCTCGGTCTGATGAAGTGAACTCTTCTTTGACCGGACTTGGTTTGTGTCCTAATTTGGCGAGTTTTATCGCTCGGATCGAACTTTCCGTTGTCCTAATTTGGGGATCGGACTTTCCCTTGTCCTAATTCGGCGAGTTTTATCGCGTGGATCGGACTTTCCCTTGTCCTAATTCAGGCAAGTTTTATCGCGAGAATCGGACTTTCGTTGCAGTTCGTTTCAGACGAAGTGCTTGATTTTTAAGCCTAATTGTGGTCTTGTATCCTCTTTAGAAGCTTGGACTTCACAATCGTTGGCTTATTGCAGCTCGTTTCAGACGAACTGCTTGTTTAAGCTGAATTGTGGTCTTGTATCTTCTGTAGAAGCTTTGACTTACAATCGTTGGCTTGTTGCAGCTCGTTTCAGACGAACTGCTTGTTTAAGCTGAATTGTGGTCTTGTATCTTCTGTAGAAGCTTTGACTCACAATCGTTGGCTTGTTGCAGCTCGTTTCAGACGAACTGCTTGTTTAAGCTGAATTGAGGTCTTGTATCTTCTGTAGAAGCTTTGACTCTCAATCGTTTAGCTTGTATATGTTCTAAGAAGGGGATCAGCCTTCGAAGAACAAGATACCTCAGTAACATTTGTAAGAGACGACACGCACAGAGACAGACAAAACACACAAACAAAACGCACAGAGACAAATAAAGACCAAGTAAACCAAATAAAGCACATTGAGCAAACAGGACTCAAGACTGACTGACCGGACTGTCTCTTACAAATGGAACTTTTTGAGGTTGGAAATGTGCCATGTTCGGGGTACCTGTTCTCCTGACATGTGAGCCAATTTGTAAGACCCTTTGCCGAGGACTTCTGACACCCGATACGGACCTTCCCATGTGGGTTCGAGCTTGCCCAGCTTTTCTGCTCGGCTTACTTCGTTGTTTCTCAGGACGAGATCTCCCACTTGAAATTGCAGCTTCTTCACCCTTTGGTTGTAATACCGGGCTACTTGCTCCTTGTACTTGGCTGCTTTTATGCATGCCAATTCTCTTCTTTCTTCGGCAAGATCTAGCTCGGCTCTCAGTCCGTCGTCGTTCATTTCTGAGGAGAAATTTAGAGTTCGGGGACTGGGTACGCCGATCTCCACCGGAATTACGGCTTCAGTGCCGTACACCAGACTGTACGGAGTTTCACCGTTGGAGGTTGTGGGTGTAGTTCGGTAGGACCATAGGACTTGAGGGAGATTTTCTACCCATTGTCCTTTGGCTTGTTCTAACCGAGCTTTTAACCCTTTTACCAGGATACGATTTGTTACCTCCGTCTGTCCGTTTGCTTGTGGATGAGAGACCGAAGTGAACCGCTGTTGAATATTCAGCTCTTGGCACCAATTTTTGAACGTCTTGTCGGTGAACTGAGTCCCGTTATCCGAGATGAGGATGTGGGGTATGCCAAATCGGCACACTATGTTCTTCCAGACGAAATCCAATGCCTTCGAGCTCGTTATCGTAGCTAATGGTTCAGCTTCTACCCACTTCGTGAAGTAGTCCACGGCAACGATAAGGAATTTCATTTGCCGAGGAGCTTGAGGAAGTGGTCCCACTATGTCTATGCCCCATTGCATGAAAGGCCAAGGGCTTTGCATAGTGGATAGATCGGTCTGCGGCATCCTTGGGATATTTGCATGGATTTGGCACTTCGGGCATGTCTTGACGAGCTGCACTGCTTCTTGTACCAAGGTTGGCCAATAATATCCCCATCTTAGAACTTTTTTAGCTAAAGCTCTAGCTCCGATGTGGCTGCCGCACGATCCTTCATGAACTTCTCTGAGGATGTAGTCCGTCTCTTCTGGTCCTACGCATCGCAATAACGGCTGAAGGTAAGACTTTCTAAAGAGGACTCCTTCATGAAGTTTGTACCGAAGTGCTCTGCACGTGATCTTCCGAGCTTCTCTCTTATCTTCGGGCAATTGTCCTTGATCCAGATACTGCAAGATCGGCGTCATCCAGTTCGGCGAGCTGGATACTGAATGTACCTCGGCTTCATCAATGCTTCGATGCATTAATTCTTCCGCCTTTGAGCTCGGATCTGAGGCCAACTTACTTAAGGTATCTGCTCGGCTATTTTCCGCTCTGGGAACGCGGATTATCCGAAAATAGGAGAAACTTCGGCTGATGCTTTGCGCTTTGTCCAAATACTTCTTCATTCTCTCGTCACGGGCTTCACTTGTACCCAACATGTGATTTACTATGACTTGTGAATCACAATGGACTTTGAGAGATTTGACGAGCAGACTTTGCGCTAACTGGAGTCCGGCAAGGAGGGCTTCGTACTCGGCTTCATTATTAGTAGTGGGGAATAGGAACCGAAGTGAGTAGGTTACCTCGTGTCCGTCGGGAGCGACGAGTAAAATACCAGCTCCACTTCCCATCTTGTTTGAAGCTCCATCTACGAATCCGCTCCAGCAGTCTGGCGGCTCTACTTCGGATTCCAAGGGCTGTGCTAGTTCGGCATTGGCAGAATTTTTCTGTTCGGCAATGACAGGGATTGCTTGATCGAACTTGGCCTCTGTAAGAAAATCTGCCAAGGCTTGTCCCTTGATGGCTTTCCGAGGTAGGTACTCGATTGAGTGTTCTCCCAGCTCTATGGCCCATTTGGCGATTCTGCCTGATGCTTCTGGCTTGGTCAAAACTTGCCGAAGAGGTAGATCGGTTAAGACGCATACCTTGTGAGCATAGAAGTATGGCCGCAGTCTCCTTGCTGCATTTACTAACGCCAGAGCAATTTTTTCCAGAGGTTGATACCTTGTTTCTGGACCTCTTAATGCTCGGCTTGTAAAGTAGATGGGAAACTGCTTTAGGCCTTCTTCTCGTACAAGCACCGCGCTGATGGTTTGATCTGATGCCGCTAAGTATAAGAATATTACTTCGGCTTCGGTTGGAGCAGAGAGAATAGGAAGCTCGGCTAGATAACTTTTGAGCTCGTCAAAGGCCTTTTTCTGCTCGGCTCCCCACTCGAACTTTGGTGCCTTTTTCAACACCTTGAAGAACGGCAGTTGCTTTTCGGCTGCTTGGGAAAAGAATCGATTCAGTGCGGCTAGACATCCGGTTAGCCTTTGCACGTCATGTATGGACTTCGGCATTGCCATGCTCTGAACGACTTGAACTTTTGAAGGGTTTGCCTTGAGTCCGTCCTTTGAAACCCAACAACCCAGAAACTTTCCCGAATCTACCAAAAAGGTACATTTTTGGGGGTTGAGTTTGAGGTTGGCTTTTCGGAGCACGTTGAGAGTAGATTTGAGGTTGTCTTCGTACTCCGAAGTGCTTTTGCTTTTGACAACTATGTCGTCGACATACACTTCAACCTGTTTTCCGATTAGGTGCCGAAAAAGCTTGTCTACCATCCTTTGATAAGTGGCTCCGGCATTCTTTAAACCGAATGGCATCTTTTTATAAGCGAAAATGCCGAAATCGGTAATGAAAGCTGTTTTCGGAGCGTCACTCTCATCCATCAATACTTGGTGATATCCTTTGTATAAATCAAGAAAACAGAAAATTTCGAAGCCGATCAAAGCTTCTACTTTTTTATCTATATTTGGAAGGGGATAGCAATCTTTAGGACAGTGCTTGTTTAGATCGGTAAAATCTATGCACATCCGCCATCCTCCTTCTTTTTTCTTGATCATCACAGGATTGGCCACCCAGGAAGGATATTTCACCTCGAATAGTACATCCGCTTTTAGTAATTGGCGGACTTCGTCATGGATAACTTGGCTTCTTTCTGCCGCAAAGAGTCTTTGCTTCTGTTTTACTGGCCGGATTGAATGATCAATATTTAACCGATGAGTGATTACCTCGGGGGGCACTCCGGTCATGTCCAACGGAGACCATGCAAAGACATCTTTGTACTCCTTGAGGAGCTGAATGGTCTTTTCCCGGAGTAGAGGCGTTCCTGCGAAGCCGATCTTGACCGTTCTGGATGGATCATCTTCGTATAACTGAACGGTCATTGAGTTCGGCTCTGAAGTGACTTCGGTCATCTCGCTTGCCTTTGACTCCGGTTGCTGTGATTGCTATGCTTGATGGTGCCGAACTGATTGCTCGGCACTTTTAAGCGCAATCTGCAGACATTCTTTTGCTCTCTTTTGATCACCTCGGATGACCGCTATCCCACCTTTAGTGGGGATCTTGATGGTGAGGTGATAAGTAGAGCAAACGGCCCGAACTGTGTTGAGCCAGTCTCTCCCCAGGATGATGTTGTACGGGGACCGAGCTTTCACCACAAAGAACTCGATCATCGTATTGGAACTTGTAGGCGCTTTTCCCACCGTGATCGGAAGGCTGATAATACCTTCAGGGCGGGTGTCCTCCTGGGCGAAACTTTTCAGAGGAAGTGGAGCCGGACTGAGCCGAGCTGGATCCACTTCCATTTTATCGAAACATTCTTTAAAAAGAATGCTGACTGACGCTCCTGTATCCACAAATACTCTGTGGATCAGTTTGTTTGCCACTCCGGCGTAAATGACAATAGCGTCTTGGTGAGGAGAGATGGCTGGGACGGGATCGGCATCTGAAAATGTAATCACTTCGTCTTTCTTCAGCCTTTTATGTGTTGGCTCCTCTTGATTGGAACCTCTGCGTTCTGCTTTTAGGGACGACTTAGTCTTCCCGGCAGGGAGAGCATCAATAGTCAGGATTACTCCATCATATTGCGGCTCGTCGTCGTCTTCGGAATCCTCATGCCTTTTCGGATCCTGAGGATTGCAGTTCGCACCTCTCTGTCTTTTGTTCTTTTTCGGCTGCTTGCTTTGGTATTTTTTTAACGTTCCTGTTTTCACAAGAACATCAATACCTGCAGCCAAATCTCGGCACTCCTCGGTATCGTGTCCATGGGCTTGATGGAAGGAGCAATATTGATCCTGAGGTCGCCGCGCGGCCGATTTCGTCATCCGCCTTGGTTTTTCGAACATATCGGAATGTAGTTCGAAAATTTCCGCTCTTGACTTGTTTAAGGGTACGAACTGAGCGGGCGGCTTCTCAGGATTGAGACGTGGTCCCAATCTGCCTTGCACCGGAGCCCTTTGAATTCTTTCAAATGGAGTCCGGCGAGGAAGCCTCTGATCGCTATGATCGGGCTTCTTTTCGTCTCCTCGGGATGAGCTGTCTAAAGACCGTTTTCGACGGTCTGCCTCATCCGCACGGGAAAATTGGTCCGCAATGTCCCACATTTCCTGAGCTGTCTGCGGACCGCACTCAACGAGCTTCCTGTAGAGAGCTCCAGGCAGGATTCCATTTTGGAATGCCGAGATGACAAGCAGATCGTTGAGATCGTCTACTTGCAGGCATTCCTTGTGGAATCTTGTCATAAAGTCGCTGATTTTTTCGTCGCGACCTTGACGAATAGAAAGCAGCTGAGCCGAAGTGATCCGGGCTTCCGCTTTCTGAAAGAACCTCCTGTGGAAAGCATCCATTAGATCTCGGTAGGATCTAATGCTGCCTTGAGGAAGGCTATCGAACCACCTTCTGGCGTTCCCGATGAGCAGCTCGGGGAACAGCTTGCACATGTGGACCTCGTTGAGACCCTGGTTCGCCATGTTATATTGATAGCGTCCCAAGAAATCATGAGGATCCACGAGTCCGTCATAGGTTATCGACGGAGTTCGGTAGTTCCGCGGCAAAGGAGTTCGGGTGATATCGTCCGAGAACGGAGTCTTTAATGCTCCGTACATGGCGAACCCGACATCTCTTCGGTACGGAGGAGATGGAGTTCTCCTGTGGTTCCGGTACCGAGGAGGAACAGGAACATGTCGGGGTTGAGGATTCTTTCTCCTGGAAGACACGTCACTACTGCGGTAGTGACTTTCATGCCTAGATGAGGAGGGAGAATCCGTCGTTGTCTTCTCCGGCTGTTGGCTCTTCTGCAGGAAGGTTAAAAACTCCTCCTGCTTCTCGGCCAAGAACAGCTTGACAGCTTCATTTAAATCGGGCTGCTGGGAAGACTCGGTGCGATGACTCCTGGAGGGGCTTGTTCCTTCTTCGTGAGAACCGGAGGTAGATGTCTCCCAAGGCCGTTTTTCAGACCTGCGAGCTGGACTAGCTTCCTCACGGTTATCACGAACGGTATTACGGGTAGTGTGTGATCTGGTATGCATTTTTTTTTTTTTTTTTTTGGGGTGGAAAAAGGGTCAAAAATTCGCTTTATCACAAATTTGGTTCTCTGTTTCCCACAGACGGCGCCAGTGATGAATCGGCGAATTTTTGATGTTTGTGATGAATGCAGGAAAATGCAGATCACGACACAGAGAATTTACGTGGTTCGATTTACTGAGGTAAATCTACGTCCACGGGAAGAAAAGAGGGCAGAGTTGTATTGCTTGATCTGTTTTCTACAGCTTACAATACAGACTTGCTATTTTGTATTTTATCTCTAGAGATCGAGAGAATGTTTAGAAGCTAACCCTATCTATCTGATCTAGGTTCTATTTATACAAAGGACCAAGATCGTGGCATGCAGCTATTTACTAGGTAGTGGATGTCGTGGAGATCGTGGCGATCTTGCATGGGTCCACTATCCTGCATGAGTTAATGACTGCTTGACACCACTAAATAGATCGTGGGTGTAGTGGAGGTGGAAATCCTGCATGAGTCCACTATCTCCTAGTTTGGTCAAATACTGAGACCGAACTGCTGAATTATGGCCGAGCAGCTTTTGCCGATCTGAGAGTAGAGCTTGATGCCGACCTGAGAGCAGAGTTTGATTGGTTGGCTTTTACCGAGCTGTAGGCTGGGGCCGAACTCTTTGGTTGTGCCGAACTGAACTCTGATACTCTTTAGTCATGCCGAACTGATACTCTTTCTTGGGCTTTAGGCTGATGGGCTTTACTGCTGTTGGGCTTGTTTAGTACCTTGTTTAGTACGTACTCCATCAAATTAGGATTCCATTTAATATATGTAAATATCAGATCGTATTTGATTAATTATAATTAATTACTTTGGAGACAAAAGCATTAGCAATTAATCCCACATCGCGTTAGTAAGAGTTTTCAAAGCGCTATATGTATTCAATAGGTTAATAGCAACATTGAAAAGTCATGGGATGTTTCAAAGCGCTATATGTATTCAAAGCGCTATATGTATTCATGGGCTTTGGCCCATTTTAAAATGGGCGAACCCAGGAAAGTCCCGGGCCCACATACCGCAGAGATGCGTTGTTACTAACAAGTAGAGCCCATAGGCCTGCGGTCTCTAAACGGTGAGGGGCTGAGACGCGTGTGTTATTCACTAGGTCCGTAATTGGGCTAACCGAACGGGGCTTAACTCGCCACTGCCACAATCATAATAATTCAATTTTTTTAAAATATGGATTGTATAATAATGCGATTTTATAATACAATTATATACATGGAAATGAAATTTGCTAAATAAAATGCATAACTAAATTACATTATGAAATGCGTAATCAGCTTATTAGATTTTAAAAATAAATAAAACACAGCAGCCCTAATTAAACACAGCAGCCCTAATTAAACACAGCAGCCCTTAATCGTAATTTCGCACTTTGGAAATGAACAATCCAGGGCGTATGGCGGACACGTTAATTTGACGCAGCCAGATCCATCTCCATCTGATCAGTCTTCCCTCTTCCTCCGCTCTATCTCCGCCGCCTATCGTTGCTCGGTGAGTTTTTATTTTTCTGTCCTTGGTGTCCAATATTTCATTAATTTAATGTTCAATTTCTTAATTAGGTTTTGGTTGTATTACAATGATGGACGAATTTTTCTTTGATTTTTCGTATTTTGTTTGAGTGGATTTGCTTGGATTATTTTTTTGTTATTTTCCTTTTCAGGTTGATTGGCTTAGCTGTTCACCTTTTGTTAACGATGTGAGTTCTCATTCAATTTCTATTGCCGTCTTTACGATTGTGTTTTTTTTGCGCTGATTTTCTCGATTTCTACTAGATTGTTTCAACTTTTTTCCAGTTGATATTTTTGAAATTTATGTTTGATAGCATTCATTTGCTAACTGGTTAATTGAACGCTTTTGATTTTCTTCTTTAGGGCTGACGATGAGCCTGTAGATCCTAAAAAGGAACTCGAAGATCAGTGCAAGGCTCCATGCACACGGCCACTAAAAGAATATCAGGTGTGTTTAGTTGGCAAATTGACTGCGATTGTTAAATGTTCAATGTCTATTTTTCAATGCAGTTGTTGTTGTTTTCTGCAGATCTCTTCCAGCTAGTTCATGTAGCTCATTTTTCATTCATTAGTTTATTGCTCATTATGCCTTGGCTATGATTCATTTTAAACCTGAAGTGATAATAGCAGGGAGTTTGTGTGTATGTGTACAAATAATATTTGAATTGACATCATATTTATTTTAAATATAGCAATAGTAATTCTTTGTGCTGTGTGTCAATTAGGCTGTTTGTATGCATTCCATTGTATGAACTACAAGAAAAAGGCCAGATTGTAGTACTCATAAGACTCATTACTCTTTGTGCTTGTATCGTTGTTCTAGTGTTAATCTCTTATAGTTTGCCTTGTCATTTTCTGTGTGCGAATTTATTGTTGGTTATAATTGAATGCTTATGACTGCTGTATAGCCTGTATACGAGGAGATCCTTCTGGTCTCCGTTTGATTGTGGGAGGGGGTTGCATAAAGATGCAAAAACAACAAAACTTAGTGAAATAGTACATGAAGCAAGTGGTGCTATCTAGTTGATGTCTTCAATGTTGACAAGGAAGTCATAATCAAATTTTATATGCATAGATAATCTCTTGTTTAACTAATATGAGTATTCTGCATGCCTTATTAAGAATTCTTCTAATTCACCTGTGTACATGATGATACATTGCTACTGTCTACAGATTTCCCTACATAGACCTGCATTTTAATAGTTAAATTTGACTTTTCATGGATCTATATGTGCAAGACTTCATGATATACTTGTATGAGGTGAATTTAGTAAATTTGATACTTTAGAATTATCCCAAGGAAAAAGTGATACTGAATTTGTTGTTCCATGTGATTCTGCAAAGCAATGTATAATCAGCAGACAAGTTTTAGAAATCACTTTTGGGTGGAACAATGAACTCAATCTGAACATGTGTGGAATTTATCTGCTTTTTGTATCGGTTGCTCTTACATAAGGTTGTTACAGCAGTGAAATCCCCTTTATTAGTACAGTGGTCTAGTCTTGGAATCTTAACAGCTTTCAAACTGAGAAAATATTTTCCAGCTGTTTCAGTGAGCATGTGTTTCTGTGATGATTTGTTATTATTTTTTCTCACTTTCAAACTTTTGTCCCAACTCCACATGCCTCTGTGGTTTTGCTTACGGAAGTTGATGTTTTGGAAAGCTAATACGCTGTTGGTTAATAGGCATGTGCTAAAAGAATTCAAGGTGATGAATCGGGGCATAAGCACTGCACGGGACAATACTTTGACTATTGGCGCTGTGTTGACAAATGTGTAAGCTGCATTTCCTGTTAAACCTTCTAATTACTCTGCTTCTCCTTCACAACTTTTAACAAGCTGTATTCTGATTCACTTCCGGAATTCCTTATTACAGGTTGCGACTAAGCTATTTACACATCTTAAATAACAGAAGAACACCCACATTGGCATTCATCCAGATTATCCTCTTTTGTCTCAAAATGACCTGGCACTTCAATTTTATTGTGTTTTTGTTGTGAACATATGATATTCTCTCCAAGGCAAGTCCTTGGCCACATGGAGTTTTGAGTTTCAGAGAAATAAGAATTTCGGAATTGGGACAAATATGCTTTTGCAAGTTGAATTTGTGGTTGCAGTTGCTTGTTTGATCAAATAATTCAGCTAATTTTCTACAGTAGCTATGATTTGCATGAACTATACTTAAAGTAAGGCTGTAACAATATATTTGGAATAATTTTGTTTGTGTGTCAACATGTTTTAATTGGATTAAGAACATCTTATGAACTTTTATTTGATGAACAATTGGAATGTTTTGCAAATAATTTGTTAAACATTGTTAGTAGTAAGTAAACCGAAAGAACTGAAAAAATCACTTTTTCAATGTATAGCTTCGCTGGAATGGAGTGTGTGGATGATATCTTTAAGATTATTGTTTTAAATCATTTTTAAGATCTCTCTCGAGGTTAACATTTTTTAGGACTATTAATTTTGTGAAGCTCATTCATATTTGATTGTTTCTCAAGTTTTAATTATTTTATACTTCATTCACCCTGTGAGTCGTGACAATATTACTTGAGAATATCTTGCATCGACATTTCATGATAACTCACTGAACATGAGGAAAAACTAACGATCATACGATATGTCTGGTAAATTATGCATGGCGCTTATCAAGATAAGAGATCTGACTCTGATAAAGAATGAAAACTCGAGCTGAAGTCATAATCGTTATATTCAAGAATTTGTTGATACTATTTCTCCTATTAAGTAAACCCTTTTGTGAAAACTTATTTGAACTATGTTAAAACCTTGTTTTTGAAATTAACAATTTCCTCAAATCACAAAATAACCCTAAGATTTTACCTCTTTTTCTTTACCATCAGTTTTCTCTCCTCAAATTGCAAACATATTCTCGATTTTCCCAAAGTTCAAGGTCAAGAACTGCCAATTTGCTCTTGAATTCCATATGGAACCCTCGTCCACTTCTTCCCCCTCCAAGAAGCTTCTTATCACAGATCTGAAGCCCAAATCTGTCCCCAGTTCCGCCTCCTCTTTCTCCGCCACCAGCACGCCTCCGGTGCCGGAGAAGAGGACCCGCGACCAGCCCAATATGTCCGATTGCCATTGCTGTGGTCGCCGGATTAACCAATCAAACCCTAAGGACCGCCTCCAGCCGATCGACAGTGTTTGGCGGATAGTGCTCCTCTGCAGGAAATGCTGCAGGAGTGTTTCTTCGGGCCAAACGTGCCCTTACTGCTTCCTGGCAACGGGGAATTCAGGCGATCTTTGTACATGCAGAGCTTGTCAACGCAAAATTCATAATGATTGTGTTAGGGATTATGGTAAATGCACGCCTTGGTGTTATTTGGGGGCGGGGTTTGAGGGTTTTAGGGTTTGTGTGGATTGTTGGGTGCCTGGATTGCTCAAAAATTCGATTCTGGTTTTGGGGAGTGAGAACATGGGTGGGTTGAAAGAAAAGGATGAGGGTAAAGATGTGTTGGAGAATTCGGAGCAGAATGGAAAGTGTGAGGTGGAGGAGATTAAAAAGGTGGTGAAGGGGAAGGACCAAGTGCTGAGGAGGGGAACTGGGACGATTGATGAGGATGGTTTGGTGTATGGTGCATCTAATTTGCTTGGTAAGAACCATAGGGATAGTTTGAAGGCTGGGAGTTCGAATTGTAGTGGTGAAAGTGAAGCTGATGATACTGAATTAGCAATTCAACTGCATAGAGTTATGAATAGTTCACCGAGAATTTTGAGGGGTATACCATTGGGAAGCTCCAATGATGTGGATGCTTCGAACACTAGGAATTGGAAAGGTTTATCTTATAAGAGGTCTGGTTTAGGAAAACGCTGCAGTCGAGATCAGAAGCTTAATAGCTGTGCTGATAGTGCTGTGAATGATTCAAATGCTGGTCTAACTGGATTAAGCCAAGGACTAATACCTTATAGGCGGGACAAGAAGCGGAGAATCTGGTCAACAGAAAATGAGAATACTGAAATCTATGCATCAATATCCAGCCAGCAGCCAGCATTGAAGAACTTGCGTTCAGATGAGGCCGGGGTTGCCTGTTTGGATGATGCTGGGATTGAGTCTTCAGATGAAGCTGGGGTTGGGTGTTCGCTTACGAGTGGTGCTGATACATCAGAGGATCCAAGTTGTGATAATATTGGATGGACTAGTTCTCGTGCAGATGATGGTAGAATTGGAAAAGATCTTGTAACTTACATGCGCACTAGGTTCGGGAAGAAGGTATTCCAAATGAATGGCCTGATTGATGTTAATGGTGATAGCATCCCTTGTGGTAACTGTGGATCGCCCTTCGAGGCTGCATGTTGCCAATATGATTCTGCAAACCTTAATACTATCAAGAGTAAAACTGAGGAGATTTTGCCGAGTGGTTCTTCTGATACAGCGCAGGATCGCTATAATCTGAAATATGTGAAAAGAATTCCTGGCACCAAACTTGACTTGAGTTTCCTGCGTTATGGCATAGACCGCTATCTGTTTAAATATGCTAAGAGGGTGAAGAGTTCCAACTACAGCTCAAATTCTGAAGCTAAACCACACTCTAATGCTTTTCTGGATAAAATTGGCATCTCTGCTACAAGATTAACTTCCAACTGCTCTGCGGAATCTAGGGCTCTGTCTGATCTCCTTTACCGTTGATCTTCCTCAATGAGCAGGTAATGAATTTAGTTTCTTTATTCAACCCCTTAACTGATGGATACAATGATTGTTGCATTAGTAGTTATTGCTCTTCATGTTGCTTACTTTCTTTTATTTTTACCATTCATCCATCATAAGGCATAGTACTAATCTACGAAGCTGCTCTTGCTTTGTTAAATGGACTCTATGGTCGGTTGGATTTTGTTTGTGTTGCTGACAATAACATCTGTCTATAATCTATATACTATCATAATGGACAATATGTGTAATTAGAATAGTTTTTAGTCTCAGGGACCACTCATGTATGATTTCCTTTATTTCTGGGAAGTGCATTGTTTGGTAAAAAAAGTTGAGTTTTATAGAATTTGTATTCTTGAAGTCGTGAGTGGTATTTATGTACTAGTAATATTTATGGGATATATTGGATAAAGACCACAGCCTGACATTTAAGCATCAATTCACCCTTCCTTTGTCACCACAAAAGCTTCAGGCCAAAATAAGTTACTAGGACTAGGAAAAGTCATGCTAGTTATTGCTTCTTTGTTCTAATTTGACCTTAGTGCTTCGGTTTCTGTACGCCACTTCTCTTTAGGTGTAATATTGCACAGTAATTTCACAAGAAGTGCTATGACTTATGTGGCCCTGTGTGTATATATTATCATGCAAAGTGTGTAGATACCCTTAAAACAATTTTTCTTTGCAGCACTATAAGCAAACATGATACCAGATTATGTAACCCTTCATTTATTTCTTTGTGGGGCATAAGGTTCTTCTCACACTATTCTTTTCCACAATAAGAAGTGGAGTATCACTTAGATTTGGTTAATTTTTTAAAACATGGGTGTTCAAGTTTCACATTATAAGTTTGATTTCGTTATACATGGTTTTGTGATGTCATTGGTGACATCTTTATGTCATGTCCACTTTATAATTGCTTGACCTCTCAGGCTTTGACTTGTTATGGATCTAGAACAACTTATTCACCTCTTAATAATTTATTATGCACCAAATATGATTTTACATAATAAAAAAGCATAATGTGTGGTAAACTTTTCCACTATACTTGTTAAAATCGAACTGTACGTTGTGAAAAGGCATGATATCAACATATTTTTGGTGATATTTCTGCAGTGTGATCTCGTAAAGTTCAATAAATTTGTGATTGGATTCATTGTAAAGTTCGGAGTACGAATAGTCATAGTTTTGTTCACTGTTTTGCAGGAAGATTTAATGACTCCAATATTGGTGGCATTCTTTCAGTGGATTGGCGGAAATGGTAAATATGGCTTAGAGTAAGAAGGGTACTCTTTCCTGTTGTTCCATTATTGTCTGATGCCCGTGCACATTGCTGCTTTGATAAATCTCTGTAGTATTTGACGATTAAGCTGCCAATATCAGCCTCTTGCTTCTTCATGATAGCATGCATCATCTGAAGTCTGTATTAGTTTAATGCTGTGGCCTGTGGCCTGTGGCCTGTGGCTATCTGATGATGAGTAGATTTGATGTATATAGCCTTTTATCTTGGATCAAAAACTCCTTCCTTTTCTAATATGACAACAGCCTTGGAAGAACAGAAAAAAATGAGAAAGTTGCTTTCGCCTATATTTCATCTTTATCTGTCTAACAATGGTATTAGTGAAAGCACTGGCATTTCCTAATTTATACAGACATGCATATACATATTATATATATGCATATATCTAATTCATAGTTGTAACTATGGATCCATTTAAAGTGACATGCTGCCCTCGCTCTACTTGCCCTTATAGAATAAGGCGATAGAAGTTAGTCATTAGTGTACATTGTTATGTGGATATAAGATTTGCTTCCACAATCATATTTTAGGCTGGAAGCTGATATTGTGTTCGAGTGCTGTTACACCAATACGTTAGAACAAGAGCCTCTTCATTAAGCTTGGTGTGTAAGACTAATTGTGGTGTAAGAGAAGGTTATAGCTTTCGTACTTTACACCACAACTTGAAAAGTTATGCTCCATTAGATCTTTCATCCATTTCTCTCTAGCAGTTTAAGCTCGTCTGACAAGACGATTCATGTTGTCGGTTTTTATATGAATAAGCTTCATGGTCTTTATATGAATGCACTATATGAATATGTTAGTGAGGCTTGTGGATTTTGTGTGGGATGCACACTCCCTGATATATTCTAATTGGCTTATCATCCCACTTAGTGTGTGCATAGCACACTTTTTCATATTAAATATGCTACCCTTTGGTGTTTTTCCAAGACTCTCCATTCTTGCAAGTGCTTTCTGATGCATCCATCCATCTTCATAAATTTCTCTTCATTTTTATATGTTTCTTTGGATTTAATATCTTTAGGTGGACGAAAAGCACACGGCCTTGGATTAAATTCATATATATGTATTATATACTTGAAAATTCTCAGAGCCATCTATAAATACACCTCTTTTCATACTCGGCCTTCTCAAGCAGCCATCTTATATCCCTCTCTCTCCCCCCACTTAGTGATGGCTTTCCCAAACCATATAGAGATTACAATCCCAAGAGATAATACAGGGCTAAACCATGACAACATTAGGATTGTTCCTGAAATAGAAGCATTTGACTTATCACTTAGTGCACAATTGCTGCAAGCAGCTGTGTTGGAGCCAACGACGGATTTGTATCTGTTGCCTCACTGATGATGGGGGCCGGAGCTGTCAAAGGCAGAGTTAGGGTTTTGATCCTCACTTTCTTGGCAGGACTCTTTGCTAGTGCTTGCAGTATGGTGATAGGGGAGCTTGTCCAATGCGTCTTCTCAGCTAGAGGTAGTGATAGCTCATATGAAGAGAGAAGGCTCGGCTAATCCTTCTCGGCCTGCTGTGGAAGCAGTGATAACCCAGATGAGGAGAGAAGGCTCAGGCTATCCCTTTCGACCTGCTCTTGAAGCAACCCTCGCCTTTGCACTGGGGGCTTTCGCCCCAATTCTTGTGGCTGCTTATATAACCGAATATACTGTTAGGTTAGCTGTGGTCATTGTGGCTTCCACCACCGTGGCACTGACGGCAATTGGCAGCCTTGGGGCGGTGCTGGGACGGAGCCGGCTGGTCTCTTCCTGTGTTAGGGTGCTGGTGGGAGGCTGGATGGCTATGGCTGTTACCGCTTGTTTTACTAAATTACTTGCTGTTAATTAGCGGTATGAGAAATGTGATTTAAAATCGCTCCAGAATTTTTTAGGAATTCAAGATAATTTAAATTCAATAAAACGAATAATTGAGATGCGATCGAGCACAAATATATTGAACTAAAATTATTTACTTTATCCGTTCCCGAAAATAGGTTCATTTATTCATTATGATTTTTTTTCTTCTATTTATGTAATCCACTTTTTTCTTTATCTTTCATATTTTACTTATTTTTATATTTCTTCTTCCTACTTAAGCAAATGCGAATCAAAACTTGTGTTGTCAATTAATAAGTCTATTTTTTTTAACGGATGGAGTATAGTTGTGCCTACAACTTTTTGTACTAATTTTTCTTGTAATATCTTTTATTTTTGTTTAAGGTGTTTGCAAAAGACATATTTATAACATAAAAGATGGTAAATGTTCTCGTGCAGAAAGAGGTAATTTGCTTGAAAGGATAAACCTTCAAGCAAATGAACTGTGATTCCAAAACATAAACTGACACTAATGAAATTTAGTTTTCGAATGAATCTCTTATTTTAATTTTTAAGGAATTTAATTATATTTTATGGACTTTGTAGTATACTCCATATGAAGTATTTGTGCAGCATGTATCGTTTTACTAGTTCATTGAACGTGCATAGAACACATAAGAGCATCACCGATAGCAATAGCCCAGCTATAGCCCAGCCACAAACTCCTTCTGCCACATCATCAGGACAAGCAACTGGACAAGCAATAGCTCAGCCATAATAAACAAAATTATAAAAATAACAATCACACAAAATACGGAATTCAACTTACGACACAAGTACGAGAAAATGCAATAATTTCATTTAAATTAAAAAAAAGGTACATTAAAAAAATTACAAAATTACAAAAAAAAACTAACGTTGTGCAGTCCTCCGCACCCACAACTCTTCAATTAAATCATTTTGGAGTCGAATATGAGCTTCCACTTGGCGCATGTAGGCATGTGCTTGGAGGCGGCCGGCTTCATCGTGAGGTACCCCACTTCGTACGCTGGGGGTGGCCACGACGTGGCTTGGCCTGGCTTCATTATCGTCGTTGGCCCAACTAGTCAGTTGTACACATTCATCTTCGACAACCATGTTGTGCATGATAATACATGCGTGCATTATATCAGCAATGCAGTCGACATGCCACAAACGTGTTGGACCCCTAATTGCCGTCCATCGAGACTGGAGCACACCAAATGCACGCTCCACGTCCTTGCGCGCAGACTCCTGCCGTTCCGCAAAGTAGGCCTTCCTCTCATCTGATGCGCATCTGATCGTCTTCACAAAGACAGGCCACCTAGGATATATCCCATCTGCCAAGTAGTAGTCCATATCATGCTGGTTCCCGTTGGCGACAAAACTGATGGCCGGACCGACGCCCTAGCACTGCTCGTTGAAAAGGGGCGACGAGTTGAGGAAGTTGAGGCCGTTGTTCGACCCGGCTACCCAAAAATATGCATGTCAAATCCACAGCCGGTAATCAGCTACGGTCTCGAGGATAATCGTGGGATTCTTTCCCTTGTAGCCGGTCGTGTAGAACCCTTTCCAGGCAGCGGGGCAGTTCTTCCACTCCCAATGCATACAATCTATGCTGCCTAACATACCCGGGAACCCATGCTTCGCCCCGTGCATCTGCATCAGCTCCTAGCAGTCTTCGGGGGTAGGGCTTCGAAAGTACTGATCACGGAATATTTCAACCACGCCCTGACAGAAATACTTCATACATTCAAGGGCAGTCGACTTGCCGATGTGGAGGTACTCGTCCCACATGCCTGCCGCGCCTCCGTAGGCCAACTGCCTAATTGCCGCAGTGCACTTTTGAATAGGTCTGTGGCCGGGTCTGCCAGTCGCATCGTGCCTGAAGCGGAAACACAGATATCGACGCTCCTAAGCGTCAACAATACGCATAAACAGGGCCCTGCTCATCCTAAAACACCGTCTGAAAATGCCGTTAAACCGCGGCTTCGGTGCGAAGTAGTCGTCAAATAGCCGCTGATGTGCAGCTACGTGATCCCGATCAATCACTGCTCGGCAGTGGACAACGGGTCGAGGTCGAGGTACCGCCGGCTGCAAGGCCCGTTGTATCAGCCGGTCGATCTCTCGGGACGTATAGGCCTCCAACTGTTCGTTCAAATGCCGTTCGAACTCCTCAACATCCCCACCACTACCACCACTACTACCACCCGCGTTACTCATTTCGCGTTGTTGATCTTGTACAGAAATTAAGATAGAGAGAAAACTCGTTAAAACAAGTGGTGCAAATGAAAAAGACGTGCAAATCGCGTATATATAGTGTTTCGAAAATTAAATAAAATAAAAATATATCCCGCTCGCCGATCGCTCGCAGATCTGGCGCCTGCTATGGCGGCCAGGAGATCGGCGAGCGCATCGCCGAGCGCTCGGGAATCGGCGTGCGCTCGCCGTTTTTCTCGCCGATTTGGCGCTCGCCGGCTGCAATGGTTCGGCGAGCGGACCGGCGAGCGCCAAGAATCGGCTAGCCGGTGCGCTCGCCGCTATTGGAGATGCTCTAAAATTTACAGATAATATCCACTTAAAAAAATGATTTCATGCATTTAATTCGTATAAATACCAAATGCAACAGTTCCATTTCCATATTTGAATTAATTACCAGAGCACTGCCATCATTTTCCAGAACTTCCTTGCCTATACATACATATATACATGTCTAATTAATCTATTTATATATATGTTCTCTCTCCCACATCTATTAATGCACATTAATATCTCATTTCAATTCATTTTCAGAGATACATATACATATCACATAAAATGCTGCCATTTCTTCTACTCCTTTTGTTCAACATAGGAACTTCACAGGGGCAGCTTCAAGTCGGGTTCTACGCGAAGAGCTGCCCCAACGTGGAGGCCATAGTCGGAGGCGTGGTTCGTGAGGCCGCCGCCTCCGACCAGAACACCGCCGCCGTGTTACTCAGGCTCCACTTCCACGACTGCTTCGTTGAGGTCGATCAATTAATTTTGATTACATTCTTGCATGCATTTTCACACACACTCAAGGTGATTATAAATTATAATTAAATGTGATGAATTAGGGTTGCGATGGGTCGATCCTGATCGATAATGGGGCGGAGAGGGACGAGAAGAATGCGTTCGGGCACCAAGGGGTGAGAGGGTTTGATATTGTGGAGAGGGCAAAGGCCGAGCTCGAGGCCTTGTGCCCGAGAACGGTTTCTTGCGCCGACATTGTTGCCTTGGCTGCGAGAGAAGCACTACTTTTGGTATAATTTTATCATCGTTTGGTATCATAGTTTTGTGACTTTTTTTGTTTGATTTGGTTTGAAATTTGTGTTTAGGCGAAAGGGAGTTCGTATGAGGTGGAAATGGGGAGGAGAGATGGTGTGGTTTCGAATGTGGATTCAGCAGATAATATGCCTGATGTTAGTGACTCTGTTGACACTCTCAAAACCAAATTTTTGCAGAAAGGCCTCACTCACAAGGATCTTGTTCTTCTTACTGGTAATCTCTTTTTCTCTCTCTCATGAACAAAGAAGCATGCAACTTTTGTGGGTGTTGAATTCGGTAGGAAGTCTTGAATAAATGACTAGTTTTTGGTTCCTAGGCAACATATGTTCATGTTAAAGTTCAGTCATATTTCGGTTTGCCCGCAACTTTAGAAACCAGTCGTAAAAACCATGGATTATCCGTAGCAGAGTTTTCAGGTGAAATTGTATATGCCGTGAAATCATACGTGGATGTCGCATTGATGAGTTGAATGATATCGTCTATCCACGAATAAATGACATTGTTTGTTAAAAATATCAATAATATATTGCACGTAGGCGTCTGGATTATAGTGCATGATACAACGTGAAAGGTGCTATATAAGCTCAAGTATTAATATGTTAATTTTCTTTTAACTATTGTTTATTTTTTAAGGTTTTGTCGGTGGTCCTAGATTATTGATGATCTATTTCATCAAATATGATTTAAAATATGCCAAGATTAATTGGCACTCCGGATTTAATAATTAGTACAAAAAATTATGGATGATATCATGATAACGAGTTCTCCAGTTCATGCATCATGTGATCATAATTATAATGATGGACCATGAAAGGAAATATCTTAATGTAAACAAGGATTGATAGATAATGGCATGTGATAATTAAATAAAGATGCAAGTTGTTACATTGCTTGATTAATGATCACACACGCAATATATGAAATCGTTGTCATTTACATTTAATATGTTTTTGAATAAGTTTATTTGGTTTTCATGAGAAGAGAAACTATATAATGTCGATTCAAATTTATCTATATTAAGTAAATAATGTGGGATCGATTGATATAGGTCATGATGAGTCACTATCAGCCTCTAGAGACATATATTAGTGGTTAGTTTAATTGATGTCAATTACGAAATGTATAGTATTATTATTGTACTATGTGAATATATAGAGATAATAGTCATTTAAATTAAAAGTAGTAAAATTGATCAACTTTTAATCGGGTTTGTAACATATGAAAACAAAATATTAAAATACAAATTTATAGTTTTTCTGAATTGATGAAAAGAATTAATGTGTTATTTCAGCTGCGCATTCAATTGGCACAACAGCATGTTTCTTCATGAACGACAGACTCTACAATTTTCCGGCCGATAGCGGCTCCGATCCGTCGATAAACCCGGACTTCCTGCCGGTGCTAATGTCCACGTGTCCGAAAAACGGAGACATCAACGTAAGGCTGCCGATCGACAGGAGAAGTGAGCAATTATTTGACAGCCAAATATTGCAAAATATTAGGAAAGGCTTTGCCGTGCTGCAGTCCGATGCGGCCCTCTATCAAGACGAGTCGACTAAGGCCGTCGTCGACTCGTATTTCGAGGACTCGTTCAGGCCGTCGTTCGAGGCGGATTTTGCCGACTCGATGGTGAGGATGGGAAGGATCGGAGTCCTCACTGGGCTGCAAGGCACCATCAGGCGGAGTTGTGCCTCTTTCGATTGATCGATGAATTTGTCTAGTTTCTAATTGGTGTCTTATTTCATTTTTACTATACGGTATGAAAAAGGTTTCGTTTTAGTATGATATGAAATCTGACACAAATTGTGGATCAGTGAATTTCGTCAGCTAGTATATGTTGCATGAATATATGTTCAAATAAATATACTACTATCACATTTTGTCACTGTACATGCAATTGCATTGAAAAATAAATAAAATGAAGAAGTTGTATTTGTGGATTTACCTGTAATAACCTGTTAGAAAACGAAATCGACCTAATCTTAGTATTAAACTTTATCGTAGATTTGTCTTTTAAAAAAGTTATTACTATTATTCTATATGGATGAGTTTGATTCGATCCTTGCGTCAGAATAGGTGAAAATTATTGACATAGACACTAAACAAAAGGAACATTCAAACTGTATAGTCCTTGTTTAATTCTAAAATAGTGATCAAAATACAATATAAGTAGGTAACAAGTAAAATCTCCACTGCGTGGCCAATTGAATTACCAAAATCATTGAAAAAGAGACTACACAAATCAATTATATCAATACTCCTATATTATCTTCCCACAAAGGATCATTAAACAAACAGTTAGAAACATACAATAATGTCCATGTTAACCCCATTGACTTCACTGGGTGTCCTGATTTCATGCCAAATTTGAGGCCAATCTTTTCAACTCCACAAAACAAACATGAGATGAAGAAGGAAGAGAGATAGAGAAGGAGAAAATAAACAGGAGTTCAACCTGTTTAGATTCTTGAATCCAAATAGGTAGGTAGTTTCCTCAATCCTGTTTCTCCTTCTCCATCTCTATCTCTATCTCTATCTCTCCGCCCCTCTTTCATCCTCAACAACTCGAAAACGTCGGATCAAACTCGAATACATAAATAAAGGATTGACGAGCGAAAAGGAAGATAAAAACGCATGGCCCAGAGCAAGATCAAACAAGTTATAGGAGCATTCAAGGATCACACCAGCATCAGCCTGGCCAAGGTCTCCACCGCCAGCAGCTCCCTCTCCGACCTCGAAGTCGCCATTGTCAAAGCCACCCGCCATGGCCAGAACCCCCCCAACCAGTGCTACGTGGCCGAGATCCTCAGCCTCACCTGCTACTCGCGCTCCATGGTCAACTCCTGCATCGCCATCATTGCCCGGCGCCTCAACCGGACCAAGAACTGGGTGGTGGCCCTGAAGGCCCTCCTGCTCGTCCAGCGCCTCCTGTCTCAGGGAGGCACTGCCTTCGAGCAGGACATCTTTTTCACCACCAGGCGCGGGACGCGCTTCCTCAACCTCTGCGATTTCAGGGATTCGTCGAGGAAGGCGTGGGACTACTCTGCGTTTGTCCGGACGTACGCCTTGTACTTGGACGAGCTCCTCGAGTTCAGGATGCAGGGCCACGCCGAGAGGGGCAGAGATCGTAAGGAGGAGGAGGATAGCGGTGCCGTCGTCGTGAGGGCTACTCCCGTGTCTGAGATGGACACCGAGGCCGTTTTCGCCCGAGCTGATCATCTCATGCAGCTTCTTCAGAGGTTTTTAGCATGCAGGCCAATAGGTAATATACTATATGTATATAAGGGCAAATAAATCACGAAAGATGATCAAATTTTAGTCTGTCCCACACTTTTCAAAATCTGAAAAGTAATAACGAAAGACCAAAATTTTGCAATTATCCAATCCTTCCATTTTCTCAGCAAATTGCGCGCTGATGTGCCTGTCGGTTTAAAACACGTGGACAAAACGTCGTTTCAAACTTAATTAGACGTTGTCGTTTGGTTTTAAACCGGTTGCCACATCAGCACGTAATAGCTGGAAAAGGGAATGATGGGGTCAGAATTTGAAGTTTGAACAGCTTTAGTAATTTTATTTGGTAATTTATCCTACAGATAAATATGTGATTTAGCAATCATTCTTGAGTTAATGCTCAAAATTTGGTGTTGTAGGTGCTGCTAAGCATAACAGAATTGTGGTGGTGGCACTCTACCCCATTCTGAAAGAAAGCTTCCAAATCTACCATTGCATAACCGAAATACTAGCGACCTTGATAGAGCGTTTTATGCAGCTGGACGTACCCGACATGATGCAAGTCCACGACATCTTCTCGCACGTCTCCAAGCAGTACGACGAGCTTGATGGCTTCTACAGCTGGTGCAAGAACGTCGGGATCATGCGTTTCCATGAGTATCCCAACGTGGGGAAAATCTCCCAGCCAAAACTCGACATAATGGACGACTTCATCCACCACAAGTCATCCACGCTGCACAGCAGGAAGGCCATCGAGCCACAGCAAGCAGCGCTCGCTCTCGCTGAAGAAGCCTGGATAGAGGAGCCTCAGAAGTTGCTGTCACCAATCAAGGAAGAAACAGCAGATGATTTAAAGATGACTCCTGCACCGCAGCTACATAAGAAAACTCGAGAAGAAGGTGATCTGCTGAACCTGTACGACAACACACCAACTGCACAGGATCTCGGGGATCAACTGGCTTTAGCTCTGTTTGATGGCTATCCGGACACAACTCCTTCCACAAGCACAAGTTCGCCATGGGAAGCCTTCAACGAACCAGAATCAGGGGATTGGGAGATGGCCTTAGTTCAGTCCGCTAGCCATTTGTCAAACCAGAAGCCGTCTCTCCCTCAAGGCTTCGATCCATTGATTTTTAATGGCATGTACCAATATGGGGGAATGCAAGCTTCCTCGGGTTTCTATGCCAACGGAAGTGCTAGCAGCTTGGCTGGGAGACCAGCCACACTGGCATTGCCGGCACCACATTCACCTGCTAACTATGGACCTAATGCTTTCTCACTGAACAACGACCCCTTCGCAGCTTCTCTTGCCATTGCACCACCTGCCTACGTACAAATGTTGGAGATGGAGCAGAAGCAGATGCTATTAGTACAAGAGCAGCTGTTGTGGCAGCAGTATACAAGAGACGGGATGCACGGACAAATGGGATTAGCGAATTTGCAACAACAGAGTCCGTATCAATACATTCCAAACGCGTACGCAGCAGCGCACTGAGATTGTTTTGCGAGAGAGAGATGAAGTGAAGGGACAGCCTTTGAGATTATGAAGAGAAAATCTGCAACAAGTGATGTTTTTTGCGAGTATCTAATACAAGTTAGATAAGAATCACCACCAGCACAAAACTGCTTCAAGTTCAAGACACTGTTGGAAGATATTAACTTGTTTCTTTTCCTATAAAGGGAAACAAGATTGTGTTTTGATGGTTTCTAGTTTTCAATTTTAGCTTCTTTTGCATAACTTTTTCTCACGTTTTGTCAATTTGAGTAACAAGTAAATCAGCTGCAAACACTAAACCTAATTATGCAAGCATGATCATATACCAATACTTCCTACAACTATTGAGTATCAATCGAGAAGCGTTGCTATTGCAGAAAATTGAACCAGACCTTAGGGCTTAAGAAGAGAGGTAGCGGTGTTGATCGGAAATCATAGCTTTACATAACCGCAGCCATGGCATCTCGAAATTCATCACATAACTTCAAAACATCTCTGTGAGGACTTTCATCAAACAGGTTGCACGCTATTAATTGTTAGCTTATAGGAACGAGCTGAAATTTTTTTCGGAGCAAGAGAATTGGATTGACAGGATTTCTTTGGCATCAACGCGTCGTGAATCAAATCTACATCTAGGAAATTCTATCATAATTTTTCAAAGTGATTTCACTTTTTTCGCTAGAAAGAGTGAATTTAATGAAACAGGCCCACTGACTTCTAGCAAGAGCAAAGCCCATCATCATTTGGAGAAGGGGAAATAGGAAAGAATACAAGGAGAGGTATGCAGCGGGAAATTTCAGCTGAAGAGTAAAAACGAGAAGCGTTGCCGCCTCAGCCGCTAACTATTAGCTATCGATTGCTGCTGTTTTCTTCTCTGCACCTCACGATTTCTGTTTCGTCGGAGTTTTTATTTCTTAAAAAGTTAATGTGTAAAACCGCCGGCGTCGAAATTTGGAGTGAATTCGTCAGCTTCAGCTTGTGAAGATGGAAGAATTGTTAAACAACAAGACATTCGCGCTGCACGCCGCCGCAGCGGCGGCGTCCGTGTCCCTAGGCACGGCCGTGACATGCCCGCTGGATACTCTCAAAGTCTTGGTCCAGGTTTCAAATATGTAAATTTGATCTCTCATTGATATCCATGGACGATCGATCGAACTTCGTCATTATTTATTCTAGGTATTTGTGTGATGAATTGAACACAGGTTGGCTCCACCGGTAAGAGGCCGTTAGCTGCACCTGATGTTTATCACAGAGTGCGAGTTTTACCGGGATATTCAGGTCAATTCTTTACTCTTCAAATATTCAGTTTGTGAATGGAGCAATTTCGAGGAGTTTAATTGTACAAAGAGAGCAAAATTTGTAGAGAATTTAACTACTCCACTTGGTAACATTAGGATTTAGGAAATGTGGGAATTATCAGCTTCAGATATTTATGGATTGTCAAGAACATGCATGACTATCTATTTGAGGTGAACTTGATATGATTAATGATCAAGCACCTTCCATGTTTATATTTTTTAACTGGTCCTATTAATTATCTTTTCTCGTTCGATCCTGTAGTGTTGTTTTCTGGTTCATTGCATCTTTTCTCCTCAACTGTGGTTTATACATAGCTTTCACATGTATGCAATTCAGTTCTGCGCCATCATACCTTTTTCTTTCATGTTTATTTTAGGTTGGTACAGTGGCGTTGGGTGGCTGTCTTTGGGAAGAACGCTAGGTCTCGGTGTTCGCTTTGGTGTTTATGAGATTTTGACCGCATTCTACAAAGGTAACTTCAAAATTTCTGCATCTCTTTTGGTGTTTATTCATTCTTCCATATTAGAGATGATATTTTGATCACCCCAATCTTTCCTCACCAGATGGTCGTGAGGATGATCATTTACTTCTCTCTGAGGCTCTACTGGCAGGATTTGCTTCTGGAACAGTCGAATCACTGATAAGCTCTCCATTTGAAATGATCAAAGTTCGTGCTCAGGTTGCTTCTGCTTCTGGCAATATGCCCCCGCCACCCATTGTTGAAAAGAGTGCTGTTCCTCCTCTAGTTTCGAGATTGCTTCCCAGATATTCCCTGGATATGAATGTGATGAGCAAATCCATAGGCCTTTTGTCCACCTTGACCAATAGAAATGGAAACATATTGCATTCCTTGAAAGAATACCCATGGATGATGACAGGATCTGGGAAACCACCTCCCGTTAGCAATGTTCGCTCGAACTCTATCAGAAATTGTTTCTCTGGAAGGATGGATGGCTCTCTGGAGAGGTTATAGATCTGGTATAGTGAGAGATTCCATTTTTGGTGGCTTATTTTTAGGGAGCTGGCAATTTTTACACCAAGTCATGATCAACTGGAAAGCTGTGAATATGGATCCTATGCCAAGGTTTATATTCATCCTTTTTCTGGTTTCCCATTATACATGTCCTCTTTGAGTCTGCATATTACGCAAATAAAGAATTATTCTATCACTTCATCAGCAATTCCGAGGAAAATATGAACACTGTAGTCATATTCTTAAGAGATATGAAACTTAAAAGTCTTCCCATTTTTTCTGTTAATACTCAGCATTTAAAAAGCTTCTGATTTAATGATCTGTCTCTTTGTGAATTTTCCTTAAGCAAGAACTTAGCTCCTGTTATAGACTATAGTGGTAAATTGTAAATTTTGTAGGATATAACTAGAATTATGCCTAAGTGATCTGTTTATTCTCTTTTTCCTTGATTTACAAAACATTTTTCAGGTATGACAGTGAAGTTGGTCCATTGTCTCCAGTAGCTGTTAGTCTTTCAGCTGGAGTTTTCGGTGCCTTTGCTGCAGCTGTTTCACATGGTTTTGACACCACAAGAAGTCGATCACAAGTGCACTATTTTACATAAGGTATAGTGTTTATCGGCCCGAAGAGAGGTTTAGTCTAATATCGATTTCAGAAATGAATTCCACTTCATATTTTCAATATTTCTATTTGGATCTGTGTTAGCATTTCACATTGCATACCTGGTTGGTGTTTTGATATCACTGAATGTTAATATGTGGGCCATGTGCGCACGTGTCAAATTTGTAGACTGAATTAGCTGAGCTGTAAAAAATATGCCAGCCAAACCTTACAAATAAGCCTCCAGCATTTTGAACCACTATTTTCTATAGCACTGTTGATTTAGTATCCAACACCTTGTTCTCAGCTCAGAAGTATTCTATTCCCCAGCCTCGTTGGTTTGGTGAGGGGGTATATTTAAGCACCCTTCCTAATATATTTGAACTAAAATTGATATGTTATAAGAATATATTTCCCTATTGTATCGGTATCTGTTATCAAGAAATGCATTTCTATATAAAAATCCAAAAGATGTTTCTGTAGCTACTAACTCTGTAATAAGAAGACCTTTCTGAAAATGCTGGATCTAATTTTTTCTCGATTTTTTCCCTTGTGTGAGTTTATAATTTCAAAATTTCCGTTGGCAGTACTTATCCTTGGAGAGGAAATTTTTGAAGTGGCGTAAGTCAGGGAATAGAGTTGAGAGGCTCACTGGAATCCACCCTGCTGACAGAAATTTACTGCTGAATGGCATAGGACTACGGATGGCCCGTTCTGGACTCGCATCATCTGTCATCGTTGGAAGCTACTATTTCGCTATCAATCACCTGGTGTCTAGTTAAAGAGTCCTTTATTTGCAAGATTCAACTTAAAAACCGTTTATTGAAAATTAGGACTTGGGTTAACATACAAAAGAAGAAATTCCTTGAATGCTTCTTAGTGCAACCAGACACAGAGCTTATCTCCCTTGGAATAACAAGGCTGCTACAGAGTTTATACCCCTTCGTAACGTCAGGTTCATACATCCTTTTCACTGGATACAATCTTATCTTTATTGCTTTTGTCCCATTACATGTGACAACAATCCAAGTTACTAGTGAACTCTGCTTATATTTAAGTTGAGGGCTCCTTGTATATGCTGTATAATCCCATCTAGTCTACATGCTTACATTGAAGATGTATTTAGTCGTAGCATATGTAATTATTAGTCAGCATATTCATTAATTACGCTGGTAAACAACCGGGCATAATCGATAAACTAGAAAAGTTGTGGGGAATATGTATCCATTCAAGTTTTGGAAATGTTTGATGGTTACAGAAATGGACCCATTACATCACTTGAGTTTTTTCCAAGTTTGTGCTATTAGTGGCACCTCCACTTTGCATCTCATGAATGCCTTCTTCTCCTTTTAACACCATTCATTTGTACTTTTAATCTGAAGTAGTTTCTGTTTGACTCAGTTTAAGCCTCCTAGTTTGACCTCAGATATTCATTTGTACTTTTAATCTGAAGTAGTTTCTGTTTGACTCAGTTTAAGCCTCCTAGTTTGACCTCAGATGTTTAAAGCCGATGAATAGCTTTCGTATAGAGCAATGATTCTATACTATGTGGAGTTTTGTATGTGCTTGATGTTTGTCTGTTTGATTGTTTTCATGGCCTTGGAATCATCACACCTACTTGGTTAAACATGAGAGGTTTGGTTTGTGGTTGATGTCAAGGGCTTGTTGTCTTTCCCCTTTTGGTGTCTTTGTCAATAAAACTCAAAAACTTTGTGATCAAGTTGAGTTTGGGCATGTCTTGTGCAATCATATATTATTGCTTTTAATTTCATTTGGTCCTTTTCAAGCAAAGTTCTAACCATGAAGCTTGTACATTGGGACTTGCCTTTGTACACGATTAATTGCTATCTCTCTCTCTCTCTGAGATGCATGTGCATTTTGTTTCTACCATATGAAGTCTAATGTGGGGGAGATGATTACTAAGCTAACTTAGAAATGATACATACATGAACTTGTATTATGTTTCTTTTTTCACAAGTTTCTCTCTCATCCTAAGATGAATATATTGACATCCTAAGCATGAAATATTTGTTTATAGTAGTGAACATCAATTTAAGACTTGGGCTTCAACTTTTGTATACTTAGTATATAATAAGATAGTGATATTTATACCCTATATGTTTTCCAATTGCAGTGAGGTGTATTAGATTGTTGTGAAAGCAACTTATTATTTTTGGAAAGTGGTTTAATTTAAATGTGTATGGCTCTTTAGTTCTTACTAATGTTTTATATCAGGTTACAAATATTAGGAATATAATGGGTAAACTAACTTTTGTTAAAGAACACTCTTTAATAGAAATAAATTGTTGTTTAATTGAATAGAGTTCCGATTTCGTGGGAATATGCTTCACTCTTATTAACGGCTTAAATAGTAGTAAAATGAGACATTTTCCCTGTTTGATTTTTTCCATTTGATTTTTTTTGGAATGTTATAAAAGTGAGTGTGATCGCATCAGAAATGACAGAATGCTTCCCTAAGCAGCCACCGAATAAAATATATAATTAAAAAAAGAATTTGTACACCTTAAGTTTGTGGTACAAGACTAGAACCAAATACCAATCATAATACATAAAAGCATTCGTAAAATAATTTGAAAAGTGAATGAAATCATAATCATCCAAGAGGAAGCTGAACAAACTTCCAATGACCCCACTATGCCCCCTTGTGGGCATTTAAATTACTTGATTTGATCTAAAATATATTACTATAAGGATGAAAGATTCAAATAGAATTCCTTCAACTCTTCAAATGGAAATATACATTTTCAAAATTTCTGAATAATCCAGGGATATCAAGATTCTATTGCACGTGTCATAATATCAAGGCTCGCACATCAACATTCTAAGCCACCTTGTTGGCATTAGTTTTATCCAAATACACAAATTCCCATCTTCTAATTAATACATTGATCAAACATTAATTCAACCTCCACATTTCTAATAACCCCAACACATTTTGTGATTTTCTACAATAACCAAAGCTACCTATAATATTTTCATTTTTTTTGGGTATTCTATTTCAAGAATTGGGGAAGCTAATTTCATCAAGATCATCTAGTGAGAGGAAAACTTCATCCAAACATGAGAGCTCAGTCCCACCACCATCTTCCTCCTCCTCGTACACACGACAAACAACCCATTTACTATGATCCTGCAATAAAATTAATTGGTTTAAAACCATCTAAATATTCTAAATAATGACATAAACACTACTTACAATCATGGAATTTGAAGTCTTTTTTCTTGAGCTTGAAACCTTGTATTCATGCATGATCCAATTAGTCTTGACTCCCTCCGAAGGCTCACCAATGTAAAAAGTAGAGTATTTTTTAACACCAATTTTTTTGCCACCACTCGAGTAAATAGCATCTTCAACTCCCATTGATTGCCAATATCCACTCTCAGTAACCCTATTTGATGTTCTCCTGCTGTAAAAATACCACTTTTTTCCTTCCGACATTGCTTTACCTACATGCACGTGCAAACGAGAAGAAGAATGACCGAAACGATAGAATCTAAGAAACCCTAGTTTTGTCAGAATGGCGTTTATTATCAAAATCAAACTCTGCCTGCAAAAACAATAAACATCACTATTTGCAACTGAAAAGGAAATCACGGAATTAAAATAAAATCCAAAAAATAGTAAAATGACGTTTTTGCCCCTTAAACAATCTCAGTAGATATAACCCAACATGCATCATCACTCCTCCAATAGAGTTATGAGTTCGATTCCTCATCTCGAGAATTTCAAGTCATTCTGAGACAGTAGCTTTTCTATTTATATCGAGAGAGAGAAAATACCATCCAAGTCCCAAGGATCATAGGGGTAAAGATCAAGATCTGGGATGACGTCTGGGTGGTAAGGCAGAAGCGTCGCCTTACGGTGGAGGAAATGGACCAAGAGTTCTTCATCGGTCGGGTAGAACCGAAACCCGGGCGGCAAGTTGAAGCTGCTATCTCCCATCTTGATTATGTATGTGCAAATGCAATGCTTGGACTTGATGAAGGTGGTGTATTGATGGTCAAGATATTGGGGTATTTATAGAGAGAGAGGGGGATGACTTGAGATGGAAGAAGTGTGTGGGAGTAGTGTGTGTTGTGATGGGATCATCAAATATCCAATAGGGCATTGTTTTTAGTTAAATGAATTCCCACTCTAAGACGGCGGATGGTGCACACCTTTGATTGCTTTTCAAGTATAGAGATATGTTGTCATTCAAGGGAACCTTGTTTTAATACATTTATCTATACTCTATAGGTTCGTTCGATTGTCAGGTCAGGTTTACTTACGATTATAGATCATACTTATTTTTATCTCCAGTTCGATTTCCTCTCTTTTAAAGATTAATCTATGACAATGTATCTTGACGCATGAAATCTCACCTTCACTCCATTTTAATTGATCTCATATTGTATTTGATTACTATCTTGTCTAATGAATCCAACACACCTATTATCTTGTGTATACAATTTGGTTCATGACACTTCATGCTTATATCATCAAGCCCTCATGCCAAAATCACACGTGGCATTGTGGCAATGGATTTGGTTTTGGGGCTCAATGAACTAATGTTAGAAGGCCCACATCTCAAGGGAAGTGACCATGGCCAATTATTACAAATAATTACTTAGGTGTTCGAACTATTGTTTCTTCTTGGTTTAATTGGTTGGGTTTTGCCAATGTTTGTTGGTTCGGTTTATGTCCACTTTTGGAGATGGACAACATATATTAAGACTTTGATGTAATCTCTTTGTGTGAGGTTAGTTTTGGTTTACTGAAAAGTTTATTACTAGTAGTATTATTTTTAACCCAATTGGTTGGGATAATGATAAGGGAATATAGATGTTTCGTGGGTCTAATTAAATTAATTAATTACCACTAACAGTGAGATCGAACTGGATAATTCCAAGCTAGTGCTTATCTAGCTAAAAACCAATTAATGGTGGTTAATTAAGGTGAATGTGCTTCAAGATTTCTATTTTTAGAAATTTAATTGGAGGAGAAGTTGATTTGCATTCCATGAACTCAATGAGTAGGGTGTTTGAACAAATTACATAAAAGTAAAATAAGAAAGTGTGAACAAATCAAATTGAAAAAATTAAGTATCACGAGGAAAGAAAGCAACTTCCAAAGCCAATTTGCTAGTGAATTGTGATAGTTGCTTTGTGTGAACCAATGATTTTTTATTTTATTTTACTGTCTATGCCCCGTAAAAGATGTAAACATGTAATATTTTCATTTATTTCATAAAATATGTTACATTTTAATTTTTTACAAGTAAATAATCATTAATTATACATTTAATTACTTTTTTCCTTTCTTCACTATTAGTTCAATTACCTTTTTTTCGTTATAATAGTAATATATTCAATCATTTTTTCGTTATAATACTATCTCTTAAATACAATGTTATCCAAATTATATCTCTTAAAAGCTCATATAAGTTCATCCCAACTAAATTATAAGTCAAGGCCCTTCACTTTTATTCATAAAAAACAATTATATTTAATTTATTTATAATACCAATTATTTGTAATTATAAAATACTACTCCACATTTTAATTGTGAAATGAATAATTTTTATATACGAATAATAACTTTTTGTTGGTGCTAGTAGACGAAAACTCGTGATGATGGAGAGCTGACATAAAATTTTCTGATGGAGAGCTGACATAGAATTTTATCATTTTTATAAACAAATATGTAGTACTCCATAGAGCGTTTACTAGGATATTACTTTTTGGTGCGCACGAATCCTTTTATTTCTATTTTTTTATGTATAGAGATTTCAAAAAAAAAATAAAAAAAGCATCACATCAAACCCAAAATAATAAAGATAGATCAAATTTACCGTTGCATAATACACGTGAAGTAGTCCCTATCATATACTCCCTCCGTCTCATAGTAGATGTCACACTTGGGGATTGACACGGGATTTTAGGATGTACTGTTTTGTGTGTTAAGTAGAAAGAGAAAATAATATATTTATATTAATGTGAGAGAAACTTTTTCCAAATAAGGAAATGTGACATCTTTTGTGTGACAAACTAAAAAGGAAAGTGTGGCATCTATTATGGGACGGAAGAAGTATTATCTACCCATAATATTTGCGCATTAATTAATTGTTTATAGCTAGTAGAAATCATGTTTCACTACAAACAATTGCACATGTTACATTGCATTCCACAATATATTGATAGTGCACCATTATTATTTTGTTATTGTCCATATATGTACAACATCAATTTTTGTGTACCAGATTCTCCATTGCCATATCCTTCAAATGGTGGCCTCTATAATTGCATCTCTTACTCCACAAAAAGATGAGTATCATCAAAAAACTAGAAATATGTTAACAATCCACAATGCAACATGATGAAAAATTACTATCATGTGAAGAAAGGAAATTGTTTTTGATGAAATTTTATGCCTTGGGTTGCATCTTGTGTGAATACAACTTTATTTACAATTTAAGTATTTGTAATTATATCAATATACTCTCTTTCTTAAGTTAATCGAGACAATTCTCTTTGGCACCAGACTTAAGAAAATAGTATATACCGAGTTCAATGATTAGAAAATAAAGTATATAAATAAATAGAGATTAATAAAGTATGAGAGATTCAAATGGTTGATTTATGTAAGAAGAGAAAATCACTCGTTTAACTTGAAATGTTCAGAAAAGAAATTACTATTAACTTAGACATATTAGATTGACTTATATAGACCCTAGGTAGTGGTTTAACATCCACATGATTGTTTAATCTTTTAGCCAAACCTCACAAATTTTCACAAAGTACAGAATTAAGACAACTCTCCACTTCACATGGCTCACCTTATTACACTTGAGTATTGCATCTTGTCCTAACCCAATTTTGGATTATTGGCAACAAAGAAGTATTGTCGGCTTGTGGTTGTGGTTTATTATTGCAAGAAAATTTCGAGATCAAAGTAATTAGTTTCCAAACATAGAAACTTGTGATAGAAATGTTTCTAAACCGAAAACAAACAGAGTTATGATTAGAGAAGATTGAAGTGAAACCGCACCTACCAAGTTAGACAAATTCATGTGTCTTAATCCCAACCCAACACACATGATTCCTAATGGGATTCTTCTAAATTCACTTATTTTAGTACTAATTAATCTTCTTATAAATTCATTAAATAATTAAAACAAATTAATGTATGACCACATGCAAACGATAAAATATAAACGACAATATTTTATCTTCACATTACGTAAACCTTACACTCTTTCAATATTGTCACTATAATAAAAGTATGTATTCTTATGACATTGCTTATTAATAAACATTGCTTAGATTTATTTCTCAAGATAGTATCATTGCTTATAGTTAGTTATATGGAGGACATGAACTACACATATATCTGATGCAGTTCTAGTCAATGAAGCTGAAAAAGTTACAGTCTCGGAATAACTTAAAATTCGCACTGGACTAGCAAAATAGACGGATGAATCGAACTCATCACTGGATTTTAGGCATCAGGTGTCATTTTACTATTTTTCGGATTCTATTTCGTTTTCCGTATATTCTATTTTTCCATTTCAGTTGTTTAGGGTTTCTGGAGCTCGTATAATTAAGTAGTGAGGAAACTGTTTTTTAAGGGCTAGGATTTCTTTGAATTCTCTCTTAGTTCGATCATTCTTGCAGGACATTAACGTCAATATCTAAGCTAGATAAAAAAAAAAGGTTGTAATTGAAAGAGTGTAGTGATGAATAGCATCATGACTTTCCAACGTAATCTCATGGGCACTAACAACCCTCCCAACGAAAGGTACAACCCCACAAATAATCCACTAACATAATATTACAAATTAAATATAGCTATACATATTTATAACAATGTAATTATTTGAAAGTGAAAGGGTGCATGTGGGCATTCGACCATTGTACATTTTTGTGCCTAAAATATTTAATTATAACAATTAAAATAAACAAATGTGAATATTACGAAATTGGAGAGGAGTTGTTATCAATATCTCAATCTCTCAAGAGGCGTATTAGAATTGAAATGACATAAAATGAATGTGATGTGAGAGAGTGGTATATCATATATACATATGGTAGTGTCACTTCTCTAAGTGAAAATCCACTTTATATAGATAGTGGCAAAACAATTCATCATCTTTATCCTTTTTGCCTAACTCTAGCTTAATGCCTTTTCATTTCATCAATAATGCTTTATTATTATTGTGTCTTGAGCAATCTCCAATAATGGAATTTGAGAGCCTTACATTTAACTTTATACAAATGATGGGTTACAAATATAATGTTTAGGCGATCGATGATGATATTGCTTCTTTTTTTCCTTTTCTTTTCTTTTCTTGAGTGGCTTTTTCTATTCTTTTTGTATTTTTGTGGTGGTGCCAATAAATTCGATTTGAAGCTTTGTTATGTAGCCTAATTAAATTGGAAAAATAGGATTTGTGATGATCGGATGTGATTTATATATATTTGCTAAATACATATAAAGCTAAACGGGTTATTATTATTTATAATAACTAATTAACATGGAATTCAATTTAATTTATCAAAAAAGCTTAAACAGCATTGTCCACTTTGACGAATTTTAAAAGATTCAAGTTTATATTTTAACGTAAAATATATTACACACAAATTCTGATATTCATCATGCATAAGCATATATACAATTTCTTTAGTATGTAGTGTACGTAATATTTATTTTAATTTTAAGAAAGATAGTACGTAATATTTATTTTAATTTTAAGAAAGATATGGAAACAAAACCTCTTAATTCTTGAGGCCAAATCCTTTATAAGTCAAAATAATTCATTTATAAGGAAAATATTAACCCTCCCATTAGAGCATCTCCAGTGGTCGGCAAGCGAGCGGCTAGCCAATTTTTGGCGCTCGCCGAACTATTGCAGCCGGCAAGCGCCAAATCGGCGAGAATTTCGGCGAGGGTACGCCGATTCTCTCGCCGATCGGCTCGCCACTATTGCAGCCTCCCGATCAGCAAGGAACCGGCGAGCGAATTTTTTTTTTTTAATTTTCAAAACATTATATATACGCGATTTGCACGACATTTTCATTCGTACCACTTGTTTTAACGAATACTCTTTCTATCTTAATTTCTGTACAAGATCAACAACGCGAAATAGATCTCAACAATGAGCCAACTTCAGGGTCGAGCGGGTCTCAAACTCCCGCGGTCCCCGTGGGAGGTGGATGGAATCAGATGCCCGAGTACTACAACAACATGTACCCTTGGTAGCAGATGATGCCCGGGATGGCATCTGGTGGTGGTATGCCGGGATGGCAGGGGATGCCGGGGGGTCAGGGGGGACCGATGATGCCGATGATGCCGGGGTGGGCACCCGGGATGCAGGGGACGCCGGGGATGGCGGGGACGCCGGGGATGGCGGGAGGCGCCGGGGGAGAGGGGGGACAACGTCTATCGCCCCAGTCTTGATTTTGCTACTGCTGCTTCGCACACATAAAGCCCAGCGGAGACGCAGTTCACTGGGTGTGATACTTTCTCCTTAGAGGAGTTGGGGATAGATCTCGGGGATGCGGACACTCCCGTTCAAACGGGAGGAGTAGGGCGGGGTCGGGGCGTGACCAAGAAGAAGAAGGGGAAGGGGGTGGTCGGCGAGTTGTCGCAGCCGGCTGGTGACGACAGCCAGCCACGGAGGAAGTGGACGGACACGGAGAACGTCGCGCTGTCCAAGGCGTGGGTGAGTGTTTGCGATGACCCCCTCGCCTCGAACAATCAGAGGATCCTCAACTTGTGGGCTAAAATAGCAGCAGCCTACAAGCCATTTTGCCCGGAGGGGAGGACACGCAGCGGGGAGGAGTGCCGGAAGGTGTGGGACCGAATCCGTGCTGGGGTCTCCCAATTTTCGGGCTTGTACACCAACGCCCTCCGAATGAAGTCCAGCGGCCAAACTGACGAGGACCGCAGGAGGCTGGCAGAGAAAGAGTTCCCCGTGCCCGGGCTTTACAAGGACTTCACCTACTGGAACTACTACGAGGTGCTAATGGATTCCGAGAAGTTTCGGGCAGGTGTCGATGCGGGCAGGCCGAAGAAGCAGCGCGTGAACTATTCAGGTGATTACGCCAGCGGTAGCAGCGGCGGTTCCCACGACCTCCCCGAAGATGCTCAGGAGACCCCGTCCCCTCCCGCGTTTACTCGCCGCACTCGCCCGGTTGGTCAAAGGCGGGCGCAACGCGAGCGCCATAGGTCCCAGGAGGTCCAGTCGGCATCTCCCTCTGTTGGCAGCTCGACAGCCGACCTCGTCTTCTTGGCCCGTCAACAAGCGCAGGCTCAGATGATCAAGATCATAGATCAATGGAAGAATGCAACTGACCCCGAGGAGAAGAGTTTTTTTCACGCCGTGCTCATGAGTATGCGAGAGGATTTGAATCCCGGCGCGTCACAGGTGGGGGGCTCTGACGCGGGCTCAGATGCCGCAGATTTGGGGGTCCCGGATAGCGGCGACGACGGCGAGGAGTGAGGCGGCGGCGGAGGCAGGGGGCTCGTGCGTGGATTAGGAGTTTTTTTAAGTAATGTAATTTTTTTTATTTAACTTTTTTTTAATTAATGTACTTTTTAAATTTTTAATATTATTATTGAATTTTCCCGTATATGTGTCGTAAATTTAATTCTGTATTTTGTGTGATTGTTTAATTTTTGTTTTAGTGCTGATGATGTTGCTGGGCTATGGTTGGGCTATTACTTGTCCAGTTGCTTGTCCTGCTGATGTAGCAGGAGGAATTTAGTGCTGTTGATGTGGCAGAGGAGTTTATGGCTGAGTTATGACTGGACTATTGCCTGTTCACGAACTATTGTGGTCTGTGGATGCTCTTACATAGCAAAAATCATTTTGGTAAAGTCTACTTAATTTAGTAAAATAGGATACAATAAATCAAACATTTGGTCACACATTTGCCTATGCATACAAATCTATTAAGCATATATAATTACAACTTTATTAAACATTTAATACTATATTACAACACAATAACTCCCATGATCAAGTTAATGTTGCTGAAGAATTTACACAACAATTTACAACTAGATTGCATTACTCAGATTTCCTCCTAGCAAGGATAGTAGTCCACCGCCGTGAACTCTCCCCTCCGGCCCAATCAAATCTACGCTCCTCCCGCCGCCGCTGCTCCTCTCCGGCTGCTCCGCTGGCTTCGCCTTCATCGACAAAGGAACCAACACCTGTGGCGGGATCCGCGGCTGCCGCTTCTCTGGCTTCTCAAGCGAGTCCGAGAGGACGCTCATGCCAGACGACGAGCACGACTTATCGAACTTGCTCCCGCTCGCATGCACCAAGCCATGGAACAGCCCCGGGCCGAGCATCCCTCCGCTGTTCGTCTCGAGCATGCTCATGCTCAGGCTCGTGTGCGCAGCACAGAGGCCGCTCCTCCCCCTCGCGAACTTCTCGCACTTCCCGTCCCCCCAGCTGCAGCGCTTCCCGCCGCCGTGGGCCTTGCAGAAGTCAGTACTGCCCTGAGCACTCTTGTCACAGTTTTCGAACTTGCACCGCTTCCCGCCGCCGTGCTTCACACAACAATCCGTCCTGCCACGGGCGCTCTTGGTGCACCCTGCGACAGCGCACCTCTTCCCTCCACCGTGCGCCACGCAGAAATTCGTGCCCCCGTGCACGCTCTTAGGGCATATCGCACCACCATCGAACATACAGCGCTTCCCACCTCCGTGCCCTTTGCAGAGGGGGGTGTTCCCCTCCGCGCCCTTGTTGCAGCCTGCAAACACGCACCGCTTCCCACCACCGTGCGCTTTACAGAACGCGGTACTTCCCTGAGCACCCTTTCCACAGCCGAGGAAATGACAGCGTCGCCCTCCACCGTGAGAGATGCACAGACCGACCTTACCCTCAGCGCTACGCGCACAGCCTTCGATCTTACACCTCTTTCCCCCACCGTGTCGGATGCAGAGACCAGACTTCCCTCGAGCTGCCTTTGTGCACCCTCCTGGATGCGAGCAGCGTCTCCCTCCACCGTGTGCAATGCAGTGATCTGTGTTTCCCTCCGCGCTTTTAGTGCAGCCGAAATGCTCACACCTTCTCCCACCACCATGGGCTTTGCAGTAGGCCGTCCTGCTCTCTGCGCCTTTGTTACACCCGGGCTTCTGGCATCTCTGCCCGCCCCCGTGCCCTATGCACAACCCTGTTGCTCCTCTTGCGCCTTTCGTACATCCACTAAACTTGCATCTCTTCATATTACCGCCTCTGCTATTTGACGACACAGCAGCATTCCCTGGCTCGGATATTGCACTCAAGGAGTAACTTGAAATACCCGAAGGCTCCGATGTCATCTGAGAAGTTTGGTGGTGAGATTGAGCACCGTGCTCCAACGACTTACTCGTTGACTGCAAAATCTCGGTATTATCAACTCTTGGTGCCAAAATAAGTTGGGTCATGTACCCCCCGGATTTCTTGGCTGAAGTAGAGCCCTCATCAACAATTGGAACCGCAAACCTGTTGCTGTCTGAAGGTATATGATGCATTGTATCACGAGGGCTGTGGTTGGAAGCCGAGAACTCAAGTATATTCTTAACTGCATCCGAACCACTGCACAGACCTAGTTTCAACATCAGATCGCGTTGAAAGGAGAGGCTCTGGCTAAGCATTTCACCAGATTTGTTACCTCCGGTGGGCGAATACTCATCAGAATAAGCACTTGGTGTTGGGCCCAAGCCTAGAACTAACTTGCATCCATCATCTGGCGCAGCAACGTGAACACCATTGCTGGTTTGACTATTACCTATCGTGACAGTCTCACGTGCCCCGTATCCAAACCCGTCCAACCTTAAAGTAGTATCTCCAGCATTACCAACCCTTGTAAAGTCTCTTGAGACAGAGGGATACATTTTTATTTAATTCTCTTTTCTAGCTCTCACTCAAATTCCTATGCTAAATTCTTGTAAGAGATGAATGGCTACTAGCCAAATAATGCTATCGAATAAATTTCTAAAATCCATACAGTAAAATGAAGAAAACAGGGGAAACGAACCCGTACAAACTACCTCCACCGCTTACAAAACCTGATGTATCCGATCTATCCATTCTTTTCCTGCCTCTCAGAAGTGAGATGTGAGTATTATATCGGAAAATGAGGTAAACTAAATCTGCTAGCCATTGATTTCCACTGTAAACAAAGGATCCTCCTCAACATTCAGGAACCTGGTAGAAAAGAAAAAAACAGATTACTATATAGAAAATTCACTCTCGAATGCCACGGAATAACTAGTTAAGAGAATGATGCATGAAAGTTAGAGTTCAAACGCGTCAACAAATTGGTTCTGGTGATCAAACTTAAAGAGTACTGCAGAGAATAAAACAAAACCTTTGATAAAGCATCGGGATATTTGCACAAAAGAGCAAAGTCAGCACCAATGGAAATACTAGCATCTAACTACAATTATCAAGATTGGGAGAGTCAAAAAGGTTAACGAATTTTAGCACGAAGAAATAGACCAACTTTTTCAACATCTTTTTTTAAAGTAGTTGGAAATGATTGATAGTGTGAACACAAAGAGCACAGTGAATTATCATTTTAATCATATATTCATCACCAGATACAAGTATTTTAGCTTTGTGGAAGCTAATTATAAATTTACATATGTAATGAAATCAAGTTCACATATTCGAACACTTTCTGATCACTGGAGAAGAGATTTGACAATACAGAACCTCTCCTTATACTCGATAAACATAGGAAAATTATGAGATGCATTTCCACTCAAAACTAAAATAAGAGAAGTTATAACAAGGAGTCAAAAACAATACAAATATGATTCAGAGATAGAACTTCAAAAATTTATAATGAAATTACTACAAAAGCAAAAAACTGTTTCCCTTTCATACCCTATTAAGCTTCTCCATAATTTCATTTTATGACAAGGCTTAAGCAATTGTATTACCAGCATCAAAACTAATCCCCAAGATTATAACATGTTTGCTTTCATGGAATTCATCTGATCATTTTTAATTCACTCGATCATAATTGGATTTTTTTAAAAGTTGAGTTAGGAATTCCCCGAGTTTCTGCTTTGCATATATTTTCCCATACTTGTTCCAACTTCTAATCTGCACACAGCTAAGAAATACTCTAGTAACTTCAGCAAAGTAGACTTCCTTCAATTGAAACCAGTTTCTTCATATTTAACCAATTAATTGACCTCAACTTTTTTTCTACAACAACTTCAACACGAAATTCACCAATCAAATATGAGATCTAGAGATTAATCAGATTCACGATTATAAATTGAAGTAAACCATTCTTCCAAATTTCCTCACAGCAATATCATACAAATTAGTCCACTGAAATAGTATGAAAATTTCACCCAAAAAACACAAATTCACTTCATTTTCCCCAAATTTCACCCAAAAGCACTAATTTAAATAAATAAGAGAAACATAGGCAAAAAATTAGTTGGAAAAGGGAGCAGCTCAGTTACTAGCATTTTTCAACAAAATTCAATTAGCAAACGATGGAAAACAACAATCAAAAAACAAAACATTTCATGTAATTCCTGTAATGAAGAAGAAAAAATTAAACCCAAATCTATGAATAGCATCTAAAATCTGCCTTCAAACATCGATAGAGTGAGAGAGAATGGAAAAAGCACCGCAGCTATGGAACCGAATGGAACAAACTACAAAGCAAAGAGTAAACATGGCAAAAAAAAATTACCCTTTGCAGAAAAACCTTTCCACGAATATAGAAAGTCTCTCAAGTATCAACCCATTGCAGAAAGCCCTAACTTTACCAATCCAATTTAGAGAGAGAAACACGAGAAAGGGAAGCTGAGAGCAACAACAAGAAGTGGAATAATCCTACAAAAAAAATGAGAGAAAGAGTTAATTAGGGGAATGAAAGAGTTAAATAGTGTTAATCTTGATTAGGTCACCTTAAGAATTCTTAATTAGTGGTGGTGAATGACGAATCTGCCCTTGCTAAGCAGCACCTAAAACAACTGTCTTCTGCTTTCGACGGTTTTTAGCAACAAACCAAACCACTATCTCGACATTGCATGCTTTTTGGTGAAAGCGATGGGCGTTTGTTAATACCGTTTTTGCCCTCGTTTTGAGGGAGGACTTTTCAATTCGATGAGGACTTTTCTGACACTTTGGTGAAATGGATGCCCTCGCTGATGTCAGGAAATTTAGTGGCGGAGGTGGAATTTGGCTGGCGTGCCCGAATCATCTCGTTTTAGCTGTTCACCACAAAAATAAAGAATACTACTATTATTCTGCTTTTATTAAGTTATTTTTATGTATTTACAATAACATTTCATTTTTTTTAAATCTTTTCGAATTCATTTTTAAAATGTGTACTATATATTAACTTTGTATTTTTTTTCTGAACATTGATTTTTATCTAAATCGAAACTGACCTGTTTTTTGTAAGTGCACGTGTTCGACCGATCAATAAAATAATGTCTTTTGTAGAAGAATACTCCCTCCGTCCCACCACAAGTGATCAACTTTCCATTTTGAGTTGTCCCACCATAAGTGATCAATTTCCTTTTTTAGCTAAAAACAAAACTTCAATCATCTCTTACTTTATTCCATCTCTCTTACTTTATTCTCTCTTTTTTTCTTTATTTGCTCTTTATACCTCTTACTTTTTCCTCAAGCATATTTTACTCTCTCCACTTTAACCCAATATATATCATTTTCTTAATTTCCGTGTCCAAAAGAAATCCATCACTTGTAGTGGGACGGAGGGAGTATAATTTATGCAAACAATCGAACATTCGACATTTCTAGCTTTTCATCTTAACTTTTACTCCCTCCGTCCCGGATAATTCGTCTCACTTTGACCGACCACGGGTTTTAAGAACTGCAATAAAAAATTAGTTGAAAAAGTTAGTGGAATGTGAGTCCTACTTTTATATATTAGTTTTAGTAAAATGTGAGTATGAATGAGTTGGTAGAATATAATGTCCACTACCAAAGATGGTAAAAGTGAAATGGAACAAATTATGTGGAACGGACCGAAATGGAAAAATGAGACAAATTATCCGGGACGGGGGTGTACTTATTAGTCTAAATACATGAATGCAAGCTTTTAAGATTTCCTCTAAAAAAATTTCTTTAAATTAAAATGACTAAAGTCCTAAAATGGTCCTTAACATATTGCGTTTTTTTTATTTTGGTCCAAAACATTATCTTTTGAATTATTCGGTTCCTCATATTTGAAATCGGATCACATTTGGTCCATTTTGGACGGTTCCATCAAATTTTTGACGGTTTTAATTACCGGGTCACAAATCCGTCGCTAATCCGTCACTAGTTGGGAGAAACTGATCCGTCACAAATCTGTCACTAATCCGTCACAAAATCCGTCACTAATCTGTCCCCATGGTGAAATTCCACCTTTATTTTTCTATTTATATTATTGACCACCTAGATTCTATTTTGAAAAATTATAAATACATTATTTCCCGATCGAAACTTAGGATTGAAAACAAATATGCGTTTCAAAATCGAAGCCCCAACCAATTAGGAAAAAGGCTTAAAAACGAAAAAAAACTGACTCAATTCACAAATACGATCAGCCTTGATCCGCCATGATGTAAACCCTCGTCGGCACCGCCGCGTCGGCCTGAATCACAACCTTGTTATCGGAAATATTCCGCAAAAAATGACTCGGATACGACGCTGCATCGGTCACGAACACGTACTGCACCTGCTTGATCAAATTGGGGAAAAGCAGCGCCGCCGATGGCCCCCCGCCGTCCACGTTCGCTCTCGCCACCGTCGTCTTCACCGCCATTCCTTTGACGGTGTTCCGCTCGATCGCGACCTGATCCAATTGATCGAATTTCCCCTCCATCTGCACGATCTCGATCCCCTTATCGCTGCTGTGTTGTCGACGACGGTGACGCCGCTCATCACTCCTTTCACCGATTTGAGCAGAATAAACGCATCGCCGAGGAAGAACGTGTTGGTGACGGTGAGCTGCACCGGATCCTCGGTGACGATTCCGGTGTAATCCAAATACGAATCGACGATCCGCGTCTGCGAGAGGCCGGGGAACTGGACGTAGATCCTGACGCCGCCGAATCCGGTGGCCTTGTTGTAGCAGTGGACGCCGGAGATCAAATTCGCCTGGCCGGAGAGGGGGATTCCAGTCTGCGCGGAGAAGATGACTACGTCGGAGCCGACGTTGTCGTTTCCGGCGAGGGAGATGGCGGTGCCGGAGAAGAAGCGCTCGCCGGGATCGGTGCCGGCGGTGATGTGCTGTCCGAGGTAGGAGGTGCGGATGATGGTCTCGTGGCCGCCTTCCGCGAGGATTAGTGAAGGATTTTGTGACGGATCAGTTTCTCCCAACTAGTGACGGATTAGCGACGGATTTGTGAACTGGTAATTAAAACCGTCAAAAATTTGACGGAACCGTCCAAAATGGACCAAATGTGATCCGATTTCAAATGTGAGGGACCGAATAATTCAAAAGATAATGTTTTGGACCAAAATAAAAAAAAATGCAATATGTTAAGGACCATTTTGAGACTTTAGTAAATTGATGTGTACGCTCCAAAGTGTCAATGTGACAAAATCGACCAACGATGGAAATGACACAGAAGAGATATTATTGCCCTGAAATAATTTTGAAATGGGACGACTCCTAAAATATACTATTGTAATAGAATGTAAAATAACATTGCTGTATTTTATTAGTAAAATGGATTCTAAGATAGCCTAATTTTGTTCGGTGAAGAAAAATCTGCTACTGATAATTGACTTGGTTTTGCACTATTTGGTGGCCTCTATCTAGTAACCTAATTTGGTATGATTTGTTTTACTATTACTTAATAGTCATAATACGTGTCCAATAGAACTGAGATAGTGATGTATAAATGGCGATTGTAAATCACTAAATTGTAGTATATATTCAAAAACTGAAATATACTTGCCAGTTGCCATTGTTCAATTAGTGAAAACAATTTTCCTCCAATTAATATAGATTAGAAATTTAGAAGTTAGGAGTCACAAATACTATGGAGTAAATGGACCATCGTTACTGATACTAGTTTGTACAGAAAAAATATCTCACTAAAAATAGTCTTCTTTTTTTGTTTTAATATGTGAACCAATTATTCTCATTTTTATTTTAAGAAACATTTTACTACCATTTTTTATTTATCTCTTCTATTTTATAAAAATATCCTTTTTTTCTCCTACTTTATAATTAAGTAACATTTTACTTTATATCCCACTAATAAGACTTTTTTTATTAGACAAAATAAATACATTAGCCGAGGTTTAAATTGATATTAGGAATAATTGCGCTTCCCTATACCGCTTTTAGTATTATTGAGTCAAAATTGCTCGTCATCAAGATCGCTACATCCAACTTGTATTACTAATACTTTATCTCAATTTATTAATCCTTTTAAGTGTGAAAACAAATATCAAGTCATTATTATTGGAGCATCTTGTATTTTAGTGCTATGTCTATAACTTAGTAATATGAGTTATAGTTGTTAGAAACTCTAACCATTTTGTGATAATATAAAACTTCCTTAGTCCCATATTGCCTGACGTGTTTTTTATATGATATTTGAGAAAATTGTATTTATTGTATCAAATGAAGATAAAATAAAATAAAATAAAAAATAAAAATAAAAGATGAAAGAGAAGAAAAGGTTAAGTAAGATATGAAATAAAATTAATTAAGCGACTATAGTTGTTGTGTTTTATTCTTCCATAAATGGAAATGATACAAATAACTTGGCACATACAACTTGAATAATTTTGAACGCATGGACTAACAGATACTCCTATTAATAGTTGCTAGGAGTGCATCTTATGTCGTCGTAGGATTACAAACCCTGGCAGACACTATATGGGTTGGGGCGTTACACTAGTATTTCATAATTTAATTGGTAGTATTATACTCCCTCCGTCCCACTCAAGATGGCCACATTCTTGAGTGGCACGAGATTTTAGAAAGTGTTGTTAGGTGTAATAAACTAGAGAGAAAAAAATTATTTGAATATTTTAATGAGGAGAGAAGAGGTTATTTTTAAAATTGGAAAGTGACCATCTTGATTGTGACAAATAAAAAATGAAAGGTGACCATCTTGAATGGGGCGGAGGGAGTAATTATTTCAGCCATTTCTTTGTAAATATTTTACTAATAATCATTGATCAAATGATTGCTGAAAAGTGAAATATTCTTTCTTTAGTTTTGTTTTAAAATTTTACAGTAGAAAAAAATAATATTACTCTCTTCGTTCCATGCTAATAAAGTCATTTTTTTGGGACGTTCCAACAGAGTCATTTCTTTATTTTGACAAAAACAATACACTCTATACTTTATTTCTCTCTCCATCTCTCTTATTTTATTCTCAATTCATTTTATATAGTGTTAAATATCTATTTTTTAATCTTTTATGCCTAAAAAAAATTTCCTATATCACATGGAACGGTATGAATATTTAGGGCAACTCTGACCATACTGGAAAACCCATTTTCCAATAAAAAAAAAGCCCCAACCATACACCAAAACGCATCTCAAATCCCCCATTTTTGCGTTTTTTGAACAGTAGGTACCCAAATATGCGATAGCACTGTAGCTACTGCATAATTTGTGAAAAATTGCAAAACACCCCTTCTTATTTATGTATTTATTGGGGGAAGAAACATGCCTGTGGCCTGCTGAAGAGGAAATGGCGGAAACAATAACCGTAGAGAGATAGACGACGGGTTCTGTATTTCTTCGTATGAAGAAGACGATGGAGACTATTAAATTATTTTATTAAGGTGTATCTATATGAGCTTGACAGTTGTGGGCCTCAATTTAATTATGATCATCTAAATAATTAGTAAAAGATTAAGATAGTTGATTGCTAATATTGATATTTGGTTATGTTTAGTAGTACTAATTAACTATTTTAACACTACACGAATTTAGAGTTTTGAGTTTATATAATTAGGATTTGTTTAAATATATTTGAATTTTAAATTTATATTTGAGTATTTATTCAAGGTTAAGTATTTGTAGTATTTAGTTTAAGTTTAATTATTCTTTCATCTATTATTTAGTTAAAAAGTCAAACAACATTAATTTTATTTTATATAAATTATTAGTATTAATGATTTATTTTGTATAATTTGTGATATTATATATAGTATTATATTTAAATTTAATACTATAAGAAATAAATTAAAGAATATGATATTTAATTTATATAAATTATTATGGGGTTAATGTGTAATTTAAATAAATATGTAGGTAAGATTGAAAAAGTAAAAAGAAGTAGGTAAATATGGAATATTATTTTGAGTTTGAGTTTGGTGTAAATGGTTGAAGTAGAATTACTGTTTAATTTAATAAAATTGAAAAAAATAAGTTAAAATTTATTGTAAATGGTTGGAGATGCTTAGCTAGTATATAGTGCATCACGTTGCATTTGTCGTGAAAAGTGAAAAACGATAAAAGAGATGGCGCAAACATCTATGCATAAACACGTGTCAGGAAATGAGTGGTGGGATAAAACAAAGATGTTTGGCGTAGTAGTGTGTATGTGTGAGTTAACGCATCAACAACGACAACGGAGATTACGATTCATTTACAACTTGGCTTAATCAATGTTGAAAATTTCGGGTATATTGTTTATATTTTTCAATTAAATGATATTGTTTTTTTATGAGCCAATAATATTTTTTAAATATTATTAGCATATATATAATTGCTAGAAGGTGACAAATCGCGAATATTCAACGCTGATTCATCTATAACCAAAATTCCACGATACAAAAATATGGGATTTGGTATTAAATATACTTAATATATAAATTAATTTTCCAAGAAGTTGTACCTACGTGAAATCTATGGAGACGACTATGTGAGTGTGGAATCTGGCTGCCCAACTCCAATTAATCAGAAATTTATTAATTAGTAGTAGTACTTACTTTTTGGCTTATTATAACAATGCCAGCTACAATTAATTTTTTTTTATCAAATAGATCCACTTATATGATATTTGGCTGGACTTATATGAATGCAAATTCACTTATTTTGTTGATGACATCGTTAGGTTGAATAAAAATAATTAAAAAAAAAAGAAATTTTCATTTCGGTGAAATTCTTATTTTTAAATTGCTCGCATATCAATTCAAGTATGATATATAAATAAATATTTACAGTCGCAAATCTTGAATAATAAGAAAGAATTAATTAAAAAATAATTAGATACAGAAATTTTAAAATTAAATAAATAAGAAATTTAAGGAAACATTACTTCGTTATCACGATTATAAAGAAAACACACGTCGCTTAGAGATAACCGAAGTGGAATTAAGGTTTCTCCAAGAATCAAGTTTGGTGTCACTTAGATTATACCAAAGGCTATGAATTATATTTCATGTCAAACACTGTTGTGGCGTCTTGTAATTGAATGAGTACTGTATCTTATTTTGAACCATGATTTATTATTTTAATATGATGTAGGATCTATATATTATCATATGTGTGACATCACACTATGCAATTATTTTAATCATGTATATGTACGGCCAATAGAATTTGTGCAAAAGGTGGAATCTTATAATAATGACCAGTTTGATTAATTTTGGTTTAAAATTATGTCATCAACCGTTTGTCTATTAATAAAAAAAACATGAATATTATCGTTTGTTTAAAACTAGATATATTAGCATATTCCATATGGTTTATAAATATTATTTTTAAATTGTGATTTCAACTAAGCCACCTCACGATGCCAGCCAGAGGAAGAATGATTGGAGTGAAGTTGGATTGCTTATGCAAAAAATCTTAAATATGAATCTCAAGTAGGATTTGTCTATTATCATTAAGAAAATTGTCATATAAATTGCATATGATTTTAGTTGATTTTTGGTTAATCTTATAATTTTCAAACTATGCGAGTTAAACAACAAATACTACAATTCGCAACTATCTCACATAACTAATTTTTGCGTAAAATTGGTGGTGGCATGGAAGCCAGATTTTTCAATGAACAAAACGCTTATTCTTGAAAATGATGTTGACAATATGTTAATATAAATTAGAAACAATATCGTTTCCATGATTTTAATTAGGAGGATTTGAACTTTTACACCAAAGATTAATAATCATTCATGTCAGAGTATGATGTGGCGTCTTGTAATTGAAGAGCCATGATTTTGCAATATTGTGTGGGATCTATTATATATCATCTTATAAATGACATCACCCTACAATTATTGTGTGTTACGTTAATGCTGGAATCTTATTATGATGGCCAAGTTGATTTATTGGACTTTCAATTTTCTATAATTTTGGGTTTGAAATTATTTCATAACCGATATTATTTGTTTTTAAATATAAAATAGCTACCATATTTCTTGTTTTCTATAGTATATTTTATTTTTTTTAAACTAGAAACGTCATTAATATACATAGAGGGGATGTAAAATTTGAATCTCAAATCGATTGGTATTCTATGATTTGTAAAATAGTACTAGTACCCAGAGTATAGCCATTTTAAATTTCCCATTTCGTTAAAAAGAGAAGCAGAAAAGAAACAAAATAGTAGTAATTCAAATTCTTGATATCATCTCCAATTATTGTTATCCAATCATATTTGGTATGCATTGATAATTAATTCCTTTTTCCAAAATAAATTTTGTTTTAACTGTTGTTCATTGTTTAAACTGGTGTATCCCAAGACCCATAATACTACTATCATTTGAGTTTGGTTTAATTATTATCCTATTGAAATTTAAAAAATAAAATTGGTGAAATCGTAGTATTAAAAAAACAAATTTATTCAATTATTCATTTTTTTGAACAGGAAAAATAAACGCCCTAACATAACCATAAAGCTGGCTTAAGCCTGGCCCAAATTTCCAAAGGTTTAAGAACAGAAGCCCAGATTAACTGATTCCACTCATGTAAGTGAACCACTTTCGATTTATATTTCGATATCAATTATACTCCTTATGCTCATATTTTTTTAAAAAAAAATTGATCTATCTACCAAAATTAATTGTCGTTACTAGTTATGAAAAAAATTTCACCAATTTCTCCTTTTCTATCCTATTTTATTCTGCATTTCTATCTCAATCACATATTTTATCAATTCCACATTAAAATTAATAATATTTACATGTAAGAATATTTTTCATAGACCGAAAAAGTACTATATTTTATGATAAAATTAGTTTAAAGACTACTCATTTAGTTCTATACAGTATTTCCATTAAAATTCTAAAAGAACAAGTTAAGAAATGATAAATAAAAAATGCATTTCAACGAAAGAATCAAAGCATACAGTACGGATCAAGAAAGCAGAAGTCATGGAAATACCGTTTCATTAAAAATGAAATATTTGCTTTTCGGCACAAGATTTTATGCAGTACCTATTGTTTTGTGAGTTAATAAGAAGAAAATAAAGGAAAAAAATGAAAAAAAGCAGAAATGATGTTGTTTCCATTTTATGAAACATTTTATTTTTAATGGGACAATCCAAAAAGAAAAACGTTTCATTTTTAATAGGACAAATGAAGTAATAATAAAATAAATAACATGTACACTGTAAGCTTATTTTAGATATGAAATAAATAAATATATACTACTAGTATATTTGTATCGTGTACCTAATTTATTACTCCCTCCTCCTAAGAAAGTTGAGACAAAATTTTTGGGCACTGAGATTAAGAATTTATATTAAATAAACAGGATATATGAAAAAAGTAGGAAAGATAAGAGAGAGTAAAGTAAATGATGGAATAAAGTAAGAGTGATTAGATGTTTTGTCTTTTGTTAAAAAAATGAAATGACTCAACTTTGTTGGGACGGACTAAAAAGAAATACGACTCAATTTTTTTGGGACGGAGGGAGTATTTGTCTATATTTTATTTTTAATTTTATATTTGTTTTTTTTTTCTCTAGATTTACTAAGCACTTATAAATAGCTTCTGCATCAAACTATTTTATGAGAATTATCTCTAATTATAGTACACCCTCCGTCCCAAGGAAGATGCCCTCTTCCTTGGACGGCATGGGAATTTGTGCAATTTTATTTGAGTGATGCTAAATGGTCATATTATGGCCAGCCATAATCTTAAAATATTCTTAAACTTTTGTGCAATTAATGCTTAATAGTTGAAATTGATGCATCTAGAGAGTAACAATTTTTTAAAGACTAATCTATCCTCAAATATTAAATACTTTATGTAGTAGAATATGAAGTATTTACTTATGTAGTAGTAGAATATGGAGTATTTAACAATACACTTTAGTTATGTAATTTAATTATTTTTATCAATTTTAACTATTCCAATCTTTAATTATTATAAAATTATTTAGTAATCAACATGCACTTATTTGTAATCAAACACGTACATATTTTGATTATTCAAAACGAGGTAATAAAAATTATTCAGATTATTTAATAGTATGTACTGAATAATTAAATTTGAATCATAATAAATATATTCCTGATATTTCAATTCTATTATTAGTGAGTATTTATGTTTAAATTCACTTATTTAACAAAATAATTTAATTATACTATATATTATTTACTGTATATGGCAACTGGAATATTTACTCTATATACTTTATTAGTGATTAATTACCTAATATACTTTATTTTAATATATTTAGCTATTAATATATCTTTATTATTTAAAAATCTTCTGTCCCGTGCATAGCACGGGTGGTAAAACTAGTACTACATGTAAATACAACAGTGTATTGATATAAAAGCAATTCAAATAGTTATACTATATATTAATTTACTGTTAATTTATAGTGATATTGATACTATAATAATAATAACAATAATAATAATAATAATAATTTGTCAAAATAATTCAAATATAATTATTTACTATATTTTAAAATTTATAATTAATTTTAAATATAATACATATACATTTAACCTTGGTGTTACTATATCATAGACTACTCACTAATAAGAAAACGTAATTCCACATAGTCATCACAACCTACTCACTAATTTCTCCCTCTTTATTCCTAAATGTGCTATACCATAATAAAAATAAAACAAAGTAGTAAAAAAGTTGAGTAACAAATTACTCTAAAAAAAGAATGGAATAAATAAATTAAAAAGAAATTACAATTAAAGACTAAGGGTAGTATTGTCAACTGAATTAAGCATTAAATGAGATAATTAAATTATTAATATCCAAATATACCTATATTTACTGAAATGCCATTTATGACCAGCAACATTATGGCCACATAGCTTTACCCATTTTATTTTGTGTCTGAATGAGAGAGAGTAAAGTAAAAGAGAGAGAAATGTGTTTCCATATTTAGTAATGAGTCATCTTAGTTGGGACAAAAACCAAAAAGGTAAGCGAGTCATCTTCAATGGGACGGAGAGAACATTAATTTTCATAATGTATCATGCATATACAAACCCCATTCATTAGAGACTTGGTAGCATTGGGGGACGGAATTAAGAACAAGGGGAACGGTACGACTTTGCCCCCAGAAGTATGAATAGCCTAGTGGTAAAATGCTCACTTATTATTATTATGTACTTCCTTGCCTCACAATAAGAATCACATTTTGCCATTTCGAATGGTGCCACAATAAGAATCACATATATATGGTAAGTAGGTCTCACATTCCACTAATTCACTTCACTCACATTTTATTATAAAATCAATATAAAAAAGTGGACCCCAAATTCCACTAACCCACCATTCTTTATATTTTTTAAAATTCGTGCCCAGACTAAATGTGACTCCTATTGTGGAACGAAGAGAGTAAGTAATACCCAATTCGAATTATGTAAAAAGCGTTTTTTGTTATTCTTTCTTGTATTTTGTAATACTACTTTGTTACTTAGTTTTATTTTTGTAAATGAATATAATCATATACTATTATTTATAGTTCTTTGTTTTAGTTTTGTTACAGATGATTGAAAATATAATCAATTACTAGTATTATTTATGTTTTAAAGTAATGTACAATTAAATACAGTATAATTTATTATTTACTTTCTCATTTTTTTTATTATACATAAAAGCCATGCATGGTTGGATACAAATCTTGATCACATGTCATAAACATAGTTTCGGTAAGTTTCATCTAAAATACATTAGAACACAATCGTTCACACAGAAACATTGTAATGTTAACCTATCAAAGATGAAATGAAATTTTAGTTAGTATATTTGTGAGGGAATTAATAACAGTGAAAAAACTGGATTCAACAAAACACTTGATGAAACTTCCATTTTATTGAACAGAACATTTTATGAAGCATTGCACCAGTCTGATTCTTACACAGGCTTTCGTGTTTCAAAGTGCGTGGATACAAACTGGCACAGTTCGAGACAACGTACTGCTTGATAAGGATACGGATAGATCTTTCTACGAAAATGTGGTGGAAGCATATGCTCTGAACCATGATATTGAGATGTGGGCTTATGGAGATTGATTGGCAGCCCCCCACAAATCTTTAGATCAACTGACCTCTTTCAAGTCAAAACCCCTCAACGAAGCATCGCCATGCTAACTGCATAGAAGCTTGTGAAGTAAAATCCATCGACCATACCAGAAGCAACAGAGTTTCAAAGGTGTGTATGCACAAAGAAGCTGAGAGTGGGAGAGTAAAATGACGCGCATATGCATGCAGCCTTTGTGACAGCTGCATATAAAGGAGCTCTTGTTCCAATCACCCTGCTATTCCATGTATTATTCTAGTTGTTGCAGATGGGTAGCAACTACTGGATCGCGTGGGCATCAGAAAAGGAAGAAATCGTGACGAAAAAGCAGTTGATTGGTATGTTTGCTTTACTCTCTGGTGCAAGCTCCTTGTTTGTTTTGGGAAGGGCATTTCTCTTGTCAACTCTTGCTATGGTGACTTCCAAGTGTAATTTCGTTGGAATGATGAAATCTGTATTTCATGCACCTTTGTCGTTCTTCGACTCCACCCCTTCAAGCCGGATCCTGAATCGAGTAAGTTGATTCACAATGACGATAGGACATTGCAACATCTATAAGTCAAGAATTCTCTCATTTAAATGTTGGCAAAGGAAATTTGGGTGGCTTCTTATCTCCCGTATCGCGTGGTCAGTGTGCTCTTCCAAAGGATCAAAATTCATCCTCAACGTCCCTTGAAACTCTTGTGGAATTATAATCAATCTTGATCTCAGATCCTGTAGGCCTAACTTTGAAATCTCAACTCCATCTATCAGAATACGTCCCTGTGAAGGTTCGACCACTTTGAAGTGTGCTTGGATGAGAGCTGACTTGCCACTTCCAGTTCTTCCCACAACACCAATTTTCTCTTTACCCGGGAAGGTGCAGCTGATTCCCTTGAGAACTTCGGGAAGAATGAGGTTGTATTGCACAAGGAGATTCTCAACGTTGATCTCTCCACTACGAGGCCAATCCATCCCTGGCCTGTGATCTTCGATGACCAAAGGAGCTTCGCTTTGTATGCCAGCAAACTGAAGGATCCTCTCCACACATATCATTTTATTTTCCACATTACAGAGGTTCCATATCTCCCGTGCTTGAAGCACGTTTAGAAACGATATGTAGCTACTAGTCCAGCCAAGCCTGCAATCGAGCAACACTAGATCACTCAGATTTTCAAGTAGTATAATTGCTATTTAGATAAAAGAACTGGTTGTTACTACTTTATTGTCATGATACAAAAACACAGGATGTGAAGTGCTTACTTGGGTTTAAGAAAAAGTTGATCCAGAGGCAGAGCCATCCCATTGTACCAGCGTTGCAAAATGCAATTCGAGAGTAGTTGTCAATATGATCCACATTTGTATTCCAAAATCGACTTTCCTTATTAAAGCTCTGAATTACTGGAGCTTGCTCTAGCTATTGATTCAGAACAGTGATGAAGAATCGGAGCCATTCTGACTAGCTCTCTCGCGTTGCTGATATAATATGCCTGCACCAAAAAAGCCATTAGTATTAGTATTTGATACACATTGTTGCTAATTAACTCATTTCATCTATAGATATGTATGTAGTTTGAAGTATTGCACTTAAAAATAGGAATAGTGCTTGCCTGGTACCATATGGAGATGCCAAAGGCCTCGAGGAAGAGGAAGAAGATCTGCCATGCAACGGGGCAGATGAGGACAACAATGCTTAATATCTGGATAATCGCGAAGACCAATCCAGCTAACCGGTATGGAAGACCAGACCAGTCCAACAACTTGGTACATCCTCTGTGTTTTTGTGTATTGGCAATCAAGCAGTAACACCGGTTTCTTTTATCCAAATAGCAAAAACATTCTTGAAAATCTGAGTGATCTAGTGTTGCTCGATTGCAGGCTTGGCTAGACTAACAGCTACATATGGTTTGAATCTACACATGCTCCAAAGCGAAGCTCCTTTGGTCATCGAAGATCATAGGCCTGAGATGGATTGGCCTCACAATGGAGAGATTAACATTGAGAATCTCCATGTGAAATACAACCCCATTCTTCCCAAAGTTCTCAAGGGAATCAGCTGCACCTTCCCCGGTGAAAAGAAAATTGGTGTTGTGGGAAGAACCGGAAGTGGAAAGTCAACTCTCGTCCAAGCACACTTCAGAGTGGTCGAACCTTCACAGGGACGTATCCAGATAGATGGAGTTGACATTTCAAAGTTAGGCCTACAAGATCTGAGATCAAGATTGAGTATAATTCCACAAGAGCCGACTTTGTTTCAAGGGACATTGAGGATGAATCTTGATCCACTGGAAGAGCACACTGACCACGAGATACGGGAGATAAGAAGCCACACAAGTTTCCTTTGCCAACATTTAAATGAAAGAATTCTTGACTTATTGATGTTGCAATGTTCTATCGTCATTGTGAATCAACTTAGTCGATTCAGGATCCTGCTTGAAGGGGTGGAGTCGAAGAACGACAAAGGTGCATGAAATACAGATTTCATCATTCCAACGAAATTACACTTGGAAGTCACCATAGCAAGAGTTGACAAGAGAAATGCCCTTCCCAAAACAAACAAGGAGCTTGCACCAGAGAGTAAAGCAAACATACCAATCAACTGCTTTTTTGTCACGATTTCTTCCTTTTCTGATGCCCTCGCGATCCAGTAGGGTGATTGGAACAATAGATCCTTTATATGCAGCTGTCACAAGGCTGCATATACGCGCCAGTTTACTCTCCCACTCTCAGCTTCTTCGTGCAGACACACCTTTGAAACTCTGTTGCTTCTGCTATGGTCGATGGATTTTACTTCACAAGCTTCTATGCAGTTAGCCTGGCAGTCCTTTGTTGAGGGTTTCGACTTGAAAAGGTTCACTTGATCTAAAGATTTGTGGCGGGCTGCCAATCTCCATAAGCCCACATCTCAATATCATGGTTGAGCGCACGAAAGATCTATCCGACGATTTTACCACTTCTCGTACCACCATAAGTTCAAGGACACCTGAACCCTGACCGACGAGCACCAAAGTTCCATAGTGACTCCACATTCTGACCAGTGCACGAATCAGAGCGTGGTTCCATTTCAAAGTTTCTTCAGCAGCAATTGTATTGACTCCTAACACCAGAATAGACAAAAATATAGAGAATCAGGCTCAGAATAAAACTAATTATTATCATGTCAACATAACAAAAAAAGAGCTGTACAACTCACACAAACTTAACAACATAAGGGCAGTCAAAGTTATGCATAAAGTTACAACGGTGTCACACTTAGTGTCTCATAGTTGTTTCCATCCTCTCTCAAAAATCAAAATCAAAATCACAACCACTAATTATTTCATTTTAAAGTATCAACTAGTTTAGATTGAAGGCAAAAGAATACCTCATCTGCAGATTCTGATGGAGGAATTGGTGGAACCTCTCTGCAGTTTCCTTCTCACAAAAAAACCTGAAACAATATCAATAATTGCATGCATAAATAGATAAAACATTGGAAACTGAATCACTATAGAGCACATACTATATCTATTGAATAGCAGCTGCCATTATTGATGCTTATAGTTTCTCTTTACTTTTCTTATTCTCTATAGTTTTTTTTTACCTTTTTCTTATTTCTATAATGATAATAAGAATATAAGAATACGAATTTCTAATACTTATGATAAAAATTAATTCTTTTTATTATTTTAAAAAGTAAATATTTGTATGATTAATTGAATAAATATTCTTTAATTTTGATTATGTTATAGTTTAATCACTAAGTTTTCGACAATGTTTGTTCATCAAGGAAGCGGCCATGTATCCGGTGTGCACAAATCATACAGAATAAACAAGTATTCCTCTCGACCTAAATTTAATTTTTATATGACTTGCATCAAACTGGTTAAATTGTTTTTGTGGGATGCGATTATTTAATTGTTACTAAGCCTTCACTTCTAGGATTAGTAGTATTTTATTTTGAAACTCCCTTAGTCTCAGCATTGGATAAAATTTGGTAAACTCTGCCGCCACCTTCCTTCTCTTACTTTCTATAAGAAAATTTGAATAAAATCAACTTTCCTAATGGTTATTTTACTTTGACTAATCATTAATTTTATGCTATAATAGTAGGCTGCTAATTTTAATCCCCGAACGTTGAACAAAAACTAATTTACTAAGTCAATAAATAAAAAAATAATAAAATCAAATAAAAATAATTCGCAACCTTTTCTTCTATGCATTTAGTTTCTTCTAACAATAATTTCCAACACACAGCTTTCACAACTTTCATATCTTTACAAACCAAAATTCCTTCTTGTTTATAGCCTCAAAATTAAAAAAAAATTATAAAAAAAGTTGATCTTTGACGTGATCAAAGTGATGAAGAATAGTCAACGTTCAACACTAGCTGTAACTATTAACACCGACAACTTGATATTTTTTTAAAGATTTCCAAAACTACTGGTAGACTTTGGTCAATCATCACGATGGTTCAAAACTCTTTCCTCTTCGAAATCTAAAAAAAATTAAATCCCAGCATAAATACCCCTACTTTGAAGTCATTTCTTGTACAGGATTCTTGATTCAATGGCCACATCTCTTCTCTGCTTATTTCTTGCACTTGCAACACTTTCTCAGGCGTCGGCCAACGGTGAAGGTCAGTTACTACAAAATTAATGTTGTATTGATATGATTTCGAAAAAATCTTGATATATATTGATTGTTGCAGTGGAAGTGTTGAAAGTGTTCAAGGCTAATTTGGTGGATCCATACAATGTTCTTGAGAGTTGGGATGTCACCCTTGTTAATCCTTGCACCTGGTTTCACGTTACTTGCAATGCTAAAAATCGAGTCGTAAGAATGTAAGTTCTCATCAAAGATGAATTAAGTTGCAATTTAATTTCATTATTTGATGATGAATTGATGCATAATTAATTTGGTTGTGTAATGTGCAGTGATCTCGGCGATGCGAGTTTGTCCGGTCGACTAGTTCCGCAGCTTGGCCAGCTGCGGAGTTTGCAGTACTTGTAAGCATTATAGGCATGTTTGGTAGGGTAGATAAGTATCTCATTGTATCGCTCTTAATTGGGATGCAGGGAACTATTCAACAACAGGATAAGTGGAGCAATCCCGAGGGAGATTGGAAAGCTGAAAGAGTTGGTGAGTTTGGATTTATATCGCAACAGGCTTTCTGGTTCCATCCCGGACAAGCTGGGCAACCTTCAAAGACTGCGTTTCTTGTATGTGTCTCTTATCTTAATTAATTCACCCAATAATCTTGTAGTTTTAAGTTTTTTTTTTCTCAAACACCATCACGGCAGGGGTTAAGGCTGACCCCCAACCTGTATATATAAAAAATCATCAAAAGAACATACATCAACCAAGCCCAAAAGTGACTCGGTCCGCACAAGAGATACAAATCACAAGAGCTAACAAAGCTACTATGGTATCCCCACAGACCGGGTACTAACCATCTAACAATCGAGAAAACTAACATAACAAAGCTATACATCGAAATAATAACAAGGATGATGGCCAAATGTTGGCCAAATCCAAAGGAAAACAAAAAAAACCATAAATCAAAACCACGAACCATGTGAAGTAGTCATCCATCTCGATATTTGAATCTGAAGTTCGGATAGCCCAACTGGTCCATCCTCACGAGCGACTGGTTTTAAGTTCGGATAGCCCAACTGGTTTTAAGTTAAAGGTGGAAGAATTCATTTTCTTCTTTTGTATTTATGAATTTATATGCTAGCTTTGAGTTAATTAGAGTTCTTGAATGAGTTGGGCTGGTCCAATGAGGCTAGCTTAACTTGGGTCGGCTCAGGCTCAGGCTCAGGCTTATGGTTGAAATGGATCGGACTTCTCATAAACCCGGGCGCATCTCAGCCTAGCCCAAGCATAATTGATAAGTGGGTCGAATTAATAAGTTTACTTACTTACTAATATGCAGGAGGCTCAATTATAACTATTTAAGTGGACACATTCCCATGTCCCTCACCACCATCACCACTCTTCAAGTCCTGTACGATCTTCTTCCTTATCTCTTTCTTAATTCCATTTTATTACTACTACTCCTTCCGTCCCGGACTACTTGCACTTATTTCCTTTCTGGGCGTCCCAAGTTATTTGCACTCTTTCCATTTTTAGTAAAAATTATCACCTACAGCCGCAATTATTGACTTTGCTATACACTCATTCCTTAATCTCCGTGCCGAAAAGGAAATGTGCAAGTAGTCCGGGACGGAGGGAGTATTATTTTATTTTATTCTATTCATGTTTAATTAATTATGTGCAGTGATCTCTCAAATAACAAACTGACAGGCCCAATTCCAGTGAATGGATCCTTCAGTCTGTTTACTCCTATCAGGTCTAATGCCACTCCTTTTTTGCTACATCCAAGCCTGCTTGTTGATCACTAATTATCACTAACTAATTCATCATTTTATCTATTTTCAGCTTTGCTAATAACTCGTTGGATCCTCTTCCAACCTTCCCGCCTTCGCCTTCGCCTTCGCCGTCGTAGTCGCCATTGCCATCATGTAATAACGGTCTGTGACCGATCCTTTGAGCTATGGATATGATACTTATTTTTGTGTATTGTTTGTTTGGTAAGTAAAGTTACAGTATTGATTACTTGATCCTTTATCGATTAGAAATTAAGAATGCACTACGGAAAAATTGCATTTCTTGTGTAAAAACAATTTATAATTTATTAATACTATAAATAAGTGTCATTTTCTCGTGTTAGAGCAATGGTGACAAGATTTGTATTTTTTAGCTTAGTTATTGTGGATTCGAATTTATTATGTAGAGTATGGTTAGGTATATGTTTTTATCTAAAAATGATTTGCTATGAGGTTGCAAATGTTTAATAACGGAATATATATTTACTTTTTCGAGTGCTTATTATATAGAGTGCAAATTCAAATAGCTAGTATATAAATAAATTTACAAGTAATGTGTTCATCAACATGGGGTTCTAGGAGAGTATATGTTTCATATATAATACTACTATTAGATAATATTTAAAATATATAGCTTTATTTATCACTTTATGTGTATGATATGAGCCTAACTTCACTAAGAAAATGGGGCATAACCGAACCACACATATATAATAAACACAGGCTGTCAAATGATTTTCACTCTACCCATAAATGTTTTCTAATAATTAATTTGCTATGAAGGTTGATGAAATTCAAGAGTAATACTGTAGTATTAGTTAATTGGATCCAAAATGGATTTTACTTGCGATTTTAAAATTTTAAATTAATGTAAATTAGCATATAGTATATTACATTTGTTCATTTAATTAATTGATTCGGTTCGACAATGTATAAAACTAATACCAATATACATGTGATTAGCTGACCATTTATGTAAACAATGATTATCAAATTTGTTTGTATTTGATTATTAATAACTCTGACTTGTATCAACGTAGTCAACAAATGGTATAATAATAATAAGGGACAATCACTGTTAATAAATTCTCATATCTATTATATAATGAGTTCTTTCAACTTAAGTAACTGTATATATATAGTCAGGGGGATAATAGTGATTAGTGAAAATTGATAATTGGATTTTCATACCTCAAAAGAAATTTTGATTTTCCAATAAAACAATATTATACACTCTTTTTTTTTGTCTTTGACAAAACCATAACGACCTACCGATAGCTATGATTGTGCTTTTGAATTGAGAAACCTAAATTATTTTATAAGTCATGGACATCACATGGATAATTAAGTTTCGTCACGGTGGTCCGAGCACATTATCCTGTACATAGCTAATTACAAATTTACAATTATATAAAAAGGTAAAAGGAAGCCAAAAATATTTCTATAATTATAATTGATGAAACTCATCAAATAATAATATGTACTTTGACAAATAAATTCCCCAAATTCATTAGCAAATAGTAATTTATTATTATTATTTTTTATCATAATCAAGGCTGAATAATTTATTGCTTTCATAGTTACTCAAGCCTTTGGATAAAACTTAATCGTATCTAAGTTATATGTAAGTCAACAAAATGTATGTTGTCATCAGCTCATGTCGTCAAATATTGTGTCCTTTAGAGCATCTCCAATGGAGGCTAGCGGACCGGCTAGCCGATTCTTGGCGCTGGCCGGTGTGCTAGCCGAACCATTGTAGGCGGCGAGCGGAAAAACAACGAGAATTTCGGTGAGCACACGCCGGTTTTTGAGCGCTGGCCGATGCGCTCGCCGATCGGCTGGCCGCCATTGTAGGCGGGCGATCGGCGAGCGATCGGCCAACACTTTTTTTTTCGAAACACTATATATACGCGATTTGCACGTCATTTTCATTCGCACCGCTTGTTTTAACGAGTTTTCTCTCTCACTTAATTTTTGTATAAGAGCAATAAAGCAAAATGGAGAACAACAACGAGTCTACTCCAGTGACGAGCGAGTCTCAAACTCCCACGGTATCCGTAGGAGGTGGATGGGGTCCGATGGCCGGGTACTACAACATGTACCATTTGCAGTAGATGATGCCCGAGATGGCAGCCGAGGGTAGTATGCCGGGATGGTAGAGGATGCAGGGCGGGCAGGGGCTACCGGGGATGCAACTCGGGATGCAGATGATGCCGGGGTGGGCAGCCGGGATGCAGATGATGCCGGGGTGCAGGGGATGCCGGGGGGACAATGTCTATCGCCCCAGTCTTGATTTTTTGACTGCTTGTTCGCACACATTGACCCCATCGGAGACGTAGTTCACTGGGTGTGAGACTTTCTCCTTAGAGGAGTTGGGGATAGATCTCGAAGATGCGGACACTCCCATTCAAACGGGGGAGTAGGGCGGGGTCGGGGCGCACCAAAGAAGAAGAAGGGCAATGGGAATGGCAAAAGGTGGTCGGCGAGTCGTCGCAGCCGGCTGATGACGACAGCCCGACACGGAGGAAGTGGACGGATGCGGAGAACGTCACGCTGTCCAAGGCTTGGGTGAGTGTTTGCGATGATCCCCTCCATTCGAACAATCAGAGGATCGTCAACTTGTGGGCTAAAATATCAGCAGCCTACAAGACATTTTGCCCGGAGGGGAGGTCACACAACGGGGAGGAGTGTCGGAAGGGGTGGGACCGAATCAGGGCTGCGGCCTCCCGATTTTTAGGCTTGTACACCAATGCCCTCCACATGCAGACCAGTTGCCAAACTGACGAGGACTGCATGAGGATAGCGGAGAAAGCCTTCCCCGTGCCCGGGCTTTATAAGGAGTTCACCTACTGGAACTGCTATGAGGTGCTGATGGACTCCGAGAAGTTTCGGGCAGGTGTCGATGCTGGCTGGCTGAAGAAGCAACGACTGAACTATACCTGTGATTACAGCGGCGGTTCCCACGACCTCCCCGAGGATGTTCAGGAGTTCTCGTCCCCTCCATCATTTACTCGCCGCACTCGCCCGATTGGTCAAAGACGGGCGCAACGGGTAGCGAGGGGGGTCGCCCAGGGGTCCTAAGAGGTCCAGTCGGCATCCCCCCTATTGGCAAGTCGCCAACTGAGCTCGCCTTCTTCGCGCGTCAACAAACACGGGCTCAGATGCACAAGATTTCAGCTGAATGGAGGACGGCAACTGACCCCGTGGAGAAGCGGTTTCTTCACTCAATACTCGAGCGTATGCATGTCGATTTGGATGCCGTCTCGGTACAGTTGGGGGGCTCAAACGCTGGCTCAGATGCCGCAGATTTGGGGGTCCCGGATAGTGGCGACGACGACGGCCACGAGGAGTGAGGCGGAGGCGGGGGCTCGTGTGTGGAAGAGGGTTTTTTTTAAATTAATGTAAATTTTTTTTGATTAATGTACTTTTTTTAATTTTACTATTATTATTGAATTTTCCCGTATCTGTGTCGTAAATTTAATTCTGTATTTTGTGTGATTGTTAATTATTTGTTTTTTATAATTTGTTTATTGTGGCTAGCCTATTGCTTGTCTTGATGATGTGGCAGGATGAGTTTTTAGTGCTGATGATGTGACAGGAGGAGTTTGTGGTTAACATATGGTTGGTCTATTACCATTGTGGATGCTCTTATATCCTAAACGACTTACATGCTATTAGGAAATAGGGATTGACAAAATATCCAAAATCCGAAAATTGAATGTGACCAAACCGGTGATTAAATTAGTTCGGATTTTCTGGTTCTGACTGGATCAACTTTCTTAAGAATTTCTTAAGAAAATAACCTAAAAGTATATTTACATATATTTTATATAATAAACATATTATTATTATTATAAAAATAATGAATATAAAATACTTGTTTTGAAAATTTCTTATTCTATCGAGGATTAGATTTTTTTTTATTTTGGTTTGGATTTTTGGTATTAAATTTTTGAATTTTTATGCAATCTCATATTTTTTTTAGCCGGATCGAATTTCATAATTCGAATTTTTAGATTTAGATTTTCGGAGAATTCATATTAGATCTGATCCTATTCATAAAAGTTCAAATTTCTGAATGAGATATAAACTTCAAATGCTCACCCATACGCGCTACGTTATGATCAACTAAGACCCCGAAAATTAAAATTAAATCAGGAATCATTATCATCCCATCCCATCCATCTCGGTGAAAAGGAAATAAAATAAGTTTTACACACACTCAAACAGACAAAAAGAGAAATCGACTACAACATTTTATAATCACTAATAATACGCTAGCACTATGGAACGTGTGATCCATAATAACCAATAATTAATCATTACAAAACAGATTATGGAATGCCAAAAATTGCAGGGGCAACGAACAGCTTTCGCAGTCAGCGTCATCCCATTTCCCCTCTCACCAAAAATTAAAACTAATTAAATTCGTAACACAACTCAATTGGAAGTAGCACCTTTTGTTTGACCATAATTAGTGTAATATTTTGACTGAAATTAGCTGTCATCTATTTGAATTTGTCATCATAATTATCTCTTCATCTTAACCTCAAAATTCATCACACATTATACCTTATTTCCGATTAAATATATAAATAAAAACTTAACATTTGTCTCTCTCTCTCTCTCTCTCTCTCTCTCACTGCAGCGACTTCAACTCATCCACCGTTGAATTGAAGAATCCACCCCCAAATTTCACTGCCAAAAAAATCAAAACACACCTCACAATTTGAGGAAACAGTAGAAAAGAGGAGAAGACTAGGCTCGCATTCCCCAAAAACAACTCAATCGACTTTTTTAATTTTCTTCGGTTTCCGTGTCGCTCTTGATTTCAGTTCTTGCTTCCTTCACCTAGATTCATCTCTGCCAGATTTATAATTGAGAATTTGCTTAATTTAATTATTTACTTATAATTCGTATTGTGGGGAGTTGGAGATTGGTGTAGGGTTTTATTTATTTTTTATGAGGAATTAATTAGGTTCTTAGTTGGTGAATTTGGAGGAAGAAATTCTATGGATCGGTGGTCAATGGGCATGATCTTGCGGGTGGCTTATTTGTGCTTGGTTCTGGTGTTTGCTGGATTTTTGCAGGTTTCTGCAAACGTTGAAGGTCAGTTTTTTTTTTTTTTTTCGTTTATTTATCGTATTTTGGTTGATTGTATGTATCGATTTCTTGGCTTTGTGAGTTTGATTTAGTCAATTGCTCGTTGACTTGAAATGAGTGAATTGATTGGTAATTTTGTTGTTGAATTAGTATTGTATGTATGGAAGTCGTGCATTTCTAAGCCAAATTAAGGTTGAAAAACTTCTAAGCAAATGTGCTGGTCTATTTTATGAATGAGTTATTACAAATGGGGGACTTTTGCAGTGATTTCGACATTCAAAGGAATCGTAAACAGACGCGTTGATGATCACAAATGAAGCACATTTATAATGATTCTCAGTTTTCTAAGAAAATATTCATGGTTGTGAATGCCACTTCTGTTTTTGCTAGAAGTTGGAAAAGCATTTTGTTTTTGTTTTTTCTAATTAAGTCAAGCTTCACTAGCAACTTAGAAATCACTGGAACTGTTAGCATGGTGATGGTGCTGTAGTTTTTTACTTGTAGCTTATCAGCATTCTGAGAAGTGGACTGTGAGATGTAAAAGAAATTTTTGTGTGTGGCAGGGGATGCTTTGAATGCGCTGAAGACTAATTTGGCCGATCCTAATAATGTTCTTCAGAGTTGGGATCCGACCCTTGTCAATCCTTGTACTTGGTTTCATGTCACATGCAATAGTGAAAATTTTGTTACACGTGTGTAAGTGTGGCTCTATCACTCTCGAATCAAGATTTTTCATTTGCATTTTTCGAATGTAATTGGAATGTTAAATATGTTGGTTGTTTTCTTACACAGTGATCTTGGAAATGCAAATTTGTCTGGCCAACTGGTTCCACAGCTTGGTCAGCTCCTTTCTTTACAGTACTTGTAAGCCATTCTTTACTTATCCGAATTCACATTATTCTTTTTAATTTTCATGCATTTGTTTTTGTGAGCATGGTATTCAGTCTTTCTTAAAACCTGATCTTAGAGTACAAAGAATTTCACTTTCCATCTCTGTTCTTTCTTCCTCTCATCTTGGCAGGGAGCTTTACAGCAATAATATTAGTGGAAGGGTTCCACCTGAGCTTGGAAACTTGACCGACTTGGTTAGCTTGGATCTTTATCTGAATAGACTAACTGGTCCAATCCCAGACACACTGTACAATCTTCAGAGACTACGTTTCTTGTATGGATTTCTCTGTCCACGCTCCTGTGTCTACATTATGTCTTGTTTCGTTCATTTCTTTTGAAGATGTTTTCCTTACTCCATCGCTAGGATGTTTACGATTCAAAACTAGGTGGTGTATGAGATTTAGATTGTTCTACTTACACAAAAGTGGAGTAGATTTCTTTGAAGATCTTTCTCATGTGCTTTTTCTTTCTCTTTTCCAATAGTCGAATCTTGATTCAAGAAGGGGCACTGCTTTCTTAATCTGACAGACTGACATTGTCCGTGTTTTTCATGTTTATATAGTAGAGTGTGCTACCTGTGATGACAACATCAATTCATTTTGTGTAGCTAATTTTCTTCAAAACTAATTTATATCTATTTATCCTTGCAAATAGGAGGCTCAACAACAACAGTCTGACAGAACATATACCCTATTCTCTGACTACCATCAATACACTTCAAGTCCTGTACGTGGGAACAAGCCAACAAATCTTCTTTTGTCAGATGATCTTACTTCTCTTTTAGTCTTTCGTTGCTGATGTTCATTTTCATGTTTATTTCATGCAGTGATCTGTCAAATAACAATCTCACAGGACCAATTCCAACTAATGGATCTTTCCAACTTTTCACTCCTATCAGGTTTAATGAGTTCCTTAATGTTTATAGCACCAGAGATGCATCATGGTGTAACTGCTGATTAATGTCTTTTTGCCTTTCAGTTTTCAAGGTAATCAATTGGATGCTCTTCCTCCACCACCACCTACAGTTCCACCGGCAACCCCATCTGGTTCTGGAGGTCTGTAAACCCAATCTTTATGTTTATTACATTTACGAGTTCTCTTCTTCTCCATCTCTAACTACGTTTTAAGTTAAGGGCCCCTTCGTGTGTGCTGGGCATTTTGTTATTCAGCAGCCTTAGAACTTCTGTGCAGTGTATTCACCTGAATAGTTTTCTTCCTTATATGTCTTGGTATTCATTCAAGGTTATGTGTGGTTCACCAATTAATTTCAGGTTCAAGGAATTCTTAGGTTTTATATGTTTATGTAACGACCTAATCTATTTAGATTTATCATCTGAACTTCGGTAGTTTCTCTTACTATTTAATAAGAAACTCGTTAGCTCCATCAAAGGTATCATAAGTTCATTAGCTTCATTTTGCTAAAGGAGTAGATGTATACTAGGCGAAAGATGTTGTATTCAACAACATGTGGACTAAGTTTGAAAGTTATAACTGATTCTCAATGACTGGGAAAGTGGAATTCTGTACATCATAAGTACACTAGCTTCATTTTGCAAAAGGAGTATGTTGTATATCAACAACTATTCTTTTACCATTGCAGTTGGCAACAGTGCTACTGGAGCAATTGCAGGAGGAGTTGCTGCAGCAGCTGCCTTTCTATTTGCTGTTCCTGCGATCGCACTTGCTTGGTACCGAAGACGGAAGCCACAAGATCATTTCTTTGACGTTCCTGGTAAGTTGATTAACATAATATCTTATCACCTTCCATACACCATCAGTTTCCAAATCCACTCAATTCTTCAACTAATTGCAGCTGAGGAGGATCCTGAAGTTCACCTGGGTCAGCTCAAAAGATTTCCCCTACGCGAACTCCAAGTTGCTACAGATAATTTCAGTAACCATAGTATTCTTGGGAGAGGTGGATTTGGTAAGGTTTACAAGGGCCGATTGACAGATGGTACCCTAGTGGCCGTCAAAAGACTAAAAGAAGAGCGTACTCAAGGTGGAGAGCTACAATTTCAAACAGAAGTAGAGATGATCAGCATGGCTGTACACAGGAATTTACTCCGTTTACGTGGATTTTGTATGACGCCTACTGAAAGGCTTCTTGTTTACCCTTACATGTCTAATGGAAGTGTTGCATCATGCTTACGAGGTTGCAATCTCATCTTTTTATTCTGTTTTTTTTTTCTGTGGGTAATGTCTTTTGGCGTAACAAAATTTTTATTTTTCTTTTTCAGAGCGAAAAGAGTCACAACCTCCTCTTGATTGGCTAACAAGGAAACACATAGCACTGGGTTCTGCTAGAGGACTCGCTTATTTGCATGATCACTGCGACCCAAAAATCATTCATCGTGATGTCAAAGCTGCCAATATATTGTTGGATGAGGACTTTGAAGCAGTTGTTGGTGACTTTGGGCTGGCCAAACTCATGGACTACAAGGATACTCATGTAACTACAGCTGTGCGTGGAACAATCGGTCATATAGCTCCTGAATACCTGTCTACTGGAAAATCATCTGAGAAAACTGATGTATTTGGTTACGGGGTCATGCTTCTTGAACTCATCACTGGGCAAAGAGCTTTCGATCTTGCTCGACTTGCTAATGATGACGACGTCATGCTACTGGATTGGGTGAGTTTCTCTTGATTATGACTTTTATCGTCTGAATTTCAAATGGTATTTATTCATGGTACTTGCTGTAATTGTTTCAGGTGAAAGGACTTCTCAAGGACAGTAGATTGGAACCATTGGTCGACCAAGACCTCGAAGGGAAATACATTAAAGAAGAGGTGGAGCAGCTTATCCAAGTGGCTCTGCTTTGCACGCAGGGTTCTCCGATGGAACGCCCCAAAATGTCGGAAGTAGTGAGGATGTTGGAAGGCGATGGGTTGGCCGAGAGGTGGGAGGAGTGGCAGAAGGAAGAGATGTTCCGTCAGGAGGTCAACCACCACACGAATTTGGGAACTGAATGGATCATCATGGACTCGATGTCGAACGTCCGTCCCGACGAACTGTCCGGGCCGAGATGATCACCCCACCTCTGTCTGAGTGTGGTTCAAGCTTTTACATTTTTGTATATGGTTATCTTCCTTTTCCCATTGTATTCTTATAGATCTTCTGTTTGGTTTCCCCAGAATTTTGTTGATGCAGGGAATGTTTATATACCTCATAGGTGGCAAGTTGTAATTTTATGTGTCGAAACAAACTCAGGATTCACTGCAGCTATTGCAGAGAAAAACACCAATGTAATTATTTCAGACATTGAACTCATTTTACACTGAATTGCCCAAGTTTGTTTGTTGCTGGGATTAAAATCACACACACACACACACACACACACACACAGGTAAAGAATCAGTTCCATTTACAATTGAAGGTTCACAATTGAAGGTTCAAACTAAATCCAATACATTATAGTTGAGCACATATACATTTAGAAGACCATTCTCTAACTAGCATCACTACTTTCTACCACCTGCTGAAACACGGGGTGTGACATCGTCTTCCTGCAGATATAGACACGACGATGAAAAAGTTTAGCTCTGATGTAAGTTCACAGAAATTAGGACTATAACCAGGTTCAAGAAAAGTACCCGGGGCTGATGGAGGTATATCTTGGTCGTTGCTGTTGCGGGATTATAATTTTGCGCCCCCCTTGCTTGCTCCAGTCATAACAAACCTGGAAGAGAAAAGAATCCAACACACTGAACATATCCTTTCTTGGCTAGAATCAGTTGTTGACGAGACAACAAACTTTCTGAAACGGGCAATAAAGGTTACCGCATATGCATATATAGAACCATCGCAGTTAAAACTGCTGCAACTTATTGGTTGATTGCATCTTAACATATTCTGAAAAAATTAGGGAAAAAACAGAAGATCACTGAGACGACGTGCATTAAAAGCTTTGCGTTTTAGATAGTCGTTGATGCATATACCGTGAGCTTCCGCTTCGCATCTTTGTCCCAAAAGTTGAACACTCCATCAGATCCAGCACTAGCAAATGTGTGATGTCTCTGAGATGTGAAGAGAGTGGCAGTATTCAGCACGGAACGAAGAAACCACAAGACAAGCGAAGAAGAAAAACGAAAGAATAAGAGTGACAACTTGAACAAATGTTCTTACCGGGTGAAATTTCAGCGAGTTGACAGAGTAAATCTCATTGCCATCCATGCCTGTGACATTCGAATAAATAATTTTTATTCGATTGCGACTCATCAAGATGATGCACGCTAACTTTTCCTTCGATCGAACCAACCTAGAATACAAAATGCCATGTTCAGAAAAGATACAATGACCAAGTTCAATGTTAAAATCAGTTTTTAACAGTAATCTTACCAAGAAGCCTTGCTTATCAGGAAAAGCAGCCAAACACCTTGTCTGGTGCTGGAGAGGTGACAAAAATCTGTTATACTCAGCCTGCCATATTCAGACATAGCATATCACCTTATAACATAAAACTAATAACGCGAAAAATTACTACTACTATTAAAAACCTGAGGGCTCTGCAGATTGAAGACGATTATATTTCGGTCAGCGGTTCCAACAACCACGAGAGGATGCTGAACTGCAAGTGCATAGCAACAATCTGGAAGTCGTTGTACCGACGTTGGATTTTGCTGTCTCAGATCCCAACACCTTAAGACAAAAATCAACTTTACCTTAGTTAGAAACAAAATCACATCATGACTGAACAAGTTATGCATATAAGAAATTCCATCTTGTTAATATGTTAAAGAAAGAATTGACTTTAACGTGCTGTCCCAGCTTCCGGTGACTAAGAGGTTCGTCTCTGGGATCCAAGAAACTTCTTTAACAGGAGCATCATGCACGGCCACTGTAACAGGCCGCCCCTCGGACGCTAATGCCCACATCTTAACTTGGTTGTCACAGCCTCCGGAAAAGAAGGCCGTCCCGTCATCTTTTCAGGCAGAGCACAATACCTGCTCAAGATGAAACTTAAGATAACAAAGGGGCAAAACAGAGTTCCAAGTGTTGGGAATCATATAATTTACCGGCTTGTCGTGTGATACTAATGTCTTATGCACAGTGCTGAGTTCAGTCCCGGATTTCTTCACCTCCCAGCATCGAACCTGAATCGATTTTTGACCAAGTTAGCTCTTAAACAAAACCAAACTACCCCTTTTACTTAACTCCCAAATAATGAAAAAAGTTTGCCTGATTATCCCATGAAGTAGCCACAAAGAGATTTGTTTTGGGACTGAAACTGAGGCTAGATATGGAATCAGTAGGAGGTTGAACCACCTTCTCCAAAACAAATTATTCAACATATTTTATTAGAGAAGCATAAATTCAAACTATGAAAAATAACAATGCATTATGATTTAGGTAGTACCTCAGTGGAACGGTTGGGATTGGATTTAGGCATTTAGCAAAACCTCCAATTTTCAAATGAAAAAGAGAAGTAAGAATTCGAGCAAGTTTTGAAGAACAACAGAGAAAGGGAAGAGAGAGGGTTTGCATGACATATATAGCTATATCCATAGCGTCTGCATAAAGCTAATCATGCACAACATTTATTACATTCTCTTCTCATCTCTTATTTATTTATTTATGGAGTAGTATTGTATGTTAATCAATTTAATTTAATTAATTAATTGACGTAATAATTGAAATAAGATTTTTTATTTTAAAGTTTTAATTGATAAAATTATATTAAATAATAATAAGCATATAATAAACATTTTAAAAATTAAATTAGGATGTTCTTAATAAGGAGTATATTATTAATTGAGAGTAAAATAATGCCTAATAGTAAAGCATTTGGAATGATAAAGTCATCTACGATAAACAAAGTAAGTAGTAGTAGTAGTACTACTACATATTTTGAACAAAATAGCTTAGAAATATACTCCGTAAGTAACATTCACGAATATTATCCTTGTTTAATTCATATTAGCTCTACTTAATTTGATTTATATATTTATTTTAATTTATACTAAAAATTATTATTAACATCAATATTAATTTTTATAATTTCAAATAAATGAATAAAATAATAAAATTGGACTTTAAAATTTATGTTATTCATAAAATTAATAATAACTTTAAAAATATTTGAATCTTAAATATATTAAATAAAACAAATAGCGTTAAAACTAAACGAAAAGTTAGTGATACTCCACCGATGTGCTCACATAATGTATCCAAAACAATATTTTTTCTAAAATAACTTAGCGTAGTATTCCATAAGATGAATCAATATATTTAAGAAAAACAAATGCAGGAGATAATTATGACTTATGAGGCAAATAAAAAAATTTAGTCATATAGACGACAAATGAATTTCATAATCCAAAATTTCAAACATAAAATTTTAAATTGTTCTGGCACATTCACTTAACTGATCAATTAAGTTGAGAAATTACACTTTTTTAGAATCACATGCGTTAATCAAAATAATTTTCAATTCATGCATTGAACTCATTTTACAATGAATAATAGCCTAAGTTTGGTGTTTGTGTTGTTGGGACTAAAATCACACACATAGGTAGGCAAAGAATTGGTTGAATTTATAGTAGTAGAAGGTTCGAACAACATCCAAAACATTGTAGTTAACCACATTCACATTTTGATAAACAATTCTCGAACTAACTCTGCTGCTGCTAGCCTATGTATGGAGTACTACTCTTTAGAACAAAAGTGTTGTGTACAAAGTGAAATTCTTCTTGTCTGAAACATCACCTTCTTCCTCTTGCTAAAGGAAGTCTGGGTTTAACATCCACTTCCTGCAGATACCCAAAGGGAGATATATACACGACGTGAGGAGATGAAAAAATTTAGCTCCGATGTATCATTCACTATGATTCAAGAAAAGTACCAGAGGCTGGTGGAGGTATATGTTGGTCTTTGCTGTCGCCGGATCATATTTTTCGGCCCCCTTGCTCCAGTCATAACAAACCTTGAACAGAAAAGGGACCCAACACACTGAAATCAGTTGTCGATGAGACAACAAACTTTCTGAATGCCAAAAAGATATATATTTCAGATGATAAAGCATACCGAATATCCAAAGATAGAACCATCGTGGTTAAAACTGCTGCAAGTTACTGGCTGATTGCATCGTGCCATTTCCTGAAAAAGAAGTTCAGTGAGATGGAGGGTAAGGGGAAGCGCATCAAACACTTTGTATTGTTAGATCGTTGTTCGCTTATATACCTTGAGCCTCGTCTTATTATCCTTGTCCCAAAAACTGAAGCTTCCATCAGATCCAGTGGTAGCAAATGTGTGATGTGTCTGAGAAGCCAAGACAGTAAATTATTCAGCACAGAATGAAGACACCTTTAGACATGAGAAAAGGAAAAAAGAAAGAAGGAAATGTAGAATGATAGCAACAAAATTGTATTCGGTTTAACGAGGGCTTGAATATATTTTCTTACAGGGTGAAAGTTTAGCGAGTTGACAGAGTAAACCACACTGCCTTGCCTGTGACACTTGAAAGTAAAAGTTTTATCTGTCTGCGGCTTATCAAAATGATGCACACCAACTCTTCCTCCGATTGAACCAACCTAGAATAACACAATGCCATGTTCAGCGTAGATATAATGACCGTTCAGTATTAAACAGTTGGTGATTTTAAAGTTTAGACATGAGTGGAGAATCTTACCAAGAAACCTTGCTTATCAGGAAAAGCAGCCAAACACCTAGTCTGGTGCTGGAGAGGTGAGACAATTCTCTTATACTCAGTCTGCCATATTCAAACAAAGTATATCACCTCATGATTCTCATATGCAGTTAGTATGATTTGCTACAGACAATAGATGACACTAAAAATACGCATAAAAAGACAATATTTCGCTTCTGACATAAAAATACACAGCAAGCATTCTAGACATAACTATGAAGATGGATCTGTTATAACAAGGCAGCATCTTATAAGAATGATTTAGATGACATTTTAAAGGTGGGGGCCAGGGAGAGGACATTTTAAAAAAGGTGTCTCATAACCACAACAAAGATGGGATCTCCGAGGGGGTATCATTCAGGACACCATAAAGATGGCTGTCATAGCCACAGACATGAAAATAAAAGAATATAAGAAATGGTGAACTAAACATGAGATTGCCATAAGTGAAGACACAGTAAAGCAATGAAGTGATCTACAAATTTTGGTAAACTGAAAAATGGGATGTTCTTCTACTTTTGAAATAAGCATGGAAATCAAGACTTAGCATGCAGCCCTATCCCAAGTTATATTAGATTATAGCTCTCGATGTAATGTATGCCAAATAGATGCAAGAATCCTGGAGAAGATACCTAAAGAGATGCATATCAGTAAAATCTAAAGTGGAGTTTACTTTTTTCTACAAACCATGGTACACTTTATTAGCTCTCAACAACAAAAAATAAGATTAAAGCCAAGAGCAGGACAAAGAATGCCTAACAACCTGAGGTTTCTGCAAATCAAAGACGATTATATTTCTGTCAGCAGTCCCAACAACCATAAGAGGATGTTGAACTGCCAGTGCATAGCAGCGATCTGGAAGTTGTTGTACCCAAGTTGGAGATTGCTGTCTCAGATCCCAATACCTGAAGACAAGAAGGCAACAGAGACTAAATTATAAGTGGCTACATTTATAGAAAAGTAAGACAAGACATCAGAGATTAAATTAGACTGCAGAGACACAAGATCACATTAACAGAGAGTTCAAGAACGATTCATTCCCATGGAAACTTCTTGAAAAAAGAAGGCCAACAATGAAAATAAGGCAGCAGCATTCCTCTCCTCAATCATACGCAATATCTTTGTCATTGAAGAATTCAAACCTAGCACCCTCTTAGTACCATTACTAAAAGAACAATTTCATAATTCAACAATGAGTTACTCTATTAAAGGCACCAAAGAATTAAATTAACCTCAGAGTCTTGTCCCAGCTTCCGGTGACTAAGAGGTTCATCTCCTGGATCCAAGAAACTTCTTTAACCGGAGCATCATGCACAGCCACTGTAACAGGCTGCCCACCCGATGCTAACGGCCACATCTTAACTTGCTTGTCACACCCTCCAGAAAACACAGTTGTCCCATCTTCTTTCCAAGCAGAGCACAACACCTACCAAGATTAAACTTAAATCAACAAAGGGGCAAACAGAAGAATCACATCATAGGCTCATACAAACTACAAATTACCGGCTTGTCGTGTGACATTGATCCCATATGAACAGTGCTGAGTTCGTTACCAGATTTCTGCACCTCCCAACATCCAACCTAAATCGAGTTTTCATAGGAGAAACACGAAATTAGCTTGAACAAAACCAACTCCCCCTGTCTACTAATGTGGAAAAGCAAAACTACACCTGATTATCCCACGACGTAGCCACGAAAACGTTTGCTTTGGGGCTGAAACTTAGGCTGGAAACCGAATCACTAGGAGGTTTAACCACCTTCTCAAAAACAATCAATTTAAACAAAAATTCAAACAATGCAGGATATTGGCGATAGGTAAAAACTGAAAACCTAAACAAATTTCACGAATTCGTGAGAAATACTACCTCAGTGGAACGGTTGGGGTTTGCGATGGTCGACGCCGCGCCATTTACAGACATGATCGAAACCTCCGTTAACAACGAGAGTGTATTATGCAGAAATTGAAGAAGAACTCAATCAAGTTTTGAGCGAATTGGAAGAGAGAATGGAGAGAGAGAAAGAGGCGGTTATGCATGAGAGAGGTGACAATGACATATATATAGCGCGGGGAACGGCGTCGTCATTAAGCTAACCAGAAAATTTGAAACCATGCAACATTTTTCTCTCTCTCTTCCACTGTTTTAGCCCTTAGCATTTGTTTTAATTATTTTTTGTTTTTGTTAATAACTAACTTAATTAATAATATTGATTTTATTAAAATTATAAAAATATATTTACTGCATAATTAAAATTATTATCACTGAAATGAATATATTATTAAGAGCGTTCACAACCGCGTCTATGATGGTGCGGCTCGGATGGGGACTGAGTCGGTGCCTTGTTGCGTGACAGTCCGGACGGGGCCGGATACCAAAGATTGATTTTGTTGTTTTTCTTTTTTTATTTACTTCATTGTTAATTTTAATGTCATCTTTTTTGCTATTGGCATGATTTTTATTTTATTTTGTATTTAGGAAATTAAATTGTGTAATTTAGATATTTTGCTTAGTTAATTGGGTAGGTTAGAGTTATGCAATTTATGAATCTGGGTTACGTAATTTGAGAGTGTTAATTATAAAAAAATTTAGTCCTTTTATTATGAATTTATAATTATCAAGATTTTAGTAGAGATTGAGGCTTAATTAGGACTGGCCGACGTGGTAGCTTAAAAACAAAGCTGTGACTTGTGAATGCCCAAAATTGCGAAATTCTAAAAAAGGCAAGATATTAATTTAGGTTAATAAAAATCAATATAAAATTATTATAGTAAGTGGAGTAGGATTTTGCTTTTTTTAAAATAAAAATTTGGGCCTTAAATAATTATTGACTAAGGCCCAATGGGCCGTATCGATGTTTGACACTACTAGGTGTTGGGCCGGGCGGAATGTGTTTCCGGGCCTTTTAATGTACTTGTTTTGTGAGTGGGCGTTTAAATTTTACAAAATGAGTAGATACATACTATCCCCATTTTAATTATGTTTTGTAATTTGTAACAACTCTTATCCAACATTGGCCTAACAAAAAAATATATAAAAATTTATTGTATGATTAAAAGCCAACTGCCGCATTTCTCCGTTTCATAGTTTTTCACAACATTCCAAAATACACAGAAAGAAGAAGACGAAAACAGACAAACAAACAAAATTGTCAATATAGATAATGAAACAATTAATTGTAATTAATTATTTAATATGAAACGAATCTCAATCACATATTATAAGGAGTAACAAATTATGAGTTTTCCGTACGAATGCTGAACTATATAATGTGGGTGATTATTGTGATAACATATTGACTTCACATAAAAAATGATAAAATATAGAACTAATAGTTTGAAGAATAAGATGGTCAAATAAATGTAAAATGATTCAATTGATTGAAGCAAATGATGGAGTGCTCTCAGTTATTTGTATTATTACATTCTACCACTCAAAGTAAATATCCCATTTTAATAGATTGCGAGTGATTTGCTATCACACATTACACGTCTTTTTTTATTTTTCTTTTGTGAACAATGAATGAGAAAGTCATTGGTGATAAATAAAATAATTGCGAAACGTTGACCATCATTTATGAATATCATTCTCATTTAGTTCACTTTAATATTATTTATTTTAATTCATACATTTATTTTTATTTTAAAATCTTAAAATTGTTACTATTTGTTTCTCAAAAAAATAAAAGCTAGATTTGTTATTTTCTCTATAAGTTTATAACTTTAAATAAATGAATAAAATAACAAAATAAAACATTTTTTACATAATTAAAAATTAATAATGTTAAAAATAACTTTCAAAGCTGTAATTTTAAAATAAAATGTGTATAAAATAAAATAAATAGCACTCAACATGGACTAAACGGAAAAACAGTATTCACGGCTTGCATAACATATGTAGCATAATAAATAGCTTTTGAAGAACATTTTAAATACACAAATGAATCAATATATATTTAAGATAAATAAATGCAAGAGATAATTATGATCAAATCAAAAATTTAATCCATATACACATACAATTGAATTTCATAATCCAAAATTTCAAACATAATTAAATTTTCAATTAATTGTTCTCGCACATGTACGTAGCTGATCATGGAGTTTATAAATTACACTTTATTATAAGTACATATAACTGATATCCATGTTATATTTACAAGTTGGCAGTGGCACTATTAAAAGCAGGTGACTGTCCAACTCAAATAATTATGTCTATTACAAGAATGGATATAGCCAAAATGACAAAATAATTTTAGATAATAAAATATAAATAGAAAATCTAAATGTCTTGTGTATTTTCCCAATCCATCACCCAAACTTTCAAAACAACTCTCTGAAAAATTTCCCTTCCCATTCTCAATTAATAAACACTTTTTTTTATGTTTACTCGTTTCTTTATATTCTTTTTTTAATTTATTATAAAAACTAAAATTAATTTTTTTTCTATATTACAATAAACTCTGGCTCTTAGAGCATCCGCATCGAGTCTCGATGCTGTCTCTATCTCGTCTCGGAGAGACGAGACGGCAACGAGACGGCGATGCAACCATCCATCTCAGTCTTGTCTCGGCGGGCGTCTCGCCGCGGAGAGGCAGCGCGCGAGACAGCTCGCCACGCGCGTTGGCCACGTGGCGAGCTCTGGTTCATCTGTGACGCACACTCGCCGGCCGCGAGTGAGCGTCATTTATTTTCGTTGAAAATGTTTTTATTTTTATTTTTTTTAAATTCAGAAAAAATTCGAAAAATAAAAAAATTCCAAAAATATACTAGCCGTTTATAGTAGTTTTTTACAATTTTTTTTATTTTTTTGTATTTTTTTAAGCCCTCAATCACTTCTATAAATATCAAATCATTCCCACAAATTAATCCACCATAAAAAAACTATCTATTCTCACTCAAACACTCTACATTATTTATCTCAAAACATTATTCTTCTCCCAAATTTAATCCATTCATGGATCCATTTGAGCAAATGCGTCGAATAATGGAAAAATCGCTAGAAGAAGATCGACGTAGGGAGGAGGAGGAAGCCGCACCGCCTCAAAGACGATCCCGGATGTACATCCATCTTAACCGGAAGGAAGCCGCCGCAAGGTTGGTACGCGATTACTTCTGTGAGAACCCCGTATGGGAAGAGACCTACTTCCGTCGCCGTTTCCACATGCGGAAACAACTATTTCTGCATATCGCAAATACATTGGCAGCCCGGGAAGAGTACTTCCAAGAAGGGTTCGACGCCGTTGGCCGTCCCAGTCACACGACGCTCCAGAAATGTACTGCAGCAATCCGTCAGCTTGCTACTGGACAAACGGCGGATGTGTTCGACGAATACCTGTACATTGGGGAAAACACTGGGAGACTGTGTTTGATGAACTTCTGCAAAGGCGTCCGGGCAGCCTTCACCGATGAATTTCTCCGGAAGCCAAGCACCGCAGATTGTCAGTTTCTGCTCCGACTTCACGAAGAAGTGCACGGATTCCCCGGGATGCTTGGCAGCGTCGGTTGCATGCATTGGCAATGGAAGAATTTTCCTGTGGCGTGGAGGGGGTCATACACGAGCGGCCACAAGGCACCCACCCCAACGTTATACTCGAGGCCGTTGCCGACTACCGGCTATAGATTTGGCATGCGTATTTTGAGGTCCCCGGATCGAACAACGACGTCAATGTGCTCAACCAATCTGACCTCTTCAGCGAAGTTTTGAATGGTAAATCGTCGGCCATCAACTTCATCGCTAACAACCGCCAGTATAAAATGGGGTACTGTCTTGCCGACAACATCTATCCGAGTTGGCCAACCTTCGTGAAGACGTTCAACAGGCCGATAAACGAAAAACATGCTCTTTTTGCGCAGAAGCAAGAGGCTACTCGCATGGATGTGGAGAGAGCGTTCGGGGTTCTCTAAGCTCGATTCAACAATATCAAAGCCCCGGCTCGTACGTGGTTTATGGAGAATATGGTCGACATCATGTATACGTGCATAATCTTGCACAACATGATTGTCGCTGATGAAGGATCTGAGGCGGGAAATTGGTTCCACCCTGAAACCCCGGGAAGCTCTACCGCAAGTAGTCCGCCTCGCAGTGGAGTGCATCTGTCTTTGCAAGAGCGGTTGTCTATTCAGGTAAGGACACGAGATTCTACCGCTCACGCCCAACTCCAGGAGGATCTAATGGAGCGCATTTGGGCAAAATTTGGCAACCAGTAGACGCACATGATCGTCATTAGACAACTCTTTCTTCTGCTTCCTTGAGTTTTAAATTATGTATTTTTTATCTTTTTTAGGATTTTATTAATGTGGTTTTTTATTTTTTTAGAATTTTAAGTTGTAATTTTATTTTATTTAATGAAGTGTTTTTTATTAATTGAATTTGTTGGAAATAAAAAAAATGAAATTGAATGAATAGTTAAGGGATGAGATGGTTAAGAGACGGTTAAGAGATGCAGGTAATGTCTCTTAGTTAAGAGATGTGGTGAAAAGTACAGTGGGGCCTATGAACAGTGAAGAGATGAGACGGTTAAGAGATGAGGATGCGGATGGCCTTAGATAATCCAATGCTTCAACCACGTGTGCTTGGAAATTTCGTGGATGTCATGTCACATGCCATTTTCTTGGAAGTTAGATTCGCATTATTTTTTGGGAAAATGTGTTGTGTGAGATTTTTCCTCATCAATTATGCAAAAAAAAGTCTTTGTCATGAATTAATTTTATCATTCAAAATTTCATTTTAGTTCAATGCATATGTTATATTCGAAATCGTGAAAATTTGATAGTTTTGATAATAAAATGTATTGCTTAGAATCTTCAGCCTATTTCTCTATTTGTTTTAGTACTCCTTTAATTTAGTAGTATTGACTTGTTAACACCTTGTGCTTCCAAGAAACAGCATGCAAAGATAATTCTTCGACATGATATTCTAAAAGATTTAAAATTGCTACTGCATGGAAGTGAAATTAAGTTAAAGGAAAATGAAACAAGTGTAGAATAAACTATTATGGCATAATCCCAAAACGAATACTCCACTTGTCTATTACTATTATACAATGAAAATGATGAAATAAATTATACAAAATTAAAGCTCCTAAATGCAAATTTGTCTTTCATGGGAGTCGAATGCTCATCTAATAAAGAGATAAATTCAACGTAGTCTTCATAATCGAATAACTGAAAATAATTTTCCGTTCTCACAATAAAAACAAGTTTTTATTTGTAATTAAATATAAATGCATGCATGAAAGTCAAGGATTATAATCATAATAATATGGGGTTGATGGTTTGGTTTGGTTTGTAATCAGTTGTGACATAATTCTTGAATGGAAAATGATTAGACACACTCCTAAAATAAATAGTTAGAAGTATATCACGTAATTAATAGACAATAGTGTATTATTAGAACTTCTAACTTATTTTCTAATACGTGCAAGCATTCTCTTGCTATATTTATTGAATGGTCACTGATCCATTTTATTTTTCGAGAAAGGAGTTTCCAAAACTCAAAAAATAGTTTGAGCTATTGTTAATATTTATGTGAGAAAAATCAGAAGCGTGATAGATTTGTTTTATTCTTATAATTCCATCTCCACCTATACTTAAACCTATTTCTCGGAAATAGATTGTGAGTCTCGAATATTCCATTTGAAACTTATTTTCAAATTCAATGAAGTAGTAGTACTGTTATATAGTAGTTGGAAAAATACCTAATAAAATTAGGGATAATATTACCAATTAATCTTCTAATATCATACATGCTACTACATAGTTTTTGTCCACTTAAAATCAATTATTTTAAAAATAATTAAATATGTATACTAATATCATCATTTCATTTTCCAACATAAATTATTGACATATGATCAATGGCTATCTAAAATGCTAGTATTAACTCTCATGGTGAAGCACTTTGTTGTAGTATTTTTTTACAACTGGTGATGTAATGTGCAACACAACAAATATTGGCATTGTTGATGTTGTAGAAGGATAGTACTTTTTCACCATTGAAATTCTTTAAAACATTGCTTTTTGCAACATGTTCAATTTATCTATAATGGAGATACTAAACAAGCTTAATACTACTATCTATTACTAAATAATTTCAATTTCTGCACATTCAGCCAACTTCTTTAACATACATATAAAAATTCAAAGCATACCTCATTGCACTTGATGAAATTGCACATGAAAATTAATACTAATGTGTATAAAAAATTACTACTGTATAAAATTATCAACTGTAGACTCTCACTCTCTCGGTTAAATTAAATCAGTCTCTGTTTACTTGATTATTTCCAAATCAGGGAAAATCTGCAGATTTGCCTAAATTTTCAAAATTTCTACATTTTTTAACCAGAATTTACATAACTGAATTAGGGCATTCTTCCGCAGTCAATTTCAAAGGTAAGAGGTGAAATCATCGTCGCCTTTGAATACATTTTCAACTGTTGTAAATGCAAGCATTTTGTCCTTTTTGATGATTTTTAGCGCAGATTGAACGGCAAACTCAGTCTTTTTGTATGAATTTAATTGTTTGGTCAAGACTGAAAGTCCAATTCTGAGAATTTTATATGGGCATGTGTAATTAAGTAGCAATGTGAACCCATTTGTTCATGAACTTCAACGCTAAGCCTTTGTTTATTTCGTGTGGAGAATTAGTTGAATAAATAGAACTGGAAAAAGAAAAGTCTATGCTTTGCACACTGCCAATACGTTTTGGTCTACAAAGAATAAAATTATTATTTTCCAAAATGTCAATTCCACCTTAGAAGGCATAAGTTGCTGTAGTTGTCATGTCATGGGATTGCAGATGTGTAAAATGAGTCTTGCTAGCAGCCTTGCTACTACTTTTCTTTGTGGGTTTTGCCAAAATGATTCATCTACATTTGATTAGTTGTCACTTTTTAGGGCTTCTCGAATAAGACATTCTCGATTCTACCCGTCTTAGTCAATATTCAAGAAAGTAGATGTATTAGTTCTTAGATTATAAATTTTGAAGAGGTCTCCTTGTCAAGAGTAGAAAATGTTAGGCTTTGTATTGCATTGTGACCTTGTCTAAGCTGCTGGTCATACGGTCTTAGTAAGCGTAGAGCTGGTGGTGAACACGGACGAAACTTATATGAAGTTTGATGTGAAATTCCTGAGAATAAAAATAATTAGTAATGCATGCTAGTAGACAGTTTGTGCAGTTGTAGCACATAATAGTTTATTAGTGAAAAACTAAGTATGGATGATTTCTGTAATTGGATGAAAAAAAGTCACTCTCGACTATATGCTGATTCAGACCAATCATTAACTGTGCCCAACCTGCTAGTGATGAAACTCTAAGCCGCCAAAAAGGAATCGGAATAATTATTGAGATTGCTGTCTACTTTTCTCTTCAATGCATTGGGAGTAATAAGAGTAGGTCTGGTTGTATTCCCTTGCTGTGTGAATTAGACGTGGAAAAGTTTCTTGATCTTTCTAAATGAAGACAATTTTTTCCTTTGCTTTTGTGGCAAATGGATATAGATTAGTGGCAATATTTGGCTTTCCTGCCTAAAAGGATCCCTCTGGAGAGAAACTTTCAAACAAGGGCTCTATTTAGGATATGAAGTCTAGAGATGGGTCGGGGCTTGGGACATCTTGTTTATCTCACTACATTGATCAACCTGACATATATTGAACTTTGTAACCAGTGATTTATTTGGGGTGAGAATTGCTGATTTAATATCTCTCTTAACATTGTGGACCCTCATTGTTTCATATATCTATCTACAAAGGCAAGAAACACTCTCATATCCATGTTAAGTTGAGCTTTGCAGTTATCTAGATGGTCTTGAAAATAATAAAAGACCTTCTCGGTTGAGTATCTGGTCAGGAAGTTTCTCCTTGTGGAGACAAAGAACAAGGAAAAATGGAGAATTGTTGAAGCATCAAAGGTACAATGCAACATTAAGTGTATCTTCACTTTCCATGTCTGTTTCTAGTCTACGAAACAATGAACTTTGGCAAGAATACTAGAGGCTTTAAAAAAGGTTACATCTGTCTTAGTCTACCTTTTGTAAATTACATGGATGCAACAATCCAACAACTACTATGAAGAAAAGAGACCATCGACTATGAGGGTTGTGTGAGCCCTTGGATTCACACAAGTGTGCATCTAAATACCGTGGATTTTGACATATGGTGTCAACATTAGTTTTCACACATGTACATACCGAATAAGCAATAAATAACAGGAGTTGTTTATGGACAAACCTGCTTTGACATCATGCTGGATGCAAGTTGACAGCGACTCAAACAAGCTCTCTATTGTTATTTGTATGGGTATAAATATCCCGTGCGCCTCTAGCTCAATGTGCTTATTTATACTTTTCTGACTGTACTTTGGCATTACATCCCAGAGTGCGGATATAATCTAAAACATGTATACGAGTTTTGCTTTTAGTTTCATGCCTTACAAAACCATTTTATCTCCTAGAGCTAGGTAATGTATTTGATTGAGCTTATTTACCATAAATGATTGAGTCTCATGATTGCTTCCATAATAATGAATTGTCCCTTCTGTTTTTATTGCAGCATCACAACACAAGATAATAAAAATGGTATGTGATTGCATCTTTGTTAGATAAACACAACATATTCAAGAGTGTAGTTGCTGAGAATTTAATGTTATCCATGCAGCTAAAGATTATCGTACAAAAGTTTCTCGTAATCCAACATTGGAGAAGCTTCAGTATAACTATCTATTCCCTGAGGTTGGTAGTTTGAATCTTTCGGTGCACACCAGCTTTACTCTTTTCTGTCTTTCTAATGGTGATAATTAGCTTAACCATCTTTAGATATGAACAAAGCATACTATTTCAGGGAATTAACAGAAAAGTCATCCTATAGTTCTTAAATTTTGCCAGCTGATCATGTTGTATTGCACAATCAACTTTCTGCCATGATCAACCTTAAATCTTTCAGCAACTGTTTGGCGATTGTGAAACTAATGCCACCCTGCATTGCAGATATCTGAGAGGGAAGCTCAACATGCTAAGAAGTATCCTAATGCAAAGATCATCAGCCTTGGGATTGGTGACACTACTGAGCCATTACCAGATGTTGTAGCTTCGAGCATGGCTAATGTAAGTTAAATAAATTCTTAACACTCAAAGATCGCCTGTTTGTGCTGCACTAAGTCGAATCTGATGAACCTTTCTAATTCGAAATGCTCTGAATTAAGAAATTATGTTGCATTTCATATCAAATAATGCAAATATTTCTGAAACTGGTGAACTGCAATTTTCTCTTTTTGAAGTTTCTTCAAGTTAGGTGTTGTCTGATTTTGTAAGTATATGTTTAATTTTCATCATGTTTGCTCTCCTTAACACTAATCAAGTCAGTCAATTTAAGCAGTTTCTTTTGGATCTGTACACCAAAGTTTTCCTTCGTCAACAAATTATAATGAAGTTTCATTTATATCATCTGTAGTCAGTCTATTTATTCCTAAACATTTTTATGTTTTTAGTATGCATACAGCCTTTCAACACGTACAGGTTACAGAGGATATGGAGCTGAGCAAGGGAGCAAGGTGATATTTTTTTCTCTTGCTAATTAGTACTTGCATTTCCTTTGGTAATATTTATGATACCTCACCAGATCTATGCATCTTTTTATGTTTATAAACTGCTTATTATTGAAAGCTGTTATCTTCATACAAGTCATATGAAGTTCATTTTCTCCAAGAGAACTCAAATTCTAGTAAATTGCAGGATCTAAGAGAAGCCATTGCAGAGACATTTTACAAAGACATGGGTATACAAGGTGCTGAAGTATTTGTATCCGATGGTGCACAATGTGATATTTCTCGCCTGCAGGTACCAGCCGAATGCATATATTATTCTGTTCTTGTGAATTCGACCCTTATTGGTCTCAAGTCTTGGCTAAAATGTCACCCCCTTTCTTATGTTCGCTCACAGATGCTCTTTGGATCAAACATGTCCATTGCCGTTCAAGATCCAATTTTTCCGGTTATACCCTGATTCATAATTTTTTGATTCTTGGTTGAGTTTGTTTTTCCGAATTCTGTATCATTAAGTCAACACGGATAAATTTTTTATTTGAACCCAACCTTATTTTGCAACAAATGTGTTTTCTTATAACATGAGTGGATGCAGGCATATATAGATTCAAGCGTCATAATTGGGCAGACGGGCGATGTTGAGCAAGGATCAGGAAGGTATCAGAATATTGAGTACATGAGATGTGATCCCCACAACAATTTCTTCCCCAATCTCTCAAAAACTGCGCGAACGGACATCATCTTCTTCTGCTCCCCAAACAACCCCACAGGCCACGCAGCATCGTGGGAGCAGCTAGAACAGCTCGTTAAATTAGCTCAAGAGAATGGATCGATCATTGTATACGATTCAGCTTATGCTGTGTATATCACAGACGGCAGTCCTCGTTCAATCTACGAAATTCCTGGAGCCAAAAAGGTAAATCAGTTTTGCTCAAAACACTCATTCCCAACATAATTTTAAGTCTGATTAAAGCCCGAATGCTTATGTGACTAGGTTGCCATAGAAGTTTCATCATTCTCCAAGATAGCCGGATTCACAGGTGTTCGTCTTGGCTGGACCGTCGTGCCTAAGGAGCTGCTATATTCCAATGGTTTCCCTGTCATCAACGACTTCAATCGTATTATCTGCACATGCTTCAACGGAGCTTCGAGGATAGCTCAGGCTGGTGGCCTAGCTAGCTTATCCAGTGAAGGATTCAAGGTGAGTTTCCGACCACCAAGAGTCATTTTGTCGGAACGACTCCTAAACACTCATATCTCCTCTCAGGCTGTTATGTCGCTGGTGGACTACTACAAGTCAAATGCAGAGATACTGCTGGAGACGTTCGAATCGCTCGGACTCAAGGCGTATGGAGGCGTAAATGCGCCGTATCTTTGGGTGCACTTCCCTGGCTCAAATTCATGGGATGTGTTCAACGAAATTCTTGAGAAAACACACATTATAACAGTTCCTGGGAGTGGATTTGGCCCAGCAGGGAAGGAGTATATCAGGGTCACTGCTTTTGGTCACAGAGAGAACATTCTCGAAGCTGCAGACAGGCTGAGGAGCCTTCTTCTCTAGTGCACACGCCCAAAATAGAACATCAATAAAGCACTGCTTTTGTGTTTGTTATCTTTTGCATTCACTATGTAACACAATCTTGGAATAAGGGACTGGAAATAAGGATGCAATGTATAACAGTTATCTCAATAAAAATGGAATCTTGATGTTCTTGGAATATTACATCTAAGTTCAAGATTGAACTTATCAACATCAATCAATACAAAAGATATTTTAATAACGTTGGACACAACTCAAAAGGATATAGGCTTTCACTATGCTAAGGAGATTTGTATTCAAGTAGTACAAAATAGTATAGTTACGTAAGTAACTCTTTATAGCAGATTATGAAAACAGATTCACCATCAAACACTAGTAGAGCTTAGCTAGACATCAAGGATCTGGCAGCTAACCAGCTCTGTAGTTCCGGCATTCCTCGAGGCGATCACTCGCCAGAGATTCTCCGATGAGGCCGACACCGTCTCAGAAAATGCTCGTAAGGACTCACCTAAAGAAGCTGATGACAATGGAGGCGCAGGTGCAGAAGGAAATATATTTCGCCTATCAGCTTGCATAACTAAGATGTTATTGCTTGTATCTTTGGTGATCACATGCAGCTTTCCCAGAAAACCAGCAAGCAGATACGGAGATTCGGAATCAGTGAGGTCGTGAATCGGTATATCGCCTTCAATTACTTTCCAGGCATCATCTTGTTGATCATAAACTTTGATCCTAGCACTATCCCGAGAGCTCGATGGATCCAACGCGTATAATTCCTCGTCAACAATGACGCTCAATTTGGTTCCTGCCTGCCTCGCAGGCCAGCCCTCTCCCATGCCCATGGGCATCTCAGTCCATGAATTTGTCTCTGGGTCGTATACCTCACCTCCGACATCAACAAAGAACGGCCAGCAGTATAAGCTTTGAGGAACATATATTTTCCCTCTGTATGGTGTCATTCCAGTCGCAATGGGCTTGAGCAGATCAGCGAGGAAGGCTGTTGGTAGCACCTGGGCCTTTGAAAATGGCATGCTAGGTATCTCGGACCATGTCCCTGAACAAGGATCAAATACCTCAGCAGATTGAAGGGGAGATAGTGCAACACGACCACGAGTCACACCTCCAACAACATAAAGCTTGTTGTTCAAAACACCCGTCTTGCAGTAAGCTCTACCAATGGACATGGGAGTCACTTCGCTCCAAGCATTTATAATGGGATTGTAACGCCAGACATTGTTCATGACCAAAGCTCGGGAGAATCCACCCAAGACGTAGAGGCAGTCATCAACAGCTCCTATGGCACATCCACAAAACGGAATTTGGTCCAATGAGCGTTTCCTGCCAAGCAAGCCTCTAATAGAATCTGCAATAACACTCGAACCAACCATGTTCCACAGCCGGAAGCCAGAAAGACCCCATCTCATTCCTTCATCAGCAACGACGTTTGGCATCAGGGGCAGCCTTTGCCATATCTGGGACACCGGATCTAGGGCATGCCAGATAAGCTTATTTCCATCAGTCTTGGTCAAAACATAGAGCCACTCCTCCGTTGTGCCGAGTTCTTTTCTCAATTTATAAATTTCCCCACTTGTTACAGCATCTTTCCAGCTTCTTGAAACAAGCTTTGCATTGAAATGAGAAATTCTAGGGAGTCTAGCAAGAATCTGAATCGATATCTCATCCGGAAGGCTGGGAATTAGTCGGGGATTGTCGTCCCATAAGAACGAGGAACTCCTTTGTCTCTTACATGCCTCACTCTGCAACCCCTCAATACTCTCGCTGTGCGCCAGTTTATGACCATTTGAACTCAATCTAGCTCCCATAGAACTCCTTCACCTCTGGCTTAAAAAAAGTGTTGCTTCAGCTTCAATCTACTTACACTGCTATCTTTTCTGCCGATAATCCATTTTCTTGATAACTCAACACAACCACCAGAAAACAATAGTTAGAAGATAGATGGAGTAAAATGGGAAGAATAACAGCAGAAACAAAACAGTAACACTCGATCAACCCTAAATGTGTTTTGATCATGTGGGACTCAAAATTCTGGCAAGATTTCCAACATTTACATCATACTATCGGATAAAGTCAGATATCAATATAAAGAAGTAAAGAACACTCACAATATAAACCATGATCATAATTCGCGAATCTGGCTAATGCCAGTGAGATACTAGAACCAATAGAAAGATGAATGAAAAAATAAATCCATGTTGCTTGTTTCAATTTTATCCCACTGTAACTGATGTGAATCAGCATTTCTGGATAAACATAGATTCAGTCAACCAGATATCATAGACTTCAGAATTCAAAATCCAACTTTGAATGAAAAAGATAAGCTAAACCTAAAACACTAAGTAAACCCAACAAAAGATCAAAATCCAAAAAAATCATCACACGCACCAACACACTCACTATTTCATGCTTAGCAGTCAAACTATTTTAAATTGCCAAAGAAATAAACATTCAGATTTCACCTGAAATTTTCCTCATCAGGAAAGAGATAAATCACAACCCTACTAACAGTGATATCATTATATCACTTTAATTTATGTAGCACTGTTCCAAAAATCTAGCATATGCTCTCTCAGGTAGATTGTACAATTCTTTTGGCCCTAAATTCTGAGAAATCAAGCAGAATTCACACAGTATTTTTCGATTTAAGACTGCTCACGAACTGAAAACGGAATCACGCAGGCGAGAAAACAAAAAAATGAATCAAATTGCAACCACAAACAACAGAAAACTTGATAAAAATAATAATAAACAAAAGCGATCTAGCTAACAGGAACAATTACCGGTGTAAGGATTATGCAATTGAAGAATCTGGAGCGCATTAAAACGTGGCTCTGCGATTATCAGAGGAATTGGGAATTTAGCGAAGGATCCTCAATTTCCACTGCTTGTTGTGACTTTTGCACTTTTTTTTAAAAATATACTAAATGATTATCGACTTATTTATTGCCCTTTTAATATTATAAATGAGAAATTGGTATTCTTCATTTTAAAGAGAGAAAAATATACATTTTGCCCCAATCAGAAAGGAAGAATCTTTTGTTATTAGTAAGTAACGTGTCCAGTTTCTAAATATATACTTATTTTAAAAAATATGACTAGAACAGGTATGAAATAAATCATGTGGGGCTTAAATTGGTATATTATTGTACTACTCCTACTATTTATAATAATTAACATTTTAATTCCTTAGTTTATCACTTATATAAATTCGTGAAAAACTAATATGAGAAAAATACAAAACTTGCATTCATTTAAGTTCTGGGAAGTGAATCTAAATTGGATGAAAATAATATTCTAAAAAATGAACAATTGAAACTAAAGTAAAGTTTCTACTTTTTCTCTCTCCTTTATTTTGAATTATAGTGTTTAATCAAGTTTAGGTGTAAAATATCTATCAGATAAACTCATCTTAATTAGTACTTTACAAACTGAAATGTACTGTATGAATACAAACTGTTGAAATGCTACTACTAGTTTCTGTTGCAAATGCAAAATTAGTGTATATTGTTGACAAAAACACGTGTTAGGTAGGTAATTAGAATTTATCAACTTTTATTTGAGATTAATTAATTTCTAATCAAATAATAAAACAATAAATTAATCGTGACTTGGACCAACTCATACTTGTATCTGTATGCCATGCATGAAATTCATTGATTAGTCTTTAAAAAATACTTAAAAGAAAGATGGATATACATGTAAAAGTCATCAAGACGGCTGAAACTGAATAGTTTGTTAGCCAGTGGCAATTAATATCATCTTCGATGAGAGTATTTATTAACATATTATTATCATATACTAGGTCATTTATATTTATTTTTCTTGTGTCACTCGAATAAATATGGCCTACGTGACTAAATCAAGGAAAATAAAATAAAATAAACAAATGAAACAAATGTGAAAAGGCGTCCACTCATTCTGATTTTGGGCATTGGCCAATTTTTGGGTAGTTACAAATATGTTGGCTTCTAGAGTGTTTAAATAATTTATTTAGATAGTAAATACTTTCTAAATCGATATAACTAACTCTTGAGATAATCGTTTCTTAAAAAAATACAATAATCTTTCACCTTAAAGTCGAAGCATTGATGATTGAAAGGAAATTAAACTATATAGTCTATAGACACCGTTGAGTTATATTCAACCTCGTAGACCAAGTTTTAGAGCATCTCCAATGCTGGCGGACGTCAAATAGCCGTCAAATAGCCTTCACACTGCCACATCATCAGCACTACAATTCTCCTGCCACATCAGCTTGCCACATCAACTGGACATCAAATAGCCATCAAATAGCCTTCACACTACCTATCCACATCACTAATAACAATTATATAATTTAATTTACAATTGTATCAACATACATAATTTAATTTACGAGACAAATACGGAAAATTCGAATAATAATATTAAAATTTAAAAAGTACATTACTTTTAAAAAAAAGTACAACAATTTAAAAAAATTACAAAAAGTAAAAAGTACATTAATTTAAAAAAGTAAAACAAAATCACTCATCGCCGCCGTCCTCGTCTCCGTCGTCGCCCAACGCTTCTTCACTGCCGTCGCCGCCGCCTCCGTCGCCACCTACGCCGCGGCTATTCCCGCCGGTGTCCCTCCTCATCGCCTCCAGTTCTTCACGCTGGCTCTGGAGCAATACGCGAAGAAAATCCTTCACCTCGGGGTCCACCGCCGATTGGAAGTCGGCTAAGGTCTTCACCATTTGAGCGCGCGTTTGTTGGCGCGCGAAGAATTTGAGCTCCTCGGTAGACCTGCCGAGGGGGGATGCCGAATGGACATCCTGGGAACTCGGTGTGCCCCCCCTCGCAACCTGCTGCGCCCGCCTTTGCCCAACCGGGCGAGGTCGGCGACCGAACGACCGAGGAGTCGGGACCTCCTGGGCCGTCTCGGGGAGGTCTGACGAACCACCGCTGCTGCCGCTATTAATCCCCCGGGATTAACTGGAGTACCTTCGTAGTTGTTCTCCATTGCTCGTTATTGATCTTGTACAGAAAGTAAGGTAGAGAGAGAGTACTCGTTAAAACAAGTGGTGCGAATGAAAATGAGGTTCAACGCGCGTATATATTGTGTTTTGCGAAAAAAAAAAAAAAAATATTTAAATCCGACGCCGGTTTGGCGCCGATCCGGGAGCCACAATGGCGCCCGTGAGGATCGGCGTGGGAACCGGCGTCAGCGCGGGAATCGGCATGGCGACGCCGATTTTGACGCCGATTTCGCCCACGCCGGTTCCAATGGTTCGGCGTCAAACCGGCGTGGGCGAAAAATCGGCGCTCCGGTGGTGACGCCGACCATTGGAGATGCTCTTATTATTTTCAAAGTGATGTCTCATACCTTAATTGACTTGAGATAGTATAGATACTAGTTTTTAAAAAAATGTTCATATGATAGTTTTCATTGTTATTTAAATTGACTCCCTCCGTCCACCATTAGGAGTCCCATTTTTTAGCGGCGCAGGTTTTAAGAAATGTTAAGAAAAGTAGGTGGAAAAAAGTTAGTGGAATAAGTGTCCCACTTGTATATATAGTTTTAAATGAAATGTGAGTGGAATGAGTTAGTGGAAGGTGAGACTCTATTACCATTTATGGTAAAAGTGAACCGGGACTCCTATTCGCAGATGGACTAAAATAAAAAAACAAGACTCCTATTCGCGGACGGAGGGAGTATGCTTCAACCAAATTGCATAAGAACCTTGTATCCTTGTATCATGTTTCTCACTGTGGGAGCAACTATCACCACCGTGCTCTAATGAATTGTGTTGTTTGTGTATTCGGGGAAGAAGAGGAAACTCTTATGGGTTCCGACAATAGCTTCCTTGATCTCATTTATCTCTCCACATATGCATATAATTATATTGGAAAGATGCATGCGTAGGGGCAAAGCCACGAATATACTCAAACTTTTAAGTTAGAATGGAGGAAATAGTACTCCCTCCGTCCCAACTAAGTTGAGTCACAATTTTTAGACACGGAGATTAAGATATTGTGTTGAAAAGTAGGAGAGATGAATCAAGTAGGAAAGATAAATAGATAGTAAAATAAGTGATTGAATAAAGTAAGAGTGATCGAATGTTTTGTTTTTTTATTAAAAAATACTCCGACTCAACTTAGTTGGGATGGAGAGGGTATCTAATTAGATTATTGGGTAGACGGCTCGGCCCTCATTGTTATCTTATTATATTTAATTTAATAATAATTTGTTATGAAATATAATTTTTTTAAAGAATAATAGGGTCGAGCAAAATTGGTTGAAAACTACCAATGAAAAAAGAGTTCCGTTGCCGGGAATCGAACCCGGGTCTCCTGGGTGAAAGCCAGATATCCTAACCGCTGGACGACAACGGATTTGTTGTTCGTCTCAAGCACTATTTGTATTATATATGAGTACTTGTGTTACGGTAATAATGTCTATTATTTTGGTAATATTCATACAAAATAATATAATAAGTTAATAATTCTAATTAATTTTCAAACAAGATGGGCTATTCAAGTGCATGTATGCTTGCCTAGTGGTAGAGTTGTTAATGCCTAAGGTGAAAAATCTTATATTTAATTCTACTGTAATGTGGTTTTTAAATTTAAATTTATGTTTATTAATTAAAAAAAGAAGCTAAGCATAATAAAAGTATCGTAATTTAAGTAATCCTAAGTCAATTTAGATATATGGGCTGCATTTATTAAGATTCAATTGAACTACCAGTTTCAACACATTTGGGCCCAAAATTCATTGAAGTTTTAAGTTTGCTATTCCAGTTGGCTTAGATCTGTGTGTTGGGACTTTGATAATGATGATGTAAGCACTTTGGGAGTTTGAATATTGGTAATTGAAAATCAATTAGGACGATGTGAGGACTTTTAATCACAATTAAGTATAAGTGAGTCCCAAATCTTTCATCTCAATTTTGGTGAACAAATTCGTAATAGTTGACTAGGGCTGACTCATATGACGAACAATCTATGCATTACTAAAAATTTCGTGCCAAAATAAATGACTCAACTATAATAGAAAATGGAACAATAATAAAAATCTCCTGACAAATTGCATCGTCTCTTTTACATTCCTATATGATCTCTCTCTCAAGGCTCCATATTGCGAACAGTTGAGACCGAAAGGCTTCGGTGTGATCAATTGAAATATGCAAGACAAGTTTAGCCTTAATAGCTACCCCTCCGTTTTTTCATAGTTGAGGCAAACCTTTTCGGCATGGAGTTTAAGAAAGGGATGTTGAATGTGTTCTCCCGATCGCCACAACTTCCTATTTGCATTAACCAAATTCGATTAGCTTGTGACGGTGGTGATGAGATTGAGATTTATGTTTGCTTACGGTTAGTGCGACAAGGCCGGTGACGGCGCCAATCTTGAAGCCTTTGGCAAGGTAGGTCCCGGAGAAGAATATTCTATCGAGAGAAGGAGGGTTGATGCCCTTTTCGATGTGTCGTACGATTTCGACTCCTCTGTCTTCCGCGTGAGTAATGAATACGAAGAAGGTGGAGAGGACGACCGACTTCTTCTTCTTCTTCTTCTTCTTCTTCTTCCCCTGACAATATATACCAACAATTGATCATTAGACTTGAATAAAATGAAACTACTAATTAAATAGGAGTAGTAGCTGTTGCTGGTTCTTACAATAAACTTGTCAGTGAATAGAAAGCCCAAGAATGAAACTCCTATCACAATGGTCTGCCAGTTCCACCGGAATCAAGCAAACACACATTATATTCATAAGTAATTTGTGTATGAATCAAAGATATATAGTACTTGCATACATAGAGATATAACCAAATAAAAACTAGTAGTACTACATCTTTCCTACAAACTAAAACTGGACCATTGGATCAACAGAAAATCCAATGGTCCAGGTTTCAGTTTGTAACTTGCAGCATAGTGGACATATATATGGAGTATATGATTACCCCATGACTTGCGTTGGTCAAGACAGAGCGCATGACAGAAACAATATCGGTATCTTGGATGAAGCGGGCTGTCTTTATACCGAGAAAACCCTTGAGCTATTGTAGGCCGATAGTGATGGCCGCTCCCCCATGAACCCCACTATTGTGGCATGCGAATCCCAACCTACATTCAAACAAACAAACTCTATCGTCGTCATCATATGTTTTTATCAAAATATTAATTATAAAAGGAACGATACAGTTACCTGAAGAAGCCAAGTACAAACTGAGTGACTCCAGCGAAGAAGGTGGCAGTGAAGGCAAGGCTGTAACAACCGGAAAAAAAAAAGAAATTAAAAAAAAAAAAAAATCTAACTTGGTCACCAAGTTAGTAAATTAATATATTTAAAAATTCTAAGATTTTTTTTCCTCCAAACCAGCCCCTCTATATTAATCTTCAAATCAGTTATTCCTTCTTCTCTCTTATCGTTCCCTGCAATCAACAAAAAAAAAAAAAACAACAAGCTTCATTCTCTCAACTTCAATCCAAGAAACTGAGTCTACAAAATCTAGCGGGCTACTCCTTCCGGTCCTACAATTTCACAACCAATATCGTGTCATCGAGGTAAACCTCATTTCCCGATCTAAACCTTCAATCCATGAAATGCATAGCATGTTTTTTTTATACTCAACCAAATCGCACAATCCAAAACAGTAACTACGATCTGGAATCAATCTTTTAGTCGTTTAAATCGAAGCGAACCGAATACGAGGGGGGGCTGTTTCGGGGTTGTTCGGGTTAGTTGCGATGATGTTCGGGGCTGCACGACCACCGGCGAGCAGCGTCTTCCCAGCGAGGTGACTGCGCGGCAACGACGGACGGCGACAGCAGCGGCGTCGCGGCTTCCGGTGGCGACAGCAGCGGCTGCAGTGGCTGGACGATGACGACGAATCGGCGGCGGCGTGAACATAGCCGAGAGTAGGAGATGAGAGGGGGAGCCGAGGGAGAGAAAGGATGGGGAGAGAAAATAGGTGATGGAAGGAACACGCCGGCGGTGGAGCGACGGCGACGGAGCGACGGCGACGCCAGAGGGATGGCTGATCGACGGCAGCGAGGTGTGAAGCTGGGTGAGGGAGCTGAAACTCTAAATTTAGAGAAGGGGTTTTTTTCTATTTTGTGCAATTTGGGGGAAGAAGATGAATAATGATTGAGAGAGAGATGAAGAGTGATACGTGGGGGGGATGTGGGAGTTAAAAATGGGGCTTGTTAATTTTTAAGAAATTTGGGCCATTTGTTTTAAAAAGAATTTGGGCCTTTTGTTTTAAAAGAATTGGGCCTTATTAATTAAATGTTTTGTTTGGGCTCTTTTTATTTTGTTGGGGCTTCTTAATTAAATTGGGGATATAAGGTAGGGAAATAATTAAGTTTTGGGGCTTTTTAAATAAATCTTTGGGCCGATAATTAATCGTGACGAAATTATTTAATTAAATTCCGAAATAATTTTGAAGTATGAATAATTTACCCCAAGTTTCAAAATAAATATAATTGCGAGGGGAAATACTTGTGATAATTCGGTTATGCGCTTAAATAAATTTTGGGATTTTTGCTCGATATTATGATGGAAAATACGAGGAGCTACCGGAGGAATTATGGGCGTAAGCGGCCGACCGACATCGCCCCGCGACGCCTCGGGCGGCCACTAAGGAAATGGAAAGAAAGAGGGAGACGACGTTCTCAAGTCACATAAATAATTAAGTTTAATAAAGAAGTGCTATTACTTAATTTTCCCAATTTAATTAATACGCAAGTTTCTAAAATTTTATAACGATGAACAAATGAAAAAAAAAATAATAAAGTAAGGGCATGCATTCCTATAAGTATGTGAATTTCTCGAGTCTTATTAGTACGTTGTTTGTTTTCAAAAGGCTATCTCCGCGAGTTAAGGGCGGAGTCAGGAAAATTCAAGATAAAGAAACTAAACGATCAAGGTGAACTTTCTTATCCTACATACTAATGTGGATAAAAATGCAAATTATTTTGAGGTGATATGTTATGAAAACTCGAACCTATGTTCGTTGCGGTTTCAAGTGATGTTGTCATGCCATAAATATTTTGTGTATGATGCCTATCTGTTGGCTACGGCCAAGTGAATTATGAATGATGATATAAGTCGAATTCGGGTCCCAGTGAGGGTGGTGTCCCCGCTCGGACTAGTGTACACAAGCTACCTCTGTCATGTTGGGCAGAGCAGGTGACCGTGGAAGGTGGCCACCTTCCCGGCACAAGGATACCTCTGACATGTTGGGCAGAGAAGGTGACCGAGGAAGGTGGCCACCTTCCCGGCACATGTATGTAAGGTGACCGTGTGAGAACACCATCTCAACGGCACAATGTGATCAGATATGGCTAAGTACAGGAAAAAGGGACTGCAGTCCAATGTGAATATTTTTAGTAAGCTCGGGCCTTTTCAATAAATCCCCGAGTGTTACTGTGATGATGGCTTGACAATATTTTCAAATGTATATGTGTAATTTTCGGCAATGTGTTCACTGAGTACTTTTGTACTCAGCCCTGCATATATTTCTAAATGTGCAGGTTGAGCAGCGAAGTGGTGGAGGAAGTGCTATTGAGACAAGACATTTAATTCAGTCAGATTTTGACTCTCGGAGGTTCATGTCTCCACACATGGACCGTGTTCTTTTGTTTCCGCTATGCCAAATAAAAAAAATGCCTATTTTACTTTTGACTCTGATAAACAGGAGTTGTATGAACAATCACTCGATTCTGTATAATCGAGTGTATTTTGCTATAAGTAATTTCCCTGCTTGACTTCATTTTTGTGTTTCTCGCTCTGCTTTGGCTTTAATTTCCCCTAAATTCTATCCCCGCTTCTTATAATCCATCCTTAGTCACGGTTTCCCGGGTTATGCTATCCTTAGTTAACTGCGGTCGTGACAGAGTGGTATCAGAGCATTCTTTCTCGCTCTGAACCCGAGAGTCTTCTTCGAAAATCTTTGGTCTAGACTTGTTCCAGTAGACTGTCTAATCGATGAAAATGCTCTTAGCACTTCCCTCCCATTGCGCTCAACGAGGAAAAAGGTAACTTGTTTTTTTTTCAAAAGAAAGTCAAGATATTTAAAAGTGTGAAATTGAGAAATAACGCATGCAGTTAATTTGAGTGAACAGATGAAAATACTGAGTTTAAAGAAAGAGTTGGTGTTTCTTGATTTGGTAGCGTGCTTAAAGAAAGAGTTAGTATGTCTTTTCTTGGCTAAAGACTGTGAATGCATGAATAAAAGAAGTAACTTTCCTAAATGGAAAAAGGTACTGGAATATGAAAGTATAAAGTATATGTGTATGGTACCAATTGTTGAAATGATATCTCTTTTTGAGTTGGTGAAATGATATCTCTTTTTGAGTTAGTAATTGAATCATGTTGCTAGAATGTGGAAATCAAAATTTCCAAGAACTTAGAATACTTAGTTATGCGTTCCTTCTAGAACACAATATGAACTCGAACTTAGAAGTACAGTATGAACATTTCTCGCTTTCTTGAGCGACACGATAAGAAAAAAGTTTCGTCACGAGAAAAGTAATCCAACATAGAACAAAACGATGTTTTTACGTCCCAATGACATGAATAATCTGGGTTAGCCATTGTCTTTCTTGACAATCCAATCACTCCAAAGGATTATACCTTTGATCCAACTAAGCGATGAACACATACATGGCAAGAGAATATGATTACAATGTAAACAAAGAATCTAGCTTTACAATAATAAGTAAACAGAAACGGCGTGTTACGAGGATGATAGTTCTGACGAACCGAGAGTACCAAGGAGTCATAATCTCCACATATGGTCATCTGACGTGATCGTAAGGTGAAAGTAGCTTGTGACGAAAGTTTCCCATAACTCATTTACCATCCTCTATAAGGAATTAAACAAGGGAGTATCACCATTGTAGTTAACCAAGATGATTCATCAGCAACGCTTACTTGGATTCCCATGAATTTCATTTTCTCGCACCCCCTTGATCAAAATACTTTTTGTTGAATTAAGATATTAAATGCCTTCTTTTGCAAGGTGTGCTATTATTTTCCCTCTTCTATGTCAAGGTTGTGAATCACTTTCAGTTTTGAGCTTGCTCCCTCATGTTTTCTGATAACCACCAGTGACTACGGTCCTTCTTTACTCGTTCTGTATAAAAGCAATACTTTGACTCTCTGAATTCTTGCCACCAAACTTCTATACTAGGAGCTGCTTTATAGCCTTCATAATGAACATGTTTCCCTAAACTATTGTCTCTTCAATGATAATATATTCTTCAAAGATCATTAGTAGATCTTTAGTGTTTTCAAATGTGCTTGCTGACACTCATTAATTTATAAAGAATAGTCACTTCTTCTTAATCCCACTATAATTATTCCATCATGCTTTGAGCTCTTTAGCAACTCCAAGTCTAAAGTAATTTGCTCTCTTCCCGAACTAGTTTGCTCTGGTTGTCTTCTCTACTAATTAATTTCCGTGACTTGGTTATAAACTTTGTAAATTCGTTAACGTGATATAGTATCACGATGTTGTTGACCAAAAAGGGTAGTTCCTTGTTATTCTTCTTTCTCAAATCCACTTGAGCCCAATCATTTTCAGTCTTACTATATTGGAGTAGCCATCTGGTGAGACCTTAAACCATTTAATTTGACCCTTTGTGATTTCAGACATACTTATTGACAAGCTATTTGTTTTACATGAATATTCTCATATTCTGAATTCAAATATGATTGTTGTCTCTTGATTTGAGCTTTTCTGCAAGCTCCATGTTAAAGCGGGCACATTGCTTCTCCCTTGGCTAGTTTCCTCTTGTTGCCCTCTTTATTAGTCAGTTTCCCTGAACTGCTTACAAACTCTAAAAATTTCATTGATTTGATCTTCTATCACAGTGTTGTTGAGCAAATTGCAATTGTTTATTTTTCCTATTCTTTTCAAATCCATTTGTAACCAACCATCTCAGGTCTTCATGTTATCATCCGGGGATACTTGAAACTTTTCTACTTCACTGTTCATTTTGATTATATTATTGGCAACCTATTATTGACATCTGCATTTTTATTCGTCATACCCTCAGTTTCGCAATTTATTCCATCTGGTAAGTTTTCCCACAATAAATTCCCAAGCTCTATGGGTATAGCTCAAGCTCTTTGACGTTGTATTTTTTTCTTTTCTGGGAGTGAGCATAATGAGCCCAATTGGGCCTAGTCTTTGCACTTCATGAAAACCTTTGTTGCAAGCTACTGGTGAAAGTTTGTGGTGAACCAAACACTCATGTAATTGAAATAATTATAATCGTTTTATTTTCATGGCTACCTTGGAGCCTACACAAAGCAAGAACGATTCGAATATTTCTCTTGGAATCCCAAATTCAGTTCCGATCAAAGTTAAAACAGTTAGATCAACTCTATATTTCCTCGCGTGAGACCCTATGAAATTCTAGAGGAAGTGGGCACAGTAGCATAGCGCTTGGCATTACCACCCAACTTTGGGAACGTACACAACGTATTCCACGCCTCCCAACTTCGAAGATACGTGTTCGACTCAAAACATGTGATTCACTACAAAAAAAAAATCGCCCTAGAGACTAACCTGAGTTACGAAGAAAAGCCGGTGGAAATACTAGATCGAAAAGTGCAGCAACTTTGGAATAAATCGATTACTACAGTAAGAGTTTTGTGGACAAACCACGGACAGGCATAAGCAACATGGGAGCTAGAAGAGAAAACGGAGGAAAAATATCTCGAGATTTTGCCTAGATAACTCCTAAATTTCGGGACGAAATTTCTTTTAAGAGGGGTAGATTGTAACAACCGGAAAAAAAAAGAAATTAAAAAAAAAAAAATCTAACTTGGTCACCAAGTTAGTAAATTAATATATTTAAAAATTCTAAGATTTTTTTTCCTCCAAACCAGCCCCCTCTATATTAATCTTCAAATCAGTTATTCCTTCTTCTCTCTTATCGTTCCCTGCAATCAACAAAAAAAAAAAAAACAACAAGCTTCATTCTCTCAACTTCAATCCAAGAAACTGAGTCTACAAAATCTAGCGGGCTACTCCTTCCGGTCCTACAATTTCACAACCAATATCGTGTCATCGAGGTAAACCTCATTTCCCGATCTAAACCTTCAATCCATGAAATGCATAGCATGTTTTTTTTATACTCAACCAAATCGCACAATCCAAAACAGTAACTACGATCTGGAATCAATCTTTTAGTCGTTTAAATCGAAGCGAACCGAATACGAGGGGGGGCTGTTTCGGGGTTGTTCGGGTTAGTTGCGATGATGTTCGGGGCTGCACGACCACCGGCGAGCAGCGTCTTCCCAGCGAGGTGACTGCGCGGCAACGACGGACGGCGACAGCAGCGGCGTCGCGGCTTCCGGTGGCGACAGCAGCGGCTGCAGTGGCTGGACGATGACGACGAATCGGCGGCGGCGTGAACATAGCCGAGAGTAGGAGAGGAGAGGGGGAGCCGAGGGAGAGAAAGGATGGGGAGAGAAAATAGGTGATGGAAGGAACACGCCGGCGGTGGAGCGACGGCGACGGAGCGACGGCGACGCCAGAGGGATGGCTGATCGACGGCAGCGAGGTGTGAAGCTGGGTGAGGGAGCTGAAACTCTAAATTTAGAGAAGGGGTTTTTTTCTATTTTGTGCAATTTGGGGGAAGAAGATGAATAATGATTGAGAGAGAGATGAAGAGTGATACGTGGGGGGGATGTGGGAGTTAAAAATGGGGCTTGTTAATTTTTAAGAAATTTGGGCCATTTGTTTTAAAAAGAATTTGGGCCTTTTGTTTTAAAAGAATTGGGCCTTATTAATTAAATGTTTTGTTTGGGCTCTTTTTATTTTGTTGGGGCTTCTTAATTAAATTGGGGATATAAGGTAGGGAAATAATTAAGTTTTGGGGCTTTTTAAATAAATCTTTGGGCCGATAATTAATCGTGACGAAATTATTTAATTAAATTCCGAAATAATTTTGAAGTATGAATAATTTACCCCAAGTTTCAAAATAAATATAATTGCGAGGGGAAATACTTGTGATAATTCGGTTATGCGCTTAAATAAATTTTGGGATTTTTGCTCGATATTATGATGGAAAATACGAGGAGCTACCGGAGGAATTATGGGCGTAAGCGGCCGACCGACATCGCCCCGCGACGCCTCGGGCGGCCACTAAGGAAATGGAAAGAAAGAGGGAGACGACGTTCTCAAGTCACATAAATAATTAAGTTTAATAAAGAAGTGCTATTACTTAATTTTCCCAATTTAATTAATACGCAAGTTTCTAAAATTTTATAACGATGAACAAATGAAAAAAAAAATAATAAAGTAAGGGCATGCATTCCTATAAGTATGTGAATTTCTCGAGTCTTATTAGTACGTTGTTTGTTTTCAAAAGGCTATCTCCGCGAGTTAAGGGCGGAGTCAGGAAAATTCAAGATAAAGAAACTAAACGATCAAGGTGAACTTTCTTATCCTACATACTAATGTGGATAAAAATGCAAATTATTTTGAGGTGATATGTTATGAAAACTCGAACCTATGTTCGTTGCGGTTTCAAGTGATGTTGTCATGCCATAAATATTTTGTGTATGATGCCTATCTGTTGGCTACGGCCAAGTGAATTATGAATGATGATATAAGTCGAATTCGGGTCCCAGTGAGGGTGGTGTCCCCGCTCGGACTAGTGTACACAAGCTACCTCTGTCATGTTGGGCAGAGCAGGTGACCGTGGAAGGTGGCCACCTTCCCGGCACAAGGATACCTCTGACATGTTGGGCAGAGAAGGTGACCGAGGAAGGTGGCCACCTTCCCGGCACATGTATGTAAGGTGACCGTGTGAGAACACCATCTCAACGGCACAATGTGATCAGATATGGCTAAGTACAGGAAAAAGGGACTGCAGTCCAATGTGAATATTTTTAGTAAGCTCGGGCCTTTTCAATAAATCCCCGAGTGTTACTGTGATGATGGCTTGACAATATTTTCAAATGTATATGTGTAATTTTCGGCAATGTGTTCACTGAGTACTTTTGTACTCAGCCCTGCATATATTTCTAAATGTGCAGGTTGAGCAGCGTAGTGGTGGAGGAAGTGCTATTGAGACAAGACATTTAATTCAGTCAGATTTTGACTCTCGGAGGTTCATGTCTCCACACATGGACCGTGTTCTTTTGTTTCCGCTATGCCAAATAAAAAAAATGCCTATTTTACTTTTGACTCTGATAAACAGGAGTTGTATGAACAATCACTCGATTCTGTATAATCGAGTGTATTTTGCTATAAGTAATTTCCCTGCTTGACTTCATTTTTGTGTTTCTCGCTCTGCTTTGGCTTTAATTTCCCCTAAATTCTATCCCCGCTTCTTATAATCCATCCTTAGTCACGGTTTCCCGGGTTATGCTATCCTTAGCTAACTGCGGTCGTGACAAAGGCGCTCGTAGTCAGCCTTATGAAACTTGGGGCCGATCTCCGCCCGAAGCATACTCCCAAGCAGGAGAGACACCACCGCCACCGGCCCAATGGCAATGTCCCTCGAGCTCCCCATCATCGCGTAAATCAATGGAGGAACAAAGCTGTTGTCTGCATATATATGTTATCAAAACCAATCAACAACACTTGCATATTCATATTCATGTTCACAATGACTTACACAATCCATACTGAGGATCAAGACTGGCCAGCTTGGCATATAATCCGATATCATGAGGGATGCAGAGACTGGCAATAGTAAGACCGGCGATGATATCTCCTTTCAACATTCGAGAATGGGGAAAGCAGGTTGGACTCCGAGCAAGAGCTTCTTGGACTTGCTGTGGTCCTTGAATGGCCGAAAAGGGTCGTCGTGGAAGAATGTCTCCTTCAAGGTGTGCCTTATCTCATCCACCAACCGCTGCTTCTGCGGCCTCCCCACCTTGTGCACGTAACGGGAAGACGCGCCTCTCGCAAACTCACCAGATTCATCTCCAACGCGTCTCATCCTGCACTCACAAATTTGGGAAAAAAAAGAAAAAAATATCTATAATATATGTACTCAGTATATACAACCGACCTATCCATAATCTGAGAGGAGAGGTGTTAGAAAATACAATGCGTAAAATAAAAGACTATTGCAGAAAGTAAAAGACGGGGAGAACTTCAAAGACTACATTGTGAATGACTTGAATTGATTATCTCAATGGTTACACAACCTTTTATAGGCTCTAATTCTAGCTATACATGAAAAATATATTCTAATTATACTAATATCCTTTGTATTTGATTTTCCATAATCTTTAATTGCTTTCCTTCTTTATTCTTGCCATAGCTTCATCCATTACCTTCTTGTTCTCCAATTAATTGATTTACTTATTCCAACGCCCCCCTCAAGTTAAATATCGAGTTTTTCGACACTTAACTTGTACGATCTTTAGTTTGATAAATAGTTTATACTCATATTTAAGAGTTCTTCAATTTCCATTGACAGTTAATGCTCGTATCATAGAGCTTCTTCTATTCATCAATAATAGTTTATACTTATATCATGGAGTTATTTTTTCTTCATTGAAAGTTTAGACTCGTTTCAATGAGCTTCTTCATTTTTCTTCATTGAAAGTTTAGGCTCTTATCAAGGAGCTTCTTTATTTTTCTTCATTGAAAGTTTAGGCTCTTATCAAGGAGCTCTTCATTCATCATTGAAAGTTTAGACTCATTTCATGGAGTTCTTCAATTTTTTGTTGACGGTTTTACTCGTGTCAAGGAGCCAATCTAGACAGTTTTAACACATGTTCGGGAGCTTGTCTAAACAGTTTTTACTCATATTTAGGAGCTATCTTAGATAGTTTTAGCTCTTATCCAGGAGCTATCTTAGACAATTTTTGCTCATATCTAGGAGCCATCTTAGACAGTTTTGACTCTTGTTGAGGAGCTAATTCAGACAGTTTTGACTCTTGTCGAGGAGCCATCCAATTAATTGATTTCCTTATTCCAACAAGAGACAGGTTTCCGTCCGGATTCAATGAACGGTAAAGCGTTGAACAAATGAGGGAAAGTTTGAGTTATGAAGATGGCCTGTGTTCACGGTTGTAGGTCGAGTCAAGAAAAGGTCAACTAAGTCAACTTAATTGACAGACAGAAACAGAGTATGTATAGTAGCTACATTAATGCGATATGAATTTTTAAAACTTATTTTAATTTTCTCAATTTTATTTGAAAATAGTAATGGTTAAACTTTAAAGTCATACATTTGTCCTTTTAAGGGAAAATTTTAAGGGAAGACAGACAGAAACAGAGTATATATAGCTGCATTAATGGAATATGAATTTTCAGAACTTTTTTTCATTTTCTCAATTTTTATTTGAAAATAGTAGTAGTAAGGGTTTTAAACTGTAAAGTCATACATTTGTCCATTTTAAGGGAAACTTTTAATAAATGGAAAAGGTGGTTACATTTGCGTTTTTTTTACCTCAATTAGGTAAAAGATTAATAACTGATTAAGATTTTTGAAATTTGAGAATGCACATTGACGGCAAAATTAAATACGGAGTATTTTGTTTAACAACAATTAATGGGAATTTCCGCTTTGTAAGATTATTGAACAAGTATTCACCGTTTGAGAATACCCCAAAATTAGTGTAGATGTGTCTCTTTTTTCTTGGTCAGTGTTTTTAATGTACAATTAATATACAAATAAAGAATGATAATGGACTAGTATATATGAACCCTTATTGAAATCTAAAGTATTTTGTGTTTATTTTTATGACAAATAAGTCTGAAGTTATGCAACGAACCCTAAAGTAACCTTCGTTAATTGTATAATAAAATACAACAAAGATGGCCTGCTCTCCAATATAGGTTCATCAAATTAGCACGCCTCAATGGTGAAAATTGAATATTTAAAATACCGAGAAATTATAAAAATTCAAGAATTATTGAGATTAAATTAGTTAGAAATTCAAGGAGATTATTACATAATATTTTGTATTTGAATTATTAAAGTATGTGTTTGATTTAGTTAAATTATTTTATTAGATAATATAGTTAGATATTGAGAAAATAATTAATTTATTCAGTTAAAATATTGGGTCGACATAGCTAGAGCTATGCATAGTACAGGGCTTTTCAACACATTTGGGCCCAAAATTCGTTGTAACAATTAAAACATAACAAGCAACAATGAAACTCTTTAAATCATGCATACAAATGAAGAAGCCCATTAACATTTTAGATTTTGTACTAGTATTTTGTTGGAATATAATTATCAATTTACGAATATAAATTTGGAATCAATTATAGATAGCTTCCCAATTTGCATCGTTTCAACTTTCCTTTATCACACCAATGTTAGTAGTCAAGATTCTCACTCAAAACCACTTTGATTCTAAATACATGAATTTAGGCATTCATCACAAGATAACATTGGAGTTGTTCAAGTGAAAACTTTTTTAAAGTGATAATTTTGAAAACTGAAAATCATACCAGTTCTCTAATATTATTATTAATATTAATATTAATAGATATCATAAAATATGGAGTAATAATTTCTGATATATAGTAAGGAACTGATATTGAGTCAATTATTAATATTTATGGATCGGTGAACTGATATTGAGTCACGAACAGATATGTTTTCTGACCCCAGTTAATATTAATGTATTTACGAAGGACTTGGATCCTCTGCAGCTCTATTTAATACAACACACCGTATTGTTCTTAAAACGCAGAAGTCTTGGCAACTTTTTTTTACCTTCTTTAATTTTCAAACCTTTAATCAATCCTAATTTTTTAATCTCTTTCTATTAGCATAGTTTAACATGTTTTTATTATCTGACGTATTCTTGTATAATATGTTTATTTTTTATTTTATACACATTTTATATTTTTATTTAAAATTTTATCACATTAGATATTATATTTATGTAAAAAATAAAAATATTAAACAAAAACATAAAATATATAATATGATATGATAATTAAAATTGGTAAGCCTTTTACTTTATAAATCAAACTAAATTTAAAGTATTTTAAATTTTTATATATAAAAAATATTATACTAATAAGAAAAAGAAAAAGAAAATTGCAGATGTGTTTCATTCACAATATTATGCGTTTCAACCACAACACCATTTGCTGTGTTTTTCTTCCATCGTAAGGATCTCATCACAAACTATTATAGTTCTATGTTCTCTCCCCATAGATAATATAATCATTTACAATAATTGCGAATAAAACAATTCTTGTAGCTATCATCTTGAGTTCACGTGATTCTAATTAAGGCTGAAACTATCCTAAAATGCTTATTTTCTTTTGATTTTCTGCCCAACCCATTCACTTTAATTTTGTCAACTTGATGTGAAATACTCCCTCCGTCCCCTAATAGGAGTCGTTGTTTGACCGGACACGAGTTTTAAGAAATGTAAAGTAAAGTTGGTTGAAAAAATTAGTGGAATGTGGGACCCATTTTTTTATATTGGTTTTATAATAAAATGTGAGTGAAGTGAGTTAGTGGAACGTGGGACCTACTACCATTTATGGTAAAAATGAAGAGTGACTCTTAATGGGGGACGGCCCAAAATGGAAATTAGCGACTCTTATTCGGGGACGGAGGGAGTACATTTTTATCATAAATTTGTAGTCCAATCTATATATTCTAATCACACACAATTTTTCAACAAATACGGTTATGGGCTTAAATAGGCTTGATGATTTAATTTTCAAAAAGTTGGAACTTTCCCCTTTCAAGAGAGAGCACTTTTTACTTTTGTCAACTACACTAGCTTATGTATTTTGTTTTGTGTGTATTTCATAAATTGTCATGATTTATTGAAAAGTTGACCACATTTATATGAAGTCGTTGATAAATAAAGTTGTGTGGACTTCACATCACATATGTATACATCTGGACCCAATGGAATCACAAAAAATAATTTTCAACATTGAAAATAAAAGGATATTAAGTAGGGTATTGTGACTTATTTCTGGGGTAGGTTTTGGAAGAATAATAAAAAAGACTTGGTTAATAATTTGGGCAAACAAGTCAAATCTATTCAAGTTGAAATTTCTAAAGTGCTTTTTATATAGTTCTGGTCCAATTAATACAGCTGCATGATAGCTTGGATTATTCGGAAATTTCAAGCATTATAAATTTGATTGTATGATTTGATGCCGATTTTTGGAAGTGTTTTCACTCTGTTACTAAACTAGGTATATATCGTCTCAGATTCTTATATTTGATGAACTAAGAAATTTTCAATTATATTTCAATTAAGTGTAGTACTAATTAACAAGCTTGAGTGTGGTGAAATGGATAATCATGTAAATAATATAATAATGGCATTATGGAGATGGCCAAAATATATTACTAACATAGTACGTAACGTGGCCATAACTTAAAGGGACCCTATTTCAAGATACTTTTTTCATACAGTTTTTATATAGGCCATTATGAAAGGAAATCATAAAATAAATGTTGAATTATTATAAATGAGACGAATGTATATATGTGGCTACTTATAAGAATGTTAGCTCAATTTGAACTCGATTGGCTAGCCCGATTAACATGTTAAGTTTATAGAACTATGACTGAAAAAAATATAACTTGATTCCTAGATTGGCGGGTTAAGCGGGTCAGTCCAACAGGGTGGTCCGTTGGGCTGCAAAAATGAGATGTTTTTACTTGTTTTACATTTTCTTATTTTCTTATTGCGAGTATGATGTTTTTTTCTTATATTCTTTCCATTTTTAATTTTTATTATTTTGCTAAATATATATGAAGTCAATTTTATTCACGATGTAGACATGTTTATATGTATTTATTATAAAAACTGAATCTATAATATTGAAAAATATATAAGATAATTTCAATTAATAGTTTTTAGCTCCTATTGATTCATTGGGTTAGTCCAAAATCAGAACGTTTAGGACTAAGTGTTAAAAATTTTACCAGTCCATTATTACTGTAGTACATTTATTGTGTCCATTTAAAAATGTCACAATAGGTACATCTATTGTTACATTCTTAAGTATCTTAATAAGCATTTCTTTATTGTGACACTTCAAAATAGGTACTGTACTACATTTATTGCGACATTTAATACTCATGTCGAAATACTCCATAAACAGGTGCGTCATTTGATACATGATGCATCCTCTATTTATTACTCTAGTACTATTCCTATTCCTATTGTTATTAATCTTCATTTTGTTGATTTGTATGTGGATAAAAATGATGTGATTTGAACCCTAATCACCTCTAGTGTTTTGTCTTCTATTGTACTAGAATAATTATTCTTAGTAACAAAAAATTTTAAAAGGGATGCGGCAAAATTCGCCAGAGACAAAAATATGACTCCAAAACATTATTTTCAACAATACTATAGAAAATATTTTTTAAAAAAAATACATATAGCATTAAATGCAGCGAAGAAAATGAAGCCCTTATATATATATATATATATATATATATATATACACCCTCCTGCTCTCTCTCTCTCTCCACAACTCATCTCCCCCTTTCTCTCTGAGAAGTGAGAACATCCCCACACTGTGCGTCTACATTCGAAAACTGATGTGTTTTGTTATCTTCATCAATCAATTTGCTTCATCTCCACCATCAAGTTGACCTTCTCCACACTCTACAAGTTGACCTTCATAACTCAATTTCCGGATTAAATAATTATTTATATATTATTATATCTGTGATTGTTTTCAACGCTTTCCCGTTCATTGAATCTGGACGGAATTCTGACTCTCCTCTCAGGTTTTCTCCCTCTCTCTCTCTCTCTCTGCTTTGGTCGGTTATTCAATATACAAGTGTGTGTGTGTGTGTGTCTGTAACTCTGTATTATCTGTACTTATAATTTTTTTCTATATTTCTCAACTTGTTTTAGTCTTTTGAAGACGTGACGAGGATGTGTTGTAAATTGTAATGCAATTTGACAACTGCTGCCTTAAGTCACATCAACTCTAAATTTAAGGTCAGATTTATGTTTTGAATTTTTCATACATGCTTCCATAAAAATTACTGTATTTGTCTGATAGATATTGTGATATTTTTGTATATTGTTGACCAATGTGTCATAACGTAATTTCGGTGACTCCACAATTATTGTTTTATTTTTCAATTTGTGATGTAATTTAGTTTTATATTTTATCAATTAGAGTTCAATAATTCCATGAGTTTAATCTCCATTTTTGAGTTGAATATAACTATTTGGACTGAACATGGAGTACTACAAAATGAGCTATATAATTTTCTTAATTATTACTACTAATACATAAGCTAATGTTATAGTACATGAAACTATAAACTCTAATGTAACGGTACAATCATTTACTGTATATATCATCAGCTCTTGCTTACGTCAGAACTATTTTAGAAATAAACTACTATCTCCGTCCCTGAAATTTTGTCTCATTTTTTCATTTCCGTCCGTCCTCCAAAGTTTGTCATATTTCACTTTTTAACATTTTTTGTAGTGGACCTCATATTCCACTAACTCATTTTATTATAAAACTAATATATAAAAGTAGGACCCACAATCCACTAACTTTTTCAACTCACTTTCCATTATATTTCTTAAAACCTGTACCGGGTCAAAGTGGGACAAAATTTGAGGGACGGAGGTAGTAATAGTAATAGAATTTTAGCTTGTTAATTTTCCTCTTTATATTGGGTGAATTAAAAGTTAGTATGTTGTGTGTATGTAACAGAGAGAGAGAGAGAGTTGGCGTAGTCATAAAATGGTTAATGTTCAAAATCAAATGTCTCGAATTCGAGTAGACAATAATAAGTTCTTTAAATCTGTGTATATTGATTATTTACCTATAAAAAAGAAAGTATATTTCCCTTATTGCCTTTTTTCCTTACTGTTCTTTTTTTCCTTTTAGAACTACTCCTATGATCTTATCATATAAAATAGTTGACTAATTCTGTAAGATATTCCTTTTTACTTAAAAGAAAATAAAAAAAGACAGGGTTGATTATTGAGGAATATGAAGAACCAAAATCCCTCTTCGATAAGCTGTGCGCGGAAAAGCGTGTGAAACTCTCTTATGACGATTTTCATTCACTTGAATAGAGACCATTTTTAGAGTAAGATTCACCAAATAAATTAATTAGCAAGGCAGCGTCATCTTCCAAAGTCAACTGAATTATTTAGATAAAAAAAATCCTCAGCTTATCTAGTTCTTGAATAACTTGAATCATTGCGGATTAAAAAAATTAGGTTATAAGCCGATTGGTGAATAGCATATAAAGCAAGTTTCCTGGTATCATTTTTCTCAGTTAAGGAAGGATGAGTCGCATCGGAGATGAATCAGCCGACATTGCGAGCGCCGCCTCCTCCCGCCGCCACGAGCATTACGTGCACAAGGTGGGGAAGCCGCCGAAGCAGCGGTTGGTCGATGAGATAAGCCACACCTTCAAAGAGACATTCTTCCACGACGACCCTCTCCGCCCTTTCAAGGACCAGCCCAAGTCCAAGAAGCTCTTGCTCGGGGCCCAGGCCGTTTTCCCTATTCTCGAATGGGGCCGTCGCTACAAGCTCCACATGCTTAAAGGCGACATCATCGCCGGCCTCACTATCGCCAGTCTCTGCATCCCTCAGGATATCGGATACGCCAAGCTGGCTAATTTGGATCCTCAGTATGGATTGTGTAAGTGTTGATTGGTTTTGAATGTGAATATATATATATATATATATATATACATATGCAAGTGTTTGATTGGTTTTGTTATAATATATGCAGACAGCAGCTTTGTTCCGCCGTTGATTTACGCCATGATGGGGAGCTCCAGGGATATAGCGATTGGCCCGGTGGCGGTGGTGTCTCTCCTGCTCGGGAGTATGCTTCGAGCGGAGATCGACCCCAAGTTGCATAAGGCTGACTACGAGCGCCTTGCCTTCACCGCTACCTTTTTTGCTGGAATTACGCAGTTTGCTCTTGGTTTCTTCAGGTAACTGAGTCGTTTGATAAGAAAGATGAGATAATGAAAAATATGATAAAAACATACATTTTGTTTGAATGAAGGCTGGGATTCTTGATCGACTTTCTATCGCATGCTGCGATAGTGGGGTTTATGGGTGGTGCGGCCATCACCATCAGCCTTCAACAGCTCAAGGGCTTGCTTGGTATAAAGTCCGCCCACTTCACCAAGAAAACCGACATTGTATCTGTCATGCGCTCCGTCTGGACTAATGCAAATCATGGGGTAATCATATATATGTGTGTGTGTAGCGAGTGGTTCAATTGAGAACTACTTAAAATAGTATATCAGTTGGAAGCATGAAACATGATATGTTGTGTGTGTATGCATGTTTATATCTTCTCCTAATTACTAATGAATGTAATTTGTGTTTGATTCCAGTGGAACTGGCAGACCATTGTGATAGGGGTTTCATTCTTGGCCTTTCTACTCACAGCCAAGTTTATTGTAAGAACCAACCACTTCTTTCACTCTCTTTGTCATTGTTGTCATCATCGTCATCGCTATAATGAACTATTCGTTTTGTTTATCAGGGGAAGAAGAAGAGGAAACTCTTCTGGGTTCCAGCGATAGCTCCCTTGATCTCAGTCATCCTCTCCACCTTCTTCGTATTCATCACTCATGCAGAAGATGATGGAGTCGAAATTGTACGACACATCGAGAAAGGCATCAACCCTAGCTCCCTCCACCGAATCTTCTTCTCCGGACACTACCTTGCTAAAGGATTCAAGATTGGCGCAGTCGCAGGACTTGTTGCACTTACTGTAAGCAAACATAAATCTCACACCACCACGGCTAGACCTTGTAAGCAATTGAAACTAAAAATAAAAATATACTATAACTATCCCGTATCAGTGTAAAGAGAATAAGAGAAAACTGAAACAACTATATAAGTCTCGTGGGCCTCTCCTATCACAAATTGGCTTTAGGATTGAACCCTATGGATTTCTATCATGCCTAGCTAATCTGATTTGATTAATGCAAACAGGAAGCTGTGGCGATCGGGAGGACATTTGCAGCCATGAAGGACTACCACTTGGACGGGAACAAGGAAATGGTGGCGTTAGGATCGATGAACATCATTGGATCGATGACGTCTTGCTATGTGGCGACAGGGTCGTTCTCGCGGTCGGCTGTGAACTACATGGCCGGGTGCAAGACCGCCATGTCAAACATAGTGATGTCTTGTGTGGTGCTGCTGACTCTGTTCTTGATCACTCCTCTGTTCAAGTACACCCCCAATGCCATCTTGGCCTCCATCATTATATCGGCCGTGGTTGGCCTCTTGGACTACGAGGCCATGATCCTCATATGGAAGATCGATAAGTTCGACTTCGTTGCCTGCATGGGAGCTTTCTTTGGGGTAGTCTTCATCGGCGTTGAGGTGGGCCTTCTCATTGCGGTCTCCCTTTCCTTGGCTAAAATCCTGCTTCAAGTCACTCGGCCGCGTATTGCTCTTCTTGGGAATGTCCCCAGAACTTCAGTTTACCGGAACATCCAGCAGTATCCGGAGGCTACTAAGATTTCTGGTCTTGTTGTTGTCCGTGTCGACTCCGCCATCTACTTCTCCAACTCCAATTACGTTAGAGAAAGGTAACTAGCTCAGTTGTAGCAATACTCTGTATAGTATACTTTTTTTTAGGTGCGCAAATGATTATATATTTAAAGGTCATGCTACAGTGGACGACCTTTGGCCTCAGAAATTACCACTCTATTGCTAGGCCAACTCACACACTCACACAATACCATGTATACTTTGTTAGCATAGCCACAGATGGTGACAGAAGTGTGATTATTTTATAGGATATTGAGGATTCTGCAGGATGAGGTGGAAATTGAAAAGCAGAAGATACATCACTTGATCATTGATATGTCACGTAAGAATCATATAAATATCATACTACAATAACTCCAAATTAATGTATCTTAGTTAAGAGATTCTTGTTGTTGTTTTCAGCTGTGACAGATATAGACACAAGTGGAATTCATTCCATGGAAGATCTTCACAAGGCTCTGAAAAAGAGAGAGATTGAGGTAATTGAGACATGCCACAGCCTAATAAAGATGAGTTACTAATTTAATACTACTATATGTTTGGTTGTTGCAGCTTGTGTTAGCGAATCCGGGGCAGGCAGTGCTGGACAAGCTGCACGCCTCCGACTTTGCTGAGGCAGTCGGAGACGAGAGGATCTTCCTCAGCGTGAAGGATGCTGTCTCAACTTTGGTTCCCAAATTGCAGCCTTGAGAGATCATATTTGAGGTGTGTGTGTTTGTGTTAATTTGAAAAGTGTATGTGTACACATCTTTGTCGTGTTTCATGATGATTCTGAGTTTGTAACAAAAGTATTTTTTTTTCTCTATTTGTTCATATTGATTGTTCCGTGATATTATACCATTAACAAAAACTCAATTATGATGGAAGATGCACAATAATCCCGGGGGTGTTCGGTTTGCAAGATTGTATCCGGGATTAAATTTGTAGTGTGTTTGGTTCAATAGATTCAATCTCACAACTGATCCTAGATGAATAATCATAGGATAATTAGTCATAGCTTACCTCCCTATGACTAAAATAATCTCACAACTCAATCCTAAATTATATCTTGGTACTATTTTATCTTGAAAATCGAATACCACTATAATGTACCCACATTTTCACACCCACAAATTCATACACATAATTCACACACTGAATACACCGTTCAAACATTATTAAAGGATTAGATTATCGTAATTAGTAACTAAATCTTCACATCACTCGTTACTGTTCCCCTCTCAATAAGTCTTCTTCTTCGCAATACGGAATACAAACAAATTCAATTTCCAATCCCTATTAAATTCAGATATTATGCGCAATATATACAGTTCCAACTCAATCCAAAGCACAAATTAATCAAAATCTTGTAATTAATCCAAATAGTTTTCAATTATTGTTAGAAATGAAAGTTAGGGAAATTCATAATCAAGTTTGACCTAAATTCATATCTCATTCAAATACAATAACATAAGTAATTTCAACTAATCAATTTAACAAGGATAGGAAGTCCCCAAAATTTTATTTATCAGTCTTTCGGGGCAATAGATTTAGTCGACCTTCAAAGTTTCTATTATTAATTTATCACTACTCTTCTTTTTTTTAATTCTTTTTTAATGGTTAAATGAAAATAAATTTAAAGGTCGCGTCACGGAGGACTATAACTTGAACCTGAGATTTTTGGCTTAAGGCATTATTAATCTCTCTACCGCTTAGCCAACTCACGTACACTAATTTATTACTACTCTTGATTCTATGATTTCTATAATTCTACCCACTTTCTGCCATAGTCTTTTATTTTATGCATTGTATTTTCTAACACCTCTCCTCTCAGATTATGGATTGGTCGGTTGTATATACTGAGTATATATATTATAGATATGTTTTTCTTTTTTTTTTCTCAAATTAGTGAGTGCAGGATGAGTCGCATTGGAGATGAATCTGGTGAGTTACGTGCACAAGGTGGGGAGGCCGCAGAAGCAGCGGTTGGTGGATGAGATAAGGCACACCTTGAAGGAGACATTCTTCCACGACGACCCTTTTCGGCCATTCAAGGACCAGAGCAAGTCCAAGAAGCTCTTGCTCGGACTCCAACCTGCTTTCCCCATTCTCGAATGTTGAAAGGAGATATCATCGCCGGCCTTACTATTGCCAGCCTCTGCATCCCTCAGGATATCGGATTATATGCCAAGCTGGCCAGTCTTGATCCTCAGTATGGATTGTGTAAGTCAATGTGAACATGAATATGAATATGCAAGTGTTGTTGATTGGTTTTGATAACATATATATGCAGACAGCAGCTTTGTTCCTCCATTGATTTACGCGATGATGGGGAGCTCGAGGGACATTGTCATTTGGCCGGTGGCGGTGGTGTCTCTCCTGCTTGGGAGTATGCTTCGAGCGGAGATTGACCCCAAGTTGCATAAGGCTGACTACGAGCGCCTAACCTTCACCGCCACCTTCTTCGCTGGTGTCACTCAGTTTGTACTTGGCTTCTTCAGGTAACTGCATCGTTCCTTTTTTAATTAATATTTTGATAAAAACATATGATGACGACGATAGAGTTTGTTTGTTTGAATGTAGGTTGGGATTCGCATGCCGCAATAGTGGGGTTCATGGGGGGAGCGACCATCACTATCGGCCTACAACAGCTCAGGGGTTTTCTCGGTATAAAGACTGCCCGCTTCACCCAGGAAACCGATATTGTTTCTGTCATGCGTTCCGTTTGGACCAACGCAAGTCATGGGGTAATCATATACTCCATATATAAGTCCACTATGCTGCAAACTACAAACTAAAATCTGGACCATTGCATTTTTTGTTGATCCAATGGTCCAGTTTTAGTTTGTAGGAAAGATATGGGTAGTACTACTAGTTTTTATTTGGTTACATCTCTACGTATGCAAGTATTATATATCTTTGATTCACAGACTAATTACTTATGAATATAATGTGTGTTTGCTTGATTCCAGTGGAACTGGCAGACCATTGTGATAGGAGTTTCATTCTTGGCTTTCTATTCACTGCCAAGTTTATTGTAAGAACCAGCTACAGCTACTACTCCTATTTAAGTACGTAGTTTCATTTTATTCAAGTCTAATGATCAATTGTTGGTATATATTGTCAGGGGAAGAAGAAGAATCTCTTTTGGGTTCCGGCGATAGCTCCTCTGATCTCGGTCGTCCTCTCCACGTTCTTCGTATTCATTACTCACGCGGAAGACAGAGGAGTCGAAATCGTACGACACATCGAGAAGGGCATCAACCCTCCTTCCCTCGATTGAATATTCTTCTCCGGGACCTACCTTGCCAAAGGCTTCAAGATTGGCGCCATCACCGGCCTTGTCGCACTAACTGTAAGCAAACATAAATCTCAATCTCATCACTACCGTCACAAGCTAATCGAATTTGGTTAATGCAAATAGGACGCTGTGGCGATCGGGAGAACATTCGCGGCCATGAAGGACTACCACTTGGACGGGAACAAGGAAATGGTGGCGTTAGGAACGATGAACATCGTTGGATCAATGACATCTTACTATGTGGCGACAGGTTCGTTCTCGCGGTCAGCTGTGAACTACATGGCTGGATGCAAGACCGCCATGTCGAACATAGTGATGTCATGTGAGGAGATGGGCCTTCTCATCGCGGTCGCCATTTCCTTGGCTAAAATCCTTCTCCAAGTCACCCGCCCGAGGATTGCTCTTCTAGGGAGAGTGCCAAGAACCTCTGTTTACCAGAACATCCAGCAGTATCCGGAGGCCACTAAGATGTCTGGTCTTGTTATTGTCCGTGTCGACTCTGCCATCTACTTTCGGGAAAGGTAACTAGATCAGAAATTACTAATCTATCGCTAGACCAACTCACACAGACAATTCGTTGTATACTTTATTAGTAGAGATGGTGACAGAAGATGTGATTATTTTATAGGATATTGAGGATTCTTGAGGATGAGGAGGAAATGGAAAAGCAAAAGATCCATCACTTGATCATTGATATGTCACGTAAGAATCATATTAATATCATACAATAACTCCAAATTAATGTACCTTAGTTACGAGATATTTTTGGTTGTTGTTTTCAGCTGTGACAGATATAGACACGAGTGGGATTCATTCCATGGAAGATCTTCACAAGGCTCTGAAAAAGAGAGAGATTGAGGTAATTGTGACATGCCACAGCCTAATAAAGATGAGTTACTAATTTAATAGTACTATATGTTTGGTTGTTGCAGCTTGTGTTAGCGAATCCGGGGCAGGCAGTGCTGGACAAGCTGCATGCCTCCGACTTTGCTGAGGCAGTCGGAGACGAGAGGATCTTCCTCACAGTGGCGGATGCAATCTCCACTTTGGTTCCCAAAATGCAGCCTTGTGAGAGATCACATTTGAGGTGTGTGTGTACACATCTTTGTTGTGTTTCATTATGATTGTGAGTTTGTAACAAAAGCATTTTTGTTTCATTTATTTGTTCTAACATTGTTGGTTCCGTGATATTACCATTTACAAAAATGTACTCCACTTGTTATCTCTATTTGTTCACATTGTTCAGTTAACTAAAACACACACATGTAAAAATCAAATGGTATTACAGAATCTAAAATGTTGGGGGATGTAGCTAAAACGTATGTATTCATTATGTTTGCACTTAAAAATTGAAATCTATTGGTCAATAAATATAGTCATTCAAAGTTTCTATTTTTAATTTATCACTCGAAATTTTTGGTTCTTGGATCCTCTGCTGTTCTATTTAACACAGCACACCAAATTGTGCTTAAAACGCACAACTCTTGGCATTAAACGCAGGTTTGTTTTTTTATCTCCATTTTTCTTTTCAACATTTTCGTTCTCTTTTTTTTCCCTTCTTTAACTTTTTGGTTATTGATGGGTCCGCGAATTTCTGATGTTAGTGAATGCAGGAAAATACAGATCACGACACAAAGAATTTACGTAGTTCGATTTACTGAAGTAAATCTACGTCCACGGGAAGAAAAGAGGGCAGAGTTGTATTGCTTGATCTGTTTTCTACAGCTTACAAATACAAACTTGCTATTTGATATTTTATCTCTAGAGAGCGAGAGAGAGAGTCCCCCTAATCTATCTGATCTAAGTTCTATTTATACATTGAACTAAGATCGTGGCTTGCATCACCACTAATGATGGTTGTGGATGTCGTGGAGGTCATGCGATCCTGCATGGGCCCACTATCCTGCATGAGTTAATGACTGCTTGACACCACTAAATAGATCGTGGGTGTAGTGGAGATCGTGGAGGTTCTGACATGAGTTGACTATCTCCCAGTTCGGTCAAATACTGAGACCGAACTGCTGAACTATTGCCGAGCAGCTTTTGCCGGTCTGAGAGTAGAGCTTGATTGGTCGGCTTTTACCGAGCTGTAGGCTGGGGCCGAACTCTTTGGTAATGCCGAACTGATTGGTTGGCTTTTACCGAGCTGTAGGCTGGGGCCGAACTCTTTGGTAATGCCGATCTGATACTCTTCCTTGGGTTTTGGGCTGATGGGCCGTCACTGCTGTTGGGCTTGTTTAGTCCGTACTCCATCACTACCCCCCCCCCGAAAAGCGAAGTGAATTACTTCGGCGAAGCGAGTCACTTCGGCATTCTGGATAAAGGTACGGGGTAAGTTGATGTTTGTCTTTGGTCTGATGAAATAAACATCTTTGACCGGACTCGTCTTTGGTCTGATGAAATAAACATCTTTGACCGGACTCGTCTTTGGTCTGATGAAATAAACATCTTTGACCGGACTCGTCTTTGGTCTGATGAAATAAACATCTTTGACCGGACTCGTCTTTGGTCTGATGAAATAAACATCTTTGACCGGACTCGTCTTTGGTCTGATGAAATAAACATCTTTGACCGGACTCGTCTTTGGTCTGATGAAATAAACATCTTTGACCGGACTCGTCTTTGGTCTGATGAAATAAACATCTTTGACCGGACTCGTCTTTGGTCTGATGAAATAAACATCTTTGACCGGACTCGTCTTTGGTCTGATGAAATAAACATCTTTGACCGGACTCGTCTTTGGTCTGATGAAATAAACATCTTTGACCGGACTCGTCTTGGGTCTGATGAAATAAACATCTTTGACCGGACTCGTCTTTGGTCTGATGAAATAAACATCTTTGACCGGACTCGTCTTTGGTCTGATGAAATAAACATCTTTGACCGGACTCGTCTTTGGTCTGATGAAATAAACATCTTTGACCGGACTCGTCTTGGGTCTGATGAAATAAACATCTTTGACCGGACTCGTCTTTGGTCTGATGAAATAAACATCTTTGACCGGACTCGTCTTGTGTCCTAATTTGGCGAGTTTTATCGCTCGGATCGGACTTTCCGTTGTCCTAATTTGGGGATCGGACTTTCCCTTGTCCTAATTCGGCGAGTTTTATCGCGTGGATCGGACTTTCCCTTGTCCTAATTCAGGCAAGTTTTATCGCGAGAATCGGACTTTCGTTGCAGTTCGTTTCAGACGAAGTGCTTGATTCTTAAGCTGAATTGCGGTCTTGTATCCTCTTTAGAAGCTTGGACTTCACAATCGTTGGCTTATTGCAGTTCGTTTCAGACGAACTGCTTGTTTAAGCTGAATTGTGGCCTTGTATCTTCTTTAGAAGCTTTGACTTCACAATCGTTGGCTTATTGCAGCTCGTTTCAGACGAACTGCTTGTTTAAGCTGAATTGTGGTCTTGTATCCTCTTTAGAAGCTTTGACTCACAATCGTTGGCTTGTTGCAGCTCGTTTCAGACGAACTGACATCTCTTCGGTACGGAGGAGATGGGGTTCTCCTGTGGTTCCGGTACCGAGGAGGAACAGGAACATGTCGGGGTTGAGGATTCTTCTTTCCGGAAGACACGGCACTACTGCGGTAGTGACTTTCATGTCTGGAGGAGGAAGGAGAATCCACCCTTTTCGTCTTCGGCTCTTGGCTCTTTTGCAGGAAGGCTAAGAACTCATCCTGCTTCTCAGCCAAGAACAGCTTGACAGCCTCATTCAAATCAGGCTGCTGGGAAGACTCGGTGTGTGGACCTTTTGAGCGGCTTGTTCCTTCTCCGTGAGAACTGGAAGTAGATTTTTCACGAGGCTGCTTTCCAGGCCTATGGGCTGCTGGATTAGCTTCCTCATGGTTATCACGGACGGAGGCACGGGTGTTATGTGATCTGGTATGCATTTTTTTGGTAGAAGAGGATCAAAAACTCGCTTTATCACAAATTTGGTTCTCTGTTTCCCACAGACGGCGCCAGTGATGGGTCCGCGAATTTCTGATGTTAGTGAATGCAGGAAAATACAGATCACGACACAAAGAATTTACGTGGTTCGATTTACTGAAGTAAATCTACGTCCACGGGAAGAAAAGAGGGCAGAGTTGTATTGCTTGATCTGTTTTCTACAGCTTACAAATACAAACTTGCTATTTGATATTTTATCTCTAGAGAGCGAGAGAGAGAGTCCCCCTAATCTATCTGATCTAAGTTCTATTTATACATTGAACTAAGATCGTGGCTTGCATCACCACTAATGATGGTTGTGGATGTCGTGGAGGTCATGCGATCCTGCATGGGCCCACTATCCTGCATGAGTTAATGACTGCTTGACACCACTAAATAGATCGTGGGTGTAGTGGAGATCGTGGAGGTTCTGACATGAGTTGACTATCTCCCAGTTCGGTCAAATACTGAGACCGAACTGCTGAACTATTGCCGAGCAGCTTTTGCCGGTCTGAGAGTAGAGCTTGATTGGTCGGCTTTTACCGAGCTGTAGGCTGGGGCCGAACTCTTTGGTAATGCCGAACTGATTGGTTGGCTTTTACCGAGCTGTAGGCTGGGGCCGAACTCTTTGGTAATGCCGATCTGATACTCTTCCTTGGGTTTTGGGCTGATGGGCCGTCACTGCTGTTGGGCTTGTTTAGTCCGTACTCCATCAGTTATCAAACCTTTAATCAATCCTAATTTTTAATCTCTTTCTATTAGCATAGTTTAACATGTTTTGTTATCTGGCGTATTCTTGTATATTATGTTTATTTTTTTATTTAAAATTTTCACATTAAATATTATATTTATGTAAAAAATAAAAATATTAAACAACATAAAATATATAATATGATATGATAATTACAATTGGTAAGCCTTGTACTTTATAAATCAAACCAAATTTAAAGTATTTTGAATTTTTATATATAAAATATACTCCTATTATACCAATAACTAAAAACTTAATTAAACAAAAGAAAAAGGAAAAGAAAACTGCATATATATGCGTTTCATTCGCAAGATTATGCGTTTCAACCACAATACCATTTGCTGTGTTTTTCTTCCACTGTGGGGGATCTCATCCCAAATTTTTTATCTAGCCAAGCATTAAGCGAAATAAAATAAATTCAACAATGTTCAAGATGAGAAATATATTGGTACTTTCCATTTATTCACCAAGGTGAGGAATTCCTTCAATTTAACCATTAATTTCGACATTACCAGATGCTAGAGACAGATACAACTAAATTCTTACCTTAAATTTCTCAAACATGAAGTTAATGTGTATACCCAACTTTGTTCTGCTTTATGATTGTGAGTTTGTAACTATAGTGTTCGTACCATTAACAAAAGGTTACTTGGATTCATTGCATAACTTTAAACTTGTACTGGTATTAAATCATAGTATAAAAAATTATAACGATTTCATCTTTTTTTTTTGTCATAAAAAACACATTGGCAAAGAACTCAATAACTCTTCACATCACTTTAGATTTGTTTTCCCTCAACTAAGTCTTGTAGTACATGCCTAGACCCAATATTTCAACGAGCAAAAAAGCGTTTGTTTAGATAATACTCTCTCTATTCCATTAGAAATGAAACATTTTCCTTTTTGGTCTGTCCATTAAAAATGAAATGTTTTCTAAAATAGAAAAAGCACTATCTCTACTTTTTTTCTCTAAATTACTTTACTCTCCTTCATTAACTCACAAAACAACACTGCATAAAATTTTGTGCTGAAAACCAAATATTTAATATTTATTGAGACAGAGGGAGTATTTTTGTAAATCAATTGTACATTAAAAACGCATAACGCATAGTACATTGAAAACATAAAAAAAAACACAGACAATATACAAAGGAACAATGTGGCAGTCTACACTAATTTTGGGATATTGAAATAGATGGATAGTGAATAGTGAATACCCTATAGTAATTAAGGAAGGGGAAATGGTAAGCTACATTTCTGCTGCCTGATGCCTGTAATGTTACAGAAGGGGAAATTTTCATTTAATGTTGCTAAATAAAATACTTAAATTTAACATCAATTTGCAATGATCTTAATCAATTGGTAGTTAATCATACCCAATTTAGGTGTAGAAGATGCACCGTACGTCTGAATTCTGAAATGCGACACGCTTTTATACATTGTGAGCCCCACAATATTATAATATTGGGCTATTTGAATAAAAAGATAAAATTTTTACAATGCATACATTCTCATTTTTTGTTGGCACATCAAATAGGAGTATTTAATTTCACCATCAATAATGTTCTCAACTTTCATCATTTTGGATGATTCCACTGCCCACGGCAAATTCACGGGCTCATCATATTTTGCGAAGACATGAAAAAGTAATTATTAAAATTATGTGATGATTAAAGAAAAAGTATAACATGAAACAATGTAGTAGTAGTAAATTAAATAATCAACAGATTCAATAAGCAAATGGATGAATAAATCATCATAGCATAATGCAAAATGGAACAAGAATTCAATCTCAATGTCATGAATACTAGTAGTAAGAAATTCGGTAGGGATGAAATAAATAAACCTATATACCGAAATCTAAAGAACTAACACCATCCTTCTCAGCACAAAAAGTTCCCTTAATCCGGCCTTGCTCTTAGAAGAGAGCGAGCGACGCAGCAGCTAAGACGAGCAGGGAGACAGAGGCCGCGAGGGGGGAAGCGGCCGAGTGAGTAGAGGCTGGTGCCGGGGCAGGAGAGACTTCACTAGAACCAATGCTGCCGCCAGGGGTCTCGGCCACATTGCTCGGAGGAGCGGCCGATGGAGACAGAGCTGCACCACAACATTATGCATACATGTGTTAGATTAAATGACAATAAAACATCAAACTCACAAACTGGTGAATCAATAAACAATGGCCTAATTTAGGGAGTGGCATGATAAAAGACAAAAAAAAACTGCACGAAATTACCTAAAATTAAGGAGCATGTTACAATAAAATATTTGTAAAGCTTTATTTTACCAAGAATTGATAATTAATTATATTTTGTTGGTGGGGGTTCAGCATTAAATTATGTCAGATTTAATATGACCTAATTTACAAGTGAAATAAATTAGTGAAGAGCGAAGTTACCTGGTGCGGAACCGGTGCTTACTGCAAAATAAGAGAGGGAAAGAGAAACCGATTAGTATTAAAAAAAATCAGCAATTGAAGTAAGAAACTGCAAATATTCAACAAAAAAATACTAGTGGAAAAGAGAATTAAGAGTTTTTTTAGTTGAAAGTAAAATTTTAGCAGGATATGGATGTGATTCCCCAAATCAAATCTTAAATCATTCACCATATCTCCGATTTCATCGGATTTCAAAAGATCTACACATATCAAATAAACCTAGAACCGATTCGATTTTAAGATCGAATAAAATCTGGCGGATTCGAAAAAAATCAACGGAAAATAGGAAGAGATCGGAAACTTACGGCCGCAGTTGGAGACGGAGGGGGCGGAGACGTGGCAGGCGGCGGGGAGGGTCAAGGCTTTGGAGATGTTGAGCGTAACCCCCAACTGCGCGCTGTTGCGGAAGGCCTCGCAGAGGCATTCGGCGTCGGTTTTCAGCACCGTTTTCAGCCCCGAGCAGCACGTTCCCTCCGGCTTCTTCGCGGTGCTCCCCGCCGTCACGAACGTCAGGCAGTCCGCCATGTTCAGCACCAGGCTCGAGCAGTCCACCGCCGGCGCCGGCGCCGATTTCCCCGCGGAGCATGCCGCCGCTAGGAGGACGAAGACGGTGAAGGTTGCTGCCAATGTCGACCTCATCGCTGCCATTTTGTTTGCGTGATTTCGCTGATTTGCTGTGTTGATTGTGGTTAGAGAGAGAGAGAGAGACTGAGAGAGAGAGAGAGAGAGAGAGAGAGAGACTGAGAGAGAGTGTGTGAGTGTGAATTAATTCTGCGGGAGAGGGTTTATATAGCAAGGGGGTGGGTGGGGGGTGATGGAGGGGTGGGACACGTGGTGGATTGTTACAGATATGATTTCGGTGTTTTATAAAGAGACGTTGGTTTTAAAATTTTGAAATATGATAGAGAGATTAGGACTAATCATTACTATTATTCGATTTCAGGTTGATTCATGTGATATATTTTCTTTATATCATAAATAAACCAAATGCATAATTTTTCTTAATATTTTCTCTTGTATTTTACCACTTTAGACTCATGCTATTTGCACCATCCATTTGAATACTATGAATCGTGCTATTATTCCCTGATCCGAAGTCAATTGATTCGTATAATTCTAACTCCTAAATTATAGTATGAGTTTTTTTTTCAATTTTTTACTATATTTTTTTATTATCTGTTTTATTATGTTTTTTATTTTATTCATTCTCCATTGATATACTAGATTCTCTTTTTATAATTGGGTAGAAAATAAACATCTCAATTAATTTAGGATGGATTCAGGTTGAAATAATTAATACAGATATTAGTGCTAGTAATGATTTTTTTCCCTTTAAAAATAAATATTCCGCCCTTTTTTTCAAAAAAAGAAAATCTCCTTTTGAGTTGGATGATTATTCAACGATTTCCACCAATAGGTATTGATTTATATTCCAAATATAAGATGACATTAACATCAAGTCAAGATTTCTTTAGATTTTCAATCATGATTATTTCAACAATTTATATCCAATATCTATTGATTCAAATTGCAAATATAAGATATACTAATTGCAAGTTATATCAAAATTTCTTTAGATTTTCTAAATCTTTTATACATATCGAACTACGCCATCCATATTGTTTTAAGCTACTTATATTTAAAAATAGGTACTATGATTCACAAAATTAAAAGAGGATAATTAATATGTATTGCTATTGTTAAAGAAGTTTTTTCCCCATATATACCGGTTACGTTTATTACCCGCTTTAAAATGATATTAAATGCGGGGTATAAAAAGGGCTAGAAAGTGAAAATAATTGTTAAAATAAAAAATAAAAATGATTTCTGGTCTACTATAAAAAAAACTACTTTAATAAATAATGAAGTGGAGTACTATTATTTTATTTTTATTTTGTATAGATTCCTACAAATCGGTTAATTTTAATTTTTAAATTTCACAGCATATGAGTGTGCTGGTTTTCATTCTCTTATAGAAGTAAATAAACCAATCGTTCAAATTAATGCAGTTCTTTCTTCTTTCAAATTAATGCAATTCAGGTAGGTAATTAATGCACCAATAAAAGAATCACAAGAAAACCATTTTCTTATCTTTTTTTATAGGAGTACTATTTTTAGATACAATATGATTCAAGAAATGGAACCGTATTAACACAAATCACAATAATCACTTTCTTATCCTTCACCAAAACAGTATACAATAATACAATTAGGAGCATTTCGGAAATAAGTTCGTGTTCGATTATCGTTAAATATAGTTTTTTGTCCGAATACGAAACGTATTTTAGTTTATAATATTAACTTTAATTTATTTTATTTTTATATTACTTGAATTTTGACAATATCTAATTATAGCCCCAAAATCATTCAAAGCGTATAAATTTGTGATTAAGTATAGTGAAAACTAGTGCAAGAATGCCAACTTTCAAATGTGGTTCAAATCACACCAATTGTTCGATGATGATAGGTCACTTATCGTTGGAAATTTCCTTTTTTGCTTATGCTTTAGTTTTGGGGAGATGATTATCGTTTATAATCTAATTCTTGTGTAAAAAAAACTAACGATTACCACATTTTTTGTGTGATTGTAACGATAATCACACAGTTTGTCAAAATCAACATGTAAAATATCAATTGAAATTAAGTTTATAGTAAAATAAAATTTGTTAAAAGTTCTATCTATAAATAATAATTCACGATGATAATTACGCCACTCCAAACCGTTGTATTCAAAGCGGAAAATATTTGATAATTATGCTTGTACTCGAGTTGACTCGATATCTTGGCAATTGTACCATCAAATACTCAAAAAATCAGGGATGGCTATTCTACAATTCAATTAATCGAATCGAATTGATCAATTAATTGAACCGAAAACAACCCTCAAAAAATCAGGGATGGCTATTCTACAATTCAATTAATCGAACCGAATTGATCAATTAATTGAACCCAAAACAACCCTAAAGTGATAACCGAAACCAAACCAAACCAAAGTGTTGTTCGGTTAACCAAGTAACCATCGATTGAGTAAATATATTTTTTTAAAAAGAATATGATTACAACATGCATATAAGTAGCCTAGCAAAGCCCCTTTTTTTGTAAAGCTAATGTATAATGTGTGTAAAGATTCGACAAAGGGTGGTGTTAATGATTTGAGAAAGTGGGATTTAATCAACTAAGCTTAAAAGCGTGAGTTTGGTCAAGGGCCCTCCAAACCACGCTTTGCCACTCAACTTTCGGCGGCAACACACTTTTTTCCCATTTGGTCAACTTATTAAAGAAATACACTACTAGTTGAAACTTTAAATACAATTGGAATAAATTCATTATGTGGTTGGAATAAATTGTAATCTCTACTACTACTCAAATTCATGATATGTATTTTACATCTCAAAAAATTAAATTAAAAAAGTATGCACCTATCTAGTTTTATTCAATCACCAACGTAAGTAAACATTCAAGTTCAGATTAACATGAACATTAATGTTATTAGAAGATAAAAAAAAAATTAAACTTGAATCCAATCTAAACCTCATAAAAATGGAGAAGAAGTTCCATGGTTGGCTAGAAAATTAAGAAATAATAAAGTTGTAAAGAGACGAGAACACAGCATTTACTGTTGTGGGACATTGATTAGTCGCTCCCCATAGCCATCAAGAACTCGCCCTCGCAGACCACTTCGCCACCAACGTACGCTTTCCCTTCCATCTTTGCTATCCCAAATCGCTTCTGCAGCTTCACGAGGTTCATTCTCATGACTAGCGTGTCTCCTGCAATCACCGGCTTCCTGAATCTTACTTTGTCGACTCCAGCAAAGAAGAATTTGTCGCGTGACCCTCCCACTTCTGGTTGTAGCATCACTAGCCCACCTACCTGAGCCATTGCCTGAATCCACCAGTTAACATATACCCGTCATGTCTTGTACAGAAAATAAGCATTGAATGGAAACTGAATCTACTTGCTACAGCCAACATTTTAGTTAGTCTCAAGAAAGAAACCATTATCTATAATAAACAGTGGACAAGAACAAAGGAGTTTTTGGACTGGAACTGCAGAAACTATCATTTGCCTTTATACTGGCAGAAAAAAAAGTTGTGTTTGGACAACCACTTAAAGGTACATTTTTGCCAACACTGACCAAAGAAAATGGAACTTTTTTGTCATTTAGTTGCATGGTGTTCATCAATCTTTCATAACTTTAGTTCTAAATTAAATTGGTATTTGAAGGAGAGGAAAATGTTAATCTCAATCTTAACTTCATTTCAAATTTAATAGTACTCCCTCCGTACCATAGTAGATGTCACACTTGGGAGATGACACGGGATTTTAGGAGATGTTATTTTGTGTGTTAAGGGGTGAGAGAAAATATAATTTTATAACTGATGTGAGAGAGAACTTTTTCTAAAAGAGGAAATATGACATCCTTTGTGGGAAAAACTAAAAAGAAAAGTGTGACATCTACTATGGGACGGAAGGAGTACTAAACTTTCTACGGCTTGACTGGATTGATTTCAGTTGTAAAAGATCAAGCTTTTTTCAGAGTCGATCACAATTTTTGACTAAAATTTGTTCATAAAACTCACTATGTTCAGGTAAATACATTATAATTAGAATACAACACGACAAATACCCAATTTCTATTATAGTTTAACTCTGATAGCACAGAACACAAACATGTGCACTAGTCTTTCCCCCACTCTAGTTCTTACAAGATAACACAACATTACCAAATACGCCCTAAGCAGAAAGTGGGAAGCTCATGTAACTTGGAGGATAATTATGTGCAGTTGACGGTGCAAGTAGCAGTTTTGGTTAGGGCTGGGGAAAAATACCGAAATGCCGAAATACCGGCCTTATCGTACCGAAAAAATACCGAATTTTCGGTATACCGTGGTTTTCGGTACGGTATGATACCTTACTGAAATATTTCGGTAAGGTAAAGGTATGAATTTTTATATACCGCGGCATACCGAAATTCGATATATACCGTAATTTAAGGCATATACCGTAAAATATGAATATAATAATATATAAAGTATTTTATATATTTTTAAATTATAAAATTTATTGTGAAATATAATATAATATGAATAAAATATACTAGTATTTAATACCCCGTATATTATTTAAATTACTATAAAATATAAATAGTATTGTAAAAACTCAAATATTCAATTTTCATTGATATTGAAAGTAAGGTATACCGCAAAAGTATGGTATACCGAACTTTGGTACGGCATACCGAAAATGAGGTACGATATCAGTATGAAAATTCTCCATACTGAAAATAAGGTATACCGAAGTTCGGTATACCGAAAATTTTGGTAAGATAAAGGTATGATTTTTTCGCATACCGAATTTACGGTAAGGTATACGGTATGGTGGTTTCGGTAAGGTATACCGTACCTACCCACCCCTAGTTTAGGTTGTTGATAACCAGGGAGATAGTCTTGGAGGATAATTATGTACAGAGACCCTTGGTGTAATTAGTCTTGGAGGAACTAAACTCATAAAGATTTATTAAAAACATATAGTAAAACGTGAGCGGGAAGATGTATCTTTTAAACTTTTGGGAAAAGTGGATAAGGATGGGGTGCCCCTATTGACAAGATGATAACCAATAAGTCTACACAGAAACTACTCAAGACAATCAGGCGTTGAAACTCATTCCTAGAGACAAATTTGATAAAAAAAACCTCTTGATTGTCAGCAATAAGAATGGTCAATAGAGAAGTGATACAGAAAATAAGAGAAGATTGGTCAACAGAGAAACTAAGAGGAGAGGATAGTCAATAAAAATCATGGTTCGTTCTTTTGTCGTTACTTGCTTCCTATATCTTCACCATTAATCAAGACCATTGCCAAGGGAGAAAGAACAAGGCAAGACATGCTACACCCTCATGTAAAACTTGAGGTTTGTAACAGTATTACAGTATGTTGAAGAGACAAATTACTTGACGCCCACACTTCAGGTTATACTATCCCAATAAGAGGTATGTGCTCCACCTCCGTGATACAATGGGACCTCACAACACAAAGCATATATTTGTGAAATAGCTGCAGCACAAGTCTAAAGATGCCACAGAGGCTAACAAGACATGCATTTCTCAATAATATATGAACATACAGAAATGGATCATAGAACTTAAAGATCTTATTAACAACTCAGAGAATCTTTGATGAACTCACAAGAAGTCTGATGTGAACTACCTAAATCATAAACTGAAGCTCGTCAATAACAATTATATAGAATTGCTACTGGACACAGAGTGAAATTGACCAATTAATCGCCTAGTCTGAAGTCATTTATCTAGTAGTCATTTATCTAGTAGTAGTAACTACAGATTGCAGACAGAGAGGGAGAGACGTAACCCACATTTCTTCTTAGCAGTTAGACTAGTCAGATTACCCTTGCAGGGGCAAGTATCATGCTGACCATTTTAGAGCCACTACAACTGAACTTCGACCATTCTTCTCAAACCACTAAAAAGTAAAAAACTTTAAACAACATGCAGCTTTTAGTTTTCCATCTGGTAACTTTCAAGATTCCTAAATACATTGTACAGAATAGCAATGATCTATTACTACAGAAAGTTTTTCCTGTAACATGACAAATACGATGCCATATATCAATTGTGACAAATGTATCAGTACTAGCAGCTTCAATTGCATCAGGATATTCATTAAACTGGAATTGGTGAAAAAAGCTACTATTATGCACATCTCAAAAGTTGAAATCAAGTGATTCAATATAGCATGACTGGCTCGCATCATTAATTCTCCAAGCTCCTCAGCATTAACAGCAAATCAATATTCTAGTCAACAACCAACCACCTACCACTATTATCATATAAAACACCCTATAATTAGCATGACTCCTATGTCATGAAATTTTGCTGTTAGCATCATCAAATCATAACCTTGCAGAAATTCAAAACATGCCATAAAACCAATAAAATGGAAATTCGAGCAAGACGATTAAGCTTCGATTAAACCACAAAAAAACTAGCAGCGAATGCAATAACAAAAACCAATGACACACCTCAACCATGAGCACACCAGGCATAATTGGCCTCTCAGGAAAATGGCCAGGAAAGAAATTGTCATTTATCGTCACGTTCTTGATGGCCACAGCCGACACCCCAGGACTGTATTCAATCACTCTATCCACAAGCAAAAATGGAAATCTACAAAAACAAAACAGCAACAAGCATTGCAAAACAGATCGATTGAGTAAAATGTTTTCAAAATTGAACACGAATTCACGAACCGGTGAGGCAGAATTTCACGAATCTGATTGATATCCATCACCGTCGGATATGAAGGGTACTCTGTTGAGTGAAAGAGAGGCGAGTGAGATGTAAATAAACAATTAATTAAATGAGTATCCAAGCAATAGAGATTTCTTACTGAGCTCGATTGGGGTATCCGATGAATCGGGGGTGGAAGTGCAGCTGACTACAGAACTGCGGCGGATCTTCGTAATGTCGGATTTAAGGTGAAGGAAGGGCTGCTTGAATGGAAGCGTGGCCCCGCAAATGGTGTTGCTAGAAATGGGAGAGGTGGAAGAGGTCTGAAGGGAGAAGAGAGATTGAGAGAAAACAGTGGACGCCATTGCTGAGGGATTGAGATTGTGAGTTGTGAAATAAAAGGGTGTTTTTCAATGGATTGGTGGCGAGAAAACTGAGGCGGAAGGGAGGGGAGAGTGGGTAGTTGAATTGCTCTGTTTGCGTTTTTGTTTTCTGGCGATTTGCAGGTAGGATTTTGGGGGAATACTATCATCAGAGAGTGATGAAAACAATGTGAGATTGTAGACTGAAGTACTATGTAGTATAGTACTACTACTCCACTAATGTATAAAAGTTGTTAATAAATATATGTATAAATGGAATTAATTGATAGGTATAACAACCAACGCTTTTGGTGGAATCCGACTAATCATGCTCGACCGAAAATCTCGGTTTGAACCCGTGATCTCAAGGTCGCCACAGCTCCGCGCTACCAACTACGCTACGACATGTTTGTAAAATTTTCATAAATCGATAACAAACTTGATTTTTTGAGATTAAAAAAAAAACTTGATTTTTTGAGAGATTAAAATAGAAATATTTTTTTATCTAAAAGGATGAAGAAAATTAAAACAAATAAATAGCTGAATATATATTAATATAAAAAAAATTACACAAGTATCACCAAATTAAATGATTGTTCATCTTAGGTTGTTCAACGTCACAAGAAATTCAAAAAATGTCTATTTAGATTTTAAAAAAAGTTTAGAAAATAGGTAGAAAATTGCTTTTGAGGTATTGCTCCTAAGAACATCTGACGTCATCTCTTTGAACATTAATTACGCATTTTAATACTCATATTATATCTTTTTGACATCTATTACGTATCTTAACACTCAGAGACATGGCTATTGATACAGGTAGCCACACCTGATGTGGGTATTTGCATTCGATCCTTCATTTTTTATCAATTTTTTTGCTTTTATTTCTGCTTTTCTACTTATTATACATGTATGAAATTGATGGCCTAAAGCATAATGTATAATTTAAAGAGTAGGGACTAATATTTGTATGGATGATTAAAAGTTCACTTATTTTGGAACCCTCTAATGGTCTAAGTCTAAGACCATACTGCATCCCTTTAAAAGTATTTAAAGTAGTACTATAAATAAATTACTCCATCTGTTTCTTCATAGTTGAGTGAGTCATTTTTCTATTTCGGGAAGTTTCTTCATAGTTGAATCATTTCCATATATAGTAATTATTTTCTCTTGCTTATTTTACTCTCTACTTTATTCACTTTCTACTTTATTCTCTCCACCTTTCTCTCTCTCTTACTTATTTTATCTATTTATTCAACACACTCAACATCCATTTCTTAAACTCCGTGTCGAAAAGTATTTCTTGATTATATTGAAAAACAAGATAATGGAAATAGGTTAGGGTAGTTGATAAGAATAGAGTCTAGTGTAAGATGGCTTATTTGATTAAACATGGTATGACTGTATGGCATATTGTTAATAGAAATCCACAATTAAGCCTAATGTATGTCACCACTCTATTAAGCTATCTGTCCCTAAACTAACCTAATTAAACTATGTGAAATATGAGGTCAGACAATAGCTTCGAAGGAAAAATTTAATAGAATTTTCCTACCTTTATGGGCCAAAGGTGAAATCAATCGATCCTTTCATTCCATCTGAATCTGTAATTGATTGAAACTAATGTAATGAGCATAACCCCCAATTGATGTATTGTAATCATCCTAGGTCACCACACTATTTGCAATACTATAGGCAACTAAACTGACCAAATTAATCTGTTGTCTGTCTCCATAATTTTATTACAATCATTTTATAGCATATGCTTTCCAACAGCTGCCTTCCAGCACAAAACTACTGGGTGACATTAGCTAAACTGCACACAACAAATGGACACACTTCATTGTGTTCTCAGCTCACTACCAAAATTTTCTTGTTTCCTCCTACAAATTACAAGCCCAACTGATAGCTGTCCCATACAACACAACTTATATCACTTCAAGCACTTTCAAAAACCTCAATAGTTCATTCCTATTCAAACTACACAACGCCCTCCTCTAATTTCACCAACTTGTTCATACTCACTGCAGCTCTTCTTGTCCTACACAAACCAGCCGCTGCTGTGGATGATGGGAGCGGCTTCCACGGATACGAGAGGGACGCCCTCTTGCACCTCAAGTCGGGGCTCAACAGCCTGTTTCTCAACAGAAATTGTACAGGCATCATGTGCTACATGGACAACGCCTCCTACTGGTATGGCGTCCAATGCCATAAAGGTCGAGTCACCGGCCTAATTTTGGAAAGCATTGGCCTAACTGGAGATGTCAAGATAATCTTAAAGATGGTAGTCGAGAGAGGTATAGCAGGATTGGTAAGACATAGTTTATGTAGAGAGTAGAGAGGAAAAAAATTGTATTTTCTTGTGTATTCCAAATGTTCATCACCCTAGTATTTATAGGGTGAATGAGAATATTCTAGTACATCAATAAATGTAAATTGGTACTCTACAAAGCTTAGGTACTATGCATCACTTAGGAACTCTCCATAATGAATGTTGGGCGGCATATTAATGTTGTCTCTCTTTCCAACACTCCCCCTCAAGTTGAGTAACGGTATCCCCGATACTTAACTTGCCAAGGAATTCTTTGAATTTTGTAGGGCTCAGTGCCTTAGTGAGAATGTCTGTCAGTTGTTCCTCAGATCGGACAAATGGGAACTCGATAATCCCGCTTTCAAGTTTCTCTTTGATAAAGTGACGATCGACCTCAACATGTTTGGTCCTGTCATGCTGTACGGGATTTTCTGAAATGTTAATTGCAGCTTTATTGTCACAGAAAAGCTGACTCTTCCGAGTGGGTGGAAAGCCAATTTCTGTTAACAATCTCCTATGCCAAAGTATCTCCATTATGCCACTTCTGATTCCTCGAAATTCGGCTTCTGCACTTGATAGAGCTACAACTTTTTGCTTCTTGCTTCTGCAAGTGATAAGGTTGCCCCCAACAAAGGTAAAATATCATCCGGTAGATTTTCTATCCACCGGATTGCTTGCCCAATCAGCATCAGTGTATCCATCAATCTCCAAGTCTTCCTTTTTTTTCTAAGAATACTCCAAAACCGGGTGTCCCCTTTAAGTATCTTACAATCCTCATGGCAACGTCCATATGATCTTCTTGAGGTTGATGCATGAATTGACTTACAACCCCAACTGCATAAATGATATCGGGTCTGGTGTGAGATAGATAGATAAGTTTTCCTACTAATCGTTGATATCTTTCACGATTTGCAGGCTTAGCTCCATCTACAATCTTCAACCCATGGTTGGATATCATCGGAGTTTCAGCAGGCTTGCAGTCTAGTAGGCCAATTTCGGCAAGCAGGTCAAGTACATACTTCTTTTGCCTTAGAAATATTCCGTGCTTGGATATCAACACTTCAATTCCTAGGAAGTACTTCAAAGCTACCAAGTCTTTCATCTCAAATTCCTTGAAAAGATTTTTCTTTAGATTTTTGATCTCTTTTGCATCATCTCCAGTTATGATCATGTCGTCAACATAGATAATCAAACATGTCATTTTTCTATCCCTTTTCTTTAGGAATAGCGTGTGATCTAAATGGCTTTGTTTGAAGCCATGTTTGAACATTACCAGGAAAAATCTTCCAAACCAAACTCTAGGGGATTGCTTTAATCCATACAAGGTCTTCTTCAGTCTGCATACTTGACCATTCCCGAATTTTTCATAAAACCCTGGTGGTACCTCCATGTAAACTTCCTTATTCTTCTCCAGTTCACCATGAAGAAAGACATTTGTAACATCGAACTGGTATAATGACCATTCTTTACATGAAGCTACTGAAAGCAGAGCTCTCACTGTCTCTAGTTTTGCTACATGAGAGAAAGTTTCTTCATAGTCTACTCCATACACCTGAGTGTATCCCTTAGCAACCAATCTTGCCTTGTATCTCTTGATTGAATCATCTGCACGTCTTTTTATGGTGAAGAGTGCATTTTTCCCATGTTTCATTTTTTATCAAGGCATCAATCTCCTTCTTCATGGCCTCCCTCCAATGCTTATGTTTCATTGTCATCTCGAAGGATTGTGGAATCTCTTCTTCTTCATAAAGTGCAGCTTCGAATGCCCTAGCCATTTCAGTGAGGTGCCCTTGGGTGAGATTTGCGACGGAGTATCTAGATTTTCGCCCTTTCCAGTCTGGTGAATATCTTCGAGGAGGGATTCCCCTTGTACTTCTGTAAGGAAATCTATCTTGCCTAGTCTCTTGTTCTGTCGGTGGCTCTTCTATATCACTTTGGTTTTCCCTGTCATTGTTAGTGGTTTCAGGTAGGGTACCAATATTGGGATCCGAAGTGTTTAGCTCAGGATTCAAAGACTGGTCAGATAGCTCGGTGTGATCCTGAAGCGACACATTATGTTCTTAGGGATTTGACTGCCCGATGGTACTGCTCACTTCCTCCGTTGGACCAACTTCTGTGACAGGATTTTGGTCTGACTCATTTGTTTGGTTGTTCTCTCCCTCCCCCTGAATGGTTTCTCCCCAAAGAGGTAGCCAATTTAGTGCGTCACTACTCGAGTTTTCTAACTTACTTTCCCCATGACCGCTAGATTGGCTATAGAAATATTCGCTTTCAACAAAGTCGCAGTTCATAGTTGTGAACATACGATCTGTCGAAGGGTCATAGCATCGATACCCTTTTTGATTTTTTCCATAATCCAAGAAGACACATTTGACTGCACAAGGTGAGAATTTGTCACGGTCATGTTTGGGGATGTGGACAAACACGGTACAACCAAAAATTTTGGGGTCGAGATGGAGGGATGATGGTACCGAGTTTTGGGAAGAGAAGACCTCTAGAGGAGTTTTGAAGTTAAGGATCCCTGTGGGAAGACGATTTAAGAGATAGATGGAAGTTGCGATGGCTTCTGGCCAGAAGGATTTTGGGATGTTTGATTCAATGAGGAGGGCACGGGTGATTTCTAGGATATATTGATTTTTCCGCTCGGCTACCCCATTTTGTTCTGGCGTATAGGCACATGAAGTTTGGTGGACAAGGCCATTTTCAGTGAAGAAAGATGTCATCTTAGAGTTCACGTATTCCCTCCCATTATCAGATCTAAGGATTTGAATTCTAGAGTTATATTGGGTTTGGACAAGACGATAGAACTAAGTAAATTTCTCAAAAACTTCTGATTTTGTTTTCAAAAAATAAATCCAAGTCATACGCGAAAAATCATCAATAAACAACAAAAAATATCGAAAACCTTGTCCTCCAGTAACCGGAGCAGGGCCCAACACATCAGAGTGAACCAAAGCAAAAGGTGATTTTTCTCTAATGTTGTTTAATTTGAAGGAATGTCTGTGACTTTTTGCTAAAATACAAATTTCACAATTCAAAACATGCATAGAAGAAACTAACTCAGGAAAGAGTAGGCGAAGATAACTTATGGATGGGTGCCCTAACCGGCGATGCAAGAGCCAAATCTGTCTGTCAGTTAGTCCGTGAGGTAGCATCGCAGTACTCTGTTGGGCTATCTCATCCACGTAGTAAAATCCATGTCGCTCAGTGCCATGCTCAACTATCGTCCCCGTCTTGATATCCTGTAACATACAAAAATGAGGCTGCATTAGCAATTTGCAGTTGAGATCTCTTGTTACATGACTAACAGACAAAAGTTTGTGGGACAGTGAAGGAACATAAAGACAGTTCGAGTGGCGAAGGGTTGGTGAGATAGTGAAAGTTCCCGCCCCCTCTACTTATGCTAACTCCCCACTAGCTGTTTGGACAAAATTTTTTGTGGATTGAGAAATATCAAGGAAGTCCGATGCATCAAAGGACATGGTATCGGTTGCCACACAGTCAAAAATCCAATGGTAGTCTTTAGTCCTATGTTTGAGGAAGATGAGTACGCTAAAGCCTGGAATGTGTTTGTACAAGTAATGGAATGCTGTAATTCAAGATGTCGGGGTGTATTTTCATTTTTGTCGAAAGTTCGGGGTGTATTCTCGGAAATTCGGACAAAAGGAGGTTTTTTCTGCAATTTTTTGGTCAATTGGGGTGGATTTGGTAATATCAGAATTGACTTGGGGGGATTTTGGTATGAATTTTTGGAGTGGGGTTTATTTTGGGATTTTCTCAAACTTGAGGGGCTTATTTGCAAAATGGAGTGGGTGTTTTTAGAAAACCCCCAAATCGGACACTCCTTGATCCTAGCCGCCTCCCCTTCATTCTCCTTCACTTCTTCCCTGTTTCCCATCGCAAAGCCGCCGCCGCCGTCGATGCTCTTTTCGAAGATATCCGATGGATAGGCGATGTCCGTCGGTGCGTTGGCCCCGCGCCTTCTCTGCTTCTTCCTCCTTTTCCAACGCAAAGCCGCCGACGCTCCTTTACCCTTTGAGAGTTCTAGCGTCGGAGCCGCCGGCTGCTGACTGAATACTCCGAGACGTCGATTGGAAGGAGAACCGTTGCGGTGGTTACGCGAGCAGTAGGCAGCGCCACTGCTGGTCTTCTTCGGAGTAGTGGCAGATTCGCCGCTGGTTTACTTCGGAGTAGGGACACGATTTAGATTTTGGGATTTCTTGGGAAGCCAGGGGCTCGCGGGTGTACCTGCAGTAGGAATGGACTTTACGCCGAAGTTCTTCGGGTGGTAGGATTTTTGGTTTGATTTGTGTTGGCTTTGTACAAATCAATTAGATTTGAGATAGACTCGATCAATAGCTCGAGAGTGTGTATTTGACTGACCTCCATTTGAGGCTTTTTGTTGATTTCCTGCTCTGATACCATCTTAAAGATGGTAATCGAGAGAGATATAGCAGGATTGATAAGACATAGTTTATGTAGAGAGTAGAGAGGAAAAAGTTTGTATTTTCTTGTGTATTCCAAATGTTCATCACCCTAGTATTTATAAGGTGAATGAGAATATTCTAGTACATCAATAAATATAAATTGGTACTCTACAAAGCTTAGGAACTATGCATCACTTAGGAACTCTCCATAATGAATGTTGGACAGCATATCAATGTTGTCTCTCTTTCCAACAAGATGCACTTTCCAATCTCACCGAACTACAAACGCTTAGCTTCAAGAACAACTCCATCACTCGGAGAATGATGGAGTTCACACTAAATCAGAAGCTAAGAAGCATAGACCTATGAAGAAACAGATTCTATGGTGAGATCCCACCATCTCTCTTAAACCTCGATTCCCTTGAATCCCTACAGATTCAAGATAACAGCTTGACTGGTCCCATCCCAGGATTCAGCCAATCGGGATTAACAAGATTCAACGTCTCTAACAATAAGCTTTCTGGGGAAATCCCACAAACCAAAACTCTGCAAGCAGTTGGGCTTTCTTCCTACCAAGGCAATGCAAACTTGTGTGGCCATCTAACTCCAACACTCTGCAGTGTTAAATGGCAGAGTTTATCTGAGGCAAGTAGTGATCAAAGTTCAGGGGGACAAAGCCATGGCAACGGCCTTTTCGTGGCTGTTCTGGTGGTGGTTGATGTGCTGGTGGTGGTGATCATCCTCTTGCTTTTGTTCACGTACTAAAAGAAATACAATAAGCTGAGGAAGGAGATGAAGGCGAAGGCTATCCCGGTTAAAGACGAAGAGCTCAACAGCACGATTATGGAGAGAGCAACAGAGAGGAGGATATCGGTGGGGGAAGGGGGGAATCTGGTGTTTGTGGAGAGTGATCATGGAACGACGACGTTTGATCTGGATGATCTGTTTAGAGCATCGGCTGAAGGGTTGGGGAAGGGCAATTTCGGAAACTGCTACAAGGCTATGATGGAGGTCGGGCCGGCTGTGGTGGTGAAGCGTTTGAGGGATCTGAAACCGTTAAACAAAGATGAGCTTACGAGACAGATCACAGCCATAGCTGATCAGAAACACTCTAATTTGTTGCCTCTTTTGGCCTACTTCTACTCCCAGGAGGAGAAGCTCTTCGTCTATAAATTTGCAGCTAATGGAAATCTGTTCAATCGAATCCACGGTAATACTAAATAACCAATCAATCAATCAGTTAAAATCTCTCTTAATTATGCCTAGAAAGGTAGAACAACACAGATCTGCGAATTGAAAATTGATTGTACCCAAATTGGAGCGATTTCACAGGAGGAAGAGGAACGAGGGAGCGAATCCCCTTCCGGTGGCGCGAGCCCTAAATTACCTCCACGGAAACACGAGATCTCACACCGCCGTCCCCCACGGCAACCTGAAATCGACGAACGTTCTGATCGACGAGATCCTGGTGGCGGACTACGGCCTCACGTCGCTGATCGCGCTACGGGGAGAGTGCCGGCGCACTCGGCGGCCGAGGGGTGGACCTGTGCGGGTGGCAGGCCCGTCCCTTGGCCCGTGCGGCCTGTGCGACCGCACAGGGCCCCCTAATTTTCAGGGGCCTCTGAAATATTCCAGCCCATATACATGTAATCCTATTTTTTTAGCCCAACAAAGTTATTTCTCTTGTATAGCAACGCCCAGGCCTTTTTCTAGCACCGTGACTATTTTTTGAAGTCATATTTGCGTTCTACAATGACACAAGATAGACTGAATGATTTAATCATAATCGCACTCGAGAGTGAGGTACTGGAGAAGATTGCATATGAGAACATCGTCGAAGATTTCATTTCAAAGAACACCAAAAGAATGATGTTGTTCAAGACTATGCAATCGAGGTTCGAAATGGTATATTTCTTTAATTATCATATAGCTTTAAAATGCATTGTCTTTTTTTCTATAGTGGTAGGCCTCATTTTAGATTTTTGCATAGAACCTGTGATTTTGTCGGGACGGCCCTGGCGGGTGGGTGCACCGTGCGGTGAGGGAGGAGTGGACGGGGGGAGGTATTCGACGAGGAGATGGCGGTGCAGAGGGGGGCTAACAGGGGGATGCTGAAGCTGATGCAGATCGGGCTGAAATGCTGCGATCGGACGCCGGAGATGGGGGAGGTGGAGGAGGAGATCAAGGCCGGCGGCTAATCGGAGGAGGATGATTACTCTTATTCGTGGTACGATCGATCGCTGACGGTGACGGATGATTCATTGTCGGCGACTAGGTCGGTGTGATTGGAGATTGCATGCATTTCTTCATCCCAATTCTCTAACCATGCTTATTTTGATTTTAAGAGCTGTCGAATCACAAAGAAAGTTTTCAAACTGTAGAGTGTAGACACATAATAGTATGCGGCACCGAATGCACTCACGCAGTCACGCACCACGATTGCAAGTGTTCTTATTTGAGGATTCATGATTTTGTACCCAAAGTTATACGGAAGGATTCTCTTTTATATTGATATCACATATGTGCCGATTATTTTGTTTTAAGTTTGTCCAATTATTATTCGGTATTTAAATGTTGGAGTTACTAATTGATTTAAGAAAAGAAATTTACATGGGAAAACAAAAGTTCCGTTGCCGGGAATCCAACCCGGGTGATTATGACAGATTATTGTATAAAATCATCAAATAATGACTCGACGTTTGACAGCTTCAGAAATTTCACAGTCGACATCAATGGACAAAAATAAGAACAAACGCGCGGTGAAGTCTCTCTATCGGTAACAGTTAGCACAACAAATTATTTTTCATAGAAAGAAAAAAACACAGATACAAGCACACAATCATGGTAGGGGTATTACAACAAAATATGAGGAAATCTAAGGCACTTTCTAACTTCACTTGAGGCAAGATAATTTACATTCTCTCAGCCGCCGTATGCTCCTTCTACACCTCTGACACCTTTTCTTTGCTCGCCAAACTGTCGGACGATACAGGCAGACTTGCAGTAGACCCATTAACCTGCTCACGTCACACAGCATACCCGTGTACAACCACACTTAGCTGGCGTAAATTATCATACAACGTTCACATGCAGAGGAGGCTTACCATACTGGACGACTTCAAACTAAATGAGCTGCGGGCAGGAGTGGTAGATGAATCTGCAGGCCTGTGAAAGAGTAAGTGTGCTACGGAGCGATCTATAGGGTTCGTATCTGTTTCTATATCCATGTAACTGGCGCACCTACAAGGAAGCAGGGTATATAAGTCAGTACAAACTCAACAGGAGCAGTTGTAACAAAAGAAACTGGGAAACGAGTCATCTACCTATTTGTTCCTTCAGCCTCAGATGCTCCACCAGCATCTCTTTCATCTCCAAAGCTATCGTTGAGGTTCGGATTCCTGCGTCTTTGTTCAGCACTCTGAGCCAAACGGTACAAACTGTCCTTTATGCATAACTTTGTCCTCAAGTCCATCTAAAGAAGAGAGATAGGAGTTTAGTTTCAATACATATGCATGTTTCATATTCATCACTTTCGAAACATTTGTTTCTGACAATAAGAGAAAAGGGGGAACTAAGCAAGTACCTGTTTGATAACAAGTTGGAGCTGACGAAAACTAGCTGCTTCCAGTGAAATATCATCCAAATCTGGAACAATTGTTGAGCTTTCTTGCATATTCGAGGAACCCATTTCTGTTGCAGTAACCGAGCTGGCTCCTTGAAGATCACAGTGATTCTCATATTTCCCTACTAAGCCAGGATCAGAGATCGTGGCCTGCATGGCCACACTTCCATTTCTGAGGCTGGCAAGTTCCACAGGAAGATTACCTCGACAACTCTCCAGTTTCTCTCTTCGTCCACATTGTACTAAAGCAGGCTCCTTAAAAGGAGGGCCGGGAAAACCATCCATATATTGCAATTGGCGCGATGCTAGGTGGGATTCCCTTGAAGAAATGGATTCCAAATCACTGGTCTCAGATTTGACCATCGATTGATCCAGATTTACAGAAGATGGATCAGACACATGACTGTCCTTTATATGGATGCTAGAGATTGGATTCTCTAAACAGCTACCTGAATCAGAAGCCGGAGTATGCGACTGTTGATGCATGTGAATCAAAGCCTCGTCTGAAGTCAAGCCAGAATAGGGCTTCATGATTTCCTTTTGCAGATCACTGATCTGAGGAAGGCCATTTTCAAGGTAATGCTCTTTACCCTCAGATTGACTCTGGGGCTTGATCTGTTTTTTGTGCTCACTGGTCTGAAAAGAAAATCACAAAATTATAAGGTTACCGGTGTACTATAGGACATTCATAAATAGAGTTAATGACTCAAAAAAATGCATAATCCCGTACTCTTCCAGGCCGCAGCCAAAGTAGGTGGATTATCATGTTATACCAATTTCACTATCATGTGCAAAATTTGAGTGGAAACAGTCAGTGGAAACTTACCACTGCATGATTGCCTGTTCTGGAATGGCTGCTAGTTGAAATTCCGGGCTGTGTATTAGCATTGGATCCTTTTCCCTGCAAGATATCACATCAGTGATGTGTTTAAGGTCACTACATAACTGTTAAGCAAATCAGAAGGGAACTGAAGCATGGTTCAGATAACATATATGCATATAGATACCTGCTCCGGGGGGACGAACCCATCTTTGCTATCCTCAGTTTCAGCCCCAGTCAAAAAAGACGTATAAGAATCAGAATTTTCCGTGTTCCAAGAACAGTCCTTGTATCTAATGGGTGTATCTGTCATGGGAAAATTATTTGGGGAGTTCCCGTTTGAGAAGTCACGATTCTCTGAAAGAGTTTTCACCTTACTTGGATCAGGAAATGGGAACTCAGCATCTGACTTTAGAGCATCCCCGGGCCCACCTATATAAACTGCTGATGATAACCAACTCAACTCATCTTCTTTACACACCCCAAGGCCCAACGTTGAATCGCTTCTGAAATGTCATGTGTATAAGTGAAAAGAACATGAAAACATTGAAATATGTGCGAAGAAATGGATCACGGTTACCTAAATATCCTGTCGATATCATCAAAGTTCTCTATTTCAGACCAACCACCATACAGGAGATCACTAGAATCTTTGTTCTGAGCATGTTCAAAGAAACTATGATCATTGCCAGTATGATTTACATCACCAATCGGAAAACTGAATGGGCTGTTATCAACTAGACTGGTGTTTTCATTGAGAATCACATCGTGCTTAAGCAGTTCACTACTATTTAAGTCACTATTGTTGCTCTTCAAGCCATGAGGCAACAGCGTGGTACTATCACAAGCTAAACTTGATGCTTCTTTGTGCAGTTCATTGTCTGATCCAGAAATGAATGGACCTCTGGGAGACCATGAATTGTTCTCCAACATAGTATTATTCAGAGGTGAAATTTCACTCTTCTCCATTCTATGATCAACATAATTAGTGGCAGATCCTCCAGTTTTATTCGAAACAATAGCTACTTCACAGCGGCATCTCTTGTTGTTTTCTCCTAGAGTGAGATGATCAGTAGGCCTCTTGGAACGATGATGGGGCACTGTACGATCATCATCCAGGAAGAAATCATCCCAAGCGATGTCTACACACTGTACCAGCAGTTACAGAATTTTAGCTGTAATAACTGCAGAAAATACTTCCATTTGATGAGTGGAAGGTACAATAACTGATCATTGCAGAAGATAGAGAACAAAAACTTACCTCGGGCATGAACAAGTCTGACATTCCTTGAATCCTCAGCCTGCAGTCAGACCGTACGTTGTTTTCTTCATATTTAGTTCCGAATCTTCCCTTTCCCTCCATCAAAGAACCCGCATAAAACAATGAAACTAAAATATTAGAATTCACTTCATGAATTACATATTAAGTGCCTGATTCCCAAAACAGATAAAAGGATTTACCACAACAACAAGAAAGGAACGAATATCAACAAATTAAACCAAGAAAAATGAATTCCAACAGAACAAGTTCATCCGTTTTCTAGCATCGGGAATCACATACAAGAACAAAATGAAGTCAATACGACTGAAATTTTCTAAATAGGTAAATCCAAAAATTAAAAATCAGCTGAAACAAGCAAAAACTCGTCACCAAGTTTCAATCTCCTCATTTTCAATTTCAATTTCTTAGCAGCTCTATTCAGGGGCGAAGTCAAGAATTAAAATCAAGAGGGGGAAATTATGTATAAGCAAATAATTAAATAATTGAGCAGGGGCATTTAAAAATGAATTCAAACAAATATACAAATTTGAAGAAGACTAAAGTCCCATTTTGGTCCTGATTTTTTGATTTTGGTCCAAAACATTATCTTTTGAATTATTCGGTCCCTCACAAATAAAAACGGGTCAAATTTTGGACGGTTCCGTCAAATTTTTGACAGAAATTCCCCCCTCCAACATCTCCGCTGCCAAGCTCTACCGTACCATCACCTTCGGTCTTCCTCCTCCCTCACCAAACCAATCCAGCTCACTGCCACCGCACTATGCTCCTACCTCCTTCTCCAACACGATTTCTCCTTCACCTACGGCCAGCCGCCGGTCCTTACCGCCTACACACCGCCGCCGCACTACCCCTCCCCAAGCTCCGCCAAAATCGTCCTCGAGTGGACGACGACGTGCAAGGGCAGGCAATTCGACCGCATCCTCGACTCCGTCAGCCCAGGCACCCCCTGGCGCCGCTTCTTCCCCGACGACCTCTGCTCCTTCGCCCCCCACGGCGTCCTCTGCGACTTCTTCTACACCCCCGCCATACCTCGCACGTCACCGAGCTCAGCTTCGGATATGTCTCCGACTACACCCCCACCCCCCCAACCCTAACTCCACCCTCACACTCCACCCTCACCCCGCAATTCCTCGTTAGAGGAGCTGATATTCATCGAGATCGGCGGCGCCGAAGGCTTCCTCGTGAGGTTTAGGTCAAATTTTAGGGTTTCCGTCAAATTTTAACGGAACCGTCTAAAATGAACCAAATGTGGCCCGTTTTTATTTGTGAGAGACCGAATAATTCAAAAGATAATGTTTTTTACCAAAATCAAAAAATCGCAATATGTTAAGGACTAAAATGGGCCTTTAGTCTTTGAAGAAATATTAGTATATATACAAATTTTTGAGGAGGGGCAAATGCCCCACCAAAGGCCCATGTGGCTACGCCCCTGGCTCTATTTACAAAGTGGATCCACCAATCCAAATGAACAACAAATTAAAACATGCTATGCAGCTAATAACAAATCAGCTGGAACAAACAAACACTCATCACCAAGCTTCGATCACCTCCTTTTCGATTTCAATTTCTTAGCAGCTCTATTTACAAAGTGGATCCACCAATCCAACTCACCAACAACAAAAATAAACAAATTAAAGCATGCTCTGCAGCTAACTAGTACATAAACTCACCGCAAAATCAAGCTGTAAAACCCAACTATGAAGAAATCCTGGCGTCCAGCAACCCTAACCGTGGTTGTTAATCGCGGAAGTTCTAGAGAGAGAGAGCAAAAGAGGGGTTTGCAGAAAAATTTGTCGCATCGAAAATTGGGGGAAAAATGTTAGTTATTAGGCAAGTTGGGTTAAATTAAAGAAAATGGAGAGCCAGTAAACCACCACGTGGCGGAAGAGGGGCGGTTGGAAATCGGAGTATCGGAACTCGTGGTTGAGAGAGGTGTTAGAGATACGATCAGTTTCTTCGTTCTGATTGGTCCAATGGCTGCGAGGGGAATTGTGCGGAGGGCACGTGTCAGTGGAGCCAGTCTGCGGGTGGGCCACGTGCTTGACATATCATATGGATTGGACCATCATAGCTTGCTTGTTTTACTGTGACATTTGGTCCACTTTTTTATTTTTCTTTTCCAATAAAATATGATTATCATGTTAATGATTGTTATATCTATGCCGATGCCTATGAATTTAATTCTATATAGATTGAAATTGAATTTCGATGTTGAGTAAAAACAAACTTTCACATCTCTAGTGTATTTAGAATTTAGTTCATTACTGTCACGCCCGCATTTTCTAAGGATAGAAAACACGGTTGATCGCGATTAGGGGAGGATTAAAGGAGCGGGGAAGAAACGGGAAAACAACACAAATCGACCATAGCCCGAAACAAATGGGAATAGCTCGAATAAAATCAGAGTGTCTCAACGATCAACAACTCAAAAGAAACAATATTTAGCGATACAAGAGCTCAAAAGAATGAAAACTACTTAGCGGAAGCATTTGAGAGAAGGAATATGCCACGTGTGAAGACGTGACACATTCTACACACTTAACTTTCTTCAACGGTCTTGCTCAACACCCACCGCACCCGTCACGCTCAACCTGCAATTTTTAAAAGAAAAGCAGGGCTGAGTACTTGATGCACTCAGTGGACTCATGCCGAAAACATTTTATAAAAAGTATTTATCATGCCACCATTGAGTGACCTTGGGGTTTTAACTTTAGAAATCGCCCAAGACACTAAAATAATTTCCATCGTAAAACTCGACTGATCAGTCATTTTCCCATAGATGTCTACCATATCTGATCCATTGATGACAAAGAATGTGGCCACATTCCAAGTCACTAGACCGGCCGACCCAAAAGACGGCTCACGATCCCCATTGGTGTACACTAGCCTGAATAGGGACTCACTCCCTAGACAGACCCGAATTCGATTATCCATTGATGGCAAAAGCCACATCAGATAGGTTCCATAGAATAAAACAAAACACGGCATGATAAATATTCGTATCATTTTCACATAAAAATATACTTGGGGCATTGCCCATATTTAAAAAGAAAGCCCACCTCGCTTGCTTATACCACACAATCATGACTTTACGCAACCTTTTACTCTTGGTACCCTCGTACGTGCAACAACCCTTGTCAATATCACCACACAATCAGGTTTTCCATTATTACAATTATCATGCATGTCCTAGCGTTCCTTTCATCGTTTTCTTAGATTGTCCATTCCCGAACGTTCATCAACATAAGGAAAAACATGCCATAATACTTCTCAACGTGTTACACATAATCATGCCATAGGATACCTTCTTAAATCATACATGCATCATATAATTCATTAAAACTTAGCAACAAGTGATATTTTCACCTAACAACAAAACTGGCAGAATTGCGCGGTTGGTTTGTAAAAATCATTTAAAATTCATCCGGTCTCCGTTGGGGCTGAAACTTTTCCACAATACAGTAGACACATAAAATATCATTTAATTAAAATTTCACATCAAAATAATCTTTTTAGGTCGGTCAAATCGAAAACGTAACTCCCTGGTCGATAAAAACAATTTCTGGCAGAACTGCGCAGTCAACTTCAAAAATTCACCCAAAATACATCTTTCGTCCAAATAGGTTGAAATTCACACACCACACAAAAGACACCTTAAGGTTTACTCAGAAAAAAGAATCGTATAAAAAGGAGTTAGTTTGGTCGGTCAAACATGCGTCGGAACCTACTGTCCGAATACTACAGATTTCATGCTCCAAAATTCGAGTTATCCTAAATGAATGCAAGGAAATCAAGGCTGGGAATTGATCGGTGATTACCTTCTTAGGCGGCAGAAAACTCTCTTCTCCAACTCGGTTCTTTCTCTAAATTTTAGTTCCTGGTTTTTCTTGGTATTGAATTTATGTTAGAAAGATCGTGGGATTGATTGGATATATATAGGCAAAACTGATAGATATTGGTGGATTTGGTGGTTGGAGAGATTTTAGGGAGTATAGATATGGGGAAATCGTTTGGTGATATGGTTTAGAGAAATATATTTGACCAAGTCAACTAGGAAAAGATTTAATTAGATTTTTTTGATTTTTTTTTTACGGGTGTTACAATTACTTTTTCTATACCAATGAGAGACTTGATTATTTTTGGATTCGGAAATGCCTATTGAATTTTGTTATATATTTGTGGAATGAAATACTCACTCCCTCACAACACAGTTGAGTCGTATTCCTTTTTTAGATGTCAGAACTAAGTTAAGTCATTTTCTATTTTTTTAATAAAACATTTAATCATTTTTATTTTATTTCATCACCTATTTTACTCTCTCTTTATCTTTCCTACTTTATTCTTATCTTTTAACACAATTTATTAATCTTCATATCCAAAAATTTCGACTCAACTTAATTGGGATGGAGGGAGTACTGATTAAAACTAATTGGGAATGCCGTATATTTTTCCAAATTATAGTTTTGCATATCAATTTTAAAATCCGCACGTAGATTACTAAATTGCAAACAATCAAAATTCCAGTACTGACATGGCTTGATAGCATTCTCACTTGACACTATCCAGCGTTAACCAAAATCCCATCACATTGTAGACCGCAATCTAACACATAATTTCATTTGTTATATCCTTGTTCTCATTTTCTTCCTTCCATCTCATTCTTTCTTAATAAACAAAATTATTCTACACTGTCACGTGGTAGATAGATCATCAAATTATGTCAAAGTTTTTCATATGTTCTAAAATCTTAACAAATTGATATATTGAGTATAAATTAGAACAAATTAATAGTAGAGGTGCAAAATGTTGATTCAATAAAAAATAAAACCAACAAAGCTGATACCAAATTTTGCTCACCCCTACTCCACTCACCACGAATCCAAACGCATATGCCAAAAGTTTCATCAGCATATATTTGCTGCGATGGCAAAACAAGGATCCCACAAAAGTATTTTCATCTCTTGCATGAATAGTACAAGTCGTTATTCCTATTATTTCATTGAGATTAAGATTGATACGATTTTACATCTTCATATTGTTAGAAAAATATTTGATTAATAGAGTGTCCACTGTAAAGCGGACACTTCCAATAGCCCAAAAAAAATGTTTCTGTCACTATAGGCGGACAATTCCAATAGCCCCAATTTTTTTTCATTTATTTTAATTCAATTATAATTAAAATTATCGGACTATACGTAATTAGAAAAAAACGGCTATAAGTGAAGAAATTAAAATTAAACACTACATTTTTGTCGTATTAAAGTACTGGAAAAATTATACAACGAAATATTAATCTATTGAACATCACGATGGTGTTCACACTGCGCCGCCACCTCCCCTACATGCCCAAACTTCTTCAATCAAATCGGCCTGGAGTGTGGTATTCGTCGGACATATCAACCGGTCTGGCGTAGGCAAGCTGCTGGATTGCAGCGGTGCACTTCTGAAGAGTAGACAGCCCGATCCAGCCAGTGCAATCACTTCGGAGGGTGAAGCACCGGTACCGCTCCGCCAAATTCGTCGCTATATGGTTGAAGAGCCGTTGCGACATTCTGAATGGCCGACGAAAAATATCGGGTGGATAACGGGGGTTATCCACAAAGTAGTCCTCCATTAGACCCTGGTGCGCTCCGCTATGGTCTCGTTGGATGGTCCGACGACGAGTAATCGCACGAGGGATCGCGGCCTCCGCGATATCCGCCGCGCGCCGCATCCTCCGCGTCGGCGTCGTTCTGCACCTCTTGAATCAGAGAATTCCACACCTCGTTCCACAAATCGTCCATTTTAAATACCAATAAAATCCACAAATTTTAGTGAGAGAAAGTATGAGTGAAGAATTAGAATGGTGTAAAAATAATGAGTGAAATGGGGTGTATTTATAGATAAATTAAACTGAATTTAAAAAAAATAAAAAATAAAAAAACGCCCGCCCCGCCGCAAACCGCCCCCACTATAGGTCGGTGCGTCCTCGCACATTTCTCGGTGGAAGGCCTTCCGCCCCTTCTTTTGTCCGCTTCGGGGCGGACGTCCCGCCCACTATAGACTGTCCCGCCTTCGCCCCCGCCGGGGCGGCATGATTATACCGTAGTGGACACTCCTATTATTACAGAATCTCAGCGATACGACATTACCTTGGAATTCGAATGCACGAGATCTTGACAGCTGGCGCGAATATTCGGACCTATTGAGATCTGCATATTGTCCATCCATTTAATTATCCACTATGCCACGCCCCAAACCACCCACAAATATGAATAAATAATTAAATAAATTAACCGAAAAGGACTTGCACATTTTTGAAAGCTACTGAATTCCTTACTATTTTCTACTCCCTCTCTAATTAATTCGATATTATCGACCACTTTTATTATGACGCAGCAATTAAAGGATAAAGATCCAAAATTGCGGCTTCATCGAATCTGGATATGTCTTTTATGACTAGTAAATGTCTTTTCTGTTGTGGGTTAACTGATTAATCATATTTTAATGTCAAAAGTTCCGTTTAAGTTTGGTTTGATATAGTGCGACAATTAGAATCATCATGTATTAATAGTTATATAACTATAAACGATTTATCATCGTATTTGTACGCATAGAAAATGATGTATCATCCTAATTACTAAAATTACTTCTACTGCTTTACTAATTGAGTAATAAAACCCATATTGTTTCAAAATTTGTTACTATTTTTAAGAGACGGATGTAGTATAAAACGTGTTCTATTTTCACAAGCTTGCAATTCATTAGAATTGGAACAATTAAGTTATTAATAATTAGGCTCGCCAAACTTTATTGCGTGGATCCAATTTAACCACGATAAAAACATGGTTAATAAACCAGCTTCTCAAAACCTAATTCTAGTTAGTTGACTAACAATATCACCAGCGTATGTAAAGAGAGAAAATATGAAACTTATCCATTAATCACGGTGCAAAGTTTAGGTTTGATATGATCGTACAAATCCCCTATAGTATTAGTTGTGCTCGGTTTGACCCTGGCCGGCGGGTCACCACCGGTTATGGTTTGGAACTGGCCGGTGACGGTTAATCATAACTGCAACTTTACCCCCGCTTCATTCGGGCATGTTAAGGTTCAAATAAATTTGGAATCTTAAAAATGAATTTTCTTAAATAAATTAACTAAAATTTCATGATTGCCCACATTTATTAGTTGGGCCTATGAATTGTAAAAATTGTATATTTGGTGGTTCTATACTTTTATTTTAGCTACACCCTTAAATGTTTTGCTTTTTTTATCAATATAGAACAATTTTTTTATGACTAAATTTGTTCTTCTATATTATGATCCCACATTTTTAATTGATAATTTTAAAATGATTGTTATTAAATTCATGATTTCACATTGCCACCATTTCACTATGTATACAAGGGTTAATAGCTTTAAAAATCATGAAGTTTTGAAAAATTATGCTTAGTCCCATAAGGTTGAAAATGAAATATTAAATTATAATTTTTTTTCAATTGTCTAATAAGTGTACAAACAAAAACAAAAGAAAGAAAATGAATATTTATTTTGATAAAACACTGTTGTTTTGAGCATCAACAATAGACGGTACCCTTCTGTATTTAGATGAAATAATTGGAAAAAACTAAAATTTTGTGATTTAATATTTCGGTTCCTGACCTAATAGTTATAAGTTTATAACTATTGTAAGACTGAATGGCGAAAACCAAAAGGAATTGTAACTAGTTGAATTGTGTATTGCATTGCTCAAAAGAATTACATTCGATCCTTATAGACCTACTCTACACCTCTATAAGGAAAGATTTATTATTTGCTATGTTTACAAAAGTACTATTCAAGCTATTTCTAGATAGATTGCTTTCAACAACGAAATCCTTCACAAAAAAAAATTATTAATTTGAAGGAAGAAATGGATTACACATATCAAATTAACTCAACTACTCTGAGGAAAGTGGATGGACTACAAGGAAGCATGATTCCGCCATTGCTTTGGAAGCCATAGACTTGGGCAGCTTCATCAAGAAGGCGTTGGAACTGCGGGTTTTTCAAGCAAGAAATCGGGACCACGAATCTGCACATTTCTTCTCCCACATACACCACGATGTGCCCTTTGGGGGCTCGTTTCTTCTGCCCTAGCTCGCTTCTCGTCTGCATCTTGCAAATTCCCATCTTCTTATATACGTTGTTGTTGTTGTTGTTGTTGTTGTATGTGATAGTGTGTGTGTAGTTGCTGAATATATATGAAGATGATGAAGCATATATGTATTTATAGGTGTTTGGAATTTGGAGTGATTGATGCAAGTTTGTAATAGGGGAAGCACACAGCTGTAGTATAGTAAGGCATGCTGCGGTGGAAAATGTTGACAACGTGGGATAATTCATCTTTCTTGCAAAACATATCATGTTTTTTCATCATATGTGTGTCAGTGTGTGTAATTATATGCAATATGTGTGTTTGTGTATCATCTTGATTTGATGTGTAACGTTCTTGATCTACTATTTGTTGCGTCCATGCACACTCGGAATATCTATTTTTTTTAAATATATAAGTATAAAAAATACTAGTATACTACGTACTTTTTAAACTATATTGACATTTTGAGTGATGACGATGCCTAATTAAGCCTAAATTTATACAGGGATTTGTGAAGTTTGGCATTGTTTAGGAGATCAAATCATCTGTGTAAGTTGTTGATTACTAACTACCTAGCTATAGTGTATTAGTATGACTCTATCCTAAGGTAAATACACATGTATGCACAGGAGTAGTGACGGACGCCGAAAAAATATTGATAGAGACTCTATTAAACTTGTTTTCTTACCTTCACACGGTCACACACATATATATGATTAGGTTACTTGTTTACTTTTCTTTTTCCAGTCTCATCTTTTATAGCCAAGTTTCTTTATTATTCTTTTTTTTTTGTGATATTAGTAATTTGTCTTTAGTAACATCATCTTAGTAAGGACTAGAAATGATTTTTAACAATTTCGATATATGAAAAGGTTGCGACTGGCGCCTCAAGTCTCCCCCGCTTATGTGTGTGCCCCAAGGATAGGGCTCAAATGAGAAACCGGCTCGGTCTTTTGTTTGTTGAGATATGTTTTGCTTGTCATCTGATGGTTTGAGCATTTTCTTTCGTATTAAAAAATTTGAAACCAGCCTTAACTAAATATGGTGAAAGTGAACAACCTTTTCTTTCCAAAAAAAATGTAACACTCCATAGTTATGAGTGAGCTTAGGGTTGAAAGTTATACTATAGTTAAAGATTTGATTAGAATGGTAATTAAACACGGTAAGAGTTGTGAAAATCAATCGGTGCCGACTATGAAATGACTGATCAATAGTATTAATTAGGTGCAAGAAATAGTAAAAATTGATTTGTCAATACTCAGTTAAAAGAGTTGTTTAGAACCTCACGTTATAGTTTCATGTTGGGACACAAAATATTCATTGGTCTCCCACGGGCTATAAATCACATGCAAATTAAACTTCAATTGTCTACATTATAATACTGTTTCCCTGCATGCATGTCATCGATATATCATATCAAAAATATATTGTGATTTTTTACATGAGACTAATTTATGATAGAATTAAGCGTGTACATTTTTAACACTACAATGTAGAAGGAAACCACTTAATAAAAGTTAATTAATTTATCTACCAAATAATCATATCTAAAATAAATAGGAGTAAGACATTTTTGATGATATGGAGAGAGTACAATAATTAGTAACTAATTTTAATATTTCGAATATCCATGGTCAATAATAAAAGTAGTGTAAGTTTGTGAAATTTCAGTCAATCTTATAGTATCAAATAAAACTATTCATTAAAGGCTGAAGAATATGTGGTAAGTACATATTTTTTACTACACTAGAAGAAATTTATTTTGCTAGGGTTTAACTTAGATTGGACAAGTCAATTGTATGGCTCTGGTTTGTGCTTGAACACGTTCACACATATACAAGGGTAGATTCAATCATACAATGTTATTTTTGGAGAGAGCTAGTGTTAATTTTATCTTTTATTTTTAAATTGTTTACAATATACATAAGTGTTTTTTTCAGCATGTAAGCAAAATTTGCCAAGTGACTTTAGCTTATTGAGTTTATTGTTTATTATTGTATTTTTTTAGAAACAAAGTTGGATCATTGATCAATTTTATAATACTAAATGACTAATGGATATTACATGAGATAATCGAAATGTCAAAAATTATGGAATAGTAATTTGCTACTTTTGAAAGTTATGCGATTGACGAAAAGTAAATCAAAATTAAAAGTCAACTAAAAATTATAATTTTTAAATGATAATCTTTTAATATACTAGTATATCACAAAATATTTGCTATAAATCATTTCTCGATTTATGTGTGTCATCCTTGCGGCAGGGGTCATTCTAATCTTCCCTGTATCGTTCCAATTTTATCGGATGTCCTTGAAGGGACAATAATTTTATAGTATCTCCATCCAACATGTAATGTCTCATTTTGCGATTTTGCATCGTCTGTCATTAAATATCTCATTTCATTTTTACCCTATTTAATAGTAAGTCTTACATTCTATTAAGTTACTTCACTCATATTTAATTATATACTAATTATTAATATATAAAAATAGAACATTCACTAACTTTTTTCTTCTACGTTTCTTCATATTTTTTAATTTTTAATTTTTAAAATAGATACTTCTAGCATGTCACATGCCTAATCTTCTAGACTTATCCATATAAGCCTATTGCTAACGTGCTTCATATTTTAACAATTCAAAATATTTATGGTGTCCGATAAATACATTTCCCCTTATTTTGGGTGAGATTTTAGTTTGGCACTATTACTAATATTGGAAATGTCATAATGGGGTTGAGATTCATGAATGCGAATTATTATATTGATGAATCTCTATGTATATATGGTCTTGTGGTCAGTTTCTGCCTAATTGTTACAGAAATTTTAAATTTTAAATTTTAAATTTTAATAAAAAAAATTATTCAGGATGGAGGTTTAAATATGGTATACTACTACTCATTGAGTACAACATCTACAACATTGGAAGGTTTATATTATTGGCATTTGTCAATATAATCAGATTTTTTATATGATTTGTTTTTTCAAATAAATATTAAGTTTATTTTGATTAGGTTTTTGGTGTGTTGTTCGGTTGTCATATTTGTTTAGGACTAGCGATCATATTAATTCTTATATCATGTCTAGTTGGTTTTTTCAACCAATAACAATGTATCTTGGTCCATTTTTACATTATTACATTACATTTCAACTTATCTATCAGACTTCCATTTTTACAACAAATTTATTCATGACAATGCACATGTTGACTTATCCCAAATCATTATTATTATTATTATTATTATTATTATTATTATTATTATTATTATTATTATTATACAAAAGGCATAAATCACTAGTGTTGTCTGTGTTGAAGCCAACCAAAAGAAACAAAAGCATTCAACGAAATCACCGGAACAACAGCTTAACAAAATACACAAATGATCAATAACCAACCACAAAAGAGGAATGATGAATAAGAGTGTCTAAGGGAGCGCCGGCAGCCGCCGACTCCCTATAGCTGCGGAAACGGAGGGCCAAGGAGCGCCGGGGGGGGTGGACGGGCGTGGACACGACGGGGGTAGGGCCGCGGCTCCTATTGTGGGGCGCCGGCGGTCGGGATTTTTTTTTATTTTTTTTTTCGGTTTTTTGGTGATAAAATATTCTGATTTGTGATAAATGAATGTGATTTGTGCCAACAATTGAAAAAATAATGCGATTTTTGTGACCGTGGACAAATTTTGGTGGTTGTAGACAAAAAAAGTGGCTTCTCCACCAGAACACTCTAAGTAATTATTATTATTATTATTATTATTATTATTATTATTATTACTATTATTAAACTTAAAGAAGCCCAATAATAAGTCGAATCATAGCCAAGCAAGTTTAGTGGGCTTAATAAGTGGATATATCTACGTTCAAACAAAACCTATTTATTGAGAACCTACATGTACCAATTCTATCACTCATAATATCTCATCTAGTAGGTTTATGTGTTATTCAAATTCCAAATTAGCACTTTTCTTCTCCCACAAATGCTCTACCAAATACTGCAAGGAACGATGATTTCACAAGACACCAAAATTTGCGAAAAATAAAGGTACATATTAAAAAAATATTCATCTTCCCTGCAAGAGTGAAGAATCTAATAATTTAAATCCCAAAATAATAGTGTTATTGTGAAGCTACATGCACAACAAAATAGTACATTGCAGCCAGAGCTAGGAGATAGAAATTTATATGAGCCACTAGAGATATGGTTCCCCATCTCTAAACTCTTCTTACGAGCTGGATGCTAAGATAACGAACGCTACGCAAAAATTGCCACAAACGAGAAAAGGTGTGTATTAAGGCCACACCGCCGAGGAAAGGGAGGAAGACTTTCCATTTTATAGAGCCATGGGAATTGGCTAGCCAAGAACAACAACAGATGCATGCTTACCGGAAACAATGATTGTACATCGTCGCTTCACCTCTTCAAAAGCTTTTGCGAGAAAATCCTCTTCGAGTAGGGGCTGTTACGTGAGATTGACTTGTGAGTTTCAATAGCGTCTACCAAGGAATTGTGGAGGTTTCCCTGGTATCAAAGCAGTGATGAGGTAGGTCCATTTCTCAGAAACTATTGTGTGAATCGAAGAAAAATCAAGTGTTGGAAGTACCTCAGAAACTCGGAGAGCTGTTTGGATAACATAGTTTGCATGTGGGTCCTGAAGCAAACGATCGAAGCAGGAAGAAGAGAGCAGTTCATGGATGACGTTTGTCCGAACTTCCTCACATACCAAAAGACACTTTTCAACGACGTGGCTGCTGAACTTTTGTGAAGAAAGGTGCACATAGTTTCCCTCAAACTGAGATGTCAATTTGGATGTGGCAGATGGGATCTTTAGCTCCAAGATGAACTGAACCACATAATTTCTGCATCCAAATTTCAAATTAAGTTTTTCAGGAAATGTAATACTAATGTAACAGAACAAGAATAAAGAAACACACAGGTAAAAGGGAAAGTATAGAATTTGATAATCTGATGTTTAATCAACTCTTTAGATACTCAAATGATAAATTTTCACATGTTTTAAGTTGAGCCGTGTAGGTTTGAACCACACAAGGCCGGTCTCATGGAAAGAAGTTCGATTTCGTTGATTTTACCAGCACCTAAACATCTGACTAAAGCATAAACATTGTTAATACACAAAATAAGTTACCCAAATGCATCTTCTGAGAGCAGAAGTCCATTCTCTGAAATCTCTGCAACTAAATTTTCACGATGCTCCCCAGTCGAATGGCTGATGCAGCGTTGTAGAACACAGCATCCATGCTGATGTGTTGCAATGTCAACACAGTACTTTGCAGCCGCGACAAAAATGAACTGAAAACAGAATGGTACGAGCTTAAATCAGACAAGGATAGCTTGATACAAAACTTCAATTTTGCCAACACTAAAAACTTGTGATTGTTGAGTAATGTCCTATTATATTATCAGAAAAAATGATCAAGAACTGTATGGAAACCTCAAAGTCATCGTTTTAGCAATAGCTCTCCTTTCTTTTTCCAAGTAAGACTTTCACTGAAAATATGTAATTTGTTTAACTTTAAAGTTCTTCCTATTGAACTACTATAAATTTGGACCGGATTAGATTTTCATGTTCATATAGTCTAATCTTGCCCAAGAATTTGAGCAATGCTGCAAACAAGAGGCATTCTCTACATACAAACTGAAGTAGATCTGAAATACTATGTGATGAAATAGAGTTGCGAACCACAAAAAATTATTCCCCATTCAAAGGAAAACACAAAGTGACAGCTGAAGCAAATCTACATGAACAAAAATCTTATCAACCTATAGGAAATGTTCAACAAAAATAGTAATTACCTTACTATCTTCAGCCGGGAAGGATTGCAAGCACCTCTGAATAACGTGATTCCCATTTAAATCTTTGATCAGAGCTAGAAATCCCGATTCGAGGGCTGAGATAACTAGGGCAATTTGCTGCTTTGTCTTGAGAGTTTCAATCAGCTTCTGCACCACACGAGTGCTGATATACAAAAACAACAGGTTAGCTAATTCAGAAAAAAGAGAGTGAAGCAAGCTTCAAATGATGTATACCCGTGTGTATTCAAAGAGATCCTAACTAGCTTCCCGGGCTCCTCAGTCACCCTAAGCAGTATGTGCATTCTCTGCTCTTCATTGCACACTTCCAACAGCTTTTGCATGAGATAGTTTCCGAAAGGGTTCATCATCAGCTCAACTGTGTGATCGATTATCTCGTTGAATATGATCTGCACATCCAGAGAATTTCCATCATCAAACATCCTCTGCAAGAACCGACAGCCTTGCTGATCCTTGGCTATGTGATAGATGTATCCTTGTGCTTCAGCAAGGGAACTGAACTTCATCGGCCGGTTGAAAGGGCAGTGCATCTTCGGACTCTCAGCAGTGTGGAGATGGTCATCCAGCTGCGACCTCCTCTCGTGAGCCTTCCACACGCCATTCTCATGATGGAAACCCTTCGTGCTATGCCTTGCAATCGCGTGATTGAGACCTTCCCCCTGGATGATCAAACTATCCTCCCTGCCAAAGGGATCAACGCTCCCTCTAGGCACCCTCATACGCAGAGGCACCACCTTGTTTCTTTCGTTAAAACGAATCAAGCTGTCCTCACTATAACGAGGCGACAGAGAATAAAAAGAATCACTAGATTCAATCAGGCTCTTCCTGCTCTGCGGAGGATAGAAGGGAGAACTATTCCCAACTAACAGACTATCCAAAGAAGGCGTCGAGTTTGGCAACACGAATCCCATTGGGAAACTATTGTTAGCCAAACCATTTTGCCTTCCAAAATCAGACCAACCAAGCCTCCTATCAGAGTGACTAGAGGAAGAATACCGCGATGCCAACAAGTTCCCCATTTCCTCCCCCTCGAAACCAGCTCCCTTCCTCGGATTAAAACTCCGGCTACTCCCATTGCGCGACTGAACACCGCACTCATCCTTAATACGCATACTACTAAAGCTCTTGTGAAAATCATAAGAATCAACTAAGCCACCCTCATTCCCCCTCTTCAAATCCAAACACAATCCGCCCCCAGAAACGTTGAATTCGTCGAATTGGGGCGGGGATATATCGCCTGAGAACAAGCTCGTGGCCGAGCCGGATTGCAGGGAGAAGCCGCTCAAAGGGGAGTTCGATGAAGCAAACGCAGTCTTACGCTTCGAGGCTTCATCAGCACTCATTTTCTGAGTCACACACGATGCATGAGCAAAACCGTGATGATATTGAGTGGTGGCATTGATGAGCATTTCCTGAAGATTGAGTGATGATGTTGCGTGAGGGATCTCGCCTAATAACACATCTATCTCGTCATCACTCTTCATGTTTCTCTCTCTCCCCACAAACACAACAAAACAACAATAGCCAGAATACAAAACAGAGCACCGAGAAACAACAACAACAGAAATTTAAGAATCGAAATACCCGATCATTGAGAGAATCAACGCGTTTTAGATCTAGGGCCTAGTGAGATTGAAAAAAAGGGAAATTAAATTAAAGATTTTATGATGGTTTTCCGCCATTTTTGTAATGGGTTTTGGGTTTTCTTTTTTCCTGTGGAGACGACAGTAGGTGAAGCATGCAAAGATGGAGTTTTTACATAGTTGTACACACTCTGCTAATATTCTAACACGCCATTAAAGAAGAAGAAAAGGAGCTCCATCTCTCTCTCTAATTCTTCCTCTGCCTACAGTTATATATGTATACACGCCATTTCCATATATATATATATATAATCAATTTGTGAGAATTTTTCTCGATTCAAATCGTATAAAAATTGAGCTGGCTGGACACGTATACCGCTTTTTCATCAAACGGTTTTACGAGAAAAATCAGCAAAACGAAAAGTACAGTGAAATTTGTATTTTTACACTGAAAAATTGTAAAAAAAAAAAACAGAGGAAACTAACTAACCTATTTTTACTGTTGAACAGATCTTTAACTGCATCTCCTATTTCTCTCCTTTTTAAAAGGTTTGAAGATTGAATCGATTTTCCTCATGAGAAAAATTGATTTTGCTTTTTTAAGAATAGATTATATCGTCGATTTAATAGTGAGCTTCCATTGTACGCGAATTGAATAGACGAAAAAAATTGATTTTGCTTTTTTAAGATATATTATATCGTCGATTTAATCTCTAGTGAGCTTCGATTGTACGCAACTAGTGCATCTTTACACGGGCACGCGTACGGACAAATGTTCGAGCTAACCTATAAATTCTAAAGTAAAGTAGTGAGCAGTTGATTTAGTAAAAAGGTGTACAAATGATCTCAATTATACCCAATTTATTGCATAATAATTGTGCAATTGTAACCGAACGTGATAATTGAATGTACTTAAGCTAGTTGATAATCAAAATCAAAAGAATTTAATCTATTTCAAAATTTTGAGCTGGTTTGTATTCATTGATCCCAATTCCATGAGTTATTTAGAAGTTTAGATATGTTAAATAATAGAGATTGTGGACCGCATTAATCATTATGTCACAATCCATTATTATTTTGCCAGAATCCAAAAATGGCTTCATGTTAGGGAGCTTTGCTTCAGTACATAAATTACATTTAGATATAGCTATTTTGTAATTTCCCATTTATGAATTGTGCTGATATATGTCTATTTAAATTTCTATTTTTATATGGAAGTGTGGCTCGATTGTAAATTATGAGGTGTGGATGGTCAAAAAAGAATGTAGGAACTGATAGTGATAGTGTGAAAAGAATAGGATATGAGAAAGGAATAAGATGTTATCTTGAATGATAAATTTCTCTTTTAATAAACCAATTGCATGACTAATAATTGTAAGATTTCTATGGAATGTTTCTATGTTTTTTCTAAATATCCAAATGCAATATTTGATTAGTAAAAAGCAATATTGATCTAGGTGGAAAGTTTTTAATTGTGTAACATGTTATTTTTATTATTGTGGAAAGCAATATTAGTATTTATTATCGTGTATTTTTATTATAGTGTATTAAGGTCAATTTAAAAAAAAATAGTTGTAACTAACTTTTGAAAAATATCTCATAACTTTAAAATGCATATAACTTTATTGATTTAAATTATTTTTTCGCACAACATATATCAAATTAAAGATAATTTAATAAGGATTCTAACGAGATCTCACTTGCATAGGTTCCAATGTCAAAATTGGAAAAAAAATCAAATTTTTTTATAAATTTCGTTAACAACTTTATATCAATACACAACACATACTACGTCAATACAATACTTGTACAATATCAATATGAAATTTTATTGGCATTGTCATGTCTTTGTGTTGTTGTATTTCATACACTGTATTGACATTGTTTTTCTAAACCCTAAATTTGATAGTTGCTATTATCTTTTTAATATTAAAAAATGAAAAATAAAATTACACATGACAAAATGTAGACCACAAGATTTCTAAAATCATATAGTTTTAAATTAGTTGTAGTTAGTAATTAAATGATGAGTTAGCAATTAATCTACTTTTCTTATTTATTCAATAATGTAGCGTTTAGATATGATTTTAGATGATTTTGTTTCGTAAGTAAGACTTGTGCGTACCCAAATCTAATAATTGATCGTTTATGAGACGGCCACATTATAAAAATGGCAAATTTACTTTTGGTTATTTCTCATTTCTAGAAATGTGGTTTCTTGTGGAAATAGTTTTTCTTATGGCTTCTAAAGTAAAAAATGAGACAAATTTAATATGCGTGTGTAATTTTAGAAAATGTATCTTAAATTTATTAATACTAATAAACTTCCCGGCCAACTTAGGGTTGAGGTCACTAATTGATTTAAGTGGCTTGCTTGTTCACTCTCGTGGTTTTTTTAATGGCCGTGAGATAAATATGTGGCTGAATTAGGTGGTGGGCCCCACCTGAACAGAATTTAGTTTGCATGTTCAGTGAACATGAAATGGTGACTAGTTTAAAAACCGTTGTCTCTTCCAACATGTAATCTGACCAAATAGCCCCCACCATATCTTCAAAATTCCCTGCTCAACACTTCCGAAAAACTTAGCAGCGAGAAACGAAATCTCAAATTTGAGTCCACTCCCACCCAATTATTTTGGGCAAAAAGGCTGGATGTAATAAAAAATGAACCACAGTCTTTACTTTTACAAAACCTCATTGAGCGGCGAGCTGTTGAAACAACAACCAAAATTAACAGAGCAGATGCTATGAGCTGTGAGTCGATTGGGATTTTTTATTTTGAAAAGATGTGTATGATTTGGTTAAGCAATGGAGTGATGTATGTAACAGGTAATTTTCGCGCCCGGTCATGGCGGCCACTCCTCCGGCGTCGATCGCAGAGAGGCGTGCGAGAGAGAGAGAGAGTTAGGGATGGATTGAGGGGGTGACGATGATAATTTGGGGGAATTCAAATTTGGGGGAAATCAAGTTTGGTGGGGTAAAGTAGTCAAATGCTGAAATAATCTGAAGGAGTCAGAAATTAATAACACCTTCTGTGGAAGATTTACATCCAGTCAAATGCTGGTGAACAGTGACGAGCCATGTTGTTAATAGAGGGCTGACATGTTTAAAAACATGTCCACTGAACAGTACGAAATATTTGGATTTGGGCTGTTAACACACTATATCTGCCAGACTGAACGGGTCCTAAGTTTGATCGAGAAATGTGCTAGTTAAATTTGAATTTGACATAGTGAAATTAGTTAAAATCATTAAAAAAATATTTTATAATTCATAAAAGAAATAATAGAAATCTATTAAAAAATAAGAGACTAGGTGAACATATGGTGTGAATTAAGTGGGAAAATTGAGAGACTTAAGTGAACTTATAGCTGGGGTTAAATTCTATTTCTTGTTAATTCTCAATTTTTTTTTGCGAGTGTTGGTCATATGATAGGGTGATTAATGTTCATGGTCAAAAGCCATGAGTTTGAATTCATCATAGTCTTAAATTTATACTCCCTCCGTCCCGTGCTACTCGCACGTTTGCTTTTCGGCTCGTCACAAAGTCCTTACACTATTTATAATTTAAGTTAGAATTAATGCATTTAATTAATATGTTAGTTTAAGTTAAGAGCTCTTTTATTAAGTGATGTCTCATTACACCTAAAATTCTTTTTTAATTACACAAAAAAATCAATCCCAAATTTACGGCCTAAAATGAAAAGTGCGAGTAGCATGGGACGGAGGGAGTATTAATTTGTTAATAAAAAATTGAAAAAAATTGAGATATTATAAATAAATTAAATGAATTGAAACACGAAACAAGATTGGCTATCGTCACTAAAGAAGAAGAGAAACAACAAAATGTGATCTTCATCGGGTAATTTCTTTTCAAAAAACTAGGAGTACGACTTTGTCTGATATGTGCAACTTTTGAGTGCTTTTACACCTTGTTATTTGTGACCATCTCGTGTTTCTTCTCTTACAATATGGCGCATACAGAATGTACGTGCTTACGTTCTTAGATCGAGAGAGCCCACCATACGTCATACTCCCTCCGTCCCACAAAGATTGTCTCACTTTGACCAAACACGAGTTTTAAAAAATGTAATGAAGAGTAAGTTGAAAAAGTTAGTGGAACATGAGTCATAGTTTTATATATTAGTTTTATAATAAAATGTGAGTAGGAATGTTGGTTAACTGTATACCTACTTGTATTTGTTTGAAATAAATTATAGCATCATAATTCTCAAGTTTTTTTTACCAAATAAATTATAGCATCATAATTCTCAAGTTTTTTTACCTATAACTCTACAAACACAAATATGTACACACTATTTTTGTATACCTGTCCGTACTTTTTTCTGCAATGTTGTAATCTCGTATAGTGTTTCGTTATTAATAGTATAAAAATAAAGAATTGAATGTTATTAATATTAAATTTGATTTTAATATTAGTATAATGTTATTAATACTATTTCCACAGCCATAAAATTCGTGTTATGATTGAATGTTAATATTATACTGTATTAGTTTTGTTCTATTAGAATAAAAGTATTTTTATTGATATTTACTTTAACAAATGTAATTTTGATATTTGTGAGAATGGAAAAAATGGAGAATTTGTTGTGATATTTTTACCACTAATTAATTTTAGCCCCTTTGAAATTTTGAATATACGATTCTGACCCCAAAATATAAACTACACGAAGGAATATGGAGTGAGAAAACGAGATTAAAAAAATGGAAGAGAGAGAGAAAGTGAAAGGGGCGGAGCGATGGACGACGGCCATCGGCAATCTGACGGAGATGGCGTCGAATTTAGATTCTCTGCAGAAATTACTCATCAAGAAAGCTGTTTACGTCGACGATGAAACATTTTCCAAGGCCTCACTCAGCTCCGAGCAAGCTCGCTCGATCAAGGTCGAAATTCTGCTAACTCAGCTTTCCATTCGTCGATGCGGTCTGAGAACTGCTGTCATTTTTTTGAAGAATTGATTTGAAGCTTAATACAGTATTTGTTATTTTAAATCTGGATTTGGAGTTTTCTAAGTGGTGTTTGATTATAATGTTTTTCTGATTTTAAATGACTTGCCGAATTAGAATGATCATAGTTAGAGGTTCTGTACTGTTTTCTTTAGCTGCTCACGGTTTGCTATATTTGATTGGTTTTGCTGTAAATTGTTATCGGATTTTAGGGATCGAGGGTTCTAGCTGCTCATACTTGTTGACTTTTATTGTTTTCCGTCACTTTCAGAATTGTTATTTTGGTTTATGGATATTTACCCTGAAATTTTGGGGAATGTTTATTGGGAAAGAGTTGAAGCGTGGTATTATTGAATTTGAATCATAATCTGCCAATTTACTGTAGAATATAAATAAATGTCATTGATTGCTTCTCTATATTTGATTCGTTTTTAGAGTTTGTCTTCTTAGTTCTACTTCAAATTTACTGGGAGGAATTTAAACTGGTTGGTTTGTTTTGCTGAATCAATTTTTATTGTTTATTAGACTCGTTTGGCTTGTGATAGAATGTTAATCCAATGATAGAGACTAGTCTGAAACACTTTTGGCTCTAGTTGGCTTACTGTACAGTTTACTAGATGGCATGCCACCTTAATTTTGGTTGTACAATGTATATCTGTATATGATGTTAATCTTCTTCTTGATTGCTTGAAGCAATGAGTTACTCGTTTGTTGACAGGTTTTCAATTTTACAAACTTTTGACTACAGGTTCTTGAGCAAAGAGTTGAGACTTTAGAGAAAGAACTTGATGCTTCCATTTCAGCAGCAGCACGTGCAAGAAATGAAAAACGGCAGGCTGAGTCAGCACAGAAAGCTGCTGAATTGCGTAGTATAGAAATCACAAAAGAACTCGAGAACACCTCGAGTATGTTTCTTTGGTTCCTTTCTTATAAGATACACAGGGAAAATCGGGTTTAAAGTATTGCTACATCTCCTACTATCAAACATCATTATGTGACGATCCCTCAATTTTTATAGGCTGACATCATGTACTGCACCAATTCTTACTTGCTCTAAGAATTCATTCCCTGATTAATTTTGAACGAGATTACATGCATGCATCATGCATGTGTACACAAAATGGCATTGTCATTTAAGTTACTAACAAGCAAAAAAAAGCTTTATGTGTCACTGAAGGTTTGTTGAAGATGTTTAACCGTATTTCACTTAAGATTGAGCTTCAGCAGTTAGCTTTGAATGTACTCAAGTGCAAAATTCACAAGTTTCACTGTCTTAATGTCTTTAGATACTCAACATTAATACTATTCTTCCTTAGTACATTGTCACCAGAAGTGTTACAGATTCAAAAGTTTGTGCGGCTTTGAAAAGAAGCTTCTTTTCTACCGAGTTGCCTAGATACCAGTAAAAAAAATTGTCCTACAACTAAAGGCCATATTATTTTTGCTTCCCTATTGTGTTCCCACATGCTTCACAAACAGTTGTGTAGATCTTATTAAAGGTTGTTTCCTATCTATTTCAGAAGTATTTGAACTGCATATGGAAGAACTGTGTGCAAAACAGCAAGAGATTTCAAAGCGGGATAAAGAGATAAAACTTCTTGAGGCTATAATAAAGACCCTTGGTGGTAGAGAATCACTTAATACTGGCCGCTAAATTCCATCACGTAAGTTTGCTCTTGTCATACTGAAGTAAGATGGCCAATTATGTACATGTGAATCCCAATGTATTATCTCTGTAAAGTCTTACATTGAATAACTGCAGTGAATTATCGTAAATTTTCAACCTTTTAGCTGTTGTTCGTTCGCAAGAGCTCAATGCCTGGTTTACTCTTGTAGTAGGTGGGCTTACAGTCTCTAGTGAAGTTGAGTATTAAGTTCTACGTTCATAATTCATATCATGATGATACCAGATAGAGAATTGTGTCCTGCTTATAACTTTGCAAATATTTCTGCTGCCGCGCAATTTGTCTTCTTCATTCTTTTGCTTCGGCATTGGTAGAGGTGAAATCTGTTAGGTTATTCCAGTTAGTACGCGTAAATTTTAGTAGGCACGGACCAAATGAAGTGATCCTTTTTCATTCGGGTGTTCTACTTTATGACATTTCTATATCTTAGACAGATCACATGTATATCAGTATATGGATTGAGGCAATGAGATGATTTATATTTGCTGAAATTTGGAAGAAGCAACAAAACACACACACACACACACACACTTATATGCAAGTTCATTGTTGGCTCTCTATACATGACTTGTACAAATATGATTTGGATTATTTTTCAGTCTTTTTTGGGGGAAGCATTAAAACTTAAATTAACCTTCAAATTTTAAATGAGAGATGAAACATAACTCAATCAGCAAAATGCTTATATCTATTTCATCCAATAGGTCGAAGATTTTGAGTCATTATGAAGTAAATGAAAAACATACTCTCTTTATTTGAAAGAAAACAAAGCTTCAAGATTAAAAAGATTGTATGTCGAGGATTTAAATACAACTTTCTTTTAGAAAATAACTTAATTCAAAACCCAAAGGTTAATCTTTATAGTTTAAGAAATACTATAGATAAGGAATCCGAAGAAAATAAATCCTTAAGTGTAAGAAAATTTTAGTTTATTTTCCTAGAGTTTGGAGTGACGGCGACATCGCCTCAAATAGGACCAGATCATGCTCGCTCATACCAATAATAGCTACATGGAGTCATTTTTTTAAGAATAACGTAGAAATTGTATAGCAAACTATAATGAAACATGCCATCATAGTTATATTCGATGAGCAAAATTAATACTCATCCAATAATTTCGATTTGCTTCTTATGAAAAGCCAGATGCCAAACACAAGTAAAATGACAGAGACACTGTATTAACCAATAACAGTAAGTCATCCAACATTATTTTTGAACTCATCAGCATAAGAGAAGAAGAACATCTAGTGATATCCCACAGGAGCTGGTGCTTCCCTCAACTCCTTTCCCTGATAATGAATATCCTGCGCAAAAAAAAAAACAGATTTCATTACATTACCCCCATGGTTTCGTGCATGTAATGACAAAGATAGATATCGTTGTGTAAACTCACGGAAGCAAAATGGTTGACATCACGGTGGTGAGCTTCATCAGCGCGGATGACAGTGATAACATCCTTGAGAGTTGCGGTTTTGGGAAGCCTCCAGTAATCGATTGCAATGGCAGGAGCTGCAATGTTTTCTATTGCACCACTGTCAATGTCCTTCAAGTATTCGGTGTATGAATGTACGGCTTCTTCCTCTAGATAGCCCACAACCCTGTGAGCCATTTTCGGGGACAGCACGTAGATTACGAAGAATCCGTTGAAGAAGACGCCCTGAACAGTGAGGACCAGCAGCCGCTCGTACCACTTGGGCTTCACAAGCTCCACCATCGTCATCAGGTGCATCCTCTCATTCTCAGCTTCTTCAAGCAATGCTTTGATCCATCCCCCACTCTGCTGGAACTTGCGAAGCGACCTCAGATGCAGCAGCATTCCTCCCACCATACCAGGAACAGCAGCCACGGTTTCCAGCATCATTGCACGGCACCCATACCGTCTCTGCAAACGCCATGCCATGTATCAGCTAAACCAAATATGAGCCTGATTCCGGCTTCATACATCTTCAAAATTATTTCATAGACTATATTAACTCAAGTGGGAAAAGGAGCAAACATTCAAACTTCATATATCCGTACCAGCAGAGAAATGTGTCCAATACTAGCATGAATCAATGAACATGTAAATTTGTGCTTCCCATCAAATTCTAGAACCCAAATCAAACATGTAGTTAATAGTAACACCAAATCAGACTGACTAGGATTTCTCCAAATCTTACTTAAGGTTTCTTGACACAAGTTTAGAAGATTGATAGAATAGAAGCATAAAAGCAAGCATATGCTTGGAGTAAACGCACAGCCTTCCTCCAATATAATAAAGCATAAAGCATACATAACAGTTTCACTTCATGGACTAATCAAATTGGCATATCACTATACTGAAACAATATTAAGAACTCTGCTAAGTCAATTCAATAAACAGAACATTTCCTATAGTTCAAAGTGGACATTATGATTCAATAAACAGAACATTTTCTAGACTGTCTTAACTTTTCTTGCTGCCTTCATCTCCTAAGCCAAACACAAGCACAAATATTATAACGCAAACACATTTCAGAAAGCAGAGCATTCGGAGGAGAACATCCACATGTGTGGGTAGAGCAAGAGGATGCATAAAGAAGACAACAAACCTTGAAAAACAAATCCGTAGGGATTCTGAGAAGTTTCACAGTCCTAAGTGCTAATTTGTCGATGAATGTCTTTGGGGCGTGGTGCTTGTGGAGATCAATTGATACATCTGCCGCATAAGTTTCCCATGGCTGCATAATTGGAACGATTTCAGAAACCCAAACAACACTGTGCAATCCGCAATAATATCTAAAACACTACAATATGTCGAATTATTGAACCACTAAGCTATTGTGATTGCTTGAAGTTCTGAGATTACAGAGATATCTATCTTCAAAAAGTCCAGATGATGCACCATCAACTCGGATCATAGTGATTCAAAATGTGAGATTACAGATACGGAGTATTGTTTTATCAGCAATTTGAGACTATAGGTGAGACATTTTCCCTGATTCTACCAGCAATTTGAATCATAGATGACATATTTTCCAGCAATTTGAATCATAGGTGAGATATTTTCCCTGATTCTACCAGCAATTTGAATCATAGGTGAGATATTTTCCTTTTCCCCAAACAAAAGACTATGAACATTGCAATTCTCCGAAAACATGTAACAGAACATCAATTACGATGATTTAAACTAATTCATGGATAATCATAAACCCTGTAGCTCCAACCCCATCGATAAACCCTCAGGTTATAGCTCCAAACAACAATCACTATAATTTCACCAAAATCGAGACGGTAAAACAAGTAAAGAGGTTCAACAATTACGATCATCAAAATTCCTCCGCCGAATAAATCACAACCTAAAACACAATTCAACCGAAATACTGAAATGCGATCGTATTAATTACCATGAAGCAGTTCCACGGCCACTCCGTGCCATCCTCCCTCGTAATTTTAGGTCTCGAAATTCCCCAATAGCTCGAAACCACCGCACCACTTTTCTCCGGCGGCAACTCGCTGCTATTCGCAGCCTTCGCCGCTGATGGCGGTGGTGACGACGTCGGCTCCGCCCCCGAACTCATCATCCGTTGCAAAGCCGCGCTCAAACCTTCAACCTGGACGCCGGGCGCCGGCGACAACATACGCGTCCTCAACGCCGTCGCCTCGTAGCAGCGGGGGCTAGCGCCGGCGACAGCGCGCCGCATCGCTGATCTGGCGATCAAGTGGTTCATTTAGTCGCCGGTGATACACACAAGCAGTGTCTCTGAAATCAAATGATTAGTTTTGAAGATTAATTAATGTTTGCCTAAGCAATAATGCAATGGTGGGGGATAGTGGCGGGTTTGTATATTATAGATTTTATAGGGAAAAACAGAATAACGTGATTCGGTGAAGTAGGTGATCGCCGCCACCACTGTGATTACGTGGCGTGAGCTTAGTGGGTGGTGTATGTGGTCTAGACGTATGGGATTATTCAAAGATGGGTAAACATTGCAGTGATCCGAGAATTTGGGAAGCTACTAGTATTTCTTTAGTATTTCTTCTTCTCCAAGAATAGTGGAAGAAGTAAATGGTGTGAGCGGTTGCAGGGGATGACGCACCATGAAAACCTGTTGTCTAGTCAAACATGGCAGCCATTAATACTAGAGTACTACTCCCTCCGTCCCGCACTACTCGCACTTATTTCCTTTTTGGGCGTCCCAAGTTACTTGCACTCTTTCCATTTTTAGTAAAAAATTTCACATACAGCCGTCATTTTTTACTTTCCTATACACTCATTCCTTAATCTCCGAGCCGAAAAGGAAATGAGCGAGTAGCCCGGGACGGAGGGAGTACTATACTTATTCGTACTATTAGAGTGTGTTCGGTTTGCAAGATTGTATCTGTGATTAAATTTATAATGTGTTTGGTTTATAAGATTCAACCCACAACTCAATCGTAGATGAATAATCATGGGATAATTAGTCATAGAGGTGGCATAATTAGTCATAGCTAACCCTTATGACTAAAATAATCTCACAATTCAATCCTAGATCGTATCTTGATATTATTTTATCTTGGAAACCGAACACCACCTTAGAGCATCAACAATGGATGCCTGATCTCGTGCCCGATCGCCCGAGATCGGGCGTCCTCAAGCATTCATTGCAGGCGCCCGATGGATCGGGCGCCCAAGAGAGACGACCGAATGATCGGGTGCCCGTCTGATCGGGCGTCGATTGCAACGCCGAGCCCGATTGCGACGGTTTTTGCAATTATTTATTTATTTTTATTTTTTTATTCTTTATTAAACCACTGTAAATACAACCATCATTCACTTTTCACACACCAACACTCTCTACTCTACGCTATTTCTCTTCTTTTTTCTCATTTTCACACTTTCAAGAATGGATCCGAGTCAATTCCCAAACCCCATAGTGTTGACGGCGGCGCCCGTTGGCCGGGCCACGAAGATTACCGGGTCGAGACGCCTGGATCTGTAGGGTCCACTTTCGTTTCTAACTCTGAGTTTGATCCGTTCTTCAACACCGACGCGTATCGGGTTGAGGACATGGAGCCCAGTTATGGGCAACCTCCTGCCCACTGAGCCGCCGAGGAGGAAGAAGAAGATGGCGCGGAAGGAAAAGGCGCCATCCGTCCCAGTCCCACTCCCATCCAATGAGCCCAACGAAGAGTACGCAATAGGGCGTACTGACTACGAGTTGGAGGAGTACGTGAAGGTGGCTCAGTGTTGGGTTTATATATTGGAGGATTCGATAAGCTCCAACAACTAGACTTCGGCAAGGATGTGGGATCGCATTGAGGCCATATACAACGAGGCGAAACCGAGTTGGGCGTACAAGCGGACCAAGGTTCAGCTGCGCAAGTGTTGGGATCGGATCAAGGTCCACGTCAATAACTTCAGCTATATCTACAACAGGAACAGGGACGGAAGGGGCAGCGGTGAGAGCATGGAGGATGTCCTCCAGAAGCCGATGGTCGAGTACCATTCGGAGTACAAGCAGTTCAAGTTGTACAATGTTTGACTGATCTTAAAGGACAAGGCGAAGTTTAACAGAGGGATACCGTTTGGATCCTCAGCTGCGAAGCGGACGAAGAACACCGCCACTGGCAGTTACACGAGCAACGGCCCATCTCCTGTGGATCTGAACGCTGAGCCGGAAGGGAGTTCTGGCACGCCTACGTCTACTTTTAGACGTCCCATTGGTATCAAGGCTACCAAAGCCCAGGCCAAAAGGAAGGCGAAGGCGGCCGCGTCTGGATCGGCTCCCCTGCAGGCTGCGTCTCCTTCGTCTGCTCAACTCATGGACTCAGCGATCGAGGAGTTCGGTGGTTTCACAAGGTATGCGAGTATAGGTTTATACTTGACGCACAAAACAACCTTCATCAGGAAAACGATCCGGATAACCGACGGAGGACTGAGAAAATGATCAATAATTTGAGCCAGGTGTTAAATTTAGATGACTAGTTAGGTTTTTTTTTAATTTAGTAATTTAGTTTAGTAATGTAGTTTTTTTAGCTAAGTACTCCCTCTGTCCCATTAGAAATGAAACGTTTTCCTTTTTAGTTTGTCCTATTAAAAATGAAACGTTTCTAAAAATGGAAACAATACTCTCTCTACTTTTCCTTCTTTCTTCATTAACACAAAACAACACTACATAAAATCATGTGCTGAAAAATAAATGTTGCATATTTAATGGGAATGTAGTTTTTTTAATTAAGTAATGTAGTTGTTTTTAAAAATTTGTGGCGTTTAATATAATATATTTTGGTATTTTAGTAATTAAAAATAAAAAATAATAATATTAAAAATTAAAAGTAAATTGAGTTTAATTGATAGAGCACCCACTAGGGCCAGACCATTACAGAAAGAAGGGGCATGCTGATGTGGCAACCACTAGAGCTCCGACTAGGGCATCCATTGTGGATGCTCTTATTATTGAGCCCTAATACTTTCATCAAATTTATTATTGATATTCCCAGTTTATAGTACATATTTACATGAACACATCAAAATAATCCTATTTTTAATATTTTGTGCAATTTTACATGAACATTTTATTTAACCGTTTGTATTTTCATTTTTGATCATTGTTGATAATGAGGATGACCTACAACATCTCCTACTACTAGGTCTCATACTACACACAAATATGAGTGATGAATCCAACCATCACTTATCATTATCATATTTGTGTATGTAGTAGTGGATGCAATAGCAAATGTAGCAGTTGACCTCCCCTAGTGCTAATAGTTGAATGTGTATAAGACCTAAGAAGTCAATTTTTATAGCATTTTGGATCGATGTACTAACTTCTACATATCGTTAAATTACCTATACTTTTACTTTTTAGTTTAATGCTATATATCCTTGCACAATATTCTTGTTTTGATAATTTAATAGTTATTTAAAGAAATTAATAGTTTTGTTAATTTTATTATTTGAATAATCATATACAATCTCATTTGACATATTTAAATTCCATACATAACCTAATTGCAAAGATAATAGTTAGAGTTAAGGCTCTGTTTGTTTGGTCAAATTAAATGATTTATGAGATTATAATTTTTCAGATTATGATTCTTGAGATTTACATAATTTATGATAATATGATTACTATGTTTGAAAATATATCAGGATTTTAAGTTCGATTAAGGTAGACCTTTTGATTTTATTGTTTTCCGAGTTGCAGACTAAAATAAGAAACATTATTGGATATATGTGTCTGGACATTGATGTATACTATTAGTGCTATAACACGGTGTTCACAGCCAATCAATAGATATTACAAAGTTGTAGAACAATAAGAACACAAAGAACATCAAAAGTAATACTCCTATATGAAGAATTACTACAAATTGCCATACATAAATGGGGTTTACTAGTCAGCGACTAGTGAATTAGCAAACATCATTATTTATTCACCACGTATCTATCTATCTATTCTAATATAAAGCGCAAGTTTGGTGAAAAGACCTTAATACTCTTTTTAGAGAAAAAATAAAAAGATGAGGTGTCTTCTATCCAAAAATAATTTTTAAAGGCAAAAACAATTGGACAAATAATAGCCCAATAAAATGCTAACTTCTCGAAGAAATTTTAAAACACATTTAAATAGTGCACTACCATTAATTTTTTTTATAATTAAGTTATTAAATTTATATATTAATTAGTCTTATATTTGAGTTAAATTGGAATTGTGCTAGAGAGTTTAGTTTGCCTTCCATTTATTTAGGTTAAAATTGAGATTTAATCATTTATTGCAATACTTTTTCTCCAAATTAATTCACAAGCTAAACGACAACACATATATGTAATGCTTACAATTTTCATCCTATATTTACTCAATTAAAGTTTTTAGTTCTTATATTTTAATTCGTCTCTAATTAAAAAATACTACTAAGCTTATAGATTCAACTAAGGAATAAGATGAAATTATGGATATTTAAAATTAAATCTAACTTATAAAGTTTGTATAACTTCTTAATATAAAGAGTAGTGTAAATTGTCACATTATTCAAAACAAACAAGATGCATAAAATATTATCGTTATTTTAAGTGATAGTAGTAATTTAATTTTTATACGTATATGTGGCGGGAAGTAAGAAATTGATTCTTTCCAATATAAAAAATTCATTTAATCTTTGGCAATATATATCAAGTTATGCTATGGTCTTTAATTAAAAGAAAGAAATAAATAGTCAACTAAAATGTGATTATTGGATAATACAAATTTTCTAACTTGACCTCTCAAAGAAGTTTTAAATTTTTATGATTTAAATTATTCATTTATTTAATTGGATAATATTCCATATATTTTTTTCAATTTAATTTTTTATAAATTAAGCTATTAAATTTATATATTAATTTACCTTTTATTTGGATTAATGACTTGCATAGCACTGTCAATAAACATCTTACCTCACACATATTTTCTTTATTTGTACTCCATATCTTATTCTAATTACTTCATACTATTTGATCATTAGTCACACATCTTATTTTTGTCATTAATTTTATTATTTTTACCCCACTTAGATTATAAATTAAAATTGCATAAATGTTTCATTCACAGAGGAGTAATAAATTCTCCATTTTGAGTGAGACAAGATAAGTACATTTCTGTTTTTTTAAATCTTCATATTGCTTTCAATTCTTATTTTTTATATATTTATTATATTTTTTATTCATTATTTGAAACTCTTATGTCCCGTGGATAGATCGAGTGTTAATACTTGTTCTCAAAATCAACTACTATTCTATAAATACGAATAAATGGAGCCTAAAAATATTTCATCAAGCAAAGTATGTACTGTTTCCCAACAACATACTATTATAAGACCCAGTCTTCATCAATTGGTTTGACACAGTCAAACTGTATGCAAAATTGAAATTATTTTCTAGAGTCTCTTTTGTCCACATATTGATAATGTTGTCTTCTTACAACTTAATGAATATTTGACTCACATGTCAACATTACATCATATTGTTATTTATAATCACGCACTAACATGGCTAAGAAACTAGATATAGTACCTTCATCTTTTTCTAAAAATGGTGTTTAATTAGTTAAGTGCAAAAAAAATAAAATGAGAGGAAATATACAGTAGGAGATGAAAGTGTTGACTTTTGTAAAAAAAAAGTTTTATTTTGGACATTTCAAAACAGGAATACAAAACTTTACTTAACAAGGAACTGAGGGAGGTATTGATTGGATAGGTATGTCCCGTGGCCAAAAATACGAATTCAAATACGATATTGTTTGTAATTAGTAAAAGAGAGATTCCAAAACATATACTCAAACAATTGCTTTGGATCCTTTCTATATTTCTGATTTTATATTCCTCTCACCTAACAATATGCCAATTGCCTCCACCGGAATGATCTTGATTAAACTTTTAATAGCCATTTCTATATAATCTTTTATTATCAGAGCATCCACAATGGCGGATGTCCCCGCGGACGTCAGATGTCTGCGCGGGACGTCCGCCATTAGAGCATCCACAATGGGGCGCTATATCCTCCGCCACATCAGCATTTTATCATCCATCTAATTCACCTGCAGTGGGATGCCATATAGCCCGCCCTATAATTTTAACTCATATTTTGTATTTGCTTTTTATTTTTCATGTTTGCAAATATATCAATTAGCAAGAATAAATATAAAACACCACAAATTAAAGGCAAATCCTATTGTCAATATTTATTTTTTATTTTTTATATTTTATGCTTGCAAATATGAAAAATTGCCGAAATTCATTATTGAATTTAGAGAGAAATTGAGATGGAGAAGAGAGTAGAGTGAAATGTGTGAAATGAAGTAAAAAAATTTGTGATATATATAGAAGAAAATATAAAAAAAAAAATAAAAATGTGTGCATCGTCCGGACCTATCCTTCTTACCCCGCAATGGGGCGGAGGATAGGCCGGACCTATCTTGTGTTTTGATATTATCAAGACAGGTTTATTAGTTTATACATAATCAAAGGCCTTCCATTGAAAATTTTTAATGAGATTTTGTCAATTTTATTTCACAAGAAAAAACTATTAAGACAATAAATATCTGTATTTAGACACGTGTCGGGAGGCCATAGGCTACCACAAGTGTTGTTGACTTTTCTTTAGCTTACCTTCGTAGAGTAAACGATTCCATTGTAGTCTGATTCATTCATTCTCTCTCAATAATACAGCACAGATATTGTGGAGATTTTATATTAGATTATCCATCCATAGATTATGAGCTGACTCGAGAGTTGTTGTCCTCTGCGATCTAGGGATTGATGGCTGAGAGCGGATCGTATAATCTAGGGTTCCTTTTGGGTACGCTTCTAATTTATCTAGTTCCCCCTTTTCAGTTCCCGAATTTGCTGAATTAATGTTAGTTAGTGGTACAAAAATTAGATTTGGTTTGAAGCTTGAATTTATGATGTTGCGATAGAGTACTTATGGAGGGGAAGTACCAATTAGGCTGCGATGGGCATTTCTTCTGTTTTATACTTTTATGTCAATTATGTGTTAATCTAGCGGATTTAATTCTGTTTGATCGATCTCCAGTGCAAATATTATAGATTTTGATTGGTTCTGTGTAGCTCTTCCGCAGTTAGTGCATCATTTTTCACCATTTTTGGTTGGGTCTTTGATTTGTATCGCCCAACCTATGATGTACTATGATGCAGCAATCGATAAGTGTTTTAGGATCTACTACTTGCTATTAATGTTTAATTTCTGAAAAAGTTGAATTTGCTTGTTACTAGCTGGTTATACCATATGTAAAACTAGATTCTCGTGACTTTAGTTTATTTATGAGAATTTCAAATTTTAGGTAGTGTAATCAATCCTTTAGTTTAATCCAGTTTCATTGATATGCACACTTTGGAATGTTTGAGTACAAATCAGCTTTCTCTATTTTAAAATATGTATGTTACTGCAACCTGGCTGTATAAGGAATTTTTTGTCTGTAATATGTTTGATTGTTTGGTAGAAGACCTAATTTATTATGTTTAAATTCCAGATATTAAGCAGATACTATCGGAAGCTCAAAATCGGTGGCTGAGACCTGCTGAAATTTGTGAAATTCTTAGAAACCATGAAAAGTTTCATATTTCTCCTGAGGCTCCGAACAAACCAGTTAGTATGTCTTCTTCATCTACTCAGTATTATGTTTGCTTCATACTATAATTTTTGTTTATGGTTAATTTAGTAAGTTGATTACGAAGAAGTTGATTTATCTAGTTTTATTCTATATTTCTCTTTGATCTGGCATTCTTATTGACTTATGGAATCATGTTATAAGTTAGGATCTAAGCAGGGAGGAGCCAGGAATTCATAGTAGAAGGGGCAAAAAAATACATGGAGAAATGTTAAAAATTGAAAAAGGGGCAATTACTGGAAAATTAATCTAAAAAATTCTATAGTGAGTTATACATGTATATTCGTAGTAAAACATGAGCAGGGGCATTTGCCCCTTCTAGCTTAGTGCTAGATCCGTCCCTGGATCTAAGCAAGTTATAGAACTTTATTTTCTTGTTAATAATTCTGGTCTGTCTTAAAAATTTGTTTCAGTGACAGTCTTTTATTCTTGTATCATGTAGTAGTACATTAGCTAGAAAGCAATTTTCTAAAGATGGAACGTTATTTTCAGGTGGTTCTGTTTTTCTTTTCAATCGTAAGATCTTAAGATACTTCCGTAAGGATGCTCATAACTGGAGGAAGAAAAAGGATGGGAAAACTGTCAAGGAAGCACATGAGAAACTGAAGGTAAGCCATAAGATAGGACTGCACTCTGACCGATAAATGTAGGACGGTCATTTTTGTAAGAATTTTTTCGTTGATACTGGCTCATCCCTGCATGGCAGATAGGGTACTCAAGTACTAACCACATATATGGGTTAATCTTTCTTAACCATTTTGTCTTGCAAATTGGTTCTGCTGACACGCTTCTAGATATTTTTATTGCATGATTGCATCTATGTTCACAGGTTAATTGCTGATTTTCATTTAAGTTTAGGTCGGAAGTGTTGATATGTTGAATTGTTATTATGCACATGGAGAGGATGATGAAAACTTTCAGAGGCGCAGCTACTGGTTGCTTGAGACGTAAGTGCATGCTGTTTAATATCTGTTTCATGGTAACAAATTGCATCAGAATCTCGGAACTTATGATATACTCCCTCCGTTCCGCGGTAGTAGAGTCATTTCTTTTCAGCACGGAGATTAAGAAAGAGATGTGTAGTGTTTTAAATAAATAGATAATAAAGTAGGAGAGAGGGAAAAGTAGAGAGAATAAAGACTCCGAAAATGTGTTACTTTTTGCTAAAAGAGGAAATGACTCAACTATCATGAAACGTCCCAAAATGGAAAAATGACCCAACTACCATGGAATGGAGGGAGTAACATTCTTCTGTTTCAATGTTGTCAAAGCAGTATAGCGGTTCATGGCGGTTCGCCCGAAAAATGCCACAGGGATATAGCGTATCGGTATGGCGGGATATAGCGGTCATTAATTAAATATATAAAATAATATTTATATATTCATATATAATTTAAAAAATTAGAAAATAATAAAAATATAACATTAAAAACTCTAAAAACATGTAATAAAGCATAAAATAGAAAACAATTATATAAAAGTCTAGCAATTAAAGTCTTTAGTTCAAGTGTTCAACAAAACATAAAACCATGATAAGCTCAATAGACATCAATCATCAAGCACAACATAGTCTTCTAGCTCATCATCATCACTATCATCGGCATCCATTTCATCTTCATCCTCTTGATCTCCACTTACACTATCCTCAAATTCTTCCTCTTCCGATTCTTCATCTACAAGCGCAAGCCTTTTCCTTTTCCCTTTCCCTTTTCTAGGTATGATAGGTTCTTTTTTCTTAGAAACTCTAAGACAACTTGAACTAGATGTAGAAGATTCTTTCTTCTTCTTTGACCTAGTATATGTCCTAGGCTCTCCAACACCCGAAGCCTTATACACCATGTTCCAATCAAGTGTATCATCGTCATCATGAACCAAATAATTACCACCATCAATATCATCATCATCATCATCCAACTCCCCAACTAGCCACTCATTGCACTCATCAATATCATCGAGAATAATAGGATCAAATTCATCGGTTGCACTAAGCTTGTTCCTATCATGCAATTTTTGGTGGCGGGGGTGGCGGCGTCAAGTGGCTGGGCGGTGGCTGAGTCACTGAGTGGGGATGATTGTGAATAGGAGGGGCTGTAGGGTGCAGATTGTGAATAGGAGGGGCTGTAGGGTGCAGATTGTGAATAGGAGGGGCTGTATGGCTGGGCGGTGGCTGAGTCACTGAGTGGGGCTGGAGGGTGCTGGCTAGGCTGCAACAAGCGGCGGCGCGACGGTGGGTGGCAGATTGTGGAAGGACTGAAGGAGTAGAGATGAAAAACGCCAGATTGGGGTTGTGGAATTAGGGTTTAGAATTATTGGGGTGGGCTGATTGGGCCTATGCAAAATTAAATTAAAAATAAAAAGCCCAATAAAAGTCAAAATTAGCACCAAAAAGTCAAAATTGGGCTAAAATACCGCTATTGCGGGATATGGTAGCGCTATGGCGCCACGACCGCCACGGGTATGGCGGCCGCCACAGAAAAATGCTACGTATCGGTGTGGCGATAGCGTTTTCATTAAAAACTGATATGCTATAGCGCAATATCCCCGCTATAGCCGCTATTTGACAACATTGTTCTGTTTTCAGGAGTTGGTTGCCTTTACAATCTCATATTAGGTTGAACTTGATCTCAATTCACTTGCTATAAGGTTACAGTATGTATAAGCACTAATGCCATGTGAATGTTTTAACCAGCAACCACTAACTATTGGTGGTAATTATCTAGTTTTTACCTGATCCATGATTATCGTGGTATGCGTATAACTGTATAAGAATGGAATCAAACCTGATTTCTAGAGCTATGGTCTTAAGGTGTACTGGAGCTTAGATTAACTAATAATGACGTATACCACAGATGATGAATTGGCTCTCTAGCTCATTTTGTTCGAGACTACTTCATACTGAAACTTGCTGAAATCTTGAACTATTACCCTGCCACTTGAACTGTTGTCTGTTGCCTCTTGCCTCAGCTCTGTTTGGACTTGTATGTTTTTATTTGGCTTGATGCATATTCTTAAGTCTTGCTAACTCACAGTTATCATATGTACACCATTTTATTTATCATATTTTGATGTATCTTTTATAAATCTAGCAAAACTTCTGACTTCTTAGTGCTTTACTCGGGAGGTGTTGTTATTTGATCCATTCATCAACTCCACTCTTCCATATCTTAAACCAATTGCAGCAATCAATCAGTTCTTATCAAAATTTCTAATCGTGCAGGGATCTCATGCACATAGTGTTTGTCCACTATTTGGAAGTCAAGGTCAGATGTTTTATTTAAGAATAAATATTCAACATGGTTTTGCTGTGTGGCTTCTTTTCCATATTAAACTTGATGTAATGGAATTCAGATATTAGGAAAGCGAAAGGTGTAGCTTTTAAGTTTTTTGCTAAAAATTTCTTTTTTACCCTCTCCAGGGTAATAAGACAAACAACAGCTATGCTAGAAATAGTGACAGAGTAGTACCGAATTCTGAAAATGAGAGCTCACTAACTTCCATTTTCCGTGGAACAAGCCCAACCAGCACCTTGTCTTCAGCATATGAAGATGCTGAATCTGGTACCTCTCCCTCTCTCTTTGAATGTCGGTTTTGGTATTAAGATGATTTAATTAATATCTTGTTTTCTATGTGGAACTTCAGAGAGCAATCACCAAGCAAGTAACACACTTCATTCATATTTGGAATCTCCATCGATTGATGATACTGCCCAATCAAGCTCTTATAATCAACTTTTTAATTCAGGTGTCTATTTCATGTTTCTCCTCCTTATTTTCTGTTTTATTTCCATCCCTGTTTATGTGAAAGTGGTGAAGTAGAAAGTGCTTTCATTTCTATTTATTGATTATTTTTGTAAAGGAAATCAAAATGTTTCTGCTCTGAATTAGTCATCACTTTTAGGGGTTAAAAAAAATGACGGAGGCAGTTTTATAAGTGGGGCTCAAATCACAGAAGGTTTTCCAACATGGAAGGAATTTTTGCCAGACCGTGCTGCTGGTATTGGTGTATATAACACGATTCATACCCAATTACCCATTCAAACAATTGCATGTTTTTTTACTGGACTTGCCTAACATGCTGCCCTTGAACAGGAGAGACTGCTTATGGACAAGAATCACAGTGTTTTCTTCCTGCCCAGGACAATTGGCAGGTGCTTAATGCATTGCTTGATCAGAAATCTCTTCCTTCAGATCAAGGAGAGCAATCTGGGCAAAGAAACATTCAAATGTTCCTCTCAGATACAGATACTGGAAATGCAACAAATTCAAATATGGAGGATGGAATGACACTAACAGGAAGCGAAAGCTACTCTTTCCACTTGAGAAAGCCTCTGATTAATGGGTTGCAAACAGAGGACAGCTTGAAGAAAGTTGACAGCTTTTCCCGGTGGATTGCAAAAGAAATTGGAGAAGGAGGTGATCTAGATATGCAGTCAAGTAATGGACTTTCTTGGAGTAGTATGGGAAGCGAGTATGACCCTATTATGTCAGCTCAGCTGCAAGTGGATACACATACACTGAATCCTTCAGTTTCGCAGGACCAGCTTTTTACTATTATTGACTTTTCACCTAGCTGGGCTTACTCAACTTTGGATACAAAGGTACTTCTTTCTGTTATCAAGCTTCCACAGAAGTATGGTCATGTTATTAATGGCACAAGTTGGACCTATGCATGGACTTCAAAGGAAATTAAGTATGAAATACAAAATAAATAGAAGGAAACAAAGCATACCTAGGATGAAAAGACACAAAATTGCTCTTGCCTTTCATATCTATGAGTGTAGTCAACATATCAATATTGTTGCTCTACTAATATGGCTTGCAGCGGGTTGCGTGAATTTGAATATGAAATACAAACTAAATAGTAGGAAATACACAATACTGCCTCTCATTGTGTATTTCTGTGCTAGGTCAATATGGTAGTTGAAAGGTGAAACCATAGTAGGGTGTGGTTGGTTAAAATGGGAAAATAGAAAAATGGAGATAGTTACAATGGTTGAGGGGCATTAATTTTATTCTTCCCCAACATTGAAGTGAGACCAGTTCCTGAGGAATAGGTTATCCAATCACTATTCACATACCCAATCCTTGTTACGAACATAGCACCATTTTAAATTTTGTTCCTGTTCCCTCATCTCTATAATCATCATCCAAGTACCCCCTCAAGCTTTGCTAACAGTATCTTTTCGTGACATCAACCAGGTCCTCATTACTGGAAAATTTCTTACAAGCAGTGAAGAGTTTTCTAGATACAGATGGTCCATTATGTTTGGAGAAATGGAGGTTCAGGCAGACTTTTTAGCAGATGGTATTCTTTGTTGCTGTGCTCCCTTACAGAATCCGGGACTTGTCCCTTTCTATGTAACTTGTTCAAACAGGTTGGCTTGCAGCGAGTTGCGTGAATTTGAATATAGGTCTGGACCAGACCAAATTATTGGTTCTATCAATTTAAGTGGAGATAATGCTATTATGATGCATCTCTATCAGAGATTTGAGATGATATTGCACCGTGAACCTGTTGGAAGTCCTATACATTCTGGTGGAAATGAATTTGAAAGACTGAGTGTAACGAATAAAATAATTTCAATGATGGAGGAGAATGACCTGGAGGCAGAACTTTCAGAAAATGATGGGGCACATCTGAAGGTGATTGGGGAGATGCTCCTTAAAAAGCATCTAAAAGAGAAATTTTACTCCTGGCTTCTAAGCCGTGCCGCTGATGATGGTAAGGGGCTTACAATGATTGACGAGAGAGGTCAAAATGTGTTGCACCTGGCTGCTGCTCTTGGTTTTGATTGGGCCATCCAGCCAATAATAGTCTCAGGAGTTAGCATAGATTTCCGTGATGTTAATGGTTTTACAGCACTTCATTGGGCCGCAGCTTATGGCAGGTAAAACTCAAATTATTTTTTTATGGAAACCTAACTTCTCATAAAATTCACCTGAATGGCCAGCTCCAATTTAATTCCCTTTTCTCCTGGAGAAGAGGTTATGTTTTTTTGAGCAGAATATTCTCTTTTGCTTTACTGATGATAATTGTCCTTCTATTGTTTATTAATATCATACTGCTCCTCTGACTCTTCATTCGTTTGCAATGATTGGTTATTTTTTATTGGTAAAACACATGTATGGAAGTTTGACTTAAATTAATGTTTAACTTGATTTTGATATAAGAATTCTGAAATATGTCGTGGATGATCTTCAGAACCATAGCTTGGTGTTAAAAAACTAGCATCCATCCTGTGCTTATGGATTACGTTGGGTGTCGTAGAAGAAGAAAGAAATGAGAAACATTTGGCAAACGGAGAGGCTAAAGTTTTGACTACTTTTCTCACTTTCTCTTCTTGCTTACAGGGAGGATGTAGTTGCTGTCCTTGTTTCTCTTGGTGCATCTCCTGGACCACTGACGGATCCATCAGCTGAATACCCACTGGGTAGAACTCCTGCAGACCTGGCTTCTTCTAGTGGCCACAAGGGAATATCTGGCTTCCTTGCTGAGACGTCCTTGACGTCACACCTCTCAACTCTTAGAGTAAATGATGGTGGAACTGCAGAAGTTTCTGCATTTGAACCAATACAGACAGTTTCAGAACGCTTAGCAGTTCCAAGAACCGGAGCAGATGTTCCAGATACACTTTCACTAAAGGATTCACTTGCTGCAGTATGCAATGCCACACAAGCAGCAGCTCGCATACACCAAATTTTCCGAATTCAGTCTTTTCAGAGGAAAAAGCTTATTGATCAGGAGTCTGATGATGAGTTGCTGACTCCAGATGCTATTTCTCTTGTAGCTGCTAAAACATCCAGGCTTGGTCATTCTGATGGTATGGCCAATACTGCTGCTTTACAGATTCAGAAAAAGTACCGTGGTTGGAAGAAAAGAAAAGAATTTTTACTAATTCGTCAAAAAATTGTCAAAATACAGGTGCTTTTCTTCTCTTATATCAAGCTGTGCTTAGTTTTGTCTCTTTTATAGTCTTAGAATATACTTATTAGTCTTTCCATTGGCTAATATCTGTCACTTCAAATAATATGACACAATGCTACTTTAATCTTCCAAAATAATGCTGAAGTAGTGGTCTGTCACCAACTCACCGTTGCTGTATCTATTATAGGTCTAAGCACAAACGTACTCATCGTAATAGATTGCTGTATTTTAATCTAAAAGTACCAACAATCCTCATTAGAACTGACGCTTCTTTGGTTTCGGCTGAAGGCTCATGTCAGGGGCCATCAGGTGAGGAAGAAATATAAACCCATTATCTGGTCAGTTGGAATATTGGAGAAGGTGATTTTGCGGTGGAGACGCAAAAGAAGTGGATTGCGTGGATTTCGATCAGATGCAGTCCAGAAAGAACCGGATGCCCAGTGCAGCTTGCCTTTGCCAGTGCCAGTGCCAGAAGATGATTATGACGTTCTAAAGGAAGGAAGAAAACAAACTGAAGAAAGGATGCAAAAAGCACTAGCAAGGGTCCAATCCATGGCTCAAAATCCAGAAGGGCGAGCTCAGTATCGTAGGCTTCTAACTGCTGCTGAAGGGTTCCGTGAAAATCAGGTGGTTATAACTTGAACTTGATTGATGAGTGAGAAAAGCATATAAGTACAATGTGAAATGCTTATTGACTCAACTATTTAGGTTGAAAAAATTGTTGATTGTTATCAGTGGTGATTTGGTCGAAATTAAGAAAACCTCATTTTCTATGGCTGCTAATGATCTTGCTGAAATACTGAGTGTTTGTGTTGAGCAGGATGGTTCGGATATGTCATCGATGTTCCCAGAAATGATGAGCGCGGACGAGGATCTGCTCGACATTTCCAGTCTATTGGACGACGACACTTTCATGTCTCTTGCCTTCGAGTAAGTGCATACATTGTAGTCCCTCTAACTACAGAAAGACATCAGTGTATTAGTATGTGTAGTTCTTGAGTTTGTATATATAATATGCACACATCTCTATGTCGTAGAATGTCTATAATCATTTTCGATAAAGCTCTTTGGTCATATTATGGCTGGTCACACAGTGAGTTAATGTTCAAACCAATTTACATATATAACCTTTTGATATACTTTATGTTCTCTTAATAAATCTAATTGAACTATTCTTATCTCTTCCAATAAATATGTATATTGGTAGACATCATTTTCCTTTTTTTAACCCTTAATTGTTCTTGTTCTTTATAATAAAAGGTTTTAATTCAACCATTTTATTCCAGTATTCTAAAATCACTAAGTAACAATTATAGCCTAAAATTAAATTATCAAGTACCAACAAGATTTAAATTTTGGAACTTAATACCAAAATTCATCAGTAAGGAATTTACTAACTATTATTCTATCAAATTATTAAACCATAGTACCTAAATTAGTTTAAATACAATGTCAACTTAGGTAATTAACTGAAGAAACAAAACAATGATTCCAAAATCTCAGCAATGTATAGCATAGGATTAGATATATATATTTTTTTCTCTTTCTTGGTTCAAAGTTCAAACATAATATCCTAACTCACAATTTATACATAAACAAGTTCAACTTGGGCATACACAATCAAATTAGACAAAATTACCCAACTTATACAATTTTAAACTTACGATTCCTACAGTATCCATTCAAGCTCCAACTTTAATTCCATCCAAGTTTTGTTTAATATTACACAAATTATAAATTAGGATCAAAATAATCTATAAACTAGACTACCATTTCACAACTTAATAGAGCTAAAATTCAGCTAATTCATGAGGCTAAATCATGGGAGTCAATTCCATGGGCAAATTAAAACAAAAGAATAAACAAAATCATCAAGTTTCCAAAGAAGGATCATGTAACATCTCAAAAATGACCCTAGATGAAAATTGATTTTTTATTAGAAAATCAAAGAATCAGGATTTCTTTTCAACTAATTCGATATGGAAATTATTCGACAAATTGACGGGAAATTGCACAATATGAAGACCAAACGTATTTGTAATATCCCAAAGTTAAATTAGAAAGAGGATTAAGTTATCTCTCTCTCCTCAACTCTCATCTCTCTCTCCACGCTAACTCTCTCCTAAGAATTAGAAGTTAGAATTAGAGATTAAAGTTATAGTTTTAGGTAATGAGTTTTGATCTATGCAAACGCATTCTTAATACAAAAATGCAGAACCAAGCATACAAAAGTCATTTTTAGGTCATTGTAAGCTTATTTTTACGTCATTATAGTAAGGATGACATGAAATGATCTTAACATGACCTCAAACCCAAAGTTTATAATATGACCTAAAACTGCTTTACAATGACCCTCCGTGTTTTTGTTTAATTATTGACCATCGGATTATCAAATCTCATGGTCAGGATTTGGTCTGGATTTTGTATTGAGATCAAGTTTTGTATTGATCATTTTCCTTTAGGTAATAGTTCATATATATTTATATATAGAAACATGTTGTTGCTTTAATTAAAATTAGGAGAACACAAGTTGGGTGTTCGTTTAGTAAATGGAAGTAAAAAAAGAATGGAAATGAAATGAAAATGAGGAAAGGTAAGAATGAAGAACTAGTAATTGAGGTAATTCGAAATTGTTGAGTAATTGAGGTTAGAATTACGTTATATCTTGTTGTTTTCTCTCCTAGAACTAGTAATTGTGAAGAATTGATAAGACCTCATTCTAGGTTATTGATGGAGTGATAATAGAACCACACCTTTATACTTGTGGCATGAATTTTGAATATTCTTTGAGATTTGGTGATAGAACAAGAATATAGAACGTAATTATAGCTTGATTAATATATGAAAACAGATTTTGAGTGTGGATTATCTAGGAACTGAAATTTAGGGTTCTTAAAAATTGAGAATTTTGTATTTGTAATGAATTTGTGTAAATTGATTATGAAATTATGCAATTGGAGTTATGCTATAATTTACAAGTATAATAGTTATATAAAGATATCATATTTGGAGATAATATGTTGATTTTTTAGTGTAATTAAATTAGAATTTTAAGTGTAATGAGACATCACTTAATAAAGGAGCTCTTAACTTAAACTAACATATTAATTAAATGTATTAATTCTAACTTAAACTATAAATAGTGTAAGGAGTTTGTGACGAGCCGAAAAGCAATAGTGCAAGTAACATGGGACGGAGGGAGTATTAGTTGTTTGATTTGAGGGTATTCTTTGGGGGCTAAGGGGTTGTTTATTTGAGAATGATATGTGCTAAAGAAATTATCAATATGTTATGAATGACTCAAGGTAAATGCCTTATTGATTGATGAAAGAAAGTGATAAAGTTGACTGGAGGATGATATGTTATATGATGATGAATCCGACAGGTAATATATTATTATCGAAAGTATAGTTTGATGCTTCAATGGCTCGATATGAAAGACGATTATGATTATGTTTGTTACATGATTTGATGAAATTTTTATTATAAAAATTGGTAATATTGATTGATATCAGATTGAGAGGTAAATATGAATACATGTATACAACATTCCAGGTAATAAAGTGATTGTTTTGTGATAGCGTTATAAGTTGAAATCTTAGGCATTATATTTTGGAATGCAGTTACACTACGAGCTTAAGCACACTCCCCTTTCTTCTCCCTTTGCAGAGTATAGTAGCGAGAGATCTCGCTAGTAGGGTAGCTGCGCGTGTCAAGTTACTATCTCTTTTGTCGATAAAGTTGAAGTGGTATAAGTGGCATGCTTAGTTGAGGTTTTATAAATATATATAGTTGGATAGATTATTTTTGTTGTAGCATGTTGCTAAGTATGTATTAGTGTGTGTCTGGTTATGTGAAAAAAAACAAACAAAAACATACAGATAGAAAGTTAAAGTTGAGCGTATAAAAAATGTGACACCAATTATTCGTTTTCGTAAAACGAGTAAGGGGTGTTACAGATCAAGTCCACCCCTCTCTCGTCTGCCCACGCGGCGACCTAACCAGCAACGCAAACTGCCTTCCACCGATTGCCGATGCTCTTAATATTTTTGTATTACTTCAACCAATTTATCACATACAAACTACTCATATGGTCAATGGGATATTCCATAAAGACGAGAGTGGTGTTTCCATTATAAAATGTGTTACTCCTCTGAAGGGAATATCACTAAAAGAAAAATATATCACTTTTAACTTTTTAAGTGAGACGAGGGAATATTGTTTTCTTTACTTGCTGGCCAACTATAATCCGGGTCTTAAATTAATTCTAATTAATTCAACTAAAATTAATTGGTACATTTACAATTCTTAACCAAAATACTAAATTTTGTGTATTTTCCAAAAAAAATAAAAAAATCTAAGCATCTTTAATTTTGATAATCTCATAGATTTGCAGTTATAATATTTCTTTTTTACCTTCTCAAAAGCTCAGATACAATTTCTACATTTTTTTTAACGAATATACATTTTTTTTATTAACAATGTACGAGTTTTCATCTTAGGAATAAATTGCGTTTGAAAACTTTTTTAAATTCACCTTTCTAACTTTTTGTTAGATTAGTCCTATAACAATATTCCAATTTAAAAATTACTAATTCCGTCACAAAAAATGATCATAATAGTAGACTATATGAGTTTTAATGTAAAATTGGTAAGTGAGAAAGATATATAGAGAAAAATGGTTGAAGTATTGTTATTAGAAAATGAAACTTGGGAGAAAAACTTACCATGATAAGATATAGAATAATTTTGATGGATGATATAAATGAAAAAAATATGACCATTTGACAGGGACGAAGGTAATATAAATCTAATAAAAAAGTCAACAAAAAATGTGATTAAATGCCATTTATCATTATTACTAATAACCAAATCTATTCAACTCTCATAATTGGTTTGCAATGAATGCACCATTTATTAGTACTACTAATATTTAGACAAGTCAGCTAGGTTTCATAATTCATTAAATTTTGATGTGCACTAAATATTTATTTATTAGTACCATCGATAATGATATGCGCCAAATATTTTTTTCAAAAGTATACAATGCATATGCAATATTAATTAAATCATTACATTATTATAAATATAGAATCATTATATTACTAAGAGAAATATACATTAACCTGAGATTAACATTGGTACGTTATATAAAAATAATCCATTTCTTTTTTAGTAACTTTTCCTCAATATGCAAATGAGATTGAACCTAAAAGCTTTCAATACTGTATTAACATCTTTCGCATCATATCAATTTGCATTATTAACCTGAAACTCTCATGATTGAAAACAAAATGGAATAATGATTACCAAGAAATGTTTTTTTTTCTTGTTAGGAAATTTTCGGACAGGACTTCATATGAAAATTAATTAATGATGGTAATAAATAGTCATGTTTGAGGAGTAAGAAACAAAGTAGAGTCAAAACAAAAACGAATTAGTGAATTTGAAGGAGACGTTGACCAAAGTTAAATTAATTTCATAAACCTGATTTCAGTAACCGTGGAAAATCCAATAACCTTTTTTCACTCGCTTGTTACTATAAAAATCGAACCGAAAAGGGGAAAAAAAGAAAATCAATACATCAAAGTCAACAAAGGGGGGAAGAGGGCTAAAGCGTGTTGGCAGCCATTCTTGCCTGCACTCCAGCGAATCCCTGGCCCCGTTTTTCCTCAAGAAATCAGAAGCCCAAGTTTCCGTTTCATTGTCTGCGTCTCGACTTCTTGAATTTGGGAGCTGTAGATCGGTAAGTTGAAATCTTGATGATGCCCATTTTGCGATGTGGTGGGATGAAGAGAAAAGTTTGAATCTTGATGGATTTTGTTGTTTGATTGTTTCTGATCATGATTTTACTTATCTTTATCTGTTTTGCAATGATGCAGGCTGTGGATTCTCACTATTGATTTGAAAGGGTGCATGCTAGTTTGAGAAATGGATAGTCTCTGCTGTTTTAAACAGGTGAGTTTATACAGTTGTTGCTATTATTACCTTGTTTGAGATTTAATGGGTTTTGAATTCTTGATGTTGAATCAACAATTCATGTGTTTATAGTTTATAATTTATATTTGTGTGGGGAGCTTATGTCTTAACTTGCCTCATGGTTTTGCTTGTGCATTTGCTTTTAATAGGAGTTTTAGGAGCTATGGCTTGTGGTGTTTATATGTTAAAGCACACAAAAATCGAGCCTTGATGTGTTATCCGACATGAATGTGTATCGAATATGCTGTTTTATATGTTTTATTCTCAGCAATCCGTAACATTTTCAGAGTCGTACGCTTTTTCTGATGATTCACATAATTAATCTCGTCGTGTATTGTATGGTTGTTCTCGACTGCCCTTTATAATCACGGGGGTGTGATCAATGTATGTTGATTAATTTAAAAACCATTGGTGTTTTCTGTAGCTGACTACTTCTTTTTCTATAGCACTCAGGAGGGAGTTCAACAGGTGGCTCCGGCAAGGGAAGTGGCAGCCGGAGCCATGTCAAGTTCGGATTCAGTTTGGAAAAGGGTAAAGCAAATCATCCCATGGAAGATTTCCATGTTGCTAAATTTGAACAGTCCCAAGGTCATGAACTCGGACTGTTTGGTATCTTTGACGGACATATGGGAGATAGCGTGCCCGCTTACTTACAAAAGCATTTATTTTCAAATATAATTAAGGAGGTTAGTCGTGTCGCTGCATGACATAAATGTTCTCGTGTTTACATTTGCTACTCTCGATCTATATAGGTATTGGATATTCACTGTAGGACTTTTGTGATTTGGCCTTGAAGTAGAGTTATGGAATCTTTCGATGCGATATTATTAGTGCATCAGATGATTCATATCTTTTTTCTGTTAATCGAATTTACTGAATCGTAATCCATGACACCCTTAGCAAAAGTGCAAAACCTTTCTTCTTTGAAGTCACACAACCAAAAAATTTGAGAAGTCCAACCAGTTGATTGGTTGTGCTCTCCAGTTAAAATCGACTGACTCATCTATGAACTACAGTTTGCTCGTATGCTAAACCAATTCCTTTTCTTTTGCGTAGAGTGCAACATAAAACTACTTCAAATACAAAAGTTGACATTTATAGTAATCTAGCTAGATGGTTGTGGGAAAATTCTCCTTAAACTTGCAGTATTAAAACGCACCGTATACTTATCTATGACAATATAGGATTTATTTTTTTGTCGCCAAAACTTTCTCCTTTAGCTCTTTTCGTTTGTTATCAGAATTTAATCAATTCGACGAATGTTATCAGGAGGACTTTTGGAGGGATCCTCTGAGGTCTATTGCTAAAGCTTATGAGAGAACAGATGAAGCCATTCTGTCTCACAACCCTGACCTTGGTAGGGGTGGGTCCACTGCCGTGACTGCAATTTTGATCGATGGCAGACACTTGTGGGTGGCTAATGTTGGAGATTCACGAGGCGTGCTTTCCAGGAGGGGCCAGGCTATACAAATGACCGTTGATCACGAGCCCAACACCGAGCGAGGAAGCATTGAAAACAGAGGCGGATTTGTCTCGAATATGCCAGGTGAGAATTCGTACACGTGTCTCAAATTGGCAAATATCACTTGTTTGGTGTTTGTTTTGCCAATTTCATTTTCTGATGCTGCTTTTATATCCGACCACGTGTTAAAAACTAAATCTTGAAATGATGACGTTATTACGCGCGTAAACAGGAGACGTTGCCCGAGTAGATGGTCAGTTGGCCGTATCTCGTGCTTTTGGAGACAAGAACTTGAAGACACACTTGCGATCCGACCCTGACATCACGAATGCTGAGATAGACGCTGAAACTGATTTTCTCATTCTTGCTAGTGACGGTATATGGAAGGTTCGATTTTTTCTCTGCCTCACCTCTATGCCATCATCTGCTTACCTCCACTCCTCACCGACGGGCTCACTAACGCCCACAAATTTCCTCCTTGCAGGTGATCTCCAATCAAGAGGCAGTCGACATCGTGAAGAAGATCAAAGACCCCCAGAAGGCAGCGAAGCAGCTAGTGAACGAGGCACTGCACAGAGAGAGCAAAGACGACATCTCCTGCATCGTTGTACGCTTCTAGCCTCGTGGTTTTTGTACATTGTGCGATACCATCCATTATCCAACAGAAAGATTCATATTCAGACGATTCTGCTGCCTAATTCATCACGCCCCTCCCGTGTGATATCAACGTATTTGCTTGATTTCTCTTCCTTTTGTGTAGATTTGTTCCAATTTTTCTGTTTCTGTCGCGTAATTTGCAAGAGACTACAGTATATTGGTGTAATAATTGAAGTAGGTTTATACAGCTGCAGCCATTTCTACTGTGGTTTGATCTCTATTGATGAAGATGAAGACATTTGTTTTAAGGTTTCAAATTGATTGTATTTTTTGTTTGCCAGTTGTAAACTAGTGACTGAATTTGATGATAGTAAGATTTTTGGAATTCTTTATTATGAGTAGAAATACTTGCATTTTTAAACATACTTCTTATACAGTAGTTTTCAAAAGCATCCACGTCGTGGTGAGGGTACAAGGATGGTGACAACGACGACGACGACAAACTGATCAGAGCTTGAACTCTGTGTTGGCGTCGAATTCTTCAGAAGACGACAGCAGAGGATCCTGTTAAACATATCTCTATCAGAATTTCGCTAACTATTTGCAGAATGACTTTGCTTCTATACCTGCAAGATTTTGCGAGTGAAGACACGTCGGAGGCGGGCCCGGGCGCATCCTCCGCTGTGATCCTCTTTCTTGAGGGATTCGTGCATTTGCAGAAGTATCTCTCTGTAGCTGATCTTCCTGTTGCTCGTCACCGCTGCTTTTACTGCTTTTATGAAGGTGTATGTCATCGCCCCCGTCCTGTTCTTGTCCGTCGAGAAAGCCTGTCAGAGCCAGGAAATTTTGAGAATTTGAGAAGAGGCATTTAGTGAATAAATGAAAATAAATAAATTTTATGATACTCTGACCCTGCTGCCGGGCGGGCAGACTGACATTTTCATGTTACATCTCGTATTTTCGTTTTACGATCATCATCGGAAAGAGAATACAAACTGTTGTATCTGCAGCCTGTTGATAATCTTCACATGCACTAAAGCATATGGCTTTTCCACCACTTGTGCCTTTAAATGCATTCCTTCCTTCCTCAGGACTATTGTCATCCCATTTATTCCTAACAAACAAACAAAAAAGTTATTTGTTACGAACCAAATAAAAGAAACATATCAAGAAATTGAACTCATTTAATCTATAAATATTAAGTATCAATCGAAGTTGTTACGTGTTTATGTTGTAGACGAGTGGCAAGTCTAGAACCGTTCCACTGTGGCAAGAATCAACAACGGCGTGGAGAGTTACACCTTTGATCAACGGATTAACCAAAGTCTCATTAATATAGTTATCGAAAATCATGCCGTTGCTCTCAAAATCCAACGGACATATAGTCTCATCGAAGCCGTCGATCTCGTCGCCGTGGATACCGCGCTGCCGGAGTCCATGACCGGAGAAGTAGAACACCAACGAGTCTCCCTCTTCAATCCCTCTCATCAGCCACCCGAAACTATCCTCTATGTTCTTCCTCGTTGGCTCAAGGTATGCCTCTTTTTCTACAAATTTTAAATTTCTCTTTAAATTCGCCATTAGTATTGTCGTGTTTTCCTTTTATACAATAAAAAAAATGTTCTCGTCCAGGAAACTTTTTTTTTCTTTTTTCTAAAATCATCCAAAACCCGAATTTGGCAACGTAACAATAGATAAGTAAAAATGGGAAAACAAATATCTTTAAATATGCCATTAGTATTGTCATGTTTCCCTTTTATGGAATAAAACAAAAAAAGAATTTTTGCGACGTAACTATAGAAAAGTAAAATACTAAGAAATTTTGACCTGCAAGAATGAGGATGGATTCAGGAGGGAAATGGAATTGGTGGATTAGAAGATCTCTCATGTTCTTCATGTCATGTATAGTTCCCTTGAGTTCGAACTTCTTCTTCTTGTAGCTGATGCAGCAAAGAAGAGCCCTCTTCCCCCTCGCCGCCTGTCTCAGGGTGATCGGGGCAGGCGACAAGGTGTGGCCTCCGGCGCCTGAGTTTTTCTGGCGGCGAGTGAAGAAGAGCCCCTTTGATTCGGCCATGATGTTTGTCTGAATGAAGCCTTGCTTTGTTATGCTCAAGACAAGAATATATCATGTTAAGCAGAAGATTTCTTTTGGATTGTTTAATGTGTGATAATGGGGACTTGATTCTTTGTCGTTGGATGAGATTATGGCTTTATAAAGAAGAATCAGATTCCCTTAAGGAAAATGTTGGCTTGCTAAGTTGTATTACATCCGTTCATCCACGATTAAGGATCTCAAATTTCATTTTCGTCTATCCACAATTGAATGTCTCATTTACTTTTTAATACTTTTGACAATTGACCTTATATTCCACTATTTTACTAACTTATCTCACTTACACTCAATTAGCTTTTTCTACCCACTTTTTATTAGATTTTTCAAAATCCGAGCCAAGTCTACTTATGTCACATAACTTCTCGTGATACACAAAACAAATCATTTCATTCCACAATTTGTAGATGTTATACAGTAGAAAAAAAGTTAAACTTGAGCTCCCATGGAGCAATTTCTTCAACACTACAGTTGCGTCTAAAATTAGAAAAAGTATACACCCAAAGAGTTGAAGAATGGTACAACTTCCTAAAAATCAAGAATCAATTATACAGTCTAATTTGGAGTAGATTTCACTGCCTTTATTCTCCTGATAAGAGACTCAGCAGCGTTGCACAAGCTGCTTATTCCGACCAACCTCGTCTTGAATCCGTGAGCCAACGTCTCCCCCCTCTTTACATCGTCTTCCAAGCCATTCAGCTCGACAGCCTGCTTCCTCTGGAGCAGCCCATACAGATGGATATAATCCGAATCTGAATTACCACTCCTCACTGAAACTCGTAACAAAGCATCAGATTCCATATCTGTTGACTGTGGATCGAACACAACAGCAAAGCAGCCAAATGCAAGGTCAGGGCTCTCAAACAGTGGATCAACACTGTTGCTTTCGTGATTCGTGGTATTCACTCTAGCTCCTGCGGCAGAAGCGACTGATCTTCTCCTCGTCACCCTCATTATATGTGCGGCCTCCCTCATCCCGCTGAGAAAAGCTCCATGCATTGTGGCTGGATACTGCTTGTTAGTCGCTTCTCCAGCAAAGAAAACTCTATCTGCAACGCTCTCTGCAAGGATATCGTAATCATCCCCTGAAGCACCAACTGCAACATAAGAATACGATCCGTACGAAAACTGATCCTGACCCCAACGAGTACAAACTGCCTGAATTGGATCTGGAACTGCAATTCCTTTAGGGCTGAAAATGCCCTTCAATATATCCAACACTTTGTTCACAGATTCAACCGCGGAACTCTTTTCAAACTTAACAGCAGCTTCTCCGGCCACAAGAGCAATAAGGAGCGGCCCACCGGCCACAGCACAATAACTATAAAAAAGAAAGTATTCGCCTCTCATACTAGGATCCTCGGTCAAATGCCCAAAGGTATCAATCTCTCCACCCCAAAAATCATATGGGAACAAAATGGCAACTTTGTTCAACAACCCAAAACCTAATCTATCAATTGCATCCATTTTTCGTTGAGGAAGCTCCGGCTCAAAATCAATTGTCCCTCTCTTAAGCACTCCTAGCGGGACTGTGCAAAGCACCATGTCACCTTGATACTCTTGCCCTCCGGCATATACCATAACCCCATCACTGCCGTATCTCACAGAACTAACTGGCCGTTCATAAAAGATCGGAAGGTCCTCAGCCAAAGCTCTAACAAGCCTCCCATTCCCCCCAGGTATGAAACAATGATCGCCACCCATTTCATAGGGATCGTCCTGATCCCAGAAAGCCATTGACAAATTCGACAACAGAGTGGCATTGGCATACTCAAGATTCGCCAAATGCCAATCCAATAACATCCTCTCCAATGGCTCCTCAGCTACATTATACACATGCCTAAACGCCTCCAATGCCGTCCCCAACGAAATATCCACGCTCCTAATTTCCTCCATGATCCCCTGCCTAAGCTTACAAACCCTATCCAGCAACTTATTAAACGAGCTCTCCACTTTCGAATCAACATCAGAATTAACCATTCTTCCATTAGGTAAGTACAAGGGGCATATATCCCTCACCTTATGAAGTGGCAATCCAAGCTGGCGCGCCAAAACACCCAACGGATTCCCATTGATTCCGGTTAACACGCTCCCACCTAAATCCGCAGCGCCAACAACACTTCCATCACTTCCGCTCATTCTCTTAGTCCGAACTCTACCCCCGGGCCGGGCCCTGCCCTCAAGAACGACAACCTTGAAGCCTAGGAAAATCAGCTGCCTAGCGGCGACCAAACCGGATAGGCCCGCGCCAATCACGATCACGCTTCCCAGCGGCAATTCATCCGAAGACTTGCTCTTTACATCCCTGATCGCTGAGGCGATACCGAAATTGATGTATCCGTAGTGGAGGAGGAAGTTGTAGGCGGAATTCACAAGGTTTTTGTGCTCGACGCGTATGGACTCCAGCACCTGGTCCCTGGTGAGCCAAACGGCGACGTTCGAGCGCCAGCGGGCGAGAATGTGGTTGCGCACGATGATGTAGTTGGCCTGCTCCGAGCCGCCGATTTGCGGAACGACGTTCGCCTCAATTTCTTCCTCCGTCAGCGTATCGACGGGAAACCCTACGGAGATTGCAATTAGGGCTTCGATGTCGACCTCCTTAGAGAGATCGGAAGAACCCCTCCGCTTGCGGAGGTAGCCGGTCAGAGCATCGGCATCGTCGTCTTCGTCGGCAGCGGAGGCGGAGGCGGCGGAAGGCTTCGTGTGGGGGCGGAGAACGCGCAGGCGCGAAGCCGTCGAGGAAATCATGTCAGTGAAGATCTTCTTGCGACGACGTCGTCTCTTGCGCGGTTGGGTTTCGGGCTGGGCCGGGGGCTCGGGGCCCGGATTGTTTCCGGAATCGTTGGTTTCCACTGGTTCGGCGCCGGTGGTGGAATCGTTGGTTTCCATTGGTTCGGAACTGGATTTGGGATCGGCATGAGAAGCGACTGGGTCAGGAGGCGCATCACCGTCTGTGGGTATAGGGATGGTGGTGGTGGACTCCGGCGGCGGCGCCGTGGTTTCCATCGGTGGAGGACGAAGACGGCGACGGGGACGGAAATTAGGGTTTTAAGCTCTTGAAAACGCGCCTATTGTTTTACTATTACCGGTTTAGTCTTTTAGGCGTAGAATTTGGGGAAAATACGTGTCACAATTTTGAAATATTAGTGGTCAATTGAGTAAACTCGTGCTTAGGCCAAAGTCTGGATTGCAATAAATATATTCAACTCGCAACTTCCTCTAATATAAATACTATACTACTTGCAATAAATACATTAATGAGAAAATTTTTTTCTAAGAATGAGTTAACGTTTCAAAGAGAGCAAATGAGATGCATACCTTTGAGGAGCCAAGACCACATTAATCTCATTTTTAATTTATGACGGATTTATAAAATTGGAGTTGTAGGTTCGAACACAATGAGTAATTAACAATATATACTCCATAAAATAACTTTAAAATTAAACTAAATAACTTTAAATTTAATCAAACGCCACTTAGTCACTTACTCAAATTTCATCCCAACCACAACTTTCATTATTGAGCTAAACTAAAACAATTTTTTTAATAATGTAATTCCAACTCTAATTTTCAAATGAAACCAAATATCCTAATCCATATATTGGATGATAAATGTTGATAGTTTATTTCAAATATCGCGTAGAGAGTTGAAAATCACAACCACAATGAAACCAAACCAAACCAAACCAAAGCAAAGATACTAAACCGAGAGCTCCTCCTCAATCAATCTCTTAAAATCCAGAAACGAAGAGCCATCAACCGCAACAGACTCCTCCGCATTCCTCTTCCACTCCACAACATTCTTCCTCATCTCCTTCCACTTCTCCCCATCCATCATCATCTCCCTCACCAACAACTCCACCTCATCTCTCTTCACATCATTATCTATCTCCATTCCTATCCCCCACTCCACGCACCCATACCGACAATTCGTCTGCTGCTCCGCAAAAAACGGCCAGAATATTACAGGCACCCCGCCCACAACGCTCTCCAGAGTCGAGTTCCACCCCCCGTGCGTCAGAAACCCCCCTACCGCAGGGTGCTTCAGCACCTCCTCCTGCGGGCACCAGCTCACCATCATGCACTACAAAAAAATATTTGTTAGTAGCAAATTTAATCCGCTAGTAATATCAGCAAATTAAAATCAGGCAGTAATATTATACATTGTCCTTGGTCTCCGTCAGGAACTCAGGAGGCAGCATGGCGGCCTCACCGGATACGATATCCGGGCGAATGATCCACAGGAAGGGCTTCTTGCTATTGGCTAGCCCCCATGCGAACTCAGTCATTTGATTTGCAGTAACGACTGTGATGCTGCCGAAGTTCACGTAGACAACGGAGGCGGGCGCCATGGTGTCGAGCCAAGCGATGCATTCGGCCTCCTCTTTCCATAGGCTGGAGGTGAAGGGTTGGTCGTGGGCGTTGGTGTCGTCTGGCGTGAGGTGGAGAGGGCCGATGGTGTAGATTTTGGGGAAGGAGGAGGAGAGAGCGGCGAGGGCGTCGCGCTCGAAGGCGGAGAAGGTGTTGATGATCAAGGCTTTGGCTCTCGGCATGGCGGCGGTTTCTTGCATCATGAAATTGAGGTATATGTCGTCGATGTTTGTGGTTCTGATGAAAGTTGGGATGTCGGCGAGTCTTATGTTTTTCATTCCTGGTATCCACTCGATTCTTGTTTCTAGGTATCCGTTCGTCATTTGGCTCATATCTATGTAAATCAACCAAAACAAAGTCTTGTAGAATTAGACAATACGTAAATTTGAAATCAGACTATAAGTTTCAATATATTTCAAGTGTCACATGTCTCACATCCTTATATAAAAGGACATTTTTCAATAATGTTCAAGACAATGTTGTTTCATTAAATAAGAAAAGAAAGAAAAATCAAAAAAATAGAAAAATCAAAAAAATCAAAACTTCGTAACTTAATATTCTATTTTAAAAACTTATTCAAAATACAATTCGATCAAACTTATTGACTATTAACTTTTTTTTTAAGTTTGATCCTTCAAATAGATCAATATCTATAGAAACATTTAGAAGTACACATTTATTATTCAGCACGTCCTTAGCGTTGTACTCAGTTCATTTATTATAATAGATTTTCAACTCTATGAACGTGCAATTGTAGTAAAATATACCCCATATACAACGCATGAAGTTTCCAAATTAATGCATTTAATAATTAAACAACAATATTTTTACTTAACAAATGAAACAATTAATGGGCTAGCTTCCAAGAATATGCATATTCTATACATTGAAATAATGCCACAGGCACAGCCCACATGTTTGCACCTCTTGAAGATCTCCATGCTTTTTATCTTACTATTATATGCTGTGACAGAAATTAATTAATTGAAGTAGTGTCCGTTTGAATAAAAGTTTATACACATTTTCCCCTCTATATTATTTACATATGATTTCACCCTTAAATTATTCTTATTCGAAATCTACACACTAAAAAAAGCAAATTACCATGAAAATTTACACTATTAAATAAACCTATCAGTAAAATGACTTATCAGCGGATTGACGCCGTTGCAAATTTTGTAACTAAAACAGTAGCAGCAATTAAAGTTTTTTACGCCATTGATTTTTACCAGTGGATTGACGACAGAAAGATATCGCTTGAAAAAATTTCCGCTGTTAATACCCAAATATGTGATGACTAAAATCTCAAATGATTTTTGCTTCATCATAAAATACGTACTTCAACTATTGGAAATATATATCATCAAAAAAAATCATGAACCATTGATATTTTATACAGAATAAATTAAATTTATAAAGAGTTAGAAATATTAAAAAATAAAGGAATTGAAGAATGAATTACCTTGAAGAGGAATGTATCCCTTGTGAATAAGATCCTTATAGTGCATATACCCCAAGAGACCGCAAGCGCTAGCGCTCCAAAACATGACCTCCGGCAGCCCGAAGCGCTCCGCCGCCTTGAGCGTGAAGCTCATCACGCCGTCGGAGACGATGCAGCTCACCGGCGCGGCCGCGGAGGCGTTGAGCTTCTCGATGAGGTCGCAGAAGGGCTCTAAGCAGGCGGTGGGGATGGAGACGCAGAGCGCCGCGAGGTCCTGCGTGGCGTCGGCGTCGGAGGGCTGGAGGCCGTCGGGGATGGCCTCGAAGCGGAACCCCGGGAGGCCGGACACGGAGGCGGCGCCGTGGGAGCGGATGAGGCGGCGGTGGTTGTGGTCGGTGTTGACGAAGGTGACGAGGAAGCCGCTGCGGTGGAGGAGCTTGGCTAGCTTGAACATGGGGTTGATGTGCCCCTGCGCCGGGTAGGGTATGCACACCGCGTGGGGTTTGGGTTTTGAAATGGATGCCATGTTGCTTCTCTTCACACACTACACACACTGATGTGTAAACTGGCTATATAAATCTTTGATATAGGTCGATATATGTAATACTATTTGGTATTTAAATAAAAATTGGACTTAGTGAAGGGGATAAAGTTCGATTGCTATATCTGTTTGGTAATAGAGAAGTTATCCTTCCACGTTTTATATTTCACGTGAATTGATGAGTTCCTGACGCCGTTGAACTTACTCGTAGAAGCGTCCATGTGAAGATAGGGAATAATTCATCCACAAACAATAATGTGCTTATTTTTAAATACTAATAGACTCCCTCGTTCGTCTATTACGAATAGCTACGGGAGTTTTAATGTAAAATTGATGAAATAGAAAGAGATTAAGAGGGAAAAAAATAGTTGAAATGTTATTAGTGGAGAATATAGTCTACTGTAATAGAAAGAAAGTTTATCAAAAATTGAAGGATACTAATTTTTATGGACAGACCATGAAAATAACAATGTTTGACTATGGATGAATGAAATATATGTCAAAAATGGATACAAGATATTGTTGTAAAAGAGTTTTGTTATTAGTGCTAATTTAAAACAAACTAACATGAAATAGTATGTGTATAAGAATCACATTTCTTCGAAAGAAACTTGAAAAATCCAAAAATGAAATCATTAACTAACGAAACCAATAGGTATTAAGTGATGGAATGTGAAGAACAAACTCAAGAATGCATATCAAACAAGAGACAAAATTATAAGCATCTTGACAATAGTGAAACTTCTTATTTTAGTGTAATTTAGTCTAAATTGAGTCGTGAGATTATTTTAGTTGGAGGTGGTGGCTATAACTAATTATCACATGATTTATCTATCTAAGACGATTGAGTTGTGATATTCAATCCCTTGAACCAAACAATGTACATATTTAATCCCAAGATATAATCTTGCAAACCGAACAGCCCGGTGTACAAAAACAAGATGTCTTCTTAGTATCAAACACATTCCCCTTCACAACACATGTAGTAATATTCAACGACTCAATCTAAAAATTCAATTGTCACATATACACCACATGACAATATGTCCGATCAATAAATTTTTATTCCAGCTCAAACCCAAACCTCAAATGTATTAATGTAAGAGGTCTTCCTTGATCAATATCTGCAAATTCACAAACGAAGAGCCTGATATGGCAGCAGCCTCCTCTGCTTTCCTCTTCCATTCCTTAGCATTCCTCTTCATCCCCTTCCCCTTCTCCCCATCCATCATCTCCCTCACCAACAACTCCACCTCATCTCTCCTCACATCATTATCTATCTCCATCCCAATCCCCCACTCCACGCACCCGTACCGACAATTCGTCTGCTGCTCGCAAAAAACGGCCAGAATATCATAGGCACCCCGCCCACAAAGCTCTCCAGAGTCGAATTCCACCCATCGTGCGTCAGAAACCCCCCGATCGCAGGGTGCCTCAGCACCTCCTCCTGCGGGCACCAGCTCACCATCATGCACTACAAAAAAATATTTGTTAGTAGCAATTTTAATCCGCTAGTAATATCAGCAAATTAAAATCAGGCAGTAATATTATACATTGTCCTTGGTCTCCGTCAGGAACTCAGGAGGCAGCATGGCGGCCTCACCGGATACGATATCCGGGCGAATGATCCACAGGTAGGGCTTCTTGCTATTGGCTAGCCCCCATGCGAACTCAGTCATTTGATTTGCAGTAACGACTGTGATGCTGCCGAAGTTCACGTAGACTACGGACTCGGGCGCCATGATGTCGAGCCACGCGATGCATCCGGTCTCCTCTTTCCCGAGGTTGGAGGCGAAGGGTGGTTCGAGCCTGGTGTCATCGACGTGGTTGTTCGTCATGAGCTGCAGAGGGCCGACGGGGACGGTGTAGACTTTGGGAAACTTGGAGGAGAGGGCGTCGGGCTCTAAGGAGTCGAAGGTGTTGAGGATGAAGGCTTTGGCTCTTGGGATGGCGGCGGTTTCTTGGATAGTGAATTGGAGCATCGTGTATTGGGGGTTTGTGGTTCTGATGAAAGTTGGAATGTCGCGAAGTCTAATGTTGTTCATACCGGGAATCCAATCGATTCTTGTTTCTAGATAACCGTTCGTCACTTGCGTCATATCTGCAGGTATAAATTGTAAAAAAAAAATCAATTTTAGATCGTCGGCTGCTTCAAAAATACTGATTTTCTTCGATATATAACAGTTCAATATTGCCGTGGTTTTTATGTTTGACTGGATTAGACAACGCACTGATTCGCTATCGAACCGGTCAAACCATCCGGTCCCGTGCAAATTATAAAACCTTGGTGGAAACAGAACAAGTCCCCTTTTTTCTATTGCAATCTGTCCACAAATAAAAATTTGATTTCACTTTAAATAAATAGTAAATAAATTATTATATATTCTAATAACTTATTTCATTTACTTTCTTTATAAAACTTGAATATGGTACTACTACACCTAATAAGCTATTGATCTCATTTTATTTATTGTCATTAATTTTTACATTTTCAACTCCTTGTACGCTCTAGAAAAATTTCATGTACATTAAAACAGATATCATATTAGTTGCCTATTGATATCATTAAATTGAATTAAAATCAACAACGGATAAATATATTTATGTTCCATCTTAATACTATTAAATAAAGATTTCATTTGAATAAGAAAATGTAACAAATTGTCAAAAAAACCATGAAATTACCGTGAAGAGGATTATATCCTCTCTCAACGAAGTCTTTATAGTGCGTATACGCCAAGAGACCGCACGCGCTAGCGGTCCAAAGCAGCACCCCGGGCAGCCCGAAGCTCATCACGCAGTCGGAGACGATGCAGCTCATCGGCGGCGTCCCGTCGCCGGAGGCGTGAGGCTCTGGATGAGGTCGCAGAGGGGCTCCAAGCAAGTGGTGGAGGTGGAGAGGCAGAGTGAGGGAAAGTCCTGAGTGGAGTCGGCGTCGGACGGAGGCATCCCGTCGGGGATGGTCGCGAATCGGAAGTCCGGAAGGCCGGCGACGGCGGCGGGGCCGCGGGAGTTGATGAGGCGGCGGTGGTTGTAGTCGGTGTTGACGAAGGTGATGAAGAAGCCGTTGTGGTGGAGGAGCTTTGCTAACTTGAGCATGGGGCTGACGTGGCCCTGCGCCGGGAAGGGCACGCACACGGCGTGGGCTTTGGAAATGGAACTCATGGCTTGGTTCTCTCTACACACACTTGAGGTGAGGAGATGTGAAAATATAGGTTGGTTATATATATAGCTTATATATATAGTAGCCAAGAACCACATTAACGGGTAATTTAGTGCATGTCGATGATTCATATAATCCTACGCACGTTAATGATGTGTAGAGGTGGGTCGATACAATATACCTTACACCTTAATATTATCGAAACTATTGATATATCGAAATTCGAAACACTGAATTTATGGTATGACTAATTTAAGTAACGATACCTTATTGAATTTTCAATATATTGGAATTCTACGACATGCTGAAATTCGATACAATATACCTTAATTCCAGTATACTATTATTATAATATGTATATAATATATAAATATATTTAATATATATATATATATATAATATAAACTATTCATGGTATATAGTAGTACCATTTTTACCATATACTCCATCCGTCTCGAAATAGTAGTCTTATTTAGTTATATTACGGATTTTAAGAAATGTAAAGAAAAGTGGATTGAATAGTTAGTAGAATATGGGTTTCACTTATATACTCCCTCCGTCCCATTAAATATGCAACATTTGCTTTTCGGCACAGGATTTTATGTAGTGTTGTTTTGTGAGTTAATGAAGAGAGAGTAAAGTAAGAGAGAAGAAAAAGTAGAGATAGTATTGTTTTTATTTTTAGAAACGTTTCATTTTTAATGGGACAGACCAAAAAGGAAAACGTTTCATTTCTAATGGGACAGAGGGAGTATATTTTAGTTTTATAGCAAAATGTGAGTTAAATAAGCTGGTGGAATGTCCGACCTACTTACCATTTATGTTAAAAATGAAATAGGACTCTTATTATGGGACCAACCGAAATGGCAAAACATGACTCTTATCGTGGGACGGGGGAATACTTGGGCCGGGCCTAAATTCAGGATCAATCATTCTGACCAGTACGCTAATCGAGCCCAACAGGTTAACTTCACTGGGCCTAGCTTAATTGATCAGCCGTACTATCTCATGTTTTGGGCTTTTAAGGTTAATTTTGTCTTTTTTTCATATCCTTTATTTCATTTTAATTATTCAGGAGGATGGGCTATAGATTGGAATGGACCTTTTGATTTTGTAATATTTTTAGTCAATAAAAGTTTAATTAAATAATAGTAATATGCTCGTATAAAGAAATAAGTGGTTTGGGCCTAAGTACTTAATTAGGAATGTCATTAAGTTTTTTTAGTTGAAAAGCTGCCTTCATTATTTGGCTGTTCACATTCTAGTATTCAACGTTTTATTTGGTTTTAAGATTTTATCAATTACTATAATTCTTTACCATGGAAGATTAGCCATACATATATTTATTAGTATTAATTTAGTTTTTCCTAAGATAGGATATTCTAATTTTTTGTGATTTTTACAATTTGAGTAAACTTGCTTGAATCATATTCAACTGACATGACTATGATTTCAGAGATCCTATAAAATTAAAAGTAATAAATCATGTATATTTTGAGTATTGATTCCATATTCAAGTTTATTTAATTTTACATCCGAATTATTTCAAAATTTATGTTACTATACTTTGAAATTTCCTGAACTACTTAAGTTGAAATCAAGTTCAATTTTGGATTTTGCTGTACAAACAAATCGTGGATTATGGTCCACATGAGAAATAAATGAATAGCAAGAGACTCCCAAATTCAAAGTGTCAATTAAATAAAAACAATATGTATTATATTATACACGTTTTAACAGCTGTGGATGATTAGAGCCTCCCAAATAAAATCATAATTAGTGCCAAAGTCTGACTTTAGTTTCCATTAAAATTCACAACCATTCGCATTTGTTTGCGTCAGCCATCAACTTGCGGAGTTCCAAAGTTTTTGTTTTCAATATAGATAGTTAGAATTGAGAGAATTTATCACAATTTCTTAAAATTTTACTAAACTTAAGAACTTAATTACAGGAATAATAATAGAATCTATATGGACAATTCGAATTTATCACAATTTTTTTTAAATTTTAGAAATTCATTGCCAATTTTTGGTACTTGTACAAATTTTATTCCAATTTATAACCTATAAAAATTTGTCCATTACATATCACTTAGAAAGCACAAACACCTACAAAGAACCCTAAAAACAACCCTACCCAAGTCTCACCAACCCGATATCACACCTTAGTAACAAAAAATCCAACATTGAAATCTCATCCAAATACAAGCAAAACTGACGTTCTTAAAAAGTTCAAATTTATCCAAATTTTATGTAAATCATTATTCAAAATCAAAATCCAAAAATCTCATGGCTATATATCATAGTGAGATTCGAGTATGCAATTTCAACCAATTGAACTTTAAAAAATGAATAATATTTGGATATGGATTCCATATATACACTTCATAGCTCATCAATACCCAATATTAATTAGCTCCAAATAGTCCCACAGCTTATTAAATCTATATACGAAAGTACTTATTAAATTTTATAACTATTCTTCACCATATTCCACCTATATATATAAATATATGTTGGGTATTTTGCAGCTGGAACGATACCATATTAAAACAAGCATTACGTCCCATTCAAATTTAATTTAATTTATTGTTCAGCTGTTACACTAACATTTCCTATAGCAGCCTAAATATAGTCTATATTAAAAATTACATTTCACTTTTACCATAAATGATAAGTAAGTTTCAAATTACACTAACTTACTTCACTCATATTTTATTATAAAAGTAATATAAAAAAGTGGGTCACATATTACATTAACCTTTTCAACTCACTATTCTTTACATTTTTTAAAACTTGTGCTCACACCAAATATGACTCCTAATATGGGATGGAGAGAGTAACATATTTTACAGCTTGGATTAATTAACAACGGTGCATGCCTTCAACATTTGACCATTTTATTCTTTTTGGTAGATATAATATCTTGTGCTATATTGTCCTTTTTTTTAAAGTGGGGTTATGTATAAACTTATCAAACTAGTTGCACTTAAAAAGAGAAAATAATGTGAGTTATGTGACTGACTTCAACGAGAACTAGCAACTTGCACAATTTAAACTTTCAAATTCATCGACACTCTAAATAGGCAAAAATGCTCGATAAAAGAGTTTACGGAGCACTTGCCAGCACAAAAAATGCTCGATAACTCGTACACAAGTTATCGTGCTAAATAGCAAAATTATCAAGTGATAAAAAGTACTCCATCCGTCTCATAATAGATGACACGCATCCCACAAAAGATGTCACGTTTCATTTTTTAGAAAAAAGTCCCTCTCACATTAATATAAATTTACTATCTTCTCTCTCCACCTAACACACAAAACAACTTCACCTAAAATCTCGTATTAATTCCTAAGTATGTCATCTACTATGAGACGGATGGAGACGGATGGAGTATTTTATAAATAAATAAATGACCACTTTTACCGAGCAAACACAGGTGCAGTAGATACGTGACTATTACCAAGAAAACGTCATACTATATTATAATTAAACGAGCCGCTCACTCAAACTCTCTGCTATACTTTAGTTTCCAAAATAATGTAAGAAAAGATAATATTGTTACGATCAAATTATATTTTCAATAAACTACGTATATGCTCTATTCTCACATTTTATATGGAGTAAATACAAACGTAATACTGATCTCTCCATTTGTGATATATTGTCTTATTTTTTTATTTCAATAGTAACTTTTTTTATACATTTTTCTATTTAGCACATTACTAAACTGTTATACTTATATTTTATTATAAAATTTATATTTCATTAACATTTTTTATTTAATTAATTTTTTTCGCATTTTTCTAAAATTTGCATAGTCACATATGACCAAAGAGGGTGGTTGTTATTTTGTGTTGTATAGTTTTAAAGTATAGCAACTATTTTTATTTAACAGAATTCACTCGGCTAAGTACCCAAATATAATGTCCACATAGTATTTTTTTCGTATGTTACATCATACTCCATATTTTTTCTCAGATTTAAGATTTCGTGATAATTGACAAAAAAGTTCAAATTATGATTTGACCATTTTCTAAAGTTGCGAGATTAATCGGAAATTGACATAATTTCCGACAATTTATCCTAACTAATAACCAAATTTATCAAAACTATAAACATAACTATTTACTACTACTACTATTAATAAATTTCATTCATGCTTTAAAGCGTGGGGTTGTCTACTTTTGACTATGCATGGATAAGTTTGTACTTGCATATATAACACTCAAATATCAATCTTATGAATCTAAAAAATGAAATTAATCCAAAAGCAACCACTATCTACTAACAAGAATCTCGAACGTAATTAATTAGTTAATTGACACGCCATTATCCTCCCTAATATTCGTATAATTGTAAGATAAATTCCACTACTAACAAACCCCAATCATTTGGCCTCCACTAACTATCTTGAGTTCTTGCCTTTCATAAACTTATCCGAACAAATGAAGGTAGGACGTCTATTTCCGGTACATTTAATTCCGATATTGTGAAATATGCTCAATTATTATATCTCAAATCACAACCATTGTATAATGTTTTTTATTTTCAATTCATAGCCATTAGTATTTCTTTAGTGAATTCATTTTAAGCCGTGTTTGACAGATGTGGATTGAGATAGGGAGTGGGTTGAGTGATATATATATATATATGGCATTAATCCCGTCATTATTAATACCTAAATTCAGTGAATTTGTATGAAAATATTTCTCCAATAATATTTGATTGTAACTTCTAGATATGACTCATTCAAATCAATGACGTTGTAGTGTGTATGGCGTGTTCTGCATTATATAATAATTATAATAATAATAATTACTATTATTAATATTATTATTATTATTACCCTTTAAAAAAAAGAATATATACTTCATCTTAATGTTATTATTATCAGCAAGAACATTAATTATAAGAGACATGGAGCAATACGCAAACGTGAAATAAATCATAAATTCTAGCCAATCCATTCAGTAATTCGAGTCATCAATTCGATTTCAATCTACTTTTTGGTTTGGCTTATTCGAGCTTTTTTTTTTGCTACAATATTTTGATCATCCTAAATCCTAATGTACTCGGATTTGGACTATCCCATTAAGTATGTTTGCGTAAAGTTTAACACATTTAAATCAAGATCTGCTTTTTAAAAATCTTTACAGGGTTTACTTAGTTTCTTTTTTTAAAGTCAAGTCTCTAATTGATAATTAACACAGAAGACAAACAAGAAAAGAGAAAATTTGACAGAATCCGAATTTTTGAAAATGAAACAATTATACGGCCGACAGATCTTTGTCACACGTTTTGTTTTCTGATTAATGTTGACATTGCAATAGGATTTATTAGTTAGAATTTGAACAATTTAATCAATGATTAGACTTAAGGAGTGGGGTATGTTACATGCATTATTAGCCTTGGGGCTTTACATGCGTGACTTGCATTGTCACCACAATATTAAGTTGTAATTATTTATACTATTCGAAATAAAATTGGTAAATATTAAATGTATTAGTCATTTACAAGTTGATTGTCACAAGATGCATGACATACACCATCTTATCTATTAGTATTTATTATTTACACATTTAATAAATTACTATATTTTTATTTAATAGGTCTCAATAACATTCTTTCTCGGCCATACATCCGTCACACTGCTTTGTTGCTTAGCGGTACTAAAATGTCAAAAAGGTCGACTTAATGTGGGGAATCTCATTTAATTTTATGTTTGGAACAAGCCAATTTTAGTCCTATTATTTATGGCCTAGCTATCTACATATTTGATAATTATGTAAAATAAGTATTTTATGTGTCCACTGAACTCAGCCACTTAACCAACCATCATGATTATTGAGGAACAAATATTCGTAGTAGACCTATGACGTTGTACTAAAATATAGTATAAAAATTAGTGCAAGAGCTACTCGATCTCCTCTGAAATAACAGAGGCAGACACAGAAAAAAAAATGATAAATGCTAAAGTCCCTTTAAATTTTAAATTTTATAACAAATTTGATGATGATTAGCTACCTTTAACCTTTGTAACAAATTTTATCTATTCCATCATAGCATTATTAATTAATACTACTCCTAGTTAAGAAATTTGGTAGGTTGGTGCGACATATTTTTCATATTAATTGGGTGATTGCTGTAACAAATAAAGACCGGTGCATGATACATGTATACATGCACCTTATTTATTAATTCTTTAATGTGGTAATTAATTAGCCAGATACAGTCAAGCCGCCGTATTCTACAACTTCCCATCATAATCCATTATATATAAATTCATGAATTTTATAAACTTTAATCACTTGCTCGGCAGTTCAATTGAGTACTCTCCCTCTTTAGACCATTTAATCCATTTAGACATCTTATTATACAATGATAAATTTAGAAATTTGAATTTGTGTGATCGATTACAATAAATAAGGTGTCATCGATCTTCGAAGGTAAAGACTATTTTATTCATTTAGACATCTTATTATATAATGACGAATTTGGAAAATTGAACTTGTGTGATCGATTACAATAAATAAGGTGTCACTGATATTCAAAGGTAAATGCTGTGTGGTTGTCATTGAAAATAGATGATGGATAAAGAATAGGAGTTAACTCCAGCCTGAAAGAGTTCCCACGAAAATTGAATTTAATGAAATTTTCCGACTTCATGATCTAACAATCAGTACGTCCCTGAGTCCACTCGTCATTTACATACTCCATCCGTCTCATAATAAGAGTAACATGCTATTTTGGTCTATCCCATAATAAGATTCATATTTTACTTTTACCATAAATGGTAAGTAGGTCACACATTCCACCAACTCTCTTACATTTTATTATAAAACAATATAAAAAAGTGGATAACATATTCCACTAAATGTGACTTCTATTGTGAGACGGAGGGAGTATATAATAAGGGAATATGCATGTGCGAAACCTTTCCTCCGAACCTTACTATCGTAAATTTATGCAATAAATAATGCATTTTGCGTGTTTTATCTAAAAAATACTATGTATTTTCTGTAACTCAGTATTACAAATAGATATTATTGTTGTTGGAAGTGTGTTTGGTTGGAAGATTAGGAATACTAGTTGCACTGTACATCCATATATATAAATATATACTCCGTATTATACTTGATATAATGCGACATTGTAACCGAAACTTGGAGCTGGTTTTTGGGTAAAACTTAAAAGTGTGATAAAAAAATTTAATGGCTGTTAAACATGGCATCCACAATGGTCGTACTAGTGCCCGCCCACACCATATCAGCATTTTTAAGTCCGACCCTTCCTTCTGCAGTGGTTTCAACTAGTGTCCGCCTTATCATTTAAAACTCATTTTTCATGTAATTTGTAATGTTACTGTTTTTTATTTTTATTTTCAATTACTAAAATACCAAAATAGATTATATTAAACACAACAAATTTAAATAAACACCTACATTACTTAATTAAAAAAACATTACTTAGTTAAAAATAAACAAACTACATTACTTAATTAAAAAAAAACTACATTACTAAAAAAAAACTATAGGGTTTTGATCTATGCAAAATTGGATTTAAATACAGAAACGCAGAACAATATCATACGTAGGGCACTTTTAGGCCATAGTTAGTTAATTTTTAGGTCATGCTAACAAAGCATGACCTAAAATGATCTTAACATGACATTAAACCCAAATCTTATAATATGACCTAAAATTGCTTAATTATGACCTTCCGTGTTTTTGGTTAATTATTGACCATTAGATCATCTAATCCTAGGGCCAAGTTTTGGACTGCATTTCTGAATTTAAATGCATTTTTATTTTGATCATCTCCATATATATATATATATATATATATATATATATATATATATATATATATATATATAGGGTTTTGATCTATGCAAAACTAGATTTAAATACAGAAACGCAGAACAATATCATAATTAGGTCACTTTTAGGTCATAATTAGGTAATTTTTAGGTCATGCTAACAAAGCATGACCTAAAACGATCTTATCATGACATTAAACCCAAATATTATAATATGACCTAAAATTGCTTAATTATGACCTTTCGTATTTTTGGTTAATTATTGACCATTAGATCATCTAATCCTAGGGCCAAGATTTGGTCTGCATTTCTGGATTTAAACACATACTTATTTAGATCATCTCCCTATATATATATATATATATATATATATATATATAATGTGTGAAAAATTAAAAGAAACAAAAAAAAAGAGAAAATGTGTGCATCGTCCTCATCCGACCTCGCCGTCGGCCTGCAAATGGCGGACGAGGGCTCGTCCTAGACATCATCCTCGAACGAACTTTCGGTCGTGTAGCTCGTTCGCGACTCGTCCGCCGACCTACAATGGGCGGATGATCGCGGACCAGGACGAGTGAGAGGGATGATCCCTCCACCATTGTGGATGCTAATAGAGTCTAATTTTCAAATTCTTTATGTTTATATTCAAATAAGCCCTAACTTTGTATTTAATACTACTCATATAAAGTTGAACATATATAGAAATTGTAAAAGGTTTAGAATAAGGAAGTAATAACGACAAGATGGACGACATTGCTAGTAGTAACCAACGTGCAATTCATATCAGTAACAATTTATAATTAAGAAGTTCAAATTAGTGTTGCTCACGGTTCGAAAACCGGCGGTTCCGATTCGAAACCGCCGGTTCCAGTTTGGTCGAAGGCGGAACCGGAACCGGACCGTGAGGCTATTTCACGGTTCCGGTTCCGATTCGAAAACCGACGGTTTAGGCGGTTCTGGTTTGAAAACCGGAGGTTTCGCGGTTCGATTTTTTTTTTAATTTGAAATTTGGATTTATACAATAAATTGGAACAAGACAATGTATAATTCAAATAGGAATAAGACGAATAAGGAGAAAATGATATCAATTTTATTGAATTTGAGTTGTAACGGACAACGATACATTACAATTTACAATAGATATACAACTTACAAGTATACAACATACAACAATGTAATATAATTTACAAGTGTCGTCGGACTCGGAACGTAAATAAAAAAAACATGAAATGGGGGAAAAGAGAGAGAGAATTGGGAGATTGAAGAGAGAAACTCTTATTAACACAAGAGTGGGGTGAATGTAAATGAGGATAGAGGAGGGTATTTATAGATAAAAATGGGGGTAAAATGGAAGAATTCGAATTTGAAATTTGAAAAAAAAAATTGAATTTTCGGAAAACCGGCGATTTTGGCAGAAAACCGCCGGTTTCCGGGACAAAACCGCCGGTTCGGTCAACAAACCGTCTGCCAAAAGCTGCGTCATGTCGCCTTGTGGCCCGAACCGGCGGTTCGGTGACGGTTCCGGTTCGAAAAATCATGAACCTGAACCGGACCGCGACCCGAATTGCGCCGGTTCCGGTTCGAGAAAATCGCCACGGTTCTAGTTCGCCGGTTAACCGCCGGAACCGGAACCGGTGGGCATCTCTAGTTCAAATTATTCAATTACGTTGCTTCAGGAGATTGTGTAGTTTGTTATGTGAGCATTGTTTGGAGATTTCGTGCATTGTGAAATTGATATCTTTACTAAAATACACAAAGAACTTATATTGTTGTTTATTATTAGTCGGTTTTGAAGCAATGGGATTTACTAAATACCCACATACATTAAATTTGGTCTTTCTTCCTTGCCTTCTTTTGATGCACTTCTAGCTACTTGCTTTTAAATTGGATGAATATTCAGGTTTCTTTGTGTGTGTTTTTGGAATTTGTTTTATTTGGCTAATGTTTAGTGTGTGAGGGTTGTCGACTCTACCTTTGTTAATTTTTGCTTATTCTGTGGCTGATGCCTTTGATATCAATCGTAAAAAACACAAATATATGTGTGTGTTTTGACGGAATATATATATGTGTGATAGTGTTCTATGTTTAAAAAAACAAAATACCCTCTCTCTCTTTTCCATTAATATTTTTTTTTAATTTTCCCACTGAAAATGACGTATTATTTCTAAAATGAAAACAAGTATTTTATTTTATTTTTTTTTATTTTATTTTATTTATAAAACAATACGTATTATATAAAATCTAATGTCAAAAAACAAATGTGGTATAGTACTCCCTCCGTCCCGGACTACTTGCACTTATTTCCTTTCTGGGCGTCCCAAGTTATTTGCACTATTTCCATTTTTAGTAAAAATTAGCACCTACAGCCGCAATTGTTGACTTTGCTATACACTCATTCCTTAATCTCCGTGCCGGAAAGGAAATGTGCGAGTAGTCCGGGACGGAGGGAGTAGTATAAGGAACAATTCTATTGTCTACCCCTATTAAAAGAAATGAAACCTAACTATCTACCCCTATTAAAAGAAATGAAACCTAAAAATAGCTCTTATTTATAGGTTGTGGTCATAATATTATTATAATGTAATAAAACCTTATTTAGCTTTATTGAACAGTGCAATATTAATTTTGAATCAGAAGGGTACAATTGTGCAGGTAGGGGCTGCATACTAATCTAATCAGAAAGATTTAATCTGGCAAGCAGGCATCATGAATGCAAATTGAATAATATGAACATAATTTTAATGCAATTTCTATTTGATTTTAGCATATAGTTGGGTAGTATATATACATTATTGTCTAAATAAATAAAGATGCCAATAATAATTAATACTATTGTCCAACTCACGTCGGTAGCATTGAATCTTTTCCTAAGTGTCCGCCAATTAGAAATTAAGTTGGTGATTGATCTGGTTGATTAATATTTTAAGAAGTTTAAACTTAATATTTATAAAATTTGATCAAATTATAAGAACTGGTTTTAGTTTTTGTCAATAATGATCATCTTTTATTGGTATTGCTTAAAAGCATTTTTTTGATTTTCACGAATGAATCATTTACTCCCTCCGTCCCCCAAAATTCGTCCCGGTTTGACCGGGTACGGGTTTTAAAGAGTAGTTTGACTTTATATTAAATGAAGGAGTGTAGTAGAGTTTGGGCCCCACATGATGCTATTCTTTTATTGTTGTTTAAATGGTAAATTGCTTCAAAAGTCGTCAACTTTGCAAATAGTTTGGTATTTCCCGTAAACTTTAAAAGTTGCATTAAAAGTCATGAACTTTACCAGGTGTTGCAAATTTCCCGTACGACCCGACCCGGTACATTTCCGGCAAAAACTAATCCTACGTGGCTCGCCGGAGGCGTGATATAGCAAAATCTCCTGCAGAACAATAAAACGACGTCGTTTTTTAGTTTCAATTAAATTAAAATGTATATCAATTTAGCATTTATGTCTCTTCTCTCTGTGACAGAAATCTCAATTTCCGTCAAAATTTACACGTCAGCACCTCGGATGGCTGGAATAAAATTTTAAAAAAAAGTCATTTAATGCATAATCAGCATCCTAATCATCCGTCACTTCAGCATAAAATTTACACGACAACACTCGGATGGCCGGAATACCCGACACGGGAAATCAACACCCAAATGTAAAGTTCATGACTTTTCATGCAACTTTTAAAGTTTATAGGAAATACCAAACTATTTGCAAAGTTGACGACTTTTGAAGCAATTTATCCTTGTTTAAATGAGGTGTGATTAAAAAATTAATGTGATTACAAAAATCTGTGATTAAAAAAGTAATGCGAAATTAATGTGATTAACTAATTAATGGGAGAGAGAAAATAAATCGGAGAGAGAGAAATCGAGAAGCAGCAATCATGGCGGCTACGGTGAAGACAGCGTGGGCGAAGCCAGGCGCGTGGGCTCTGGACGCGGAGGAGAACGAGTCGGAGCTCCTCCAGCAGCAGGAGGAAACGGTGGCGGCGCCAAACGGCCACTCCGAGACAGCGGATTTCCCGTCCCTGGCTCTGGCGAAGACTAAGAAGAAAAAGAAGCAGGTCCTCACGCTCCAGGAATTCTCGACCTACAGCGCTGCGAAGCCGGCGGCCTTCCAGGCGAAGGGGTTGACGACGGACGAGCTGATGGCTCTCCCGACGGGTCCGCGAGAGCGAACGACGGAAGAGCTCGATCGGAACAAGCTAGGAGGGGGATTCAGATCCTATGGCGGCGGGATGAGGGATGAGCAGCCACTGTGTCAGGGGAGTTTCAATCGGGAGTCGAATCGCGAATTGGCACCGTCTAGGGCTGATGAGACTGATAATTGGGTGGCGGGTAAGAGGTCTTCTGTTGGTAGTGGGTTTGAGAGGAGAGAGAGGGGGTCAGAGTGTAAATATCGTGAATATGGAGGAGTATAAAGATATGTCCATTTTTAGTAAGTTTGAAGTGAGACAAATTTTCAAGGACGGACAGAAATGGTAAACTGGGAGGAATTTTCAGGGACGGAGGGAGTAATTTAACCAGCAATACTATATGTGAGATCATGATCTCATAAGCCAACAACCCATAGACCATTGTCTCACAATAGGGAGAAAGGTGAAGAACAGCTCAGCATTGGTCCAAGCTAATTTTGTGTTTGATTTTTTCAATTAAAATTTAAACTAAAATAATAGTAGTATACTATATAGTCTAATATGATATCAATGGTGTGGATAGTTACTTTTGAGCAAGAATTCATAATTTTGTTGCACTAATTTTGACAACACTAATGTCTATCCATCTACAACTACAACAAGTATGGGGCGGTTTTGCAATCAATAGATATAGCTAAAAAATTTATTATTTGAATCTTAGGGGGGAAGTCTTACCAAATTCACTTCTTCAACAAAATACTAGTACTAGTATTTTATTTTATAAATTACAGCGCCTTAAATTAATAATTAAGGCTAAATATGATAACATTAGATCAAGGAAATGAATGGAGTAGCTAGAATAATTCTAATTTATGTACTACCTTATATATACATGGATAGATGGTGCAAACAAATTATATACACATAGACAAAGCATTAAAGGGGTAAAAATGTACTCCACTATAATTCTAATTTTGGTAAATTATTAACACAATCATATTATATACTCTCATGCAAATTTTTCTGCTAACATTGAGAATTCATTAAAATTCTCACAAAATTTAAGTATATGGTTTGTGAAAAAATATGTTAAATAAAGAGAATTATAATAAAATTCAAATTTTTTGTATACAATGTCGGATTGTCAGTTGTCATTGAAAATAATTGACTTGTGGCATAATTTAGGAGATTGATCATGATAATATGAACCAAACTCTGAAGGCATGATTATTTTTTATTTATTTTGTACCTCCAGAAATAATAATTGGAGGTTTAACTAAGGACATTAATTAGTCCATTAATTAAGAGTAGAACATTGCGTGTTTTGGTCAAATCCGGCGAACATATACATAGTCGCAAGTCAACGTAAGCTGCATCTACTTAACTATCGCCATCCTCACTATTTCTTTTCAAACACCTCTTATTTAATTAAATATTTATATAGCATAGCCGTGTGAAGTTATTAAAGTTATGTAGATATGAATTAATTTTGATATGGATCACTTAATTATCTATTCCTCTGCAAAAATTAAATATTTTAAAATGGAACAACAACAAACACGGCTTCAAGAAGAGTTGATTTACATATACTATTATCGAATACTTCCTCCGTTCCATAGTAATGTAGGCACTTCTTTCCGACACGGAGATTAAGAAATTTAGAGAGATGAAGAGAGAATAAAATAAGAGAGAGTAAAGTAAATGAGAAAAAATGTGTTGACTTTTACTAAAAAGGAAAATTACTCCACTAATGTGGAACGAAGGGAGTAAGATTTATTAGTATTATTATAGAGTTAATTGGAGTAATAAACGTCATTCAATTTTAACAAGTAAAATTTCCGTTTTCAAGATATCACCAACTTTTTAACAGATTTACATGGACATTTAGTATTAAAATTAAAAAAAAATCCACGTCATGCGTTGGAATGTAACAGCCTGGCAAAAGGTGGCCCCCGCGCCAATTGCATCTCCACACGTGGCGTAAGCTGATATTGACACTCCCTCCCTCACAGCTGTCTCCCTCTTTCCCATCTCATATAAATACCAATAAAACTCGCACTCCAATTATCAAACCAAATTTCACCTTAGTCCAATTACCAAAACATGGCCTCAAATTACCATTTTGCCACTGTCTCTCTTCCACTCTTCCTCCTCTTTGCGACCCTATCCACGGCGGCGCTGGTGAAGCAGCAACCGCTAATTCTCAAATACCACAACGGCTCCCTCCTCAAAGGGTCCGTCACCGTCAACCTCATCTGGTACGGCAAATTCACCCCTGCTCAGCGCTCAATCGTCGTCGATTTCATCCAATCCCTCAACTCCGCCGCCCCGGCAAACCCCTCCGTCGCCGCCTGGTGGAAGACGACGGAGAAATACAGCAGCGGCGCGTCGACTCTGGTCGTCGGAAAGCAGTTCCTCGACGAGGCCTACTCCCTCGGAAAAGCCCTAAAAAACTCGCACCTCGTCTACCTCGCCGCGAAGGGCGGCCACGCGCCGCGCACGGTCAACGTCGTGCTGACCGCGGCGGACGTCTCCGTCGACGGTTTCTGCCGCAGCCGCTGCGGCAGCCACGGCGCCACGCGCAGCGCGGCGCGCTTCGCCTACGCGTGGGTGGGGAACTCCGCCGCGTTCTGCCCGGGCTACTGCGCGTGGCCGTTCCACCAGCCGGCGTACGGCCCACAGGCGCCGCCGCTGGTCGCGCCGAACGGCGACGTCGGCGTCGACGGCATGGTGATCAATCTCGCGACGGTGCTCGCCGGAACGGTGACGAATCCGTTCAACAACGGCTATTTTCAGGGAACGGCTGCGGCGCCTCTCGAGGCGGTGAGTGCGTGCACGGGAGTGTTCGGGTCGGGCGCGTATCCTGGGTATCCGGGGAGCGTATTATTGGATAAGAGCACGGGTGCGAGCTATAATGCGCAGGGGGTGAACGGGAGGAAGTATCTGCTGCCGGCGATGTGGGACCCGAAGACGTCGCAGTGTGCGACGCTTGTGTGATTTTATTGGGTTGGTGGGGTGGGATCCGGTGCGGGCAAGTGTACGTGTGTGTAAATATGCGGCGCTTGTGTTGTGTTGGGTTGGTTTTTTTACTTGTTTGTATATCTCTTTTTTTTTGTGTCATGTGATAAATGTGTGGGAATTTCCAATAGGGAAATACTATAATAATTTGAAAAGTAATGTTTTAAGTCAGATGATATAGATGAGTGCACTTTTGCTTTTGGTTTAAAAGGATAAAAAGGGAATAATTCTGCGGAATGTAATTTTGTGGTTTTGTGGTTTTGTGGTTTATTAATTTAATTGAATATCGATAAATCAATCTAGGGTGGGAAGTAAAGCAGCATAGGTGAGATTCGATCTTATCGACTTAAAATTATTGGGTTTGATTGTTAAAGAACGAATAAGAAATACTCTTTCCGTCTTCAAAGACCATGCACATTTGGTTCGACATGAATGTTAAGAGTAAAGGTCAATTTTAGTCCTAAACATATGGTCGAAATACGGATTTGATCCAAAATATTCACTTTTTGAAAAATGAGTCCAAAACAAATTAAATCCGTGTCGATTAAGTTCATTTTTTACAGTTCCGTTAATTTTCGACGGTCAACTGTTGATTAGCGAAATGATGACCCGATTAGGCAATTTTTATTACCGTGTCTCATATATATAAATTTTTTTGAAAAAATTGAAAATGAAAAATAAAAAATGCAAAATTTGAAAATGCACAATTATAAATGCAAAATGAAAAATACAAAATTAAAAACAAGTTTCTAATATAAAAATGCAAAATATATAGGATTCACTTTAAAACTTTCATCTCTCCCTCTCTTTCTTCTCCAAGAATCCTTCTTTCTTCTCCAAGAACCCTACTTTCATCTTTCTCTGCAAAACCACCATACACCATTCGACCGACCCATCAGATATGGCCTACTCGAGGTGCAGCAGGGGTTCCAGAGATGGCAGTGGCGCTCAAGACCTTCGATTTAGCTACGTTTTTTGCAATTGCAAGAAGGTAGCGTCGCTTCGGTTTGTCACCAACCAAGCAAAAAATTGAGAAATTGGTGAATGTTGTATCGTATTGTTTATGGTTTGTTGTTGTTGGAACAATTATTTGTATATTCAAGAAATTTGATGGATTTGAATGCAAAACCCTAATTTTGAATGATGAATTTTGAATTTTGGATGAATTTTGAATCTGAATTTGATTTTGAATATGGATGGATGGATGGATTTTTTATTGTGAATCTGAATCAGAAATATACAACTTAATAAACGTCAAAGTAGTCAATGATATTCATAGTCAAGCTCAAATAGGGCTTAGAACATTTTACAATAATTAGATGACTAATAATTCGAGATTAAGCCAAATCGGGTCAACATTTAGCTAATCGACGGTTGACAGTTAAAATTTGATGGAACCGTAAAAATGGACATAATCGACACGAATTTCATTTGTTATGGACCGTTTTTCAAAAAGTAAATGTTTTGGACCAAATTCGTATTTCGGCCATATGTTTAGGACCAAAATTGACCTTTACTCGAATTTTAATGCATAATTAGAAATTTGAATTTGAATACATAATTAGAAAAGTAAGAGAGAGATAGAAAGAAAAAGTTTTTAAACTATTGTTAGTAGAGATAAGTTTCATCTTGTTAGAGAGAAATGTATTTCCAAACTTAGATAGCAGATTAAAAAGGAAATAGTTTATATTTTTCAGGTATGGAGGAAGTACTATTTGCATTATAAAATTATTAATGAAATTAATTACTCAATTAATTTACATATTCTATATATAGCGAACGATATTTATTTTAATGTATAATTAATAAATTAAATAATTATACATAAAAGTATTAATTAAAATATTAGTAGTAAAATATAGTAGATTATATCTTATTATAAATAAATTAATTTTAGTGAACAAACAAAAATGAAAACATCAGACTTTTTGCGACTGTATAAATATAGTTCGATCTCAATAAGAATTGATCCTGACATAAGTAGATAATCTAAAATTTGTAAACTTATCTGCCTTTGTGAAGAGTACATGTTTGGATCCAAGGCTGAAACCTAATTTATGCATATCCATTTATAGAAATTTGTAATAGTGCCGGATAAACTTGCTAAAAATAACCCTTTTTTGTTTGTATTGCTAAAAAATGAAGCAAAATGTGTATTTTGTTGTCGGTTCTTTTTGTTGTGATATTGCCTATTTAAACTCTAACTTTCACAATTTATTACATTAAGGATTCCCTAATGTTTGATCGCGCAGATATGGTCATCATCTTAATTTCAAATTTTTACAATAAAAATAATTACTTTTATATCATTATCACACCACAATTAAAATTTATTACTATTAGTTTTTCGGAAAGTCAAATATGTTGCCTTAAGAAATCTAGTACTGTATTATTTTCTCTAGTTGCTCATAGTCCCAAGTTGTAGATAAAATGATGCAATATTACAAATAAAAGGTGATTTTTCAAGTTATAAATGAGATGATACTCAAAATTCTGTGATAATCTTTCAAACTTCACATGCAATTAAAATCTTCAATCTCACATTGTTTTTATGAAAAATTATAGTAAATGTATAGAATTACTAATATTTCAATTCCGTCAATAAAAAATCCACATTCAATTGGTGAAAGTGGTTGGGATTAATATCACTTCAAGTATAGAATCAATATCATATGAATAAATTAAATTAGTTAAAGATATAATATATGTAAAGAGTAGTTCATTGTTAATGCTAATTGCTATGCAGAAGGGAATCAATCCACTCGATCGTAAAAATAATGTAAAGTGAATCAATAATTAATCCACTTGATTAAGCTAAGATCGTTATTTGTGATTGTTTTGTAGTGGCATAATGGCATTGGCATATGTGATAAAAGTAACAATCTTATCCTTTCTGCTTGCAACTTGTTTTGTCACGAGAATCCCACATGCTTGTTAAATTTGAGACTTTAATTATAAACTTTTTCAATATTTATTCATTTATAAATTTGAGTCCTCAAATTTTATCAACAACAGGTTTATAAATTAGTTTTATATTTTATTTAGGAAAAAAAATTGGGTCCACTAATTGCATCATCATCGTACACATTCAGACAGCGAAACAGAACAATATATTATATGTACTTCGAATCTAAGCAAAACTCGAAGGTCGACTACAAAAGAATCAAGTTGGTTTATATGCATGCAATTGGCTGGCAATGGATGTTGATTGCTAATAAATTCATCATCGCAATTTATAACCCCAAATGGTGTTTTCATTTAATAATCTTTGTGACTTAGTCATATATCATATATGTAGATCACGATTGAGACATTTTGTCGCTTGCAAGGATCAGATCCGCAGCTTAGACATTATTGAATGAAGATCATATATTGTAGATTTTTTTAAAACAAATAAATGTGAGGAGATCAAACCTCACGACAAATCAAAATATGACGGAAAAAGGCTACAAAGTTGATAACTAGAAAAAATATTTGTAAAACAACCTATCACAAAAGATTATAGGATAAAAGTAAACGAAGTGAAGACTAAAAGTCGTACAGCCACGGATCTTTCATGATGCAAACTTTTACTCAGGGTATTGGTAAGGTATACCAAAGGAAAGGAGTAGCACTAGCTTAACCCCTTGATTGTCGGCTTTGGTTTCAATGAACCAACCGGCCAGTTACACCCGTCCGCCACTGGAAACACCACTTCCCGTCCGACTTGCATGTGTTAAGCATGCCGCCAGCGTTCATCCTGAGCCAGGATCGAACTCTCCATGAGATTCATAGTTGCATTACTTATAGCTTCCTTGTTCCTAGACAAAGCAGATTCGGAATTGTCTTTCATTCGAAGGCATAACTTGTATTCATGCGCTTCATATTCGCCCGGAAAATGAATATTTTATCGATATAGAGCACTCATCTCGATAAAATGATTTGAACCACTTATTCTAAATTAAAGGGTATTTTCTATCTTTTATCCAATGCGGAATCGACGACCTATGCCTTATGTATAAGTAAGAAGCAATTTTGGATTTGAACCGAAGAAAAAAAAAAGGAAATAGATTTGCTGACAGTTACACAAACCTAGATTTGGGCATGAACCGATTAACACTGAATCGCCACATAAACTTGACAAATAAATGCTCTCAAACGATAACAGATCTCAACACTCACACATAAAACTCCTTCAGCTTGTCGGTTTCCGAAGTTGTAGTAACCGCTAATATTCGTGGTCAAACAGCCAAGAAGGCTGAACCGCTAAGAGCTTCGCACTCGCACATTATCACAGGAAACTGAGAAAAGAAGACAAAGAAACAATCAGCCCAACAAGGGTTAATGGGTTTCGGGGATTGGGCTTGAAGTATTGGGCCAACATTAATGGGCCACTAATAATTACTCTGTATAACTACAATTTGATTTAAATAAACGCCGCTAATGAATATAACAAAGTATGGATTCAGACAACTTTTTACCAGAAACAGAGACGATTATTTCTACAGCAATGAACACCCTCTTGAGTGTTTGTCTGAAATATCTGTTACATTCTTGCTACACAAACGCATAGAAGCAAACTCTTAAACGCGGCCAAATATACGAGAACATATACATATACGAACAATTCTCGATAAACATGATGGAATGACTCAAAACACCAAAGTTGCAGAGTAACACAACTTTTGAGCAACATTAAGATTTCAAGATTTCACACAAGCAATGCCATAACTCAAACAACCCTGAAGCTTCTTACACCCTGAGAGATGGAAAGCGCTTAGATCCGATTCGTCTCTTTCTAAGTCGCTCTGCGATGATGAAGGCAAGCTCGAGTGACTGGGAAGCATTGAGCCTCGGGTCACAGTGGGTGTGATAGCGTGAGCTCAAATCATTGTAGGTGATCGTTCGAGACCCTCCAACACACTCTGTAACATTTTGTCCAGTCATCTCCAAATGCACGCCTCCTGGATGGCTTCCCTCTTGATCATGTACGTCGAAGAATGCTCTCACCTCAGCCTGCCAACAATCCCCCCCTCTCAATCAGATCAACATATCAAGTATAAAACTGTAAAGAACTTCAGAACATAGTTCCACGATATCAATGACACACTATTTCTTATAATAAATAATACAAATAGTAACACGATAATAAAGTAAAATATTGTTTCTAGTAATTGGTTGGAGTAGCTATTGAAGCCTTGTCTTCCCACTAGATATTTGTGAAAAGGGGTACCATATGAATTCAAGTTCAAATGCAACTAGACAATCAAAACGGCTATATATATTATATACGTACAATGGATCTCCAAGAAACTTAGGTTTATGGAAGGCGAACACAGATGTTAATTCCTAGCAGAGTCCATTCTGTTGTGTTACTTCATAGCCTAGGCTCAGGGCATTACAAAAATAGTGCTATAAAACTTACTCTATGAAGCAACTTCAAGGCCTAAGGGCATACAAGAAGGATGAAAAAGAGAAGGTAATGAATGTACCCTGATAGCATCAAAGGAGCGGGTCTTGAGTCCACAAGGAGCTTTGATTGTGTTTCCATGCATAGGGTCGCTGACCCAAGTGACAATTTGACTTGCTCTGCGAACAGCCCTAATCAGATACGGGAGTTTCACTCTCATGTTCTCAGCCCCCATTCTGGCAATCACCGTGATTCTTCCAGGTTTATTGTCAGGATTCAGGATATCAATGAGTTTCACTAGTTCATTAGGATCCATCTTATCACTAACCTGCACCATAAACCAAAATAAATGAGATCATGATCAACAAAAGTTCAGAGGAATACTAAGGCGGCATTTACTTTGCGTGTTAGGATGGATTGATAAAAATGATCCAAGCTAATTCATTGTTTATTTGATAGATTGATCAATTTTGAGCTTGTTTGACCACTCTATTTACCGACCACTCAATCTTAAGTTTTATCAATCTATCACCCAAATGTAAACGCTCCCTAAGAGAATCACGTGAAATATAAAACAGCACACCTTGATTCCAAGAGGGTTGGAAACTCCTCTTAAGAACTCGACATGGGCACCATCTAACTGCCTTGTTCTTTCCCCGACCCAAATCATGTGGGCAGAGCAGTCGTAATACAGACCGGACGTCGAGTCCTCTCTTGTAAGTGCTTGTTCGTAAGGTAAAAGCAAGCACTCGTGTGATGTCCAGAACTCCGTAGTGGTCATCAGAGCGTGGTCAGCAGTAAGACCACAGGATGCCATGAAACCAAGAGCCTCATCGACCCGATTAGCCAGCTCACGATACCTTTTAAAAATAGCAATAATGAAACTGTCATACTCAGAGAACAAGACCAAACAAGCAGAGTGAAAAAGTCCATAATAAAGGAAACTAGTAGAGTGAATACCTATCACCCTGCTCGCTGTGTTCGGTGAAATCAAGGTTCCACTGGGTGACTCTCTGCATGGCAGCATACCCTCCAGTTGCGAATGCTCTGAGCAGGTTGAGTGTAGCCACAGATTGGGTGTAAGCTTTTATCATTCTCTCGGGATCTGGAATTCTTGATTTCTCAGTAAAAGCATCACCGTTGACATTATCACCACGGTAACTTGGCAGCTTCACACCATCCTTCTCCTCAAATGGATCAGATCTTGGCTTAGCAAATTGCCCTGCCATTCTTCCGACCTGCAGAGGAATTCCGATATATCAAATTCATTCGCTAAATCTCCATATCATGATGGCAAACAAATCACAGAAAGAGCCAACTCATGGATAAGCAAATAGGATAATACAGTAGTTATATAACAACCAACCAAGGACACTGAAGTTGGTATATTTATCGAATAACGAGCATATGGGTGTAAACATTCTACTTGATCTTACCACTTCAGAAGAAGGAGATAACACACTGATTTTGCTACTCACAAGCACATCCGTAATCAATTGAGGAAACATGAGTGATTAAGTTTCTTATGATTTTCATCTTATCAGCTAAAACCAATTCAAACATCAGCTAAAAGATTACTTTTTTATCATCAATACTAATACAAATGCCATATCAGTTGTCACTGGCTGAATTTCAAAAGAACCCATTGCAACAAGAATCACAAACTAATGATGTTTACTCATATTTAACTAAGGTTCTGGAGAAACACAGAGCGAAACATCCATTCACAAATTTCAATTTAATTTGTAAAATAACAGTACTTAAAAATTCCCAAAAAAAGGGGGAAATTGAAATACCTTAATAATAGGCATCTGACCACCAAACATAAGCACAACACCCATCTGCAGCAGCACTCTAAAGGTATCCCTAATATTATTAGCACTAAATTCCTTAAAACTCTCAGCACAATCGCCGCCCTGCAAAAGGAAGGCGTTTCCGAGCGCCGCCTGCCCCAACCGCTCCTCGAGGCTGCGGGCCTCTCCGGCGAAAACGATCGGAGGGAAGGATTCGAGAGTCTTGAGGACTGATTCGAGGGAGGTTTTATCGGGATACTCCGGGATTTGGTGGGCCTTCTTGGATTTCCAGCTGTCAAGACTCCAGCTTTTCGAAGGCGGCGCGGCGGTGGGCGGCGGCTTCTTGGAGGATAGGACGGCGGAGATGGTTCTTGATCTGGGTTCCGTGAGAGAGGAGGGTTTGGTGGGAGATGGGTGTTTGAGGCTGGGGCTCGGGCGGAGGAAGGAATTCGGCAGCACCGGTGCGGCGGCGGCGGTCGAGGTGGGGTGTGTCAGAGCCATTGCTTTTGCTTGCATGTTTTCTCTCTGAGAGAGAGAGAGAGAGAGAGATGGAAAATTAGATGGAAGTGATGAGGGAGAGTGAAGGGATGAGATTGTCAATGGAGTCGGATTTTATATCTACAAATTGCCAAATAAGTTACCGATTGCCAAATAAATTAAGGAAGATGGTCTAATTTTGCTAAATAAAAATAAATCATAACAAATGAAATTTTTAAAATTATCAACTTTTCCCTTTTAAGTAAGTTATTTATTAACATATAGTAGGAGTAATGTTTAAAATAAGTGGATCAAACATTATTTTGAACTTAATTAGATGTTTGTTTTATCAATTTTAAATCGGCTGCACATCAATTCGTAATTCGCCAAAAATTAAAAGAATGAGATAATCATAAAATTTTTATCTTTTATGATTTCTTTTAAATTTAAAAAGTCTGTAACAGATCAGAATTTGAATCATCCGTTAGTGCAGACTTCGAGAATAAAAGTAGAGTACCACATTTGCAGTATATTTATTCTTAATCAAATTAGAAAAACAATTTGGAGATCCTAAGTTTCTATGTTAGACTAAGATTTGATGCTTTTGTGCTAATTGAATGGAAACGTTTATGATTCACGCACTTTATATTTTTTATATATAATTATTTCAGAAATGTCAACTTATTATAAATAAACACAATATCTGTAATCTTCCATTTCCATGGCTTGGTCCTCGTCCATTCCTACCTACTACCAAGCTTGAGATTGAATTATTCCACCTAATTCAAATGTGGCATTGCCAATGCCACGAGGCATTTTCTACAAAAGAATTTCTTTATAAACATAGAAAATCATTTCATTTTCCTTATCAGTCAAATCGATGTATCATCCAACTTCATAATGTTTGTTAGGTTAAAGAGTCATTTTATGTTACATTTACCCAATTCTTGTATATCTTCCAACTTTTGTTATACTCCCTCCGTCCCATGCTACTCGCACTTTTCATTTTAGGCCGTAAATTTGGGATTGATTTTTTTGTGTAATTAAAAAAGAATTTTAGGTATAATGAGACATCACTTAATAAAAGAGCTCTTAACTTAAACTAACATATTAATTAAGTGTATTAATTCTAACTTAAATTATAAATAGTGTAAGGACTTTGTGACGAGCCGAAAAGCAAACGTGCAAGTAGCACGGGACTGAGGGAGTACTAAACTGTCATGTCCAAATAGCTTTTAAGTTTATTCAATTTTATGTTGCATTTGCCCAACTGAGTAGCATAGGTTTGTTAGACTAAAGTGTCATCTCCAAAAAACATTTAAATTTATTCAATACTTATGTTACATATGCCCAATTGATGTATCTTTCGTACTTAATAATGCTTAGAGCATCCGCAATGGGGTGGATGTTTCGGCGGACATTCCCAAAATACCTCCTGTCACGTCATAAGGACAGTGGGTAAAAACACCTCCTGCCACGTCATAAGGACATCCAACTGCACTGCCACGTCATGAGGACATTTCACTGCACAATAGCGGACATCCCCAAGGACATCCCGGTGGACATCCACAATAATAAAAATTCACAAATTCACAAATATGCAATTTACGGAATTAAAATTCGACACGAATACCAGGAAAATGCAACAATTTTATTTAAATAGTAAAAAACATACATAATTCTTTAAAAAAATACATAGTTAAAAAAAATTTACAACCCAAAGCTTCGAAAAACGCGCACCCCTGTCTCACTCCTCGTCGTCCATGTGGCCAGTCTCGGCGTCACTCCCGGGCAGGGGTGGCATCCCCAAATCGCGCCTCATACTGTCAATGACATCCTTCTGCATCAATTTGTATAAGGGATCAGTCGCTGCATGCAACTTGTCCATGGTGTCTAGCAGGCTCTGCTAATGCTGCATGCAGGCAAGTTTGGTAAGCTCGGGATTAAGCTGGGAAGGAGCTGCCAATCGGACCTCGTGGGACCCGCTGGCGCTTTCCCTAGCCATCAGCATCTCAGTCTTTTGCCCAACCGGGCGACAGCGGCGGGAAGACGATTGAGGGGTCGGGATCTCTGCCTCAACGTCGGGGAGGTCGTGGGAACCGACACTGCTGCTGTACTCGTCGAAGGCGTTGATCTTCGTCCGCTTCGGCCAAGTAGCTTCAACACCTGCACAAAACTTGGAGGAATTCTGCACCACAAGATAGACCTCCCAATATTTGAAGACGCCGAACTTCTTCTCCTTGTCGGGGTTCTGCTGCATGGACAAATTCTTCACATCCTCCATGGACATGCCGTCGGTTGCCGTGCGGAGGTTGTTTTGGTAGATGCCGGCAAATCGGCTGAGCTGCCTCCTCAGCCGCTCCCACTGTTTTCGGCATTGCTCTCCATCGTGAGGCTTCCCACCTGGCGGTTTGAATTTGAGGTAGCGTTGGCTAATGCGCCACCACATTCTGTCGATATGTTGGTTAGCCCCGATGTAGGGATCCTCGACTATGCCGACCCAGGCCTGAGCCAGTGCGACGCACTCCGCCACGCTCCATATGGTCCTCTTTCCCTCGCCGGCCTCCTCCTCCTCCTCCCCCCTCGGCCCCCGCCCCACCCTCGTCCCCCCACACGAGGACGAGGTAGTGCCCTTGCCCTTCCCCTTCCCTTTGCCCTTCTTCTTCGACCTCTCTACCGCCGGTGGTATCTCAGTGGAAGACTCCCTGACCGGAGATATCCCTAAATCCTCAAAAGAGAAAGTCTCAGTGCCGGTGAATTGAGTCTCCAGAGGAGTACTCTGGGAATCGCTAGACAATAAATCCATGTTGGGTGATAGACATTGTCCCCAGGTGATTGGGGGACCCCAGCCTGCTACCCCCCGCAGCGGCAGGCATGGCCTGCATCATACCGGGTATCATCATCCCGTGCATCATTCCCCCCATCCTCGCCGCCATTCCGGGCATCATTTCCCATCATCTCGGGCTCCATCCCCGCACTCATGCCTGCCATTTGAGGCATCATCCCTCCCATCCCGGCCCAGGGGTACATATTGTAGTACCCGGGCATCATCCCCGCCATTTGGGGTTGGGGCATCATCGGCGCCATTCCAGCCATCATCTTGGACATTCCCCCCTCCTCCAACGGGAAACGTCTGCGTTTGTGACTCGCTCGTGGCGGGAGAATCACTGTCGTACTCCATTTATCTTCAAAAGAAATGAAAGTAGAGAGAGAGAAACTCGTTAAAACAAGTGGTACTAATGAAATGAAGTTCAACGAGCCGTATATATATAGTTAAAAATAAATAAATAAAAATAAAAATCGGGACGTCTGCCTGGACGTCCGTCGTGGCACCGCAATGGCGGACGTCACGACGGACGTCGCCAGAAGGCCGCAGATACCTCACATCCGCGGCAGACGTCCGCATCCGCCTCTCCCCGACCTAATGGCAGACGTCCCGCGCGAACATCCGGCACGCCGATCCGACGTCCAGCGGGAAGTCCGCCATTGCGGATGCTCTTAGAGTGGCGTGTCCAAACGTATTCAAGTTTATGTTGCATTTGGCCAATTAATATTTTTCATTTCAAATTTTGTGGGATTGATTAGAATTTGATCAAATTTTTTATTAAAACAACTATTATCCATTTAAAAAATAATTGGTAATGCAGTAAATATTTCATAACTAGGCTTTAAAAGAAGTCTTATGAGAGTATATTACTTTGCCAAATATGATAAAATTAGTAAAAATAAATAAAATAAATTTTAAAATGATGCAATATACTAATTCAATATTCAATTTGAAATAAGGTTAAATTTAATAACTAAATGGACATAAATACTTTGATGGAGGTGTGATCAATTGCTATTATATGTTGACATTTCAATATATTGTATTGACATTTTTAATATACGGTGTTGATAAGTTAGCAACTTAAAAGTTGTCAATATAATGCGTCCCTACTTTGATGATTATATATATAACTCTTTTATTATTATTCAAATCATTACTCTTTCCGTCCCACTACAAGTGCGATGTTTCTATTCGGACGTTATTTTACAAAAATGATACTCCCTCCGTCCCTAATAATTCGTCACTATTTGACCCGACACGAGTTTTAAGAAATATAACAGAAAATAAATTGAAAAGGTTGAGGGCATATAGGTACTACTTTTATATATTAGTTTTATAATAAAATGTGAGTGAGAATGAGTTATCGAAATGTGGGGTTCACTATAAAAAATGGTAAAAGTGTAAGGTGACAAATTTTTAGAGACGGACGAAAATGGAAATAAGAGACAAATTTTCAGAGACGAACGAAGTATAATAAATAGTTAGGGAGGATCACTCTATCCACTATAATTAAGAGGTTTTTTTATCGTGCACGATAATAAATAGTCAAAATGGAGAGAAAGTTACTATAACTATAACTTTCTTTTCACTCTAACTATTTATTATCGTTCACGATAAAAAAAGAAACGTACTCAATTATATTCTCTTCGTCCCAAAATAATTGTCACTCTTATTAGTAGTATGAGTTTTAAGAAATGTAAAGAAAAATTAGTTAGAAAAAGTTAGTGAAAGGTGTGACCCACTTTTTTATATTGGTTTTATAATAAAATATGAGTGAAGTGAGTTATTTGAATGCGTGATCTACTTATCATTTGATAAAAATGAAGTGTGACAATAATGATGGGTTGGACCCAAATGGGAAAGAGTGATAATTATGTGGGCCGAGGGTAGTAGATAGAGTGTTTACTATTCAAACTTGCAACTGACAAAACTTGCCAGCAACTGATCATTTGTCAATTGTCATCGGAATCTCCAAAAAAAGAACCAAGTCCTTCCCGAAAATCCCCCAAGATTTTATTGAACCCTAATCTCTCATTCAATCTTTCGCTATAATTTCTGAATCAGAGAGAATTGGAAGAAAATGTTTACCCTTAAAATCCACACCGTCGATTTCCCTCAACCGCTTCACGCCACCTTCACTTCCGCCGCCCACCGGAACGATGATCTGAGGCCTGCCCAACTGATGGGCGTCCCCCACCTCTTCCGCCAGCTGCCATCCGGCTCCGCCCCGCCCATCACCATCGCTAATGTTAGCGCCCGTACCACCCTCGTATTTGTAGTTGCCGTCCCCAATTATTTGTCCGTTGATGATTTCCTCCTCTTCTGCGGAAAAGAGGTCCCTCACTTCAAAGAAATCCTCTTTTTAAGGTAAGGAATTTCTCGCACAACCTCCAATATCTGCTAGTTGATGTGCTATATGGTTTTAGGGATTCTGTTTGATTACCTGGTTTATCAATAGATTTGGTAATTTGTTTTGTTGTGTGATCATATTTTTGTTTCTGCTAGAAATGATGCTATGGAGGATAGGTACAGTGTTTTGATCAAATTAGAAGATCGGTTGTCAGCTGATGGGTTCTATTGTAGTTATAATGGCAAAAGATTTAAGCCAACCGAGGTATTAACAACAATACTTACTTGTTCACTTGTCGTAATCATCACTTCCTAATTGTTGGGTGGTCTAATACTTTCAGGTTGAGGTTTGCCATATATATTTTGCTCAATCTGTCGAGTACACCAACTCTGCAGAGATTGCTAATATACCTCCACCGGATTATACAGAACTGCCCTCGTGTCCTGTTTGCCTTGGTCAGTCACTTCACTAACCTGAAAGATTGAATATGTTTTTTAGATTTTCTACGAGCATGCTTTCATATGTTCGGCTATAGCTTGTGTCGTCCTGTGAAGGCCACATGATTTTGCATCTAAGCTACTATTTGACTTTGTCGGAATGACATAATCTCACGATGGTGTATTCTTTTGTAATGAAAATATTAGAGAGATTGGACCCGGATACTAGTGGAATACAGAGCACGTTGTGTGACCACTCTTTTCGTTGTTCTTGCGTCTCGAAGTGGACATATTTGTCTTGCACGGTCAGTTATTTAGCTATTTCAGTATTGTACCTTTTTTTCCTTTTTCTGCTCACCTGGTAAGATGTATATAGTCATATTAAGAACATGGTTCGCATATCCGACTATGCATCTCGAAAGAGTACTTTCAATCTACTGGCAGTTTCTAGCCCTGAGTTGATGGCCATTACACTTCAGGAGCATTAGATTTAGACCTGTTTGAATAATTGTATTTCTTGAATTCTTTAGGTCATATGTATCATTCGATATCAACAATAGGAAAATAAAAGATAATAGCACCTCTTATGATATACTAGTTCCAGATGCATTATGCAGTGAAAAGGCTGAATCCTTCATGAAGCTATTGACATAAACACTGATATACTGGACAAATTATTGATATATCTTCTCTCCCAAAGCTCAGTATATGCTTGTTCTCTGTGTCTTCTCTCACAGGTATGTCGACTTTGTCAACAACAAGATGAAAGGCCAGCCTGTGCTATATGTGGAACTTTTGAGAACCTTTGGATCTGTTTGATCTGTGGTTTGTTAGGATGTGGAAGGTAATTATTATGGGATTCAGATACTACATTTTAAGGCCCAGAACCTCTATAATTATGTGGGTTTCATTGATCTTACTCTTATGTATTGATGTCAAATTAGCTCACTGTGTAGTTTTGTTTATACAGATACGAACAAGGTCATGCTAGTGAGCATTGGAGTGATAAGCACCACCATTTTTCTCTCGACTTGGAAAAGCAACAAATATGGGATTATGTTGGGGATAAATATGTTCATCGGTTGAATCACTCAAAAGCTGGTGTGAAATCAGTTGCCGTAAATTCACAGTGCACTTCAGTTGAAGAATGCGGAACATGTGGATATAGTGAAGATGAAGGATTGGCCGGTGCCCTCTTTAGCAGTAAAATTGAAGGGGTACTTTCACCCATTTTAATGATGTTGTATGGTTTTTTTTGTGACGTGAATATGATCTAAGCTTAAAAGTTGGGGTTTCCTTAGCTTCTAGTTATTTGGTAGGAGTTATAAGACCTAGTTAGTAGTTGCCTTATATTGATATAGTTAGGTAGAGTCAACTAGAATATCAAAAGAGAGTCTCAATTTTCAGAGATTGACTTGTATCATTTCTTTGTTTCTTTGGCAATAGATTCTGGACGAGTACAACCATCTTCTTGCAATGCAGCTGGATGAGCAGAGACAGGTATCTAGTAATCTTTATAATAAAAGAAGTTAGAGATGCGAATCAAGTCATGTTTTTTTATATACTACTTACCATTTTTACCTTATGTTGTCTACCAGCAATATGAAAAATTGCTTGCTGAGGCGAAAAGTGGAAAAGAGAGCTCAATAAAGACAGCTGTGGACAAGGCCATATTCTCAAAAACACTTGAACTCGAATACAAATGGGAAAAATATGCAGAGGAACAAAGAGCTGTTTCAACTGTAAACTTCATTCCTGCTTTGCATACTAAATCTTATATTCAGTTCAATTGGAAATTGTCTGATGGCATCTTTTATGTCATTGCCTTAGAGGAATCAAGAGCTTATGAAGAAACAAGTATTGCTACAGAATACATATAAGGAAATTGAAGAAAGGTAACTGAGTTTCTCCATCTGCATGTCTTCTCATTGCTTATATCTTGAAGCAGTATGAACTCCTTGAGGTTATCTTGTTGCGTTTTTGGGAAGACTGTGTCCTAGACTCCTAGTCCTTGAACCTCAGTCTTCACTTGCACAAATTTCCATCTATGATATCCACATACATTATTAGTGCTCATCATTCGCCATTTAACATGTTCATCTCAAAATTTAATTTCTGAAGGGAAAAATCACGCCTCAAGTCGAAGGATGAACATATTGTAGATCTGCAAGAACAGGTATCTGTTTCACTGTACCATATTGTTCAACTGTATCCGTATTTTTCGGGCCTAACTAAACTACGCCGTTATGCTGCAGATAAGAGACCTAAAAGTTTTCCTGGAAGCCCAGAAAATGGTCGCAAGCACGGGAGACTCGGATAGCCTTAAAGGAGGGACCGTTTTGCCTGTAGAACCAAACCCGTCATCATCTGGCAACGGCAAAAGGCGCACAAAGACTGGCCGAAGACGGAATTAGTTTTTCGACAGCATCATGTTTCTGCTTGTTTAAGATACGTGCCCAATGCCTTTTGTAAATTGATTCGAAAACTATGATGGAAGACCTTCAAAAATTTTATTTGTAAATTTAAATCAGTGATATCAGTAATAATCGTGTGGCGCCTTTACTTTCTCTCTATTTTGTTTCATTATAACAAACACACGTTTTCTTTAGTGAAAAAATATCAAACAAAAAGAAGACAAATGTAAAAATTGTCCACATGTTCCTCTGCTTTCACTATCAGAGCCTCTGTGTTTCCACACACTGCACCATTGATGTAGAGTTTCCCTTTCCTTGCAGAAACAATGGAGGCCACTCTTCTCTCTCCCCGGCCGGCCTCCTTCCGCCGCTCCCTCTCTCACATCCGCTTCCTTCGCTGTTCCGGCTCCACCTCCCCTAGCTTCCACATATACCCTATCCATGTCTTCCACCACAACCACAAAAGATCCCACCTCCTCCACAAAACTCGGAAGAAATCCATCATATCCCCCCTCTCCTCGTCCTCCACCGCACCTCCCGCTCCACCACCGCCACCTCCACTGCCGCCGCCATCCCCTCCTCAACCTCAACAAGGGGCCAAACCGATCCCATTAACAATCTCACTCGCCGTAGGTGCCATTCTCTACTTCCTCGTCCCAAGGCCCTCTGAACTCAGCCCCCAGGCATGGCAGCTCCTCTCCATATTCCTCTCCACCATCACCGGCCTCGTCCTCAGCCCCCTCCCCGTCGGCGCGTGGGCCTTCCTCGGCCTCACCACGGCCGTCCTCACCGACACCCTCCCATTTCCCGCGGCCTTCTCCGCCTTCACAAACGAGGTAATCTGGCTGATCACCATCTCTTTCTTCTTCGCCCGTGCCTTCGTGAAGACAGGCCTAGGCGACCGCATCGCCATGTACTTCGTCAAGTGGCTGGGTAAGAGCACCCTCGGCCTCTCCTACGGACTGACTCTGAGCGAGGCCTTGATCGCTCCAGCAATGCCAAGCACCACCGCCCGAGCAGGCGGGGTCTTCCTACCTATCATCCAATCTCTATCCCTCTCGGCCGGAAGCTTCCCAGGAGAGCCTTCCATGAAGAAACTTGGCTCCTTTCTAGTCCACACGCAGTTTCAGGCGTCTGGTAACTCGAGTGCTCTATTCCTTACTGCAGCTGCTCAAAACCTACTATGTCTGAAACTAGCAGAGGAACTCGGTGTTGCAATCTCGAATCCATGGCTGTCTTGGTTCGAAGCAGCTAGTTTACCTGCGTTCGTTTCGCTTCTATCGACACCGTTGATACTATACAACCTTTGTCCACCGGAAATCAAAGAAACGCCAGACGCCCCCGCCATCGCTGCGCAAAAACTACACCTCATGGGACCTCTCACGACGAATGAACTCATCATGATCGTCACGATGCTCCTTGCGGTTTCCCTTTGGGTTTTCGGGTAAGTCGTAATCACACCACCGTTGCTCGTCTTTATGTTTAAGAGAGCAAAAAATTTGTTCTGGATCCGCCACTGATCAGTCATCATCATCATATACAGGGACGCCATCGGCATCACCAACGTGGTGGCTGCAATGCTCGGACTATCAATCCTGCTGCTAACGGGCGTGCTGGAATGGGACGACTGCTTGAGCGAGAAGTCGGCCTGGGACACGTTCGCTTGGTTCGCAATTGTGGTGGGGATGTCCGAGCAGCTGAGTGCGCTCGGCATCGTGACCTGGTTGTCGAACTACGTGTCCGTGTCGTTGGTGTCGCTGTCACTGAGCTGGCCACTCGAGCTCGTCCTCCTTCAGCTGGCCTACTTCTCCATACACTACATGTTTGCCAGCCAGACGGGCCATGTCGGGGCACTCTACGCCGCATTTCTTGGCATGCACTTGGCCTCCGGGGTGCCAGGGGGCCTCTCGGCGTTGGCGCTTGCTTACAACACCAGCTTGTTTGGCGCTTTGACGCATTACAGCAGCGGCCAGGCTGCTGTTTATTTTGGAGGTAATTTGTTTCTTCTCTACTACAACTCTTCCCTAAAAAAAAAAAAATTCACCTTTGCCATTTTGGTCCATATTATCTGAATTAGTCAACTTTATTTTAGAAACTTTTACACTACACATTACAACTACTAATGACGGAGTCTCACTATCTACTAACACGCCTTAACTACTGCTAATGACGTGGATTTCAATGTCTACTAACACGCTTTAACTATTTCTCTTTCTTTCTCTTATCTTACTAATTTCGCATTAAAATTCATGCAGCTGGATATATGGATCTACCAGATGTATTCAGGTTGGGATTCATCATGGCCATTGTCAATTTAGTGATATGGGGAGGTGTAGGGGCAGTGTGGTGGAAATTCTTGGGGCTATACTAATATTGAAATAGAAGAAGATATATTTATAAGTTGAGGTGAGATTGTAATGCTTCACAGCATCTCTAAATGGTTTCTACTGATGCAGCATGTGTGCATATTGAAAAAATAATGTGCATTTCATTAACTATACTATAACCCTTTAACTGCAATTTTTTGTGTCAAGTATTTCTGTTGAATGTGGGCAATTTACTAGTTTTCGAATGATTCATTTGATTGAAATTTGGTTCAGATTTCTTCTCTCTCCAAATTTCAGATTTTCTCACTGCATATTGATCTTCCTAAAACAAATATCCAAAATATTTTGACATACGCAATTTTTTAATTCAAATGTTATATTAAAGATAATATATTAGAGTAGTATTTTATTTTTATACTTCTAACCTGATATATGTAATAAGTAAAAAAAATATGTCAAAGTTTGTAGATTCTTTAGACTAATTATTACCATTAAAAGTAGGATTGGCAAGTCATGTATGTTGAATTTTTATTGGGCCAATCTCTTAACAGCCCAATCCATAAGACTTAACTCGAATTCGATCCGTTAATGAAATTCTCAATATGAACACGAATCTGGTATGTTACATTTAAATTCGAACATTACCCGTACAAGACTCGAATCCATTAATTAAGAACACAATATAATACGGGTTGACATACACGATAACAACACAATAATAACCTGGATTAAACCTAATTTACACAAAATTATACCATGAAACTAAACATAAATAAAAAATACTCCACATACAAATTTCCTCCTTTCAAAGTAGTTGGAGCATTTCTTTTGGACACGAAATTTAAGAAATTGATGTGTTAGAGCATCTCTAAGGGAATGGGTACATGGAGAGGTAAAGAGACATAACTCATATTTACCTCTTTTTCATAAAAATTCATTTATCAAGGGAAGAGAATGATTATTTGAGAAGGTATTATACATTCTTTAATTTTGAAGATATATTTGCATCTTCATACAAAAGGTAAAAAGTTAGTTATTTTTGTTTACCTTTCAATTACTTCATTCTCTTGGATTTCATTATTTTCTAAGAAGGTATGGTTATATTTTTTGAGAAATAATTGAGAAATACATTTCAATTTACCTTTCCCCTTTGAAGATTATCTTAAAGGTTAAAATAGATACAGAAAGTAAAGTAAGAATGAGAAATAAGTACTTCATTTGCTAAAAAAATGACTTAACTAGGTTGGGAGAACCTAAAAGTAATACGACCCAACTACCTTGGAAAAATGAAGTATTATTTGAATGGATTATCTGAATTTAGCCTAAAATTATCTGAGTTCCTAATCTGTTAGCTCATTAATTTCGTGACCGTGGATATTCATGTAGTCCTAATTAAAAGGTGACAAATAACGCATGAACGTATCATTCATGATACAAATATATTCGAAATTTACCTATCTTGGCGTGACATCCATATCTTTATCTTATTACATTTAATTATCTATCACTACGAGTAGTATATTTTCATTATTTTATTAGATGCAAACACGTCCCATTCGATATTAAACAAAAAACGAGCAATATAATGTTACCCAACTTCTTGGAAACATATACTCTACCCGTAAGCCATAACTATCCCAATTTACTACTCCATTTTTATCTGTTATATTATTTGATTTGATTTTGTTGATTAAAATATACTAATATACACGATTTTGTTATTCACTCCTATTTAATTTTATTATGTTAGTATTACATTTCAATTTCAAAAGTTATGAAATTATTGACCAAGTCAACTAAAAATTATGATTTAAATACCAATTATTCGTATAATAAAATATGAATGTAATGTATTAGTTGGTCAACTAAAAATTACTATATAACGATGATTTAGATACCAATTATTCTTATGATAAAATATGAATGGAATGTATCAGTAGAATATTGGTTTAGATATCGAAAATATATACTCCATATTCATAGTACAAGTAAATTGGAAACAGAAAAAATTACTATAAATTAGGAAAAAAGGACAACTGTACAAATCATATCTCCCAAACCACCTCTATAAAAATCCAAGTAAATTAAGATATTAATTTGATTGCTGAAGGCTGAAGCATAAAGAGCAAGTAACTAACCAGAAGCAAAAAGCAGATCTCCACCGTTGGCATCAACGGCGAGGACGTGTCCCCACCGTCAGATCAAGTAGATTCGCGCGAAAAGAGCAGTTTTATTGGGCGTCGCGTATGACTGAGTAAGTAGACTCGGTTAGACCAAACATCCCCCTTTTCCTCTTCGTTCAAGTCTCTTCGCTTCCATTGCTTTCTCTCCCTAAATCTCTCAATCAATGCTACCTATTTGCCGCAATATTCGCGGTTTCCATGTTTTAATTAGTCACTCCTTTTTATCTTATTTCTGTTTCTGCCGTTCCGGGTTAGGGTTTATGTCAGATTTTTCTAGGGTTTTATCCCTGCGATGATCATGTGTTTTTCCGAATTGAGTTGAAAGTCCGTCTAGGGTTTGTTTTTCCGCATTATTGTAGGAGAATGCGAGAAGCATTGTGTGTTTGAAGGTACGGAATGCTGGGTCTTCTTTAGTTTTATTTTCTATGAAATTGTTTTTGTGCTATTTGCGTTTGATTCTGGGATTTGTCCGTTATACTATTGCTACGTTTTGATACGAACCCACCTGCTAAAAAAACAGGATTTGATTTAATTAGGTCGCCTATAATTTCTGAAGCTCTGGGAAGACCATAATTGTGGATTGTTTGTTTAACAATGGAGTGCTTGGGGAAGAAGAGGAAGGGAGTTTCGAGGGCCTGTGAAAACGATTTTGACGATCAGGCTCGATTGACAGTTCTTTGGCCACATTTGTCGCTGGAAGATTATTCGAGAAGGAAAAAGAAGTGCAAGGAGGTTGTAATCCCAAAAAATCTTGATTCGAGGAGAAAAGTTGTTAATGGTGTTGCAACTGCCCCAGCGTGCGGAACTGCTCATGTGGAGTTCTCAGGCAGAGGTCTTAAGAGAAAAATTGGCTGTATCGATACAGCAACACGGTTGGGCAGAAAGAAGAAGATCGATCAAGTGTATGAACTGGATAAAACTCTAGGGAAAGGGAAGTTTGGATCAGTGGTGTTGTGTCGGAGCAAGGCAACTGGGGAGGAGTTTGCGTGCAAGACTCTGAAGAAAGGGGAGGAGATTGTGCACCGGGAGGTGGAGATAATGCAGCATCTGTCTGGGCATCCAGGCGTCGTGACTCTGAAGGCAGTATATGAAGATTCTGAATCTTTTTATCTAGTGATGGAACTTTGCTCTGAGGGGCGGTTGCTTGATCAGATGGCTAGAGAAGGCCTCTACTCCGAGCAGAAGGCAGCTCATATAATTAAGGAATTGATGTTAGCTGTTCGGTACTGTCATGAGATGGGTGTAGTTCACAGGGATATAAAGCCTGAGAATATCCTGCTCACAACCTCTGGACAGATGAAGCTTGCAGACTTTGGATTAGCTGTGAGGATTTTAGATGGTATTACAACATAACCTGATATATTTCCCTCTGTTATGTAATACTGCTTTCAAGATCATAATGTGCATGTGATTATGATCTCATTTAATCTTTCATCACATCTCAAACTCACCTTAATGGCCTTCTGGAATATAATATGCATGCTTGTTTTCATTTTTGTGAAGAAACTGCTTTTACCATTTAGTAACCTGTGTCTTTGATTTGATATTTACTTTTTTGTTTATTAACCCCTGGGCTGTGATGGTCTCAGAATTGTAGTCAGCAGATTTGAAATTGATTCTTACTTCCTATGGGCATTCTCCTACTGACCATCACATGCTGCAATTTATGTATATTGTTTGCTTCCTTGTTTTATGGGTGTTCTTATTTCATAACAGGGTCATAGGAGTATATGAGTGTGTTGACAATTGACATGGAAAATCTGAAATGTACATTGTGATTATAACTTAATCATATGGTGAATTGCTTGCGCTTACATTATAGTAATCTTTAACCAATTACAAGTCTTAAAAGTCAACTGAAAACTATTAACCTGTGTTTGGAGTCGGGTGATACTCAGCAGGAGAAACACTACAAAGTGGTAGTTGGGTATAACACTTTAAAAATTGGAGCAAATGCACCATTGTTCTGTTGCTTATATCCTAGTTTCCTTATGCTGCAGGTCAGCGCCTGACTGGTATTGTTGGAAGTCCTGCTTATGTTGCTCCTGAGGTTTTGGTTGGTAATTACTCAGAGAAAGTGGATATTTGGAGTGCTGGTGTACTTCTCCATGCACTTTTGATTGGTGTGCTTCCATTTAAAGGCGATTCATTGGACATCGTGTTTGAGGCTATCAAGAAAGATAAGTTAGATTTTGTGGGTGGTGCTTGGGAATCTGTGTCACAGCCTGCTCGTGATCTGCTATCAAAGATGCTAACAAGGAATATCTCAACAAGGCTTACAGCTGATGCGGTTTTAAGTAAGTTCTCTGCTGTTTTTTGCTTTACCATGAGTTGATTTTATACTCTATGTTGAGGTTTTTGTTAAAACTTAATAATTTTGTTATCCAAAAATGACATCGTTATCTGTTTATGCACCTTGTCCACCTTTAGCTTTTGTGCATGTCCAGCGTAACTGCATGGTACTTCAAATGCCAGTTGTATGGACTTTGCCAGCACTGGAAATGCAGTTGTCTCTCTAGTGGAGTATATAGTTGAAGCTAATTTAGAAATTTTGAATAATGAGAGTTGTGATCTATACAAGTGCCTTGATTAAGTACCATCAGATTGACTCAATAGGCTTAACTCTCATACTTTTAGCACACAGATACCCAAGCATCTCATTTTTCCCCCTTTTTCTTTTGGGCTTATTCTGTTTTGTCTTTTTCTTCTCCAGTTTGGCTTATCTCACTTGTTTTTCTCATCTTTTGGGTAGTGTTGTTTCCGAACAACAAAGTGAGAGTTTGGTCAAATAATCCAATTTCTTAGGCCAAACCTTATGGATGGTAGACTACAATTATATGATCAGATGGAGGTTGGGACACTGCCCTTATCATGCACATATCTTTTGCCTTCAATAAGTTAGTCATCTTATTATGGAACTTCCTACAATTTTAGCAGACTCCAAAACAAGTTGCTTAGTTATTTAATTTCAATATTTCAGACATACCATTTGTTTTGTCGAGCACTAGACTCCTACTGTACACTCTATACAAGTATTCTTTTCCTGTATCTCTTGCTTGTGTTTTGGGGAAAGACATCATACAGTAGTGCGTTTTAGTTAACATTTACTTCCTTTCAGCTGGTGAAAGTCAGATTGAAATCTGCATTTTTTTTATGTTGTGGCCATGCATTGTATGCAGAACTTCTCTTAGAATTACCCATTGTTGCTTGTTAATATTAGAGCTGCATCTTAATGGATTGGAAGTTTTAGTTCAACCTATGATATTAATATTCTTGATATTTGCTTCTCCAGGACATCCATGGATTTCTTTCTACACTGAACCGTCGTTAAAGGCGCGAACCCTTGATCCAAAGAAGAAGTTAGTAAGATTGACATTAAGGCAGCTAACTATTACTCATTGGCCAGAGTCGGAGAGAAAAAGGAACGTATACGAAGACAGTCTCAGTGATGACTCTACACCTACTTCAGCCTCTAGTAGTTCGTGTGAGGAAGAAGACACAGGGCTGGTGGATATACTGGCTGTAGCTATTTCACGCGTTCGTATATCTGAGCCAAAACGAAGCCGGATCTGCAGCCCCTCGAGGCCAATCCAACAGGAATGCTCCTCTAACATCAAAACCAGTAACCTCTGTACAGCATTCTGATCATTGCGGGGATGGAAATAACTTATGGTGGCTTGCTTGACCCTAACAAGATGGATATATCACTCATGGTTGAAGACTGGTGACCTAATTTCTCATGTATAAATAACAACAAATAACAAGAACTGATCGATTATCTGGTAACCAGAATCCTGTAAATTCTACCTCCATTTTAACCTACTGATATATTGAGTTTTTTTTAAGGCCACATTTGGCTACACTGGTTCACTCCAAACTCATATTTTAATTCTACTACTTTTTGAAATGGTACATGGGGCATGCTATTTCTTTTCTGCCTAAATTGACAATTTTTTGTGTGAAAACTCCAACAAGTTTTCATTTCAAACTGCCCCTAGAATTATTGAATTTGACTAGGCTACAATATTTGGACTGTAAATAGAAAAAGCAAGCCACGTTTTGGCAATATGGTAACAATTGATCAAGTGTAGACAGGCAAGATTGGGGCATTACACTGTCAACATAAATAAGTGGGCCATTTGAACTTAGACCTCTCTCCTTTTTTAATGCAATTTATGTACAGAGATTATACTTTCTTTGTTCAAAATGGTACTAGTATTAAAAACAAGATTCTAAATTTGTAATTGTAATTATGAAATGAGTCTTAAGTAGAAGTGGGCCTATCACAGATGGGTTATGGCCCATCTTATCTCTACCTTTGTTGCCGCTACTGTGAGAGAGAGTCCATACATAATTAATCTTGTTATTACAACATTTATTACTAAAGATATTTGTGTAGAATAAATCGACCCAATAAATAAATAATGTGATCATGAGTGCATACCACTCAAGTTTATCCATCTGCTGGATCTTATGTAATTCGTTATTAGATATATCAGAATTAAATGAAACATTTTATTAATTCCACGATGTGTCTCTAAAATAAAATAAATGATTAAACAAGAAAATGAAATTTCGAATTGATGATTGATACAGCTGTTAGGAGATAGAAATCCCAATCATATTTAATGCTTAAGAGTCTCTTCATGAACACGTTGAAAAGACCATTCCAAAAATTGGACTAAACCCATTTCACAGAAACTACTTCTCCCTAAGAATTCTATAATTTGGGAATTTAGTACCAAAACATTACAATTCCAAATCTGTTAAAAAGAAAAAGAAAACCATGGATACAGATCAAAATTTTAAATTTTGTACATACTATAGTACAAGTGATAGAAATTCTCCAAATCAAAATTTTCAAGAATCATTTCATCTAAAACAAAAACTAGTAAAAATCATCAAATATATTTCCACAGGCCATTTGCTCCCCAAAATCGCAACACATGCTCATGTTCATTAAGACTGGAGAAAGAGAGGGGGCAACAACAAAAACAAAACAGCACAATTTTTTTTATTGGGGGGGGGGGGGGGGGGGGGGGGCTCTCTTGAACTTCAAAAGCCATACAAAAAACTTTAAAAAAACATCATCCTGCATTAATACAACTCACCTACTGCTTTAACTCTCATCATCATCACCATCTCTTATTGCTACAGATGAATGTTCTTGCACACTGATTAACTCCATCCACACAATCCCAACTGAATGTTCTTCTTCACTCAAAGTGACACAGAGAGAGTGTGTGTACAGGAAAGTTACCCTTTAAAGAAAAGAATATGCACCACTGTTTTAACTGATTATCACAATTAGCGAATACATCCAAAACCATTGTTTTAATTTAACTCTGCCCCATACTCACACCAAATCCGACAATTATGAGATAAATCCAATCTTCCCCATGTGAGATTATTCCTCACTCACTCACTCACTCACTCACTCACTCACCACTGCCCCTACTTTCATCTCTGTCCAATTCCGACATGTGGGAATCCGGCGATTATGACACCGGATCACCTATCTCAACCGCCAAAAACGGCCTTCACACCGATGGCTTCCACCAAAGAGGCCACTCATGGTATATATCATAACTCCCTTTTTCCTTCATCTTTTTCTTGTTTTTTTTGATAACCCAGTTATAAAAATGCAATTTTTGATTCATACATAGGTTTTTTCTTGATAACCCAGTTTTAAAAATGCAATCTTTGATTCATACATAGGTTTGTTTCCACCGATATCCCCAGCGATATCTTGGTTCAGATTGGCGACATCACCTTCCATTTACACAAGGTAGTTAAATCAGTTAATTCATGGCTTCTTTTTCGATTGATGCATCGTAACTAATCGAAACAACTTCTCTAGTTTCCTCTCCTCTCGCGATGCGCGAAGATGAACAGAATCATATACGAATCCCGCGACGGCGAGATAAACAAGTTATGCCTCGACGATCTCCCCGGCGGCGCCGACGCATTCGAGCTGGCGGCGAAGTTCTGCTACGGCGTCGCCGTCAATCTCACAGCGACCAACATCTCCGGCCTCCGTTGCGCGGCGGAGTATCTTGAGATGACGGAGGATTTGGAGGAAGGGAATCTGATATTCAAAACCGAAGCCTTTTTAAGCTACGTTGTCTTATCCTCGTGGAGAGATTCCATCGTTGTTCTAAAAAGCTGCGAGAATCTGTCGCCGTGGGCGGAGAATCTCCAGATTGTGAGGAGGTGTAGTGAGTCTATTGCGTGGAAAGCGTGCGCGAATCCCAAGGGGATCCGGTGGCAGTACACCGGAAAGCCGAGATCGTCCTCGAACGAGTCCAGTCCTAGCCGAGGCGCCCTCGTGCCACCGGACTGGTGGTTCGAGGACGTCTCGATTCTCCGTATCGATCACTTCGTCCGCGTCGTGACCGCAATCAAAGTGAAAGGGATGCGGTACGAGTTGATCGGGGCAGCCATAGTCCACTACGGGAGCAAATGGCTGCCCGGTCTGGCAGAGGGGGCGGCCGCGGCTGCCCCCTCTGATGAGGGCTGCAGTATAAGCAGCATCAGCAACGCCGCCTGGAAGGGTGGTGGCGGCAGCGGCGGCTTACACGTGATCGTGGCCGAGAACCATGAGTTCCCGACCACGGTCCAGACTAAGGATCAGAGGATGATCGTGGAAAGCCTAATCAGCATTATACCTCAGCAGAGAGACTGCGTTTCCTGCAGTTTCCTGCTGAGGCTTCTGAGGATGGCCAACATGCTCAAAGTGGCTCCGGCTCTTGTGACGGAGCTGGAGAAGCGCGTCGGGATGCAGTTCGAACATGCGACCTTGTCGGATCTTCTCATCCCTTGCTTCAACACAAAGGAGACTATCTATGATGTCGATCTCGTTCAGAGGCTCCTCGAACATTTTCTAGTGCAAGAGCAGTCAGAGGGTTCGAGTCCAACGAGGCATCCCTCGTCGGACTTGAAGATGTATGATGGCGGCTCCCAGAGAGGTAGCCATCTGAATGCCAAGATGAGGGTTGCCAGACTGGTCGACGGTTATCTGACGGAAGTGGCCAGGGACAGAAACATGTCCCTGACCAAATTCCAGGTTCTTGCTGAGGCACTGCCTGAATCAGCAAGAACCAGTGATGATGGACTATACAGGGCAGTTGACTCTTATCTTAAGGTAACATAGCTAATTCTTAATTAATAAACGTTACTGTATCTAGTCTTCGTAAAATCTAATAAACTGAAATGCTGTAGGCGCATCCAACGCTGACAGAGCACGAGAGGAAGAGGTTGTGCCGCGTGATGGAGTGCCAGAAGCTATCCATGGACGCGTGTATGCACGCTGCTCAGAACGAGCGCCTCCCTCTCAGGGTGGTGGTGCAGGTCCTATTCTCTGAGCAGATGAAGATAAGCAACGCGCTCGCGCTAAAGGAAGGCGGGGAGTCGCAGTACCAGCCCATGGTGCCGAACCGGAAGACACTGCTAGAGGGGACCCCGCAATCGTTCCAAGAAGGATGGACAACGGCGAAGAAGGACATCAACACTCTCAAGTTCGAGGTGGAGAGTGTCAAGGCTAAGTATTCGGAGCTTCAGAACGAGATGGAGGCATTGCAGCGCGAGCTCAACAAGTTGGCGAAGCCCAAGCAGACGTCGGCGTGGACCTCGGGTTGGAAGAAACTCAGCAAGTTTACTAATACGAAGACGACAGAAGCCAATGACAATGGATCACAAGTTGCAACTGCTGATCAAACTAGAAAGACTCCTAGAAGGTGGAGAAATTCCATTTCCTGAATTGCAATTTTTGTTCTAATTTTATCTTCACTTAGCATAACATATGACTAATTGTGCTGTTTTTGTTTTTCTACATTTGATTTCTGTTTAGAGGAGGAAGATGCAATATTGACATGATTTTCATTGTTATTCAAAAACATTTTTAGTACATGAAATTGTCACACAATCAGTAGTCCTATTGCTAATTGTTGAAACCATGATCACAATACGAGACTCAGAATAGCATGCTACAAATGAGGGATCTACTATATGAATATTCCTTAACATATTGCAAATCCTATGGAATATTCAAGATTTAGGTGTTGAAAATTTTACATAATTTGTTTGGTGGTTTTGGTGTATTATTTCTCAGTTGAATTGGCATTACAAGCATGATGAGACACCCCACTTCAAATCATGTCTTGAAACACAAAAATATAGACTCGTGACAGAGAGTGGGGAGCACAATTAATCGATGTAACAAGTTGAGGAATATCAAATTGATTTACTAAGTTAGTACAGCTATTTTGAACATTAATCACACACCAAAATAAATTCAGGCATTGAGTAACGGATTAAGAAAACATTCAATTTATTAATAATTAAGTTGTATCGATAACTTCTTGCTTGGGATTCGCTGGGAACTTAAGTAAGGAGTAGAAATTTTCTACTATACTATCTATCTCGTAGATAATTTCCGATTATAGTAATCCCTTCCATTTTACTTCGTAAATTTTGGATTTCTACTTAGAAGTACATTTTGCGCTACTACACTTCCTATCTGATAGAAAAGGATCCCATTATTTAGAACGGATCTCAACTGGGATCGCAAATCCCAAGTTTGTCTATCATATACTCTCTCCGTCCACGAAAAATATGGCACATTTGCCATTTTTGGTTGTCCACGAAAAATATGATACATTCAAAAAAAAAAGTTTTCAACAACTTCTCTCTTACTTTTTTCCCCTTTTCTCTTACTAATAATATGAACCTCACATTCTACTAACTTTCCCTTTTCTCTTACTTTTTTCCCTTTTCTCTTACTTTACCAATTCTACATTAAAACCCGTGTCATTCACAAAGTACCCTATTTTTCGTGGATGGAGTACATTGACTAGCTACTTTTTACTAGATTTGATTAAAGTGATGAGACCGCACTCATGAATCTTTGTTCACTATTAAGACTATTTTTTGTGGACGATGAAAGTAAGTGTTTAACTAATTCTTTGTAAATTAAAATTAGAAACGTACGTGGTGATCATGTCAACATTGCTTTTTTGAGACCTAAAGTGGACTTGACATGATACAATCCACTAGGAAAAATTTTGCTACTTTGGGATTTATCAATGTGTGAATCTAATTGGATTTCGGAAGATACTATCTTTATTGCGTACGTTTTTTTTGTTCTTGAATGATTGTACTTCACTTAAAAATTAATACTATGAAGACTCTAGATTAAGATGTACAAAAATATAGTGTGGGGTAGAAAAAAGAGAAATCGTAGTACATGAAATCAACTAACATAGAAGTACAAATTAGATCATATATAGGTTTCTCACTTTTCACAAAGTTAATTATAAATAATTGAAACATTCACAAATACCATATATGTATATACTTCATTATACAATAATAAATCAAAGCACAACTATATACTATTATACTTGAATATAATTTAATTAGAATTACTTATAACATTCACAAATACCGACATACTCACTTACACTTGGCCTGCACTGATTATCCAAATATTGGTACAATAATTACTTGGAAGATAAAAATCAAATATATAAATAATACTACAAAGTAGTAGTACGAATCATAGATTTCCATCCATAATTATTAAAACGATGGAGAATATATACGTGGAAACTATAAAGCATTAATTTGTTTCCAATCATTGTACACTATCTGTAGCTTCAAGCAAAAAATGTATACTATCATAGTATCATGTGACAAAATCATTTTACGTAATAAGAATGTGAAGTCTTCTTGAATTAAACAAAAATATGCTGTAATATTAATGTGATTGAGTTAAAAATCAGGAAATATGTATTGACTATATATTTATACGAGAAATTTAGACATTTATACTTATGTTATTACACTAAAAAAAGGTATATAAAATAAACAAACATATGCTGGAATATTAATGTGATTGAGTTAAAAATCAGGAAATATGTATTGACGGGTTGTATTATATACCAAACTAGTTTTAAACACTAAACGCCAAACACATCATTATATAATAATGCGGAGTTCATTATAACTTTATTTGTTGTTCATTATAGGGAATTCTGAGATTTAAAAACAATGACATCATCATGCATAATTTAGAAATGTGTAGTTTATTATATGTTTGTTATTAGTTCATTATAATGAACTCCATGTTATCATATAATGATGTTGTTCGGCGTTTAAGGTTTAAGAGTGGTTCGGTATTGATCACAATCCTATGTATTGATTATATATTTATATGAGAAATTTAGACATTTATACTTATGGTATTACACTAAAAAAAGGTATATAAAATAAAAATATGGGGTGAGAGAGGCTCGAACTCTCGACCTCAGGATAACTCAACTTAGCTATGAGACCTACGCGCTAGCCAACTGCGCCACCACCCCTTTAGTAATTATTGGGATATTTAAATATTTATTTATTGGAAGTGTAATAGTGATATGTTATGTTTATCTAAATTTGTCAGAGGGTATCATTGAAGATAATTTTGTCTTGGAAAACAGGGCATAACTGAGGAAGAAACACATGCAATTTGGATTATATGGAACCTTCTGACAATATGTGTGTTTGTAAGAAAATAATTGTCACAAAAGATTTCATTGCTTACACAGTTGATTTGGATTATATGACAGATCTTTGTCTGACAAAATAACTCTATATATGAGTTAGTGTCAGTAACAAAATAATGGTCAGAATAGATAACAGTGTTCAAAATCTAAGCATAACTGTATAAATTAAATCACTTTTTGGCTAAGTTTGAATTCATAGTTTTCTATTTTCTTTATTTGTGTTGGAAAATTATTATGAGACACAAATCTCGAAGAGGTTAAGTTCCTATAGAGAAAGAAATCGAGTTTAAGTGGCAAAGGAAAAATATATCTAAGTCCTAAATCATGATATCTTGGGTTTGCTTGATAATTAAAACATTTAAAGATTTTTTATTTTGCATTAGTAAGATTTTTGTGGAATTCTGTTATAGTGATATTAGTTATAGCAATTATTGATAATTCATAGTTTCATACCTAAATCATGACATGATTAGATACTTATCATTCTACTAGTTAAAATGATGGACCAACAAATAAGATAATTTATGTTCTGCACAATTTTAGTTAGTTGGAACTTGAAAACATAGTGAAAGTGGTTGTTCCAAGTCTCAACTTTCTATTACACCAGCAATTAAAAACCCATGAAGCAAGAAAACTGAAATTTGAAAAAAAAAACTAATAATGGACTAGAGTAAAAGTGTGCAAAACAATCCTCGAAGTAGCTTTTTATAGAAATTGTCCCTCTCATTTTGATATTTATATTGAACCTCCAATTTTCTTAATAAAGCCCTTCATTTTATACAACTCCCACATTTTTTCATCAATGGAAAGTAGAAAGAATTTTCTATGCTCATGCTATATAAAAAGGAATTAATTAAAGTTAATAAATGCAATCATGCTTCAAGATATAATTAATAGTAATTAAATTATTAAATTCCAGAATCTTAATGATGGCATCAGCTGTGATGTTATGGTTGGGAAATAATTTTCCCTTGAGAGTTGAGAATTGTTTCATTAGGCCAATAACTACCTCCATAAATCAAAGGTATGATGAATATGATAATATGTGGAAGTCATTTTCAATCTAATTTTTTTTATGAACTTTTAGTAATTATTAGTAAACACCATTAATTCTCTTTAACTATCCGACCATTTGTTGAACTACTCTGCATCATCAAAGACTTTGTGCACAAATTGACCTGATTTTGTGCTCCAATCCGATTTAAATATATCACACACGATCCATAACTCAATATACTAGTATGTGATTGACAATTTATTGGTTATTTAAAAGTATTTAATCTCTATATATGGCAAGGTGATGTACATAAATGTAGGTAAATAATGCCCCTAAAATTTGGATTGATTTGGATTTAATTTATATAAATCAATTTTATTATTATTTATTGGAGTATTATTTTATAAAAATATAAAAGAGATAATATGAAAGATTTATGAAAAATCCACACGTGATTTTGGGCTTAATTTGAAATAATTATGCAATACCCAGTTACATAATTAATCTTTTCTTAACTATGTAAATATTTAATTTGAAAAGTTAATACTTTCCTAAATTATTTCAGAGAGATTAATATGTGGAGTATATTATAGTAATTTATTTTAAATTAATTAATGTACATGATGACATGATCCCATTTTTTATGTAAAATACTAAAAAAGTTAATAGTTTATATGCATTTATCACCTTTTAACCTAATGAATTTTATTTCATTTCATATTAGATACACTAATAGGAAATAATAGTATTTCATTTCTTATTGTATAAGCACATGATTTATATAAGCATGACAAAATAAAAGAAAAAATGATTAAAAACTGAAAAGAATACATTATCTACAATCAACTTTATTTAGTCTAATCAAGTAAAAGAATAAATGATTAAACATTTAAAGAGAAGAATGCGCTTTGTTTTTGTACCACAGCATTTGCCTGAAAGCTGGCATCTTATTACAAATAAGTTAGGTAACATCTGACAAATTTATCATTAATTTGGTTATGCTTGAAACCCGCACATCCATATATATAATAAATTTATTTAGAAAGTGGACCTATCCAGTACATTTCAATTTCCCAAGTTTGGCTATCGACCGTTCCAAAATTAACTTTTATTAATTTAGTAAAACTAAAATTAAATCCTTACTATAAGAAAATTTGAAATGAGAACAATATTGATCGATTAGTATTGCACTGTCTAAGTAATTTAATTTGAACGATTAAAATAAAACAATATTGCACAAGTTTGGTTTCTTGAATCACTCACAAGTCGCAACTCAAACGATCAAATTTAAACCACCTTGTTGTGTTTGCTAATGAACCATGCTTTTGTCTCTTGAATTTATCAACTTTCAAAATCCTTCTTATTCAATGATAAATTCAGGTGGAGTCGGATGGTCGACCAACTACATTGTTGGTCTATAAATACGAAAAAATCCTTCTAAAATTCGATATTTAGTGCTTCTGCCGATCCAATGGCAAGACTATTTACCACAACCTTTTTAGTAAGAATTCGCTTCCATTTTTCATCTATCATCTATTATCACAATGCATCCATCTTTCAGCACCAACCACAATCTTTTTCTCTATGTCGGACCTTACCAGTTCCATTTGTGAACCAGAAACAACTTCGGAGATATTTCAACAATCAAATTTGATAGTAGTATAATTTATTTTCTTAAACCAATTCACAAATTAGCATTCACTTTTATTCTTAATTAAATTAAACTCTTTTTGTTCTACAACCACATTAAACATCACATTTCTCATCAATATACACTAAAAACAAAAACTCAAAAACATCAAATCCAAACACATCATTACATTACAAGTGCAGCCACAGATGGTTATTACAACCTCACAAACAGTCGTTCAAAACTCAGAAAACACAAATATTACAACTGGAAACAAACAAGAAGAAATTGATGATGATGGCTCGGAAGCCCCTGAGGGCCCTGGCCCCCCCGCACAGATTTTCAAGATAATCATAATAAAAACGAAGAAAGGAGGTGCCCCCCCACACCAACCAAACACGCATGCTCGCCATCCATGGCGTTTTTCGACAATTCCGGAGAAAAAAGGAAGCCCTCGTTTCACACCACTACGCTTTCTTCAATCTGCCATAGCCCCCCTTTTTTTTACTTTTAAATCACATTTTTAATCATTTCAAAGTCAACAATTATAGCAAAGATGGCTGCTTTTATCGACTGAACCCTCCCTCTTTATTGCCCCACAATCTTCATGCTGACTGCACCATTACCACCTAAAAGCAAAAGCCATCTCAATAATCAAACACGCACCATTAATCATGCGCCCCCGAGGGACGATTTCATAGCCTTCAGGTACGCCACCGCCCCGTCGATTATCGACACCGGATTGCTCCCGTCTAGTCCCGGGATGATGCTCTCGAGCATCTTCAGCACCTCGCGGATTTTAACCTTCTTCCCGCTGTCGTCGTTGCTGGCACACCTCGACTCCATGTCGTTGTCGTGACTCTCCAGAGATGATTTCTCGTGCTTGCCGTCGAGCAGCTTTTGTCTTTTCGGCGCGGGGCTCGTTATTTCTTCTGTTAGTTCGTCGAGGCTGAGTGGCGGAGAGTGCTCCGTGCTAGTCGCTTCATCGTCGTCGTCACTGTCAGTGTCAGTATCGGAGTAGAGCAGAGCGTCGATGTCGTCACTATCTTCTTCATACGTCTCGCCCTCCTCTTCGGACAAATGGTTTTCGTCCCATTTTTCTTCGAACGAGGGATCCGCCAAGATGCGCAGATCGACATGAGCAGCTGCTTTGTCGAGCGGGACAGGAGTCTTGGAGGCGAACATCTTGTCGAGGGGCGAGAAGGAAGGACCCAAGAACAGTCTGGTGTGATTCTCGGACTGGTCGAAGATAAGGAATCTCCTCTGAGGAGCACCAACCGGCTGCTTATCAACAACCCCTAGGCCGCGGGGCAAGGCACACTGCGAGCCTTTCGGATAAGGCTCTCCGGTTGGACACGGAATATTGCACTGAGGCGGGCGAAACCCACCGAATGCATTCAAATCAGGAGCATACTGTCCTGGAAATGCAGCATTGGCAGTAGGCCACTGGTAAGAGGGAAAATGTGGCAAGCTGAGATTTCTATCGAGATGAGGCGTTGCCATATGATCGATATACGAAGAATTCCGAACAGCAAACTGCTGGCGCAGCTGAGACCCTCTGGCCGCGGCCATCCGGCCAAATGAGCTACCTGCCAATGCATCAAGCCTATAAACATACGAGAAGACGAACGAAATCGAGAAAATCAAGCACAAGAACAATCAAGAAAGAAAAACATACCAGAATAGTGTAGTTCTACTTTAGTCCGGCAAGTAGATTACTTTCCAAAATGCAAAACAAAAGAATGAAAACAAAAATATATCTGCTAGATTGATTTTCGACAAACGGAAAACGGGAACAGGTCTACGTGACAGGTTTCAGCAAGTGACGGAAATATTCAGCCTGAACAACACAATTAAGGGCATAAATCAGATGCTCTTCAATTATAAGTAAAGAAACTTGAATTCGCAGCACAGACAACGAAAGTAAGCAGGGATTCGATAACGAACCTGGCAATTCTGTAGAGGTTGAAAGCATGCTATTACTCTAACTATAATGGTTGTTCTCCCAGCAATCCCACTCTCATGTTTAAGCGCCCTAAATCTCGTCTGGCTCGCTGCTTGGCACACCATAACTACGCTCGACTCTTGATGTATTTCACAAATCGGGGTAAACAACGAAACAGCTAATGACAAGAAAGTAGGCTAATGTATTCCACACGGGTTAAACAAAGAAACAGCGAGGGACAATAGATAAATGGAAGTAAAGCTGAAGTTGGACTAGAAATCCTACTTGATCAACAAACCAAACTCAAACAGAATCTAACAGCAACAAGAAGATGAGGGGCTTATGAAGATTGAATAAACCACAAGCAAATCTTATAGAATGTAGAAAAAACAAGAAGACAAAGGGAAGTGATTTGATCCCATCATGGATATAAGATTAAGCAAACAATGAGAATGTAAAAAAGGACTGTTTTCAGAACAAAACAACAAGTTATAGAATAACCCTGCAATACAAATTCAAAGAGATAACAAAGTGAATCCACCACTGCATACTGGTTTTTCCCCTTATATCCAAAGGTAATAAGATTGCCACCTGAAACAAGAGCGAAGCTTTTCAGACAAGACAAGTGAATGAAAATCCAAATTGGAAAGAATAAGAAATCTGTGACCTATCAGAATATAACAATACACAATTTAGTGTGTGTTTTAGAATCATGAAAAGTAGGGGATCTGGAAAAGGCAAGTAGAAAATCTGTAGTCCAACAATCCATGTTTCACTTTTCTCATCAGATCGAATCCAAAGCCCCCAACAGATTATCTTTTTCTTTATCTTCTCCAGATCACAAAAGATTCGGCTGTCGAGCGTGCTTATTACTAAAACATTTTTTGAAAACCTCCCTCACACCACGCTTGATGAATAAAAAATTCATACAAACGTGACAAATACTAATTGTTCAACAGCAAAAAAATGAACCCACAAATAAAAATGCTCTCTTTATAAGTATGAACATAATTAACTTGATGAGAACCATTTTCAAACATAAAATTCCAAGTTAGTATGTTGATAATTCAGCAAGAAAAGGACCAAATACTCAAAAAAGGATCAAATTTTGTTCTGTGCCAAAAAAGAGGGAGAATTTGAAGACATAAAAAGAGTGTAACATAAAAACAGAAACAGAAGAAACTCAATTGAGGTAGAAAGAGGGAGGAGAGAATTGGGAGAACTTACAGATCCGGAGCAAGAAAGTGAGAGTGATGAAGTGAGAAAGAGGGAGAGAAAAGTGGAAGTGGTAAACAGTGGTTGGATAGCAGCTCAAACTCAGAGTAGCCACCAATTCAGGGATTGCTTGGATTATATAAACAGTTCAATGACCGTTATGCCCCTGCCACGGTTGGATTTTTTAAAATTTATTTTATTAATCGTGCTTAAATTTTAAAAAGAAAATGATAAGTTCCTTAAAACAAACACAAACAAAAAAGTTTCTATTACTATTAACTAAGTGCTTTTTTGGTATATATTAGCGTGAAATAACTTATTTATAAGGACGTTAATCGGTGATTTTTGGGTCAATTCAATTTGGATTAGAGACTAATTGGGTTGAAATTTTATTGGTTATAAATTTTTAACTGTAACCATAAACGTTTTTATGGGATTATCATAATATGTTCTATCACTAAGCTAATAGCTCGTCGTGTGAGCCTCTCATTGTGTGGGTTCATTACTTAAAAAACGAGAGAAACATCATCATCTGAATATTCATGGTTGGATTAAGTCATTAAGTGAGCATTTTATTACCTGTCAGAAATGGATCATAGCAGAATTTCATTCTATATCGGCACCATTAGTATCAAATTTGGAAGGAATATTGATTGATTCTTTAGCAAAAAAAGAATTCGATATATATATATATATATATATAGAATACCCATTTATAATTTTTTGTAACTCAATCGTAAATGATGAAGTCACAGAATATTTGACATTTTTGAACTTTGTATGCAACTCACTACAGGCTCGGGAAACAAAGTTAAAACAATATGACAAATTGATTTTTTAATAAAATTAATAGGTAATTATAATAATTAGATAATATCCTATACAGTTGACTAACTTGATGTGTAACTTAACATCTCATAATAATGAGAGAACCAATTTAATCAAATCAAATGAAAAGGTGAGGTCACCATTAACCAAAGTCCAAAACCGAGTGTCCCTTTCGGTGTGTGTGTCATCACGGACATTTGAAGGAATCAAATTCAATGATCTCTAAACAAAATATTAAATTTAGTTATAATATAGGATTATATCTCAGCATGTTAATTAGTAGCATTAATAATTAAAACTGTCGGATTAACGTTTTCTCCTTTTAATCGGTTAATACTCTCTCTTGTTTTGACTCAGTATGCTATTCCTTCACAATATAATTAATTGGAAGTCACTTTTTTTTTTTTGGAAACTTTTCGACATGAGTTGAGAGAATTTGAATTGGGGAAGAAAATGTGAAGAACACCACCAAATTATAAAGTTACACGTATTTGTTGAAGTAACTAGATAGGTCTAAACTAAGGCTATTTAGTCGTAATTAACCACTAAAATTGTTAATGCTACAGATAATAATGACACGCTATTTACAATTAGCACGTTACACGTAGCAAGGTAATTTGACGTATCATATTAATGTATAAAGTTATCTTGATATTGCACATACAATAAATGCCCAAGAATTAAGTAATCTCGACAACTTCAGTTGTGTGAGAAGCAAAGCAAGTGCAACTTTTAATATGCTAGCACTAAGTCAGTTTAAAACGAAACATAAAGCAAAATATTTGTCTACATAATTGCGTAGGATTAGGCCCACTTTTCACAGCAGTGGAGTCTTGATGCTCAAAATACTAATTAGAAAAGGAAATATTTGTATTTTCTAGGAGTATTTCATTTAAACGTCTTTATTTATGTGCACTTCTATTATCGGATAAATATTATTGCATACACCTTATGTAAAAACCTCTGCGATTTTTCAGCCATGAATCTTGAGTAGGCTACACCTTAATTCGAGATATAGTTTATTAAAAACTTAGATTAAAAATTCTTGTATATTCAAAAACATTTGCTTGTACCTGTCCAATTTTTAATTGGTATGTTTAATCCAAGTAAATTAGGTATTAAACTAATCATGACCAATGGTCAATCCAAGAAATGAAAGTCAAGAGATCCAACACAGTGAAAAAGGCTGAGGAACAGAATTGACAGTCGTTACTAACAATGGATGGTGCACGGAACAGAATTGACAGTCGTTACTAACAATGGATGGTGTACGATGAAAGGAAGTGAACCCCAAACTAAGAAGAATCATCGTCAACTCCAGATACCAAATTTAATTAAGTTCTCCAGCTCTCGTAAACCAAGGTGGAATAGATCGACCCCAACCTCCCTTGGGAAGGTAAAAAGAACTTACAGGATTATATGAAGCCCATTATAGTTTAAAAAATTGTTTCTCAAGCGTCATAATTGAGAAAAAGAAATTACATAAAACGCGTGAGACAAATGAGTAGCACTTTTAGTTTTAAAAGCAGGCACTCTCATAACTAAAACTCGCACATTAAAAAAAAAGCTATTACTTGTATCGATATAACATCCATCTGGAAACAAAAGTATAATGTTTAAAATAGTGGTTAGTCATGTCATAAAAATCTACTACTGGTATATATTCAAACTAAACAAATTGATGGAAAGAGAAGGGAAAATCATGGCTACGAAATAGCCGAGATAGATATAATCATATACTCATATACCACAATCGACACACAGCGCAACCATGGGACATATTTTTCGCACTCAAGAATCACTTTGTGAAAGTCTGAAACCAGCCATAAGACAAATGTGAAACTGTAAATCCCAATGTCGATGAGGAATGCTCATGGTTCAAGGTTTATTCATGCATAATATAAGTAGCAAAGCATCCAAGTAGAACATGTTTGATAAGCATTAATATATGCTATGTTTTCTTCCACAACATAGATTAAGAAGTGTGATTTACTCGATGCTGAGAACTTCGATCTCAAAAACCAGAACTGAGTTCGGCTGAATGCCCCATGCTGGGAATCCACCACTGCCATACGCGTAGTCAGGAGAGCACTGCAGGATTAAAACCACAAAATCATTAACAAAATACTAGAGAAAAAGATAATTAACTTTGAAGCAAAGATAACAAAACATCAAGAGCAATTATAATTCTAGTTTGGTTTCTGGAATACTACAAGAAATTACTATCAGAAGCAGCAGTTCTTGAACGTAATTGATTGGCTAAACAACAACCTAAATGGAGTAAAAATTATACTAGTACTACTTATAATGCAAGAACAACAACTATAGAACGTTTCCATACTTTCAGTTTAGCAATTTCTCCCAACTGCATTCCCAGCACTCCTTCATCCCATCCTGCAATAGAGGCAAAGTGTTACGTTAATAACTAAAAGCCAATAAAAAAACATCAGCATAACACATTCACAATCATGAGATACAGCACATTCAAGTGACATAAGCAATCATACATCAAAGGTTTCTCAATATTCCATCTGAATCATATTCAGGTAGCTCTCATCAAATCAAAAAGATGTTTATATTGATTGATTATTTCTTAAGGTGAAAATTTGGTTCTTTGATCATCAAAAATTCAAAATAGTGGTGAAGGAAGCTACAAGTCTTCAACCATAGGCAATAATGGGAATAAAAGCACAATATAGAAGAACGTGTAGCAAATCATGGTGTCGATTACATGGAACTTCACCACAACTCATGTTTGCCAGCTAATTACCCAAGCAAACTCAAGTAACTAATAAATTAAGATTGTGCATATCATCATCTTTCAGGAACTGGTGATATTCACAGGTACAAGAACTCCAACACTCTATTCTTCCTTGCTTTTATCCACTCGTACAGTATTTATTCTTCATATGAGCATACAGTAAACATTTCCTACCATAACAAATCTGTAGCCAAATGAATGATAAAAAAACTTTCACCAAAATAATGGCACAGCAAAATGACTATTCAACGACACACATAGTACAAAACTCAATTACCGAAACACCAAACTCAATCATTGCCGATTTCAACTGCGCTAAACTAATTCACCGTTGGATCTCATGATCAATTACACAATTCAGCCAAAACACACACAGTCAGCTTAAATAAAAAAATGAAAGCCAAAATTCAACCAAAATTCGTTGAGGAAAAATAAAAATACCTTTAATAACATTGCCTTTCCCAATCTGAAAAGTGAAAGGCTTCTGCCCTGCATCCTTGGTGCTATTCCCCCAAATTCACGCAAAAGTAAGGTCAAATACATCAATCACGGTTCTTCTTTAATCGATAAGCATGAGAAAGAAAAAAGGTACCTCCAGAACTTTAGGTTGAGATCTCGGTTTTTGCCAAAACCGGTGCAGTGAACGGTGACGGTTTGGCCGGGTGTGGGCTTGGGGCCATTGCCTTGCCTGATCAATTCCTTGTCAATTCCCATAGCTGAGATTGGTGAGGAAGATTGCTGCAGTTTCGACCCCTTTTGGCTTTATCTAGGGTTTTGCTTTTCACTGTTTAGTGTAACGAATGTGTTGTCATATTTCTTAACCATTAAAAATTTTATTCTCTTTTTTTTTACTTTTACAAATAATATACTCTCAAAAGTAGGGTTGCACTATTCTCCTTTTCCACTCTAAGATCCTTTTCTCTTCTTAATAATAGCCATTAGATCCATCCAATCAACGGACCACGTTAATCCTAATTAATTATTTCCGCGTTGCATTATAGCTCCTTTCGTTGTGCATTATGGGGGTAATTTAGTAAAGTCCCTAAATTGGAACCGCCTTTTGTTTTGGGATGTGCGGATGTCACGGGATTTGCAATCTTCCACTCTTCAGTTTTCTCCCATTTACTCCAGCCGACTCCTCAACTCTCCCACTCCTTCCCCTCTCTCAACCCTACTTACATCCGCCACATTTCGAATTCCACAGCCTCCGCCATCGATTTGCGTCGATTCCACTCCACCGCAGTTACCGCTGCCACAAAATCGACCGGCGTTGTCGTGTTTGCACGCCATATTCAACAAATCGAGCAGGTAAGCATTATGAAATCAGTCAACTAAGCGTATGCCTAGACTTTAGGATATCGTTTTTACCCAGGTAATCGTCTAGGGTTTTCTCTGATTATGAGTCCGCGACATTGTGTTGGGTTTACCACGTCTCGGTGCAAGTATCTTATTTATTTCGGTTTATTCCAGATCAAAAATGACAAAAAGAGGTCGTCCCCGCGCGCAAGCATCGCAGGAAGCAGGTAAATTGCACTCGTTGGTTGTGCATTTCAGTAGTATGAATGCGAATAGCCTTATTTAGATGTCTAGTTTAATTACGTGCTGTACAACTAGCATTTTAGGGGTATTGTGATGTCCAGTGCTCAAGAGTATATACATGTATTGTTTATTAGGATTAGTGCATTATGTATATGGTTGGATATTCATTGAATGTTTTGAATTGTGCATTATGTAGAGTAGGTAGTGTGTTGCAGAATGCATTATGGAAGAATTCCGTGTGCATTTTTTAGGCCCGACAGTGCATTATGTATCATTATGTATGCATTATGTTGCTTTTAACATTGGTCATTGGTTGTATTGGTTTGTTGCCTCAGATTTTTACAGAGGAATCTGATTGATGATTTGTTACTTTTATATATTATATGGTTTGATTAGTGCATTATGTCTATACTGAAACCGTCATTATGTGCAGAAAAGTATGCAATATGTATGGTGTTGTGTGTTTTAGTGACTACAATCAGTAAATAGTACATATGTGCATTTTTTAGTTTGTACTGTGCATTATTGAACATGATGTATGCATTATGTTTACTAAATTATGCATTACTAAGCGTATTGGGTGTGTACTAATATTTACCCAGTCAGGATGAGTGGTATTCATTATGTGCAGTAAATTATGCAATATGTAGGGTGTTGTGTGTTTTAGTGACTAAACTCAGGAAAGAGTACATATATGCATTTTTTAGTATAGACTGTGCATTATGGAACATAATTTATGCATTATGTTTACTAAATTATGCATTACTAAGGGTATTGGGTTTGTTGTAATAGCTGCCCAGTTAGTATGAAAGTTTTTTTATTATGTTGTGTTGGTACTGCATTGTGAATCAGTAATAGTGCATTTTTTTGTAGTATTGTGTGCATTATATGAGTGGTATTATTTATATTGTTTAATGCATTTTTTGTGTAACACATGTGCATTTTTGTGTTTAGACAATGCATTATGAGTAATTTTTAATGCATTATGAGGTTGTATTATGCATTATTTCATATGATAGATGCATTAATCTGTAAAAAGCTAGCAGCATTATTTATTCTGATTTATTGATAATGTTTTGATGTTTTACTTTGTTTGTTCCATATCAGAGAAGCGGCTAAGATCAGACATTGACGATGCAGTTGACGAGAATTGTGGTTTGGAGTGAGTTTTGGTTCGGCTATAGGGAGATCTTGGTTAATGGGTAAACTGATATTCGGATAGATGTTTCAATTTAAAACTGTACTTTTTCGCAACTTAATAAGTGCGTTTGGATATTAGCTAATGATTTAGATTTGGGTAAATTGTTCGTATTCAGCATTATAGATTGTGCATTGTGTTTTACAATCTGTGCATTACTCCTTTATCGACTGTCATTATTTGCAATGTAGTGTTCGTTACGATAATAATTGTGTATATGCAAAGTCTGAGCATTATGTGTAATTATATCGTCATTATTTACAGTTAATTATGCATTATAAGAAGTATGCATGATAAATTTAAAGTGGATATAAACGTTGTTCAGGGGTGCATGGTTTATTTCAACTGGATATAAATTCAACATTAGATAAATTAGTGCATTATTTGATTAAAACGTTGCATTATTTACCAAGAAATTATCATTATTTAAAATTTTGTATTGAATAAGACGTATCAACGGGCTGCATTATTTATTCCAATAAGTGAATTTTCTAATTTAATCGTTTTGCCAGAATTCAGGGGTCCATGGAATATTAAAATCGGATATCAATTCTGCAATAGACATTTTAGTGCATTATTTTACTAAAACGTTGCATTATGACCTAGAAAAAAAAATTGGGAACAAACAAAATAATTCATCAGAACACAACTGATACAAAGTTGACTTGTTTAAATAAAAATCAAACGTTGCATTATGACAGATATAAAGTTCGAATAACAATAACAAAAACATGACCTAGTGCAAGACACAAGATGTTGCTATATGTACGTACTATACCCTAGCCCCTAATCTTATTAAACCCTGGGGGGAAACAAGAAACGTGTGCCAAGCATCGTATCACGGTACATCTTATTCGTATGCATTGCAGTTCACATAATTTGCATTATACAGTCAATAATATGCATTACTCGCTACAATTTGGTGCATTATTCGAATTGTTTTACAATTTGTAATTAATGTGTACGTACTATACCCTAGCCCCTAATCTTATTAAACCCTCGGGGGAAACAAGAACCGTGTGCCAAACAACGAAACACGGTAAATCTTATTCGTATGCATTGCAGTTCACATAATTTGCATTATACAGTCAATAATATGCATTATTCGCTACAATTTGGTGCATTATTCGAATTGTTTTACAATTTGTAATTAATGTGTACGTACTATACCCTAGCCCCTAATCTTATTAAACCCTTGGGGGAAACAAGAACCGTGTGCCAAACAACGAAACACGGTAAATCTTATTCGTATGCATTGCAGTTCACATAATTTGCATTATACAGTTAATAATATGCATTACTCGCTACAATTTGGTGCATTATTCGAATTGTTTTACAATTTGTAATTAATGTGTACGTACTATACCCTAGCCCCTAATCTTATTAAACCCTTGGGGGAAACAAGAACCGTGTGCCAAACAACGAAACACGGTAAATTTTATTTGTATGCATTGCAGTTCAGATTTTGATCATTATATAGTACTAACCGATATTTAAGCCCTAGAGGGACAAGGCATATTATGTATACGTATACATTGCAAATAACATATTATGCATTATACTGTCAATTTAATCCATTACGCATTTTCATTTGGTGCATTATTTGTACCAACTATAAATAGTATACTATGTAAATTGGAAGCTTACGTGATTTATTTATAGGTCAAATACAAGCTATTCTTAAACATTGTAATTATGTGTACGTACTATACCCTAGCCTCTAGACTTAATAAACCCTTAGGGGTCAAAACAAACGTGTGCCAAACATAAATACTACGACCCAATACTTATACCCTATGCATTGCCGCTCACGTATTATGCATTATATAGTAAAAAAATCCATTATACTTCATCATTTTGTGCATTACACGTATCGTTTTAAATTACTGCCCTAGACAAGCCGAGAGCTAAACCCTGAAGGAATGTTTCATAATCGCGGTCGGTCATTATTTACACTACACTTCCTCGTACTCCCTTTCAAGGGCAGCAAGATCCTCTCGTGCTTCTGAGAATTCACCTTCCTCCATACCTTCACCTACATACCAGTGCACAAATGCTCGCTTGGAATACATAAGATCGAATCTGTGGTTGATTTGGGAGAAAACTTCAGCTACAGCTGTGTTGTTGCTGAGCATGCACACTGCGCGCTTCAGCTGTGCAAGATCACCCCCTGGCACCACTGTCGGTGCCTGGTAATTGATGCCGCATTTGAAACCAGTTAGGCACCTGCAAACATCGAGTGTTGTTTTTTGACCCATTTTAGCAAAAATCACCCATCACCCTAAGTGCAACACAAATCATAATCATTTGGAAATTTAATCTATGAAATTACCAGTCAACAAATTGAATTGTCCTCTTTGTTTTGAACGATTCTAACAACGCCGGCGTAACAAGATAGAAAAACCTAGGATCGAGCAGCCGCGAGAGACGAAAATTGCAACAACCCAAATACTATGTTTCGAATTGCAAAGATGGAAAACTGCAAAAAAAGCGTCTGGAACGCGTGAACAAGATGAAAAAAACGGAAGATCTTCATGGGAGGATTTCATGGAAACTTCCATAACCACCAAGATATTATTTCCCTATGGATTTCAGCGACAGCGACACGTCGATGCGTTTGTGGATTTCAGCGACAGCGACACGTCACCGCCGATTTTGCTCTTCTTCATGTTTCCGCCGGCGAAGAGCGAGTTCAGGAATTCGGCGAGTTTGCCGCCGGAGGAAATCGACTGCTTCACCTTCTTCAAATTTGCTCTTCTTGAAACCTTGCTGCAAATTTGCGAATTAAAAAAACCTAAAAGCCTAAGTAAAATCCCTTCCTTCTTCAACGTGAGATGTGAATAAAGAACGTGAATATCTTCAAGGAGAGAATCATGGAATTTCCGTAACTGCAACATAATAATATACCAAATCTGCCCTTTTTAGATATTTAATTGATTAAAATTTAATGTGATCTGCGAATTTTTTCATCCATCGGATTGATGTAATTGACGGTATAGATTAAGAAGGAAAAAGGAGGAAATATAGAAAAAGGAAATGAATACATCCCCTCAAAAGTATATTAACATATTTTAACTTTAAAATGTATATATAAATATATATATATATGTATTTTTTAAATGCATTTTAAAAAATACAAGTTTTTAAGTTTTAGAAATCAAAACAATGGAATTTAATAAATGTGCAATTTGAAGCATCAATTGCTATTCTGATCGTGGCATGCCTAACTTGAGCCGCCTTCTTTTTTTTAAGAGAGAGTGTAAGAGAAACACTGGATACAACGGTAAAACTAGGTTAGATTGAGAAACTACGCCCCCATTGGCCGCCGACCATATGGAGCTATCAATTGGGTTTCAAAATTTAGTCTTCTTCTTTTATTATTGATTTACTTATAGCCCAACTCGTTTTTACCTTACATTTTAGTAGTCATATGTACAAGTTTCACCATGAACATATGCAGTTGAAATTGGAAATATAGTACTAACTCTACTATTATTTTCTTTTTCTCTTTGTGGTAACTAATCAAAAATCATTATATCTTTTTGAAAAATTGTTATTTAAATCATAATTTTTGGTTGATTTCTGTTTTTCCCCTAATTTATAAAAGTAGCTAATTAAACTTTTCTCTTATGTACATTTCAATTTGCCCTAATTTAAATAGACATGATAATCATCTCGTTTCACTATCACTACAAAAAAAATATCTTTTTAAGGGCAAAAAATTTAGAAGTAATTAATTACGTTGAAATTTTTTAAAAAATAACAATAATTTAGGATGCAATAGAAAGCATTCCTAAATAAATTAGGGACATAATAACTTAATCTTTTACTTTTTTTTAGGATGCTTTTATTTGCTTCCTCTAATTTTAGTTGGGACACCTACAATAAAAATGTTTTTTAAGCATTTGTGGTATATTTAGAAACACAAATTAGCGTCTTTAATTGTTAAAAAATGTCCTTAAAGACTTTCTTTTATTGAAGTGTATCGATTCTACACTTCGCTTCACTTCACTTCACTTCACTTCACTTCACTTGTCCTTAATAAGTTTAATGGTCGATTATATCTCGACTTTTTAAGTGAGTCATGAAATCTATCCAAACAACACCAACATGTTCAACATTTTGAGCTACTAACATGCATTGATGCATGTAACTCCTCACATAAAATAGGAAGATATATTTGACGAATAATGGTTACACCAACAAACACCAATACATTTTTATTACAATAAGTCAATAACAACACAACCTAGAATGACAAGTAATGAAACACACACAAACACAGACACACAAAATAAATAAATTCCTAGAGTAGATGATAAATCACTAGAACAAGAGTTGGTTAACCTCCATCGATCATCAAGGGGCGTGCGGAGGAGTAAACGCTGGAGCAGCCGGGGCATTAGGCAACGAAGGATTCCCGGGGAACCGAGGAGCATTGGGCACCAATGGACTATTTCCGGGGAACTGAGGAGCATTGGGCACCAATGGACTATTTCCGGGGAATTGAGGAGCATTGGGTGTAGATGGACTATCGGGGAGTTGAGGAGTACTAGGAAAAAAGGGATTTCCCGGGAATCTAGGAATGTTCGGGAACGAAGACGACGACGACGGTGATGGAAACATAGGTGGAAACACTATCGGGAGGGAAGGGGTTGTCATCCCTGGAAATCTAGGAAAAAATGACCCTGGCCCCTGCAGCAGGCGGCGATTGCCGCCTGCTGTGGCCGCTTCCAGGCATGGGAATGACAAAAGGACGAGGACGAGGACGAGCACATCGGGGGAACGATAAGCCATTTTGAACTAGTGAATTATGTTTGGATGGATGCTTGTTTGATTTGAGAATTGTTGAATGCGTTTTGAGTATTTATAATATGATTTCTTGATCAACTAGTTTGTCAATCATTAATCATAGGTGATTAGGTTTTAAACGCTGGCGTTTGTTGTTGATGTGATGAATTTACTTCTTTCCGCTACAAAAGTGTATGATTGTGCTTAATAATGAACTTTACAACCAATTTTTGCATTCTACAATGCCTAGAATTGGCTCAAGACCAAAATTATCAATGTATTATTGGTGAGATATTTATTGCACATTTGCTAATTAGGTACAGTGTATAATTATATTGATTGGTTTTAGCACTGAACTTCCATGTGGTTGAGTTGGTCTTCAAGCATATACTCCTATTATGTATGCTTCAATTAATAAGATCGTATCCAATCCCAAAAAAATCTAACAGCATTATGGGTCTATTTGGAAAGGGTAAAATAAGGATTGACATAAATTGCAGTTTTTTTATTAGCATAATTTTGGGATCATTGACTTACCATTTCAGCTCTTTACTTTATAGTTATTAAAAATCAGTTTTAATCGATGTACTCGAGTTTATATGGGTTGGAGACTAGTACTCCTAATTCATTTTTTTATATGGACCAGTTTATATTATTTTCGTTTTCATTTGCATTATTTAGGAGTGTTTGTAATTAGTGTCCTTGCTTTAGACTGTGGGTCTGTATAATAGGAATAATTTGGCGCACTTTCTGCTGTCTTGTTTAGCTTTTTTCGCTTTTTCTCGAATTTCAGTTTGTATTTTAATCTATTCTTATAATTAAAAATTCATTATATTTGGTTAGGGTTCATAATCGTGTCTAAACACTTCATTTTCACTTTCATTTATTACTTGATTAGTTCATAGCTGACAGGATACATATATGATTTTGAGATTTTCCTTTGCTTCAATTTTTAGTAGGAATAAAAGTTAATCAGATAATTACTTATTTTTAGTCGTTAGTGAATATTTTGGCCAGGGGTTTTGATCTATGTAAAACTAGATTTAAATACAGAAACGCAGAACAATATCATACGTAGGGCATGTTTAGGTCATTATTAATTTATTTTTAGGCCATTCTAACAAAGCATGACATAAAATGATCTTAACATGACATTAAACCCGAATTTTATAATATAACCTAAAATTGTCTAATTATGACCCTCCATATTTTTGGTTAATTATTGATCAAAATTTAGACTGCATTTCTAGATTTAAATACATACTTGTTTTGATCATCTCCCTTTTGACCAGTTGATAAAAAAATATTCGATGATCATTTTGAATATGAAATTCGTCTTTATGATTTTCCTCAAATTATTTAATCTTTGAAGGATCATTTTGAATATCTTTTTGAAAATTAAAATTATAAAGATCATCTGTAGAGTATATGCAATAAATCTTTCAGTTGATTGGATCACTCCAAAGTAAACAAATCCTTAAAACATTATTGTAATCAGCCCTGGTTAAGATCCTACTGTGAAAAACTTACCAGTCCAAAATTTGAAGGAAAATAAGAATTAAGGATGCCAAAGTAGAGAAGGAAAGCTTGAGATGTTATCTGTGTCTTGAGTACCAAAACAGCGTCCCCAGCTCAAAAATAAATGCATCGATGTCAATGCCTCAACCTTAGACGGGCCCTGCACCGCTGCACGGTAGGACATACAGTTCCATTTTAATGGTGCATTTGCAGCATCTTGTATAACGATCGCAAGATCCCAAGACGCAGACTGAAATCTTGATACATGACTTATTCACAATACGCAGATCATAATGTTGTATAGCAAGTACTATACTTACCTGACATAGACCTAAAGTTTATTGAGGAAAGAAGCTGCCGCATCTCACAGTCAACACATTATCGACTGATGATTACGAGCAGCAGTGCTATAGTGAGTTCTACATGAGCACAAGCTACTCAAAATAAAAGGAGAACACAAACCGTTTGATTAGCACGAGCAAATGCAAAAAAAACTAAGAAACCATTCTTCTATGCAGTGAACATACTCTGAATAGTCACATTCCAGATTCATCCAAAACTGATCGATAATGGTAGTTAGAAACGTGCATATGATCTGCATCTTGTGAGGGACTCAAGTATCATACGTTCCGAAATCATAAGAAATAGAAAGCACTTACCTTTCTTACATCATAGTTTGAGAACCTCACTCTGATAATGAAGATAAAAAATGAAATCAAAAGCCACAAACAACACAATTTTAAGAGACACAACTCTAGTTATTTAAAAACCAGATTCCAAAGTTGCAGCTCAGCACCCAGAAGTACATACAGTTTAGGAAAACAAAAGCTTTTACTATCATTTTAAAAATAGCAAAAGAAAGGCCAATTTGATTAGCACACAAGACAATCAAACAAAGAAAAACTGAGATATTTTTATAGATAAAACATGCCACATTGTTGGTAGCAATTCAATCAACAAACATATTAGAGGATCTTCATAGCATATTATTCCTAGATCAATCATGCATAAGACAACATAGATAATCATTTAAATTGAAGAAATGCCGTACCTGTGATCATCAACACTAATTACTCACCTGGAAAACTCAAGCATTTTGATGCATCAATATGTTTATCCAAGTCCCCATGCAGAATACTACACAAAAGTACATTATATACGACCTTCACTAGCACAATAACTCAAACAGGAAAATATTGACATTGTTAAGTGCCGGAGCTCATCCACAACCACAATTATCACTGCACAAAGCTACCAAGTCCAACTGCCATACGATCAAGGGGCAGCTATGAGATTATTTCAAAGGATATAAATAAGACATACAACTAACGAAGATGCAAAAAACAGCAGCAACTGATATTCTAAGTTGATCTACATAATTTCATACTGCAGATCAAAATTACAACACGATAAGCTCTCGATTCACTAAGCTGCGCTAACAACAAAACATGATCGCCAACAATTACAATAGCAAAGGTCTTACGTTATTACGAGGCCTTGACAACCTTGTCATCACCTACGACATTAAGAATGGGGAGACTACTAAGGAATTCATCAAGACCCTCAAAAAACCCAATATTATCATCCTCCCCACGGCTTGGTCCATTCCCTTGGTTCACCCTAGGTGCAGGCTCCTCAGCTTCGTTGCTGAATTCCACATTCAAATCCAACTTCTCGAAATTCTTAACAACCCTAGCAGGTTGTTTTCTAGCAGTGGTAGCAGGCACTTTTTTACTCGACTCACCAGCTGTTTTATTAGGGGCCTCCACCCCATTTGGAGGTACCAAATCATCTTGCACTGGGAGATTCTTACCTTTATCGACTTGTGCATTTCTAGCACTTCTACGGGGCGTCACACTAGCCCCCTTTCCTTTAACAATATTTGATTTCTTCCTCCTTTTCCCCGCACCCCTATTCCAATTATCATCAGACCCACTCGAATCCGAAACCTCAACAAAATCCTCATCCTCCTCATCATCAATATATATCCTAGGTTGCGGGTTCTTCTTTCTAGTATTACTCTTCCCATCCCCTGGGCAAGTGAACATAGGTGAAAAGGGAGTCCAAGTTGAGGCAGCACCCTTGTTTTTCTCCCAATTCTCCATAGAAAAACCCAAGGGCAAAAAGCCCCAACAGCAAAAGTACCCTTGTTGTCCATCAACCAGTGGTGGAGGGGACGGAATTGCCACCGCCTGAAACGCTTTCTTGCAATTCTGGCACCGAAGAGTGCAATCAGCATACAAGTTAGGATACTCATACATATAATAGCAATAAGGGCATGCAGTCCAGAAAGGCAATCCATCATCATTTCTGGCCGCCTCCATTACCTCCTCCACCTCATCTTCCTCCTCCACATCCTCACCCTCCTCATCTGCTTTCTCCCCCACATTATCACTTACATTCAAATTACGACTAGCTCTCTCATCAACACCAGAGTAATTTTGCGCAGGTTCAGCAGCATTCCCAGCAAACGCTGAAAAACCTTCTTGCGCACTACTTACTTTAGACCCAGATGCACCCCCAAATGCGAGATTAGTACCCGAATTAAAATTCATAAAATTCTGCGGCTCTCGGTTCAACCCGACGGAAACAACCGGGTCGGGCTGAGGGTTTGCATGTACCTGGACTTGTGAAAAAGGAACGCCGCTGCTTTGGTGCTGTTGAGGAGCGAGACCGGTCGAGGTGCTGCCCCCGAAGAACATGAAGTTCTGGTGCATTGACGGAAGGGGATGATTGGTAAACGGGTCGGGTTGCTGAATCGGCAGCGGCGGCAGCGGCGGAGGCTGCGAGTAGAAGGAGATTTCCTTGTCGTAGAGGGATCTCCTGGTAGGATTGGAGAGCACGCCCCAGGCATCGACGACAAGGCGGAAGGCCTGGTCGGCGAAGGGGAATTTGTTCTGCTGAGGGTTGAGGGCGATGGCGAGGTTGCGGTACTGCGAGGCGACGGCGGCATCCGATTCGCGGCCCTGCTGCGGCGTGAGGCGAAGGATCGCGTACCAGTCCTGCTGGTTGTTCCCGATCCGGCGGTCTCCGGCGAGGAGGGTGTCCACCACGGCGAGGATTTGGTCGGCGGGGGTGAGCGTGGGGTCGGAGTCACGCGCGCGGGTGGCGAACGACTTGCTTCCCATTAGGTCGCGCGCCGACAGCAGCTTCTCGGCGATTGTCAGCCACCGTAGGGCCTCCGCGCGGGTGGTGGTCGTCGGGAAAAATGGATGCTCCATTTTTAGGTTAGAATCAGAAAATTGAGGGATTGGGAATTGCAGAATTTTTGTTACAATGAGAGTGAAATCAGAGTTAGAGGAGTGAGAGTGCTGTGTGAAAGTACGAGAAAGGATGAGGCCTTTTCGGAAAAGGACAAAGGTTGAGTGGGTAGTGAGGAGGGTATAATGGGGGTTTCACAAGGTCAGTCATCAGTTGGATATAGTGTACATCAGTGATAAAAGTTAGAGTAAATGTCCTTTTTTTTCCTAAACATATGATGATTTTTTTTTTAAAACATTATCTTTTAAATTATTCGGTCCTTCATATTTGAAATCGGATCACATTTAGTTCGAAATGGACGGAACTGTTAAAATTTAACATCGCCTCCGACCGCGCCGCCCTCCTCGCCCTCCGCGCCGCCGTGGGCGGCCGCGTCCTCCTCTAGAACCTCTCCAACCCCACCCCCTGCGCCTGGCCCGGCGTCAACTGCTCCCCCGACAACTCCTCCGTCGTCGAGCTCCACTTCCTCGGAATGGGCCTCTCCGGCGAGCTCCCCCCCAAATCCTTCTCCAACATGACCAATCTGCAGACTCTCAGCCTACGCTACAACGCCCTCTCCGGCCCCCTCCCGCCCGACCTCTTCACCTCCCTCCGCAATCTCTACCTGCAGCACAATTTCTTCACCGGCGAGCTTCCCCAAACCCTCTTCTCCCTCACCTCGCTGGTGCGGCTCAATCTAGCGGAGAACAACTTCTCCGGCCCGATTTCGCCGGGTTTCGCCATTTTGACCCGGTTAGGAACTCTCTATTTGCAGAAAAACCGCTTCTCCGGCCCGATCCCCGCCCTAGATCTGCCTGCCCTTGTTCAATTCGACGTTTCCAGCAATAACCTAACCGGCTCAATCCTCAATTCCCTTTCAAAAAACCCTAAATCCTCCTTCCTCGGCAATTCGCTCTGCGGCGAGCCTCTCAATTCGGCGGAAACGCTAGTCCGAAGAAGAAAAAGCTCTCCGCCGGAGCGATTGTCGGCATTGTGATCGCCTACGTCGTCGCGATTTTCGTTGACCGTTAAATTTTAACAGTTCCGTCCATTTTAGACTAAATGTGATCCGATTTCAAATGTGAGGGAACGAATAATTCAAAAGATAATGTTTTGAAGCAAAATAAAAAAAAAAACGTCATATGTTTAGGACCAAAAAAGACCTTTGCTCAAAGTTAAATTTAAAATTAGTCGATTGGATTCTCTAAATTTAGTCGATTGCAGAATATGCACATCATTTTTATATAAAGTATTATTTTTATACTAATAAAATTTGAGTGAAATTAATTGATTGCAGAATATGCACATCATTTTTATATAAAGTATTATTTTTATATTAACAAAAGTTAAAATTTTGAGTGAAATGAATTTATAAAATATGAGGTGTATCTGCTATTATTTATAGTAAAATGAATGAATTGAAATTTCTAATGGCAAAGGACTAAAGTGATGAATCAAAACTTTTAATGGTATATTGACTAAAATAAAAAAAAATCAGAACTCTTAATATTGGATGAAGTTCAATTAACTACTCTTTACTACCTATAATAAATGTCACACATAGATGATAGTATAGATTTTAAGAGGCTATTCCTTGTATTAAGTGTAAAGACAATATATATTTTTATATAAGAGATAATTTTTTAATAAAAAATGCTATAATTTTGGAATAAATTAAAAAAAAAGGTGTAACATCACAATTAATAGTGGTACTCCACTACTTAAATTTTTGTGGAACCTATTAAAAATTAAAATTAGTTTAGACCTAATGATTTTTTTACAGTTAATCTTAACTAACATATAAATTGTAAAAATCTATTCACTTCATCCCTGAAAGTTTGTCTCATTTTTCTATATTTGTCAGACCTACAAAATTTGTCTCATTTCACTTTTTACCATTTGATAGTGGACCTCATATCCCACCAACTCATTCTCACTCACAATTTATTATAAAACTAAGTACTATATAAAAGTAAGATTCACGTTCCACTAACTTTTTCAACTCACTTTTCATTACATTTCTTAAAACTCGTGCCGGGTTAAAGTGGGACAATATTTGGGGGACGGAAGGAGTATAAAGTATTGGTGTTATATTTTACTACTACTACTACCTAATTATTTATACCTTATACTATAATCATTCTTTGAGATAACGGTAACTTCATTTGTACACACATGGGACAAAATTACCTAAACGATTTAGGAAATACGTGTAATTTTGCATTTGTCCTAATAATAATATCACAAAATTACATTTTAATTGTTCTATTTATAATATCTTAAACTAAAAATAATTTAAAAATATTCTATAAATGAAACTCCTTTAATATATAGTCACAATAATTGCACTCATTAATATACATGGAGCCTCTTTTTCGATGTTAATAGAAATTAAGCTCAAAGTGCTTGATTAACCGAATTCCCAAACATCATTATCCAAACCACTAAAATGCAATGTGTAACTCTAATTATTTTACTGCAGATTTAACTTGTTTTTTCTTTGAATGTACCATATGAGTGAACAATGTAGCTTTATATCCAATCATTTGAAATGTCAATATAGTTATTGATTCACAAAAATAATCAAATAAAGCGTAGAAGTAAACAAAATACGAAATGGAGCAGCAAATAATCAGAAGAGTATAGATTGGGCGAAATACTGGGCCTACTTGTTTGAACATTATGGGCCGTTGCACGTGGCCTTAGCAAGGCTTATTTGCTTATTATGAAATGATGGATACTCTCATGCACGTGTTTATATAAAATTATATATGGACTTGTGAATAATCATTTTCAAATGTGGTTGTACATATTGTGATAAAATTGATTATTAAATTACAACTGATGTCAAGAAGGCTCGAACTCGGCACCTCATGCAATAATGTTTAAGCTCCTTGCCGCTAGGACAAAGGCTCTGGACATGATGGATGGATGAATTAAATTGAAATAAAAATGTTGCATTGGGTCATTGTCTTATAAATGTAATTGGACACCTAGTCCTTGGAACAAGGCTTGATCAAATAGTGTATTTTGAGGTCTGATTGCCAGAATTCTGTCCGTAAAAATAATTTTATTTTTTAAAATTTAAAACTCTGTGTTTAAATTGATTTTTAATAAAATTGAAAAGTAGTAATAAAAATCTTGAAAACAAGGAAGGTAGTACTCTCTCCGTTCCGCAATAAGAATCCTATTTGATTATGATATGAGTTTTAAGAAATGTAAAAAAAAGTGGATTGAATAAGTTAGTGGAATAGAGGTATCACTTATATGTATAAGTTTTATAATAAAATATGAGTGGAATAAAATATGAGTGGAATAAATTGGTTGAATGCGAGGCCTACTTAACATTTATGGTAAAAGTGAAATACGACTCTTATTGTGGGACAGATCGAAATGGCAAAACAAGACTCTTATTGTGGGATGGAGGGAGTATAACTTTTCGGTATTCTAAATCCTAACTTTTCTTAGATATTTTTTTTTTGGGATTCTTACATTTCAGGTAGTTAATGGAGTGGAGTACTATGTATACAACAATTATTATTATTATTATTATTATTATTATTATTATTAGTAATTAATTATTATTTTTAAATAATATAAAATTATGAATCATACTTAATTTTAATAAAATAATAACTATAGTTACAATCATATAATACTAATAATTGTGTTATTATTATATTTTTTATAATTGCTAGTATCATCATAATACTAATAACTAATAATTTATTAAAAACAATTAATATAATTATTCAAATTATGAATCATATAATAATAATAATTATTATATTTATTATTTTATAAATTAATAATCAATCAATAATTAAATTTTAAAATTATAATAATATTAGTAACTAACCGTAATTATAATTATATTTATTACTATTATATCAATTTTTGTTAAAATATATTATTATATTTATTATTACGATGGATAATTTATTTTTACATCCATCATAATAAATACTCCATACTAATATAAAAACTATAATTATATTTTTAATCAATAATTTATTAAGAAAATTTGAAAATAATAATATTATTATTTTATTAGTAAAAATTAGTTATTATATTTTAGTTTAGTATTTAAATAAATACAAAATTTAAAATCTTTATATTTTTCCAAACATAGGAAAGTAAAATTGTTAGTAATTATATTCTCAGGAATATTTTTCCTTGTAAATTTTACTTTCCCGTCAACCAACATGACATGAATTCTTTATATTATACTCCATTCGTCCCCAAAAAATGAGGACTTTTGGGATGACACGAGAATGAATAATAATTGGTAAAGTAAGAAAGATGATGAGAAAAGTTAAAATAGTGTTAATGAATAGTATGACCAACATTATTATTATTATTGTTTGATGGCGGCCCTTAATGGTATAAGTTGTAAATAATTTGATGCAGTATATGGGTAATGAGTTTGGAAGAACTTTCAATGAATAAAAATGAGATATTTTTATAAGACAGAATGAAAAACAAAAATACTCTCGTTTGTTGTTGAACCATTGTCACATAACATGTGCATACAATTTACAACATGGTCTTCCCGTAAACTTCAAACATTCTTATCTGGTGAATATTTCTTAATTCCAACTATGTTTAAGCTCGAGTAAGTGTTTTTCAAGATTTTTCACTAAGACAAGCAGTAACCACAAAATTTCGTACTAGTAATTAACTCATATATAAGTCATACTAAGTAGGTCCAACTTCAACTAATTAAGACTTACTAAATCTTGCAAAAATAATTTGCATATTTTGTACTCCACTCCCTCCATCCCAAGGAAAATGACCCTTCTTTGGACCGTACAAAATTTTGCGTAAATTAATTGTGTATTGAGTGGGGAGAATAAAGTAAGCGAGATAGAATAAAATAAAAATAAAAGTATTTTTATTTTTAATAGTAAAATATTTTGCTTGAGACAAACCAAAAAGAAAAATCTCATATGTTCAGTTTGACTGAGGAGAACCTACCTGAAATTTTTGAAACAGGTCGGAAATCAAATAAAAGTTGGTGAGATATCTTTCTTATGAAAAAAATGGCACTGAATAATAATATTGGTGGAAATCGGGGAGGGCAAAAGAGTCATATACTAGAGGTGATGTCTCCATGGCCATGCTATGGTGTACGGGAATAATATGCATCACAAGGTTTAATTGATCCACAGCATGCCGGACAATCTTGCTTTATTCCTAAATTAATTATTTTTACATTTGTGAGCTTCTACTAGTACTACTATAAATATCATTAGACTAATACTCCCTCCGTCCCACAATAATTATCACTCTTTTCCAATTCGATCCGTCCCATAATAATTGTCACACTTTATTTCTTTACTATAAATAGTAAGTATGTCTCACATTCCACTAACTTACTTCACTCACATTTTATTATAAAATCAATATAAAAAAGTGGGTCTCACATTTTATTTACTAATTTTTCAACCAACTTTTCTTTATATTTTTTAAATTTCATGTCCATAATAAGAGTGACAATTATTGTGGGACGATGGAGTATAATATATTACATATATTTTTAATTGGGTATTTAATTAGTACTGCACCAGGAGGTACAGGACCACTTACCTAGGAGTAGTTGCACAATAAATGAGCGTACCTCATCGAGGTGTGGTGTTAATTTATCAACATAATTGTGGAAGTTAAATAGATTTAGCTAGGGTTGAAGATTTAAATGCCGTATATTATATGCAATGTGATCATGAAATTTGATCAACTTCTTGCCAGTTCTATAATATTTGAAAATAAAATATTAAATTACGAAATTTTAAATTTTTTCAACCATTTCATCAGTATACAAAATGACATATTTTGGTGATATTAAAACGACAATTTTATTAAATTAATAATAGAAAAAAGATAAGAAAGATTTTTTTTATTAATGATATTATGATTTCAAATGTTATAGGAGTGATCAAATTTTGATAAAAATTCATGATTTAGATGAAGATTAACTATATTTCAAAAGGTTGTGAATATGAAAATAAATACTTTCCTCCTATCTAAAATACAAGTGTTTTCGATTCTTTTTGCATATTTATCAATGAATACAATTCATGGTCATGGCCATGATAAATAACCATATTTAATATGATTTACACAAGGTAGAGATAAAGTGGCCAATTAAATTTTGGTGAGAAGAAACGGAAGATAGTCAAATAATTATAAAGGTTAATAAATAAATATTTAGGCCATTCTTGGTAATAAATAGTTAATGCACATATTTTTTGCACATTTTGCACAATTATAACGACTATAGGTAATGCTGCACACTATATTTACAAACCTTTAATTAAACTATATAATACACACAATTAGGTACTCTTGAATTTGCACAAGGCAAGTATATATAAATATAATAATTAAAAACGATTAGCAAAGTGTTTACTTCTAGTACAAATGTATTTCTAATTAAAGAAAGCTGCCAAATTTTATCTGACTTAATAACAAAATCATCTGAACGAAAATACCGGTTATAATTTTACTTTTGCTTGATACATATGCAATCTTCACACATGTATGATGTATGTGTTATGTATTCTTGTATTCATCTAATGAGCGCAGCGGAAATTGCAAATAAGAATAACAGATCTAGATTCATAATCATATTGCAAGTTGAGCATGTAAAACACAACGAAACTAAATTTTATTTGTTGTTGTGTTTTCTTTTACGATTGTGTCCTGCAAGTTGAATCCACTACTATCGAGGTCCACGTGTATTCCAATCCGATGCAGGAACTATCCCGGTACAATTGCTCCGTAGAAGAAAGCTAGGAATTCTCTCTACAAAGCTTTACGTATTTTCTCTCTAATGTTACGATATTTCTCATCCCCCACAATGGAGAATAAATAACCATTATATAGACAAAGAGTCATTAGGGTTTCATGATTGTTGGGCTTATGGACTAATTATAATTGTAGCCCAACTACAATTATTTAATCCATATTAATCTAATCTAGTCCATATCCTTTCAGTATGTACATAGTAATATGAGCATATTAAGAAAGGGTTGCGTTAGTGTGCTAACTAATTTACAGTAATAACTAATAACTTTCAATTCTGTGTATTAAAATTATCAACACAAAAACATAATTATATCAATACAACATTTAAATTTAAATATCAATACAAAGACATAATTTATCAACACAAGAAAGATTGATAAATTTATGTCTTTGTGTTGATATTTTTAACATACAAAATTGATATTTAGTTATTAGTTATTACTGGAAAAAGTTAGTATATATATATATATATATATATATATAGTAGTGATCTAGGGCAAGAGCCCATTAACCACTTAACTAGAGAATAAATCACAGCCACAAGATCAAGAAAATCAAGGGCTAGTATTAATACATGTAATTTTCAAATTTAAAGGAGAAATTAGTTCTCTCTATCATAAATTTACTTCACAATAACAAGGTGGGGTATAATGGTCATTGCACAGAAAAATTATATTATGTAAATTTTTACTTCATTTAAAAGTTAACTTCACGGACATGAAGCGAGTGGATCTGATTAAGGAGATCGCGGCGGAGTTCAAGCTGATCACAAACCGGCTGTCGGAGACGTAGGTGGCGACAGTGGCGTCGGTGGTGGAGCTGGAGCCGCAGCATCTGGCGGAGATCGCGAAGCGTGTGCAGAAGCTGACCGGGGCGAAGAATGTGAAGCTGGAGACGGTGATCGACAAGTCACTGCTAGCCGGAATCATCATCCAGTATGGGAATTCCTGCTCGAAATTGAGTTTAATTACTCTTAGGTTGCTGAATGTTGTATGGGAGTTCAAGAATTATTGAAGAATTCGAAGCTCTGTTCATCAAAGGCAGAATTTGCCCGAGCAAAGGCGGCGATCGGTTTCAGCTATAAATATGGAGAAATTAAACTACAGAAATTCTTGTAATAATAGTAATTGAAGTTCATCCTCTTCTAATTCGGCTAAATTTTCATTCTTAATTATTTATTTGATCAGAGAGAAATTTGTAAATGCTGATGCTAGAAGGTGTTTGATCAATTGACCAGCTGGATTTTAAGCAGATGATAAGCTATTGCTCCTTTGAAGTTATTTATGTAGAGAAATTTGGTGATCCTTGTTGCTTTTTTCTTCGTCTCTTGTGTGATGCTGTTTGTTGTAGTAACATAATGCTAAGAGTGGTGTATTTTGTAAACAACAGTGAAGTAACATAATGCTAAGAGTGATGTGTTTTGTAAACAACAGTGAAGTAACATAATGCTAAGAGTGATGTGTTTTGTAAACAACAGTGAAGTAAGATAATGCTAAGAGTGATGTGTTTTGTAAACAACAGTGAAGTAAGATAATGCTAAGAGTGATGTGTTTTGTAAACAACAGTGAAGTAAGATCATGCTAAGAGTGATGTGTTTTGTAAACAACAGCGAAGTAAGATCATGTTAAGAGTGATGTGTTTTGTAAACAACAGTGAAGTAACATAATGCTAAGAGTGATGCGTTTTGTAAACAAAAGTGAATTAAGATCATGCCAAGAGTGATGTATTTTGTAAACAACAGTGAAGTAAAATCATGCTAAGAGTGATGTATTTTGTAAACAACAGTGAAGTAACATAATGCTAAGAGTGATGTGTTTTGTAAACAACAGTGAAATTAGATCATGCTAAGAGTGATGTGTTTTGTTAACAATAGTGAAGTAAAATAATGCTAAGAGTGATGTATTTTGTAAACAACAGTGAAGTAACATAATGCTAAGAGTGATGTGTTTTGTAAACAACAGTGAAGTAACATAATGCTAAGAGCGATGTATTTCGTAAACAACAGTGAAGTAAAATAATGCTAAGAGTGATGTATTTTGTAAACAACAGTGAAGTAAGATCATGCTAATAATGATGTGTTTTGTAAACAACAGTGAAGTAAGATCATGCTAAGAGTGATGTGTTTTGTAAACAACAGTGAAGTAAGATCATGCTAAGAGTGATGTGTTTTGTAAACAACAGTGAAGTAAAATAATGCTAAGAGTGATATATTTTGTTAACAACAGTGAAGTACAATCATGCTAATGGTGATGTATTTTGTTAACAACAGTGAAGTAAAATCATGTTAATAGTGATGTATTTTATTAACAATAGTGAAGTAAAATCTAAAGCAAAACTATAAACAAAATTGGAGTTATCCATATTTTTATAGAGTTATCCCAAATTTAAGATCATTCAAAATTTCCAAAATATTAAGCTTATTCAAAAAACAAACATGCATGGCTACACATCCAATTCTCCACAATTATAGCATCCATCCAAACTCAAAATAGAACTATAATGTCATTTCACTCAAAATAGAACTATAATTAAATGTCATTACACTCAAAATCAAATTCCATAAATTGTGGCAAATAACACACAGTGCATGAAAAATGAAATCAACAACACTGAAATTTCGGTCCCCAACCTCCGCCCCGCTCTTCTCACCGGTTCCGCCGAGCAGCTCCTCCGCCTTCTTCGCGTAGTCCCCAACCTCGCCGCTCTCCTCCGACTTCTTCACGTCGCCGCCCGAAGGAATTTCTGTCTCAGCCGCGGGTTTGTCTTCAGCGACAGCGGTGGGGGTGGATTTCGGGGCGCCGTCTGGCGGAGGTAGCCCTCGGCTTGGTCGACGTACTTTTCGACGCCCTGGGTGGAGTCGAGCTTGTCGTACTCGGAGGCGGCGCCGAGGAGGTCGGCGGAGGAGCTGGCGGCCTTGTCGCACTTCTCCGGCTCGTTGCTGAATTGGGCTGCGTAATTTGATTTAAATTTCATAATATAATTTCCAAAAATACCCTTGGCCTATTTTATATTATTAAAATAAATCATATTTGTTTCATTTATTTGTGTGGCTGAGATTTATTCTCTAGTTATACACTTAAAATTAGTTATTTCTTGATCACTAACCTATATTTATATATATATTGATAAATATATATGTGGTATTGAAAAAATAAAAATAAATGTTGCCCACGAGTCCACGACGCTCACGAGGTGTCATCGCATTCGTCAAAGGACAATAAATAATGAATTATACAAACTTGTATTTTAATAGAAACCACACTAGCTCCTATCGAGTTCATCTGTCCATCTCTAAATTCGAATTTCTGGTAAATCATGTTTCTTTATTATTTATATCAAGGCATTTATGCATATAGTAGGGTTACCATTCAGGTGTTGCGGGTATTATCCTTTCTTTTTGTATAAAAATTTTCTTCACAAGTAAATAATAGTAGTAGTATAAGTATCCGCAAAAATATTTTACTAAGATTGATGATATAGATGTAGGGATGTATTCATATCCTTTTTCTATATATTGTTCAATTATCCTACTAAATCTTAGTCATTCAATTTCAAGATCTGATGGATGAAAATAATGTCACATGTAATTAATTTAAATCATTTAATAATTCGAAAAGGGCCTTTTTGGTATACACAATTGAGTTGGTTATGGTAAGTAGCTTGATTTTCTCCATCAAAAGATTGCAGCGGTTTTTCTTCTGCAATTACACGATTTTGTCTTATCTCTCCGAATTTCATTCTCTCTGCTCCGTTGAAGACAATCGTCGTTGAAGGCAAACGTCGTTGAAGTTATAAGCACTACAAAATTTTGGTTTTGTTTTTCGTCCTACAAAATCGTTTGTGTTCGAGCCGTCGTTGATTGTGTGTGTTTTCGTCAACAATGGAAGAAGGTAATTTAATTTGTTACTTTGTTGATAATTAATCTGATTTCTTCAATTAAAATACGAATTGGTGGAGTAATTGTTCATTGCAATTAGGTTTTCGAATTATTTTTTGTTTATATGTGTTATACAATTTCATGGTTTAGTTTAAGATTTACCGTGCTTGATTGTTCGTCGCACGTTTCATGTATTCCCCAAGGGTTTAGCAATCCTTGGGGCTAGGGTGTAGTATGTATTCAGTAACAAAACCGTCGCAAAGTCCACGAGTTTCAGTCATTCATTTAGGGTTTAGATATCATCTCGGCTAGGGAGTAGTTTTTACTGATACACATAATGTACATATATTACTCTGTAATGGTTTTTTTATTTTCAGTAATGGACGAATTATGATCTGTAATGTAAATGTTTGCTGAGCAGTTTAGTTTAAGATTGGTCATGTTTGATTGATCGGTGCACATTTCATGTATTCCCCAAGGGTTTAGCAATCCTTGGGGCTAGGGTGTACTATGTATTCAGTAACAAAATCGTCGCAAAGTCCACGAGTTTCAGTCATTCATCTAGGGTTTAGATATCATCTCGGCTAGGGAGTAGTTTTTACTGATACACATAATGTACATATATTACTCTGTAATGATTTTTTTATTTTCAGTAATGGACGAATTATGATATGTAATGTAAATTTTTGCTGAGCAATGTAGTTTAAGATTGGTCGTGTTTGATTATTCGGTGCACGTTTCATGTATTCCCCAAGGGTTTAGCAATCCTTGGGGCTAGGGTATAGTACGTATTCAGTAACAAAACCATCGCCAAAGTCCACGAGTTTCAGTCATTCACCTAGGGTTTAGATATCATCTCGACTAGGGAGTAGTTTTTACTGATACAGATAATGCACATATATTACTCTGTAATGGTTTTTTTATTTTCAGTAATGGACGATTTATGATCTGTAATGTAAATGTTTGCTGAGCAGTTTAGTTTAAGATTGGCCGTGTTTGATTGTTCGGCGCACGTTTCATGTATTCCCCAAGGGTTTAGCAATCCTTGGGGCTAGGGTGTAGTATGTATTAAGTAACAAAACCATCGCCAAAGTCCACGAGTTTCAGTCATTCACCTAGGGTTTAGATATCATCTCGACTAGGGAGTAGTTTTTACTGATACACATAATGCACATATATTACTCTGTAATGATTTTTTTATTTTCAGTAATGGACGATTTATGATCTGTAATGTAAATGTTTGCTGAGCCGTTTTTTTGCGATTTTATACAGTGGTGGTAGTTATACTTGGTAATTCTCTTCAAGTTGGAACTCCTACAACGTCTGCCTCTGAAAATAGGCGAATGATTGAAGAGTTTTATGGTATGGTAAGGCCTGAAGTAGTTAAGGTCCATCCTCCAGATGTTGTCAAGACCAAGGGCCACGCTAGCAGCTCAGCGAGTCGTCTGATTTCCAAGAGAGAAAAGGTTGTAAAGGAGGCTACTAGGCCTCTTAGACAGTGTAAGGCGTGCAATGAGATGGGCCATCACGACTCTAGAAAAAATAAGAGAAAATAGTAGCGGCGACTATTCTCACTTAGCTATTGTGCTTTTTGTGCGGCTCGTGCCACTATATAGGGATGTCAATCAGGCCGGTCCATCGGGTTTTGGGCCGGGCCTACTTGGGTTGCGGGCTAATCGGGTTGTGAATTCTTTCAGGTTGTAAAAGTTCAACCCTAACCCTAAAAGCTCGGGGTTCGGGCTAGCCCAGCGGGTTAATCGGGTTGTTACCGATAAGATTAACATGCGATCAATCCAATAAATAATGATGAAAATTAGTTATATTCATAAAATGTAAAATATTTAATTATAATAAATTTGAGATATATGGTCAAACTTAATCATAAACATGATCAAATACTAATATTTGAGATATTTCGTGAAATTTTAATGCATGTTTTAGAAATTTAAATATTTTTTTAAGTGAATTTGAAGTATTTAATTTATTTATCAATTATTCTATTAATAAAAATTCAATATATAATTTGTATATTTAATATAAAATTGAAAGCTATTTTTTTTAGTTATCTATATTATAAAATTAATCGATGAAGTGTCGAATTAGGAGTAAAAAATAGAATAATAGAAATTTTATCGGGTTTTCGGGCCAGCCCATCGGGTTTTCGGGTCTAGCCCTAACGGGTCGCGGGTTAATCGAGTTTTAATTTTATCGGGCTAGAAATTTTCAGCCCTAACCCTATAAATTTGGCGGGCTATTCGAACCAGCCCACGAGTTACGGGCTACATTGACATCCCTACACTTCAGCCACTAGCTTTAGCCTCACATGCATGCGGCTCATATGCCTAAAACGCATTTTTCACGCTCTTTTTTTTTTTAGTTTGTTTGCTTTTTTTATATAAACCACGATTCACTTATGAAGCTAATTGTGCATTCTAAAGTGTTGAAAATCAATACAAACAAAATATATAGTCACAATCACTCACTAATTAATGGCCGGACACGCATCACATGTGCTTAAGGAGGGGCTTAATTAAGCCCTTCCCAAATTTTTTTTTATTATTATTTTAGTTATATAACATTATAATTTTATTGGTATTTTGTGTAAAATGAAGTGCAAAAACCCCTATCAAAACAAGAAAATATAGAAAAATTATTATTCCATATAAAATTTAGATAATATAGCCTCCATTATAATAATTTTCTGCGTCCGCCCAACTTATCTAACTAACTCGTGCCCAAAATAAACATACCATCGTTACCGGAACGGAGAAAGTATAATTAATTAGACTTGAATAATATAAGACTGCTAAATCAAACTTATCTAACTAACTCGTGCCCAAAATAAACATACCATCGTTACCGGAACGGAGAAAGTATAATTAATTGGACTTGAATAATACTATAAGACTATGCTAAATCAAAGCCATAATATTAGACAGCATTAGCATACTTCACCTTTATTTGGTATAAATGGTGGTAGTAGTATCTACATTAACCTTGCAAGTACATTTGTTGGTGGAATTGAATAGTGTCTTAGCTAAGTTTATATGGCCAATAAATACCCACACACCGTTAATTTCAAGAAAGCAATTTTTTTGTTTCATATTTATAATATGCTCACCCCACCACAAACCCCACCCTTAGAGCATCCACAACGGCGGCCGTCCCGGCGGACGTCGCCATTAGGCAGCAGGGAGGCGAACACGGACATACGTTGCGGACACTGGAGTTCCGCGGACGTCCGCCATTGCGGTGACACGACGGACGTCCTGGCGGACGTCCCGATTTTTCATTTTTTAAAAAAAAACTCTATATATACAGCTCGTTGAACTTCATTTCATTCACACCACTTGTTTTAACGAGTTTCTCTCTCTACTTTCATTTATTTTGAAGATAAATGAAGCACTTTGATAGTGATTCCCCCGCCACGAGGGAGTCACAAACGCCAACTTTTCCCGTTATAGTTGGGGGAAATGTCGGCGGAAGTGCACCGATGTACGAGATGATGCCCGGAATGGCGCCGATGATGCCCCAACCCCAAATGGCGGGGATGATGTCCGGGTACTACAATATGTACCCCTTTGGTGTGGGATGATGCCCCAAATGCCCGGGATGAGTGCCGCGATGACGGGATGATGCCCCAAATGCCCCAAATGAGTGCCACGATGCTCGGGATGATGCCCCAAATGCCCGGGATGTTGATGCACAGGATGATGCAGGGCATGCCTGCCGCTGCGGGGGGAGCAGGCAGGGGGACCCCAATCACCTGGGGACAATGCCTATCGCCCCTACATGGATTTATTGTCAAGTGATACCCCCAGAGTACTCCTCTGGAGACTCAGTTCACCGACATCGAGACTTTCTCTTTTGAGGAGTTGGGGCTATATCCGGTCAGGGAGTCTCCCACTGAGATGCCATCGGCGGCAGGGAGGACGCGGAGGCAAGGGAGAGGGAAGGGCAAGGGCACTACCTCGTCCGCGCGTGCGGGGAACGAGGGTGGGGCAGGGGCTGAGGGGGAGGAAGCCGGCCGGAGAAAGAGGAGCATTTGGAGCATAGGGGAGTGCGTCGCGCTGGCGAAGGCCTGGATCAGTGTAATCGAGGATCCCTACGTCAGGGCTAATCAGCATATCGACAGAATGTGGTGGCGCATTAGCCGAAGCTACCTCCAATTCAAACCGCCAGGTGGGAAACCTCACGTTGGATAGCAATGCCGGAAACAGTGGGAGCGGCTGAGGAGGCAGCTCAGCTGATTTGTCGGCATCTACCAAAACAACCTTAGCACGGCAACCAGCGGCATGCCCGCCGATGATGTCAAGCTTCTGTCTCACCAGCAGTACCCCGACAGTGAATTGAGTTTCGGGGAATTCAAATATTGGGATGTCTATCTTGTGGTGAAGACTTCCGCCAAGTTTAGTTGGGGTGTTGAAGCTAGCTGGCCGAAGCGGACGAAGATCAACGCCTCTGGGGAGTACAACAGCAGTGCCGGTTCCCACGAACTCCCTGACGCCGAGGCAGAGTTCCCGACCCCTCATTCCCGCCGCCATCGCCCGGTTGGGAAAAAGTCCGCGATGCGGATGGCTGGGGGAAGCGCCAGCGGGTCCGGACCCGAGGTCCAATTGGCAGCTCCTTCCCAGATCAATTTCGAGCTCCCCCACTCGCCCGCATACAGCAGCACGATTCACTTTTAATCACCATGGAGAAGTGGCTTGTCGTGACTGACCCTTTATATAAGTTGATGCTGAAGGATGTCATCGACAGTATGCGGCTCGATTTGGGGATGCCACCCCTGTCCGATTGTGACGACGGGACTGGCGGCGGGGACGACGAGGAGTGAGACGGGGGGCCGCATTTGTCGAAGCTAGAGATTGTTTTTTTTAACTATGTATTTTTTTTAATAATTATGTATGTTTTTTGTTTTAAATAAAATAGTTGCATTTTCTCCGTATTCGTGTCGAAATTTTAATTCCGTAAATTATTAAATTTCGTAAATTGTTTAATTTGGTGAATTTCTGATTTTTTATTATTGTAGGATATCCGTCGGGATGTCCGTCATTGTGCAGTGGGATGTCCTTATGACGTGGTAGAAGGTGTTTTTGGGAAGTCCGTCGGGATGTCCGTCTGGACATCTATCCCACAGTGTGGATGCTCTTATGCATAGAAGCTTTGGCAGCAACTCCGATTAAACTTTAAGGTTGATTGACAGATACCCTTGCGAAGAGCCTTGCTTTCTCTCTCTAGCCAGTTTCCTCTCTCATCCCAGGTAGTCAAAATCTTCCCTGAATGAGTTAATTTCCCCTTTTTCTGCAAATCTCTTGTACTACTCTCCCACCCCTTAAATGTTAAATTCTTCTTTTTTTAAGTAAAAATATAAAAGAAGAAAAAAATTCTCTTTATCATCCATTGCTATATTAAGTTATATTTTGAGAAAAATTTGAGGTGAGGGTTTTACTGTTTGTTTCTGAGGATGTAATAAAAAACCTAGTGCCTAAATATACATCTCATGTGTACGGACATCCTCTTTTTCGCAGTTGTGTGATGTAATAAAGTACTATTTGTGTTTGTTTTTAGGTTGTTCAAAAATGGTGAGGCAGAAGATTGAGATCAAGAAGATTGACAACTTGACGACGAGGCAGGTGACCTTCTCCAAGAGGAGAAAAGGGCTTTTCAAGAAAGCTAGAGAGCTCTCCACTCTCTGCGATGCTGAGATTGCCCTTATTGTTTTCTCAGCCTCCGGCAAACTCTTCGACTACTCTTCCTCAAGGTTTTCTCTCTCTCTCTCCTTCTCTCTCTCTCTCTCTCTCACACACACACACACACACACAGAGAGAAGTACGACTGGTGTGGTTTGGGAGGTTAATTGTGTGTTTAGACCTAATTGAGGGAAGTTCTTGATGATGTGTAAATTAATTAAGATTTAGTTTACATATGTCATAGATCTTGTTTTAAAGGCATGGAAACAATACATGCTTTACTCATAACCAAATACAGTACAGTATATGGTAATAATTTTTCATTACTACTATCAATGTACTCATCAAGAATATAAGTACAATATGGGGGCTACACACACCCAGAGAGAGAGATGGGTTTTTATTGGTATCAGTTTAACAGTTGAACTAAATCTTTTGTCAAATAAACTAGTTTTGTGATTTTATTATGTACTTCAAAGTGATAAAAAAATGTGAAAGCTAGGAACTGATTTTCTGTTTAGTTTTTCTATTAACATATGTATGATCTTATATTAGCTCCTAATGTACTCTAAAATCATTTTTGAATTTGATTCATGTACATATATGAGAAAGAGATTAGAGCTTACAAGTTGCAAAAACATAGAGCTAGCAACAAAAAAGACCAATTAATTGATGCAGTTAAACTGAGATAGACAAAAAATCTCATGCATTTTAGACATAACACATGTGATGAAAAGAGAAAGTGAGACATACATACTTATATAGCAAACTTCTTCTACATAACATGTATAACTTCTTCTTTTGTAACTAATCAAGTCAGATTGTATATGTGTGTATCTATCTATTTATAATACTATGTTGTGTATAATGGAGGATTTGTAAGTCTTATATTCATGTTTATGTTAAACTTACTTACAAGAGGCTAGTACTCTAGAGATCCATATATTATGATCAAATTTATAGACATAGTTAAGTTTGTATTTAGGACCAATCAGGTATATATATATTGACACACTAAGATTGTATTTTTCATGGTGGATTATTGGGGGGAAATGGCTAGAACCAATAAAGTTGAGTACTAAAATAGGCATGAACTTATAATCCAAGTGATTCAGTGCAATGTAATTATGAATCTAAAATAAGTAATAACAAAGTTAACAACCAAAGCTTGCAGTCTGGTGGAATTCATCCAATGTCATTCCAATAATATCCATTATACGTGTATGATTAGAAAACATATTACTCTATATGACGGTTATTCATTTAGGATTAGTGGAAACAAATTGAAGATTTTGTACACACTGTATATGCTTATAACATATACTGTCAAGAGGTGATTTCTAAATTAGCGCATTAAAACTAATTAAAAACAATTTAGAAAATTGATCTTTGTTTTTTTATGAGTGTGGCATTAATGTAGTATGTTCAAATCTCTAACATAAAAGAATCAGTAATGTAGTACTAAAAATCGCACAAAAAAATAAAAACAAAAAGAGAGCATTGTTTTCACACACAAAATATTCTCTATCACATTAATATAGATTATGTTTTACTGTTGAAAGAGGTAGGTTTAGGTATTACATTAATATAATCCGAATTTACCCTAGTTGATTTTAGTGTGAGAATTGCATCAAGAATCATTTTCAGCTAATGATTGAGAAATTATTTACCACTCCTACTACAATTTTACATATATATGAATCGATGTGTTTCTTTCCTTTCATCTTCATCATTCAAACGCATACTTTTATATGTAGCCAAAAAATTAGATGAAATATGTATATACATGGTTGGTTTAATTATACATTTTTGTTTGAACCTCTAGCTATATATTATTATTAAGTATTTTATAATACACTAGCTTCATAATTTGTTTATTAAGTTTTGTGGCTTCTTGAAGCATGATGCAAATCATCCAAAGGCATGATCATCAAACAGAATTCAAACTACTTAAGCAACCTCCCCTCCATATTCAGGTAATCTCATAAGTTTTATTTTATTTTACCAGGCTTGATCGAAATAAACTTTTAATTTGATGCATGTAGTTTTCAATTTGAACCGATTTTATCTTGACTTATAGTGAATCTTGAGGATCCGGATATGTTTAGATGATCAATCATTTCTATGTTCACTACATTTTCTTATAGCTTTGATTGAATTAGTTAATTCTGATGAAAATCAGTGCTGTTGTGTGCAATTTTGTACTGATAATATTTTACTTAATTAGTAGATTTGGTCAATTAGTGCTTGAGTAGGGATGCATCTGGGGAATTCATTATTAATATTGTGATCAATAAATCATATTTATATGGTGATAATACATGCATGGTCACATATATTCACCTTATTAAACCAATACAAAAGGTTTCTAGATTTTTTCAATCTTATTCCATTTTCTTTATATATACTGATGTAGTACTATAAATTATCATGATCTCATGCATTGTTGTGAAATTAGAAATAATCAAAGAGCCATTTTTCAGGGAAGTGATGGCCTTGGCAAACTCAGCAGGCATCTTATGGAGCTCAGCATTGAGCTAAAGTAATTCATGACAAACTCCATTATATATGATATGATACAATATCTAACATAGAGATGAATATGTATTTATATACTTGTTTAACTTTTTTTCTATATATAGACAGCTTGAGGGAGAACATCTCCAAGGGCTTAGCTTGGCCAGTCTCATAAAGCTTGAGAAATTGATCGAGGGAGGAATGAGCCGCATTCGAAAAACTAAGGTATGTGCGTATAGTCTATAGGTCAAGCACATGTAATACACATAAATGCGCATGTACCAAGTTTTATGTGCGATTATATTAATGATCCGAGTCACCTACAAATATATTTTTGAATAAAATTTAGAAAACATAGCCTCTATCAATCTTTTATTCTGCATCCATCCTTGCACTTTCACTAGCCACATAGTATTTATATAGAACTATTTCGTCTACATATTTTGATTGGTGGCAGAATGAGAGGCTAGAGGATGAAATGAGGGAGCTCAAGACAAGGGCAAGTGCTTCTACCTACCCAAATTTTTCTACCTAACAAATATATTTAGATGGACCACATTTTTCATGATTTAATTGATTGGATAATGCAGGAATTTAAATTGATGGAAGAAAACGCACGGTTGAATACGCAGCCAATAGAGGTCATTTTACGAGCTAGCTAGTTTATTACTACTAGTTTTTTTTTTAATAATTTAGATGCATTGATATACCTCATTTCAAATACTCGTATATATTATTACTACATTTATATATTTTGACTTAAATGAAATTGAATTTGAGGTGCAGAAATCCAGCAAAAGAAATGCTTTTGACCTTGGAATTCCGCCTATTTCCGACAGCAATTGCTCCGACACATTCCTCAAGCTAGGGTAAGATTAGTATATTATTATAAATATATAGTAATTAATCATGAATAATTAGTTGGAAAAACATGAATTATTGCCAAAATTTAGTACTAGTATTTCTCATAACCTTGGTAAGATAAATCATGTACTTTAACAATTGTGTGAATTTTCCATGGTGATTAATTTCGGTCATGGCTAAAATTAACGTGAATTATTTTATCTTAGTGGCGACAACATATTTATCATTTCTGAAATAGATTTGCATTAATAAATTTCATGCGGACTTAATGATTTGCAAGTAACAATCCATATTATTTGGCCTCTAATTTCCAAGTAATAATCGCCATGGGAAATTCGCACAATTATCAAAGTTCGTGATTTATCTGACCCAACTTTAAAGGTTGTGGAAAATACCAAATTTCGGCAATAGTTCATGGTTTTTTCGACCAATTACCCTATTAATGTCCTAGTCTTAATTAATGTTATATGATGAAACTTAATTAAACTATTATTGCCTCTCTGTGATTGCAGGCTGCCCTAATCCAACTTGTAACTATATATGAATGAGATATATTTTGTGTAATGTTTGATGTAAACGGATGCATGATTTCTAGCTCTGGATGGTTTGTCGCCATGTAATAACATATCACATGGGAAGTATACTATCTATCTATCTATCTATGATTCTATTTACATTTACTCTTTGAGACTTATGATAGTTTTTCAAATTTTGCATCTTAATTTCGTAGGGTCAAGTGAAGCATCCTCGAGGATTGTAGTAGTACTATGATTTTAGGCTTTTTAGCCCCTCTTATCATCATAAAGAAATTGAATTTGGTTTCACAAAGTTTATTTTACTGCCTCAGCTGCTCCTAATTATATATAGGTACAACATTGAAAATTGAGTATTACTAACTCTGAATCCAAAATGCGAAATTAAGGACTAAAAACAAAGCAACGCCGCGATACCTTGAGATCATACAATTATTATAGGAATTTGGATTTGTATACGATGTGCCTTTTTGTTAAGAAATTCTCAATCACAAAATTTCGATACAATGAAATATAAACTTCTGCCAAAATCTGAACACTTAAAACTTCATGTCATCTTTTGACAAAAATGAGTTGGTAAAAACCATTTTTGGTATACTTTGAGATTTATAAGTAAATATTATTGGATATTTGTTAAATTTCTTTTTATCAATAATAATTCCTTAACTATCTTGGTGATATGAAACTAAATATACTAATTGGAGGGAAAGCGCCTAATTACCAATTTAGTTGCGCTTATTAATTTAAGTTCTGTTTTGATTTCAACGAGGAAGCTATGATCGAAATGTTATCTCGGATATCCGTGAAATGTTTGACTCCGTTACTAGTTATTAGGACAACTATTTATATTTCTTTCATTTGAAAAAATTGCATGCGGCATCTTCCTTGATAGAAGATCATTAAAACTTACTACAACCATTACACTAAATATATAAAGTCGATGAATTCACATTAAAATTAGCATTTCTTGCAAAATTTGAATTCGAAATCAAGTATTGCATCCGTGTAGCAAGAAGATGCATTCATTGTAGACCTCTTCATTGAATGATCCGAATATTTTTCATTTTTATTTTAAATATAAGTTCTCATTTAAATATCTTCTTGCACATTTATGTTAAATGAAAAATTAAATAACTTATACTACTATAATAATGAATTTATTTTTATTTTCTGATCAATGTGACCATGATTTATTTTAGCTATTAAAATACATATACTCCTGTAAATTATTTGGAAAAATATATTGACTGGTACTACACCACGAAAAGATTCAAACATATTCCCACTACTTATTTGTGAATGCTGTTTATGTGTAATGAGGATCAGATCATAAATGACAAATAATATTATACTAACAAAACCAATTAGTAATACACTTAAACATAATAACTGTTTTATGATTAAACTAATTTAAGGTATATGTAATAATAATATAAACGGTTGAAGAATAGTGTCGCCATCAACTGCGGAGAAGACTCGCTCCACTGCTATATCTCCCGCGCTCTTCGATCTTCATTTGCGCGTTAATGTTACTCTTTCCTCCCTCACAATTCACATTTCTCCTCTTACATTCATTCTTCCATTAATTCCTTTACACCTTCTCTTCTGCTTTCTTTCCCGCGCCTGAAAAAAGTATGGATGAAGAGTACGATGTCATCGTTCTCGGCACTGGTCTGAAAGAATGCATTCTCAGCGGCCTTCTCTCCGTCGATGGCTTAAAAGTAAGTTCATCTCACTCCTTTGTTTCATTTTTGGGGAGAAAAAATGGATTGATTGATCTGTTTGTGCCTTGAGGAATATTAACTCTGGTAAAATCATCCGTTGCTGACTAAATTAGAGTCGTTTTTGTTCGATTACACGACTAATATTACATTATGATCCGATTAATTGATGAACGACGACGAATCAGCTGTGAAAACGCTGCGGAAGGCTTGATAGAACTGGATAGATGATCAGATAGATCGGATGGATGTTCATCCGATTTGAATGAATTTAAGAATGTAGAGCGGTAGAATGACGCCACAAGCGAATGTGATTATTCGTTTGATAAGTTAGATAGATTCCTCAATATATGTGTCGAAAATTCGAGAGAGAATTCAAAAGAAAATAAAACTGACAATATGATTAGTGATCAACAAATCATTTGGTATGGCCTTCTGATCGATTTCTTTCTTATATTCGTAATTTTTTGAGTTTGTATCCGTGGAAGGGTAAAAATACGAGTATTTTGGCGGGAAAAGTTGGTTTTACGTTACTTTCTCGTATTGTTTTCATTTTTTTTTTGTTTTCCAAACAGGTACTACACATGGACAAAAATAACTATTATGGAGGAGAATCCAGCTCTCTCAATTTGATTCAGGTAATGTTAGAGAACTATTTTTCATTTCTGATTCCATTTAACTAGTATAATATATTGTACAATTATATGACCAAATGTATATTTTACCTAGTTGAAAGTAACAAAATGAAGTGATTTGGATTTGATATCTCTCGTTTTCTTTAGCTCTGGAAGCGTTTCAGGGGAGAGGAGCAACCGCCCGAGAATTTAGGCGCAAGCAGAGAGTACAACGTTGATATGATCCCGAAGGTATAGGTGAACATTGATGTGTTACAAATTGCGATGCCTAAGCCATTTGTGTTATGATTGGTAAGAACTAAGATGTTAATTTGATTGTTGTAGTTCATGATGGCGAATGGAACTTTAGTACGCGTCTTGATTCATGCGAATGTCACCAAGTACCTCAACTTCAAGGCTGTAGATGGTAGTTTTGTCTACAATAAAGGAAAGGTGTGCTGACTGATGATGAACTTTTGCTAGCTTTCTCTTTTTTCCTTTTTATGTTTCTTGCTCAGCCTTGACTTGACATCATGCTACAGATCCACAAGGTCCCAGCAACTGATGTCGAGGCACTGAAATCCCCACTAATGGGGCTTTTTGAGAAGAGGCGCGCGCGCAAGTTCTTTGTCTTTGTTCAAGACTTTAATGAGAGTGATCCCAAGACACATCACGGGATGGACTTGAGCACGATTACAGCAAGACAGCTTATCTCGTCAGTTTTTCACACTTATGCATTACTCTATTACACTGCCAATTTATACAATGTGTAGTTGTCGTAGCCTATGAATTTCTAGTGATGTTGTAAATGGAACGCGGTTGAACTCTGAGTGACAGCCTTGTGTGCTCTAATATGCAGAAAGTATGAATTGGAAGACCACACGATTGATTTTATAGGCCATGCACTCGCTCTGCATTTCAGCGATGAATACTTGGACAAGCCAGCACTGACTTTTGTTAAGAGAATGAAGGTGGAGAGATTCTATTAACTTGCAATCTATAGTGTTTAGTTGAAAAAAAGAAGTAGCACAGCTTTTCTAAACTTTCGTCTGTCAAACAGCTGTATGCAGAATCTTTGGCGCGATTCCAATCCGGATCTCCTTACATCTATCCTATGTATGGACTTGGAGAGTTGCCTCAGGTTTGCTCCCTTCTGAGTATCATAATTTCAGACGAATATACTGATAGCATAGTTTTGACTTGCTATAACGTCTGATCAACAGGCGTTTGCTCGTCTGAGCGCAGTGTATGGTGGGACTTACATGCTAAACAAGCCAGACTGTAAGGTGATAATAATCTGTTACATCCTAGCTTCGTTCGTGGAAACCTTCAGTGAAGAGATGTGTTAATTGTTTTTCAATCTACAGGTGGAATATGAGGATGGAGTAGTGGTTGGAGTAACATCCGAAGGAGAAACGGCTAAATGCAAGAAAGTTGTCTGCGACCCCTCATATTTACCCGATAAGGTTACTTTTCCCGCGTTTATGCACACATATAGTTTGGAGATAGTTTTCAGACCAATTTTGGTTTCAGGCTGAGAAGGTAGGGAAAGTTGCGCGTGCTGTCATTATAATGAGCCACCCGATCCCAGACACTCACGAGTCGCACTCAGCTCAAGTCATCATCCCACAGAAGCAGCTTGGCCGTAAATCAGACATGTATATATGCTTCTCAGTTCTCACCAACTCATACCTTTCTGTTTTACTTATGTAGGAGAGCTTTTACTTGTGTATCTTTGATTTCACTTAGGTATCTCTTCTGCTGCTCGTACTATCACAACGTGGCGCCAAAAGGAAAATACATAGCTTTCGTTTTGACAGAGGCTGAGACTGATGACCCGGAGGCAGAGCTGAAGCCCGGGGTGGACCTTCTTGGACCGGTTGATGAGATATTCTACGAAACCTATGACAGATATAAGCCCACCAACGACTGCGATTCTGACCATTGTTATATTTCTATGGTACACATCGCGTTCTTCTCACTGCTTCGCTTGTCATCATATCTTCACATTACTTTGTGTTATTGCATTGCAGAGTTATGACCCGTCCACACACTTCGAGTCCACTGTGGAAGATGTTTTGGCTATGTATAACAAGATAACTGGAAAGGTGAATGTGAATAGAATATTGTACAACTTATCAAAATAGTATAACCAATTCTAACATGTTTATGATTTGGTTTAGGTTATTGATTTGTCAGTGGACCTTAGTGCAGCAAGTGCTGGTGAACAATGAGCTGCATCAGATTCTACCCTTGTATTCTCTCATTATATGAGTTGTGTAGTTCACAGCAGAGGATCAAATCCCAACACCAGAGAAGATGAAACTAGTACATGCATGCTCCTCAGCTTCATACAAGTTTACCAGATTACTCAAGTTTTTTTTTTTGGGTTTTGCATTTTCTAGTAGCTAAAAATAAGGATATAATTTTCTGCCAAGTGTAATGGGACAAGCCATCTGCATTATAGCCATGGATATTGATGTTGGTTGCAACTAACCTTACCAATTTTTTATGTTTGTGCTAATGCTTTTCATTGGAACTCTATCTTGTATCCAACCAATTTGGTGTAATGGTACTACTTGTTTTCACTGTTTAACCTCCTTGATCTAATCATGTAATTGTAATCAGAGGTTGATAGGAAAAAACAATCAATGAAATGGAGTAATTTACTTATGAAACGAGAAGTAAATCCTAATTAACCGTTGAGACCCACTCATAAGCGGGCATTTGGTCTAGTGGTATGATTCTCGCTTTGGGTGCGAGAGGTCCCGAGTTCGATTCTCGGAATGCCCCTTTTATTTTTATTTTTTGGATTTTTTTAAAAAATTTTCAGTAGGGCGTGGATATTCAGTTCATAGAATCGAAGAATCGAGAGAGAAATGAGCGACGAGAGGGTGAAGAAAGAGGCTATGGAGATCATAGCTGAATTCGAGGTGCTGCCTCGTCTCGTCGTCTTTGACCTTGATTATACACTCTGGCCCTTTTACTGGTAATATTTTCTATATGTTTTTTTGCTATTATTTTCCCAATTTGCTTGATCATGGAAATGAACCCAAAAGAAGTGATCTTTGATTAGCGGAAGAAAGATTGATAGATAAGCTTGGTTTGGGAGAATTCGGGTGTTCTATTGGTAATTTGATTTGATTTTAAGCTGCAAGCATAGTATAGCTATCCAGTTAAATTGTCCGGCATCATTTCTTATTTGGACTTTGAAGTTTATGTTAGGACTCAGGACTAGAGTAATTTACATGGATGGTATTAAGATGTGGAATGGAAATTGTAGAATATATGTATTCAACTATCGATGTTGAGTAGTAAAATTTGTTGAAGGCAAGATTATTCAACATAGGGTTAGATGTGGAAGTAGCAATTTTTCTGGTCATCTTCATTAGATTTTGACATTATTATTTCTTGAACCAGAAACATGTGGATGCAAATATTAATCGATTTGTAGGATACAGTCATTGTGAACGAGTGGCTGGGTGATTTGCTCCTCTGGAAGATTAAACTCTTTGTAGATAGGAGTATATTTTTGAGGATTTGACTTGATTTAGTAAGATGGTTATCAGAATCTGTTAGTAATTTAATGACCAACTTTTACCATAGCTTAGACAATGATGATTGATGAGTTCCGTAATAACAGGGTAAGAAACTGGACGATTTTTGTGTGTATTGACCATTTTAATCAGTTTATCTGTTGAGTTATTCTTATTGCAGTGGTATGTTCATTGGATTGCTTATTTGTATTCATGGGGAATCTGGCTGTGTGTTTCTGCAGTGAATATCTCTCCAAGTGTGAAATGCCATCACTATATCCGCATGTCAAAGGCATACTGCATGCTCTTAAGGACAAAGGTATTGATATCGCTGTTGCCTCGAGATCACCAACTCCGGATAAAGCCAACACTTTTCTTGAGAAGTTGGGAATAAAATCATTTTTTGTTGCTCAGGTGAAAGTATGTTGTTTTGTGAAATTATCTGAATTCATATATATGCTTAGGACTAGAAGAGCTACTAGTTTTTCGTTTGAATAAAGGATTCCTAATCAATTACAAATCCTTGAAACCTCATTTTTGTTACATTTTGAGGCATTGGCCATTGTGGTGGATTTACATTGGATAGTTATTACAAAAGCTTTTTGTTCAATCCTCTTTTTTGTACATACCATGCAATACAAATGCTTATGTATCTGTAGCAAAAAAATTGTTTATTTTATCGTACTTGGTATGGCACAATCCGGACCATCTTTCATTCGCGGTGGTGGTGGAAAAGGGTTCTGTATGAAGACATAGGTGCTATTTTCTACTTGAGCACTTCTTGACATTCTACTGCCGAATGCTTTAGATACATTCGGGAACTGGGACTTGCCTGACATTTGTAACGTTTCAGGAGATATTCTCAAGTTGGACCCACAAGACTGTTCATTTTCAGAAACTGAAGCAGAGGACTGGTGTTCCATACAATGAGATGCTCTTTTTTGATGATGAAGATCGCAACATACAGGCAGTAAGATCTCATCCCATGCTTCTTCTTTTTCTGAACCACGTGGATGACAATCTTTTTGGCTGTGAATCACCACATAACCTGTGATCTTTGCTTCTAGGTATCGAAAATGAGTGTTACGAGTATTTTGGTGGACGATGGTGTCGATCTCGGAGCTTTGAGGCAGGGGCTCACTAAGTTCTCTCAAAATAGGTCGGCATTGGAAAAGAACAAGCAAAGATGGCAGAATTTTTCAAAAAAACGACCTCTTCAGAAAATCAGCAATGATTTAAAGAACTGCGTACCTGCAATGACATTTTCCAGGTTGGATTAGTGGTCCTAATTACAGAGATTTGTGCTAATTTTGTTGTGTTTAGTGATTCAAAGTCTGCTTAGTATTAACAACAGCCATCAGAAAGTTGTGTAGAACTTGACTCTGTATTTGATAATTTTATAGTCTCTTAATCTATGGTTTTATGTTGATCATTTGCTATTATAATACTCCCTCCGTCCCACTCTAGTTGAGTTGTATTTCTTTTTGAGTTGTCCCACTATAGTTGGGTGTAGTTGGCATGTCATAGGCTGTTGATCACGGCTATGATACTGTCAAGACATTCAACAATGGCGTCGGGGATTGGTGGATCATCAGCAGCAGGCATGGTTAGGTCCATGAGAACAACACTCAAGAGCACCGGATGACGCATTGCAACTATGTATAGTGTGTGGAACGAGAGAAGATTGACAACGTTCTCCACAAGAGATGGAAAACTAGGTTTTTATTGAACAAGAGATTAGGGTTTGTAGGAGATGAAAGATAAGATATAACTTTATTCACTCTTAAAAGAAATACAGAAACGACAAAGACCTATTTATAATACTAACCTATGCGGTTTGACTCTTAATACAAGTTGGGAAAGAACCGAAAAGAAAACCCAACTTGGAACTTATTAAATGCTCAACTCGATACAGGACATGACTACTATGGGCACTTGACCTGACTGTTCTTCCTGGTTGATGGTGATTGCAGATCTTCGTGTTTCACTGGATTTTACACTTGCTTCTTTATCATGTTGTCTTTCAGATGGTCGATGAATTTGTTTATATAATTATCTTGACTCTCATGATTGCCAAAGACACTTTGCAGCTCTGCAGCCTTCAGCCTCAACTGCTCACCTTCATCTTCTACAAGAACTCGTCTTATGGATTCAGCAACGACGTCCCGGCTAAAAGAACTATCTTTGTTCCTGGGAACTTCATATCCAGCTTGGTTTTCCACTATCAGCTTAGCAGTGAGTCCTTGGTCTGATATAAAGGGGAGAAGAATTAGTGGGTGACCATGAGCAAGAGATTCAATACATGTTCCCCAGCCTGAGTGGAAAAAAATCCTCCAATTGCTGGATGGGCGAGAATTTTTTGTTGAGGCGCCCAACCGAGAACAACGAGACCCTGGCTCTGAGTACGGCTGGCAAAACCAGGAGGCAGTAAATCTGAGCTATCCACACCTTGTGGCTTCCTCAGAATCCAGAGGAAAGGTAATCTCGAAAGCTCAAGTGAAAATGCCAATTTGTGTATTTCCTCTAGCGGCATCTTGTACTCGCTCCCGAACCCTACGAATAATACTGACTTGGTTCTTTCCCATCCAGCCATTTGCAGGTTTCAGGCCAGCTTGAGTCGGTTGATACATGCTCGCTCTCTTCAGTAATCGGAGGAAGTAAGCCAACAGGTAAAACTGGCTTCTTATATAGTTCTCGAATTATATTCAAGTAGTTGCCCTCAAACTCCTCACAGCTTCTCACCAAAATAAAGCTGCTTTCCTCGATAACCTTTCCTATACACTCCCTCTGCATTCTCCTTCGTGTGTGGTTTGGTGTCGCTTTTTGGACTGGGAAGTTGCTTCCCACCCTTGAGCTCTGCTGGCCAACATGTAAGCTGAAGACACGCTGAAAAACGCAGTGCTTACGCCGTACTTGGCAGCAACTTCTGAAATTCTGTATGCAGCAAAGTCAACAACTATCAGATCTGGAATTGCCTTCTGAAGCAGATGCTCGAATGGCTCAGCTAACGTGTCGTATGCTTTGAGGCGGGATTTTTTTACAAAAACTGACTTCTTCAGAAAATCAACAGTGATATATCTCCATCCATTTTTAGAGGACTGCTTAGTTACAATGACATTAGTGGTCCTAATTTCTGACATTTGTGCTAATCTCATAATTAATTGTGTTTAATCATTTGAAGGCTGATTAGTATTAACAGCAGCCATCAGAAAGTTGTGTAGAACTTGACTCTGTATCCTCACTTATTTTTAATTTGGATGAAGGTGATTATTTAGTGATATTAGAGTGTAGATTAACCAAGCAAGGCTTCAATGCCAGTCAAGTACCATACGTATATGATCAATTATATTTGAACCTTTCAAACTAATGTTTGAAAACTTTTTATGCAACTAATTGATATAAGTAACATTTTTTTTATCACCATTTATACGAAGATCTTGAATGCGACGAAACAAAATCTTGATGATTTTGAGAATTTGTAATCTGCATAAGAATTATGAACAAGTTGAAGCTTCTGATAAAAAAAAAAACTCAACCATTTAATACAACCAATTCAAAATGACAAAACATGGCAGAGATATATTTCTTTGAAATAATAGTAGATATTTAAATTATGATATTGGTCTCATTATGTCTGAAAACAAAATAAAGTTTCAACTTTGTAAATAAAACAACGTATTTTAGTGATATTAATGATACTCAAATGACATTGTTTTATTAAAATAAGAAAAAGGTGAAAAAGAGGAGAAACAAAATTCTTATTTAAATGAAAATTTGTCATTGTAAATATTATTAAAATATAGTTAATAGTAGTACTACTATTCTGTAATTTTGATAATATAAAAGTATTATATTTTAAAACTGGGTTGAATGGAATTTGATAAAAAATTAATGATGACTATTGTTCATTTTTTATTGAATTTCAAGTTTTCAACCACCTGCTGCAACTCTCACTCTACTACTTCCCACTTTCTTGGCCAACCAAATTCCCAAATACGTCATCCATAAATCCCCAGATAGAATCCTCAAACAAGAAATCAAACCTTAGCCCATCTCAAATGAGCCTTCCCACACTATACTCCAGCTTCCCCACTTCTCAGAAATGCATTCAGCAACCATAATCGTCACCCCCATCTCAAATTATCCTCCAAGAACTCACCTTTTCCCCCAAAAAATTCAAATTTCCCCGCCACAATTTATCGCTGCAGCTCAACCCTCAAGAAAAATAGCGTTTCTCGGTGGATTAGCCTCCAAAATAAGCGCGGTTGGCGATCACAGCGGCGCCGGATCTCAGACCCTGGCGGAGTATATGGGGAAAGGCGGCGCAAACGTCGGCGATGAGCTGGTGGTGCTGTTCACTCATTTGGCATATGCTTGCAAGAAGATTGCTGCTCTTGTGGCTTCACCTCTCAGCTCAAATCTCGGCAAAAGCTCCGACGCAGGAGCTGGCAGTGCTGAGAGAGATGAGCCGAAGCCGCTGGATATCGTGGCGGTGCGTTTTCTTGTTGATTTTGATTGTTTAATGTCCCTTTTGTTGTTTCTTATCATGAGGTTGCTTAGGAGATTTATGTCTCTATGAAATGTTGATTACTAGCTTGCTATTTTAAGTGATTATCTCTTCGAAATTGTGGATAATGAATTGTTGCAGATTAGATTAAAAGAAGGGTTTGTGAAATTATGATATAGACATAGTGTTTGGTGTTGAGATAGTTGATATCATTGATTACTTATTAGGCTGTGTTTAGTTGGAGAAAGCCTCTTGTTTCGTTTCGAAATAACATTCAATTGTGTCGCAGCTCGGCTCTTGTTCCATCTTCTCCAGTTTTTCATTGTTGGACATTCAGTAGTGAGGGGTTGAGTTATCAAAGCATGCACTTTTTTATTGCAGAATGAGATTGTGTTGTCGTCTTTGAAGAATTCGGGAAAGGTTGCAGTGATGGCCTCGGAGGAAGATGAGGCTCCTGTTTGGCTTGCTGATGATGGTCCGTTGTTGTTGTGTTGGATCCTCTTGATGGTTCCCGGAACATTGATGCATCTATTCCTACTGGAACGATATTTGGGATTTATAAGAAACTGGAGGAACTCGATCATCTGCCATTAGAAGAGAAGGCGTTGTTGAATTCTCTCCAGAGTGGAACTAAGCTTATTGCCTCTGGCTATGTCCTTTACTCGTCAGCTATGCTTCTGTGTGCCAGCTTCGGCTCAGGAACACATGGCTTCACCTTGGATCACTCGACAGGAGACTTCATCCTGACCCACCCAGACATTAAAATTCCTCCACGAGGTATGGAATTTCTGATATTGTAATCAACTTTTATGAAAGAGAATCACTGCATTTTCGATCTAATAATTTCATTATGTTTCTTTGTAATGTCAGGGCAAATATACTCGGTAAATGATGCTCGATATTTTGACTGGCCAGAAGGTTTAAGGCGGTATATAGATACTGTAAGACAAGGCAAGGGCAAGCATCCTAAGAAATATTCAGCGAGATATATATGTTCTCTTGTTGCTGATTTTCACCGGACACTCTTATATGGTGGTATTGCGATGAACCCGAGGGATCACCTTCGGCTCGTATACGAAGCTAATCCACTCAGTTTCCTAGCCGAGCAAGCAGGAGGTAAAGGATCTGATGGTAAAGTTAGAATACTGTCTCTCCAGCCTGTGAAGTTACACCAGAGACTTCCTCTGTTTTTCGGAAGCCCGGATGATATAGATGAGCTGGAGAGTTATGGAGATGTGCAACAAAAAGTAAACCCCGGATATGATGTATAGAAAATGTACTTTTGTCTCGTCTGTTGAGTCTTTTTGTTTACTTGGTTTGCTCATCATCTCAACCTTACGTTCTGTATAAAACCCACTTTTCTTCTCCGTGCTAATGGATTTTCTGAAATCCCGTGTTGTTGTAATATAAGTAGAATTTGAATTATTTTTAGCTATTCTTAAACATGTTTCAGTCGAAAATGCAGCCCAAGTTTATATGTTCGGAATTTTCATAGAACGATACCCTCCTAATGAAGAGGTGGAAGCAAGCTTGGACTTCAGGTACATTGTTTTTTAATTTTCGAAACTATCTTGTATGACAGTAAACTAGACAGAAAGTTAACATAATGCATTATCAGGTTCGATTTAGTTTCTAGTTTCCGGTATTCCTTGATAATTCCAAGAGAGACCAGTGTGACATTAATATGTTGTAGTTGGTGATACAGAACCTGAAATAAAAGAAAGATAAAGGAAAGACATAAATAGCATCATAACTACTATTGGCACTTGACCTGACTGTTCTTCTTGGTTGACGGTGATTGCAGATCTTCGTGTTTCACTGGATTTTACACTTGCTTCTTTATCACGGTGTTTTTCAGATGGTCGATGAATTTGTTTATATAATTATCTTGACTCTGATGATTGCCAAAGATACTTTGCAGCTCTGCAGCCTTCAGCCTCAACTGCTCGCCTTCTTCTTCAACAAGAACTCGTCTTATGGATTCAGCAACCACGTCCCTACTAAACGAACCATCTTCGTTCCTGGGGACCTCGTATCCAGCTTGGTTTTCTGCTATCAGCTTAGCAGTGAGTCCTTGGTCTGATACGAAGGGGAGAAGAATTAGTGGGTGCCCATGAGCAAGAGATTCGACACAAGTTCCCCAGCCCGAATGGAAGAAACATCCCCCGATTGCTGGATGGGCGAGTATTCTTTGTTGAGGTGACCAACCGAGAACAACGAGACCCTGGCTCTGCGTACGGTGGGCAAAACCAGGAGGCAGTAAATCTGAACTATCCACACCTTGTGGCTTCCTCAGAATCCAGAGGAAAGGTAACCTTGAAAGCTCAATTGAAAATGCCAGTTCGTGTATTTCCTCGAGGGCCATCTTGTACTCGCTCCCGAACCCTACGAACAATACTGACTTGGGTTCTTTCCCATCTAGCCATTTGCAGGTGCTGGCCCAGCTAGAGTCAATGGATACGTGTTCGCTCTCTTCTGTCAACGGAGGGAGTAATCCAATAGGTAAAACCGGCTTCTGATATAGTTCTCGTATTAGATTTAAGTAATTTCCCTCGAACTCTTCGCAGCTCCTCACCAAAACAAAGCTGCTTTCCTCAACAACCTTCGCCAAACGTTGGCCGCTGGACACGCCCGATACATCAGGTACATGCGTGTTGCGCATCATCCGATCCGGTGGCTTGGTGTGGCGTTCAGGACTTGGGCGTTGCTTCCCATCCTTGAGCTCAGCCGTTGACCCCAAGTAATCCAGCGTGGAAGCCGTGTACACGCTGAAAAACGCGGTGCTCACGCCATACTTGGCCGCAACTTCCGAAATCCGGTATGCAGCAAAGTCAACAATTATCAAATCCGGCATTGGCACTGCCATCTGGAGCAGATGCTCGAATGGCTCGGCTAGCATGTCGTGCGCTTTCTTGAGGAACGGCGTCTGCGCTTTCTGGATATCCATGGTGGCCTCGCAATTCTCCGGTAGTCCCTCAACCGGCTGCATTGGGAGCTCGAGAAGCTCCATCTTGGCTGCTATAGATGATGGGATGGGAGGTAGTCTCTGCAGGTTTCTTGGGGTGGAAACTGTTGGTTTCTGGGATTACAAAGATAACTACCGGGCGTAATACAACCCAAAAGAAAGGAAAGGAAGAACTGAACTTAAAAATACAACGTATAATCGAAACTACTAAACCAGTGTGATTAGCCGAGTCGAGGAGGCCTCTTCCCGCAAGACGAGATACGCCCCGGTAGTGCTCTTCGGTTTGGCGTGTCGTCCCCAAAGGTAAAACGGCTACGTCTCTATTGATGCAGCACCGCAATCAACAGAGCTCCGGCGAACTGGATGGAGGAGAGGGCAGAGCTTCGACAGAAAAAACTATGCAGGGAGAGGGAGAGAGCTTATGATGCAGAATGCTTTTTTAAATTGTGTAGTGATGCATGGAATGGCTGGCCTATTTATAGGCTCAGTCCACTGCAGGGGGTCAACAGCCATGATGGCTGTCATCATGGCAATTCGTAACCGACGTCGGTTACAGACGTGTGGCAGGAGTGTGCCATCCGTGTGTGGAGCGTGTGGATTTCTCACGTGGCAACCGTGACTGTGCCTCGCTTGACGACGTGTCAAGCCACTTGGATTGCTGACTCGGCGGTGGTCCAAAAAGAATAGTTTGGGCCAAGCACCAAGCCCAAAGACCACCCAAAGACCAATTGCCAAGATCCAAGTCCAAGTCCAAGTCCAAGTCCAAGTCCAAGATCAAGATCGAGATCGAGATCGGGATCGGGCTCGGGATCGGGCTCGGGCCCGAGGCCCGAGGCCCGCGGCCCGCGACCACGAGCACGAGCACGAGCACGAGCACGTGCACGGGCACGGGCTCGGGCTCGGGCGGGCGGGCGGCGGCGGCGCGCGCGTGTGCGCGCGTGTGGGCTCTTTCACCCATCTTGGTCCACTATAATTATTAAGTAACATAAAGTCACTTAATTTATACACATTAAAGATGTGTTAATCCTCCAATGTGGGATAATTAACACTAGTTAATTATTCCCTAAGCTCCATCTCCAAGCTTTAATTAAAAGCTAATTATGCCCAACTTTAATCCACTATTTCTCACTCACCGGAAATCGGATTTGAGAAAGTGAATATACTACATTTACCTACGTAAAATGTAGATCGACGCTATGTCATTTAATTTCACAAAATTAAATGTCTCGTCACATTTATTATTTGGTCAAAATCCATTGACCGGGCATATTTAATCCATGATTTTTTTACAATCCCCCACATGAGTGGAAATAGCCGAATGCATATGCATGCAGACACAAGCTCAACCCTCGCGAGGTATATAAGCATAAGGATAGGTAGTTGTTGACTTTGAACCCTCCATAGTCGACACCATCGGATACACAGGCGGCTTAGTAGCGCGATGCTTTGAACTAATCCCCCACGGCGTGCACCGAGACAATGGTGTTAACACTTAAACACCTCAACCTCATCCGTTCTCACGTTTTGTGTCCATTGCGGTCTTGGACACCACTTTGGATTCATAAGTGCGTTTTTTATGAAGCGACCACACTTCGCACTTACGTAGGTGATTCTTAGTCAAGTACCTTGCCATACTTGGTCTCTTTGAGAATTCCATCTCTTTGAGATCCTTAAGAACCATTAAAAGTCATAGACTTAGCCTTTACCACGAGGCAAGTTCTCCAACACTCTATTGCTCTCTAGGGAATAGATATAGTTTGAGTGTTTTTCCATGAACTCTCATAGCTTAGTTGTCCCTTTGAACCAAGTTCTTGGGATCTCCAGTCATCATGGTTGGGTTACCACTATGACAATTCTTTAGTTTGTGGATTTCAAACCCATTCCCTCTAGCAACTTATTCATTTGATCACGGTTTAACCCTTTGGTTAGCGGATCCGCTAGATTATCTATTGACTTCACATAGTCAATTGTAATCACCCCTGTTGTGATCAAATGTCTCACGGTGTTATGTCGTCGACGTATATGTCGAGACTTACCGTTATAGAAACCATTGTTTGCCCTTCCAATAGCCGCTTGGCTATCGCAGTGAATCAGCACTGGTGGCACTGGCTTAGACCAACATGGAATGTCTTCAAGGAAGTTCTTAAGCCACTCGGCTTCCTCACCAGCCTTATCCAAGGCAATGAACTCCGATTCCATTGTTGATCGGGCTATACAGGTCTGTTTTGTGGATTTCTACGATACAGCACCACCCCCAATAGTAAAGACATATCCACTTGTTGAAAGTGAGTCTCTATTATCGGATATCCAATTGGCATCACAGTACCCTTCAAGCACCGGGGGGTATCTCGAGAAGTGTAGCCCAAGATTTTGAGTGTGTTTTAAATATCTCAAAACCCTCACAAGAGCTCTCCAATGCTCTTTGCTTGGATTGCTCGTGTAACGACTTAACTTGTTCACGACACAAGCAATGTCAGGTCGAGTGCAATTAGTCAAGTACATAATGCACCCGATGACCCGTGCATACTCTTCTTGTGCAACGGGCTCGCCTTTGTTTTTGCTCAAGTGAACGTCGAGTTCAATTGGAGTCTTAACCGGCGCGCCATCATAGGCTTTGAATTTATTCAATATCTTCTCAACATAATGTGATTGTGTTAAGATGATTCCATCATTCGTTCTTAGAATCTTCATTCCAAGAATTACATCGGCTAGACCCATGTCTTTCATGTCAAAGTTTCTCTTTAACATGGCCTTTGTATCGTTAATTACTTGAGTGTTGCTACCCAAGATTAACATATCATCAACGTAGAGACACACTATAACATGACCGTTATTAGTGCTCTTGATGTAGACACATTTGTCGCACTCGTTGATTTTAAACCCATTTGATAACATCACATTATCAAACTTCAAGTGCCATTGCAATGGCGCTTGTTTCAATCCATATAGGGATTTCACGAGCTTGCATACCTTTTTCTCTTGTCCAGGTACTACAAACCCTTCGGGTTGTTCCATGTAGATTTCGTCTTCTAGTTCACCATTCAGAAACGCGGTCTTTACATCCATTTGATGAATCTCGAGATTGTGCAATGCAGCAATAGCGAGAAGCACCCGGATAGATGTAATCCTTGTTACAGGTGAATAGGTATCGAAGAAGTCATGTCCTTCTTTTTGTTTAAAACCCTTTACTACTAATCGGGCTTTATACTTATCAACTGTTCCATCGGCCTTAAACTTTCTTTTAAGAACCCATTTGCATCCTAAAGGTTTAGCACCTTCGGGCAAATCAACCAACACCCATGTGTGGTTTAGCAAAATTGAATCAATTTCGCTTTGAACAGCTTCTCTCCAATGCAGCCCGTCTGGGCCAGCAAAGGCTACTTTTATCGATGTTGGTTCTTCATCCAACATGAAAGCAATGTAGTCAGGACCAAAAGTTTTTGGTGTTCTGACTCTATTACCACGTCTTAGTACTGTATCTTTTGGATCGGGCCTTGCACGCTTGCGCGATTCAGGTTCCGCATCTGTTGATTTAGAACTAGTGGCTTCTTCTTCCACTTGTTTAGAACTAGTGGCTTCTTCAATTCTTGTCTCAGAATTGGTTGATACTTTTTCCTTATCTTTGCAAGGAAAAGTATTTTCGAGAAATACAGCATTCCTCGACTCAATTGTTGTTCCTACTGTGATAGTCGATATTTCAGACTTGTGAACAACAAATCGATATGCACTACTGTTAAGTGCATATCCAATGAAGATGCAATCAACCGTCTTAGGTCCGATTGTAACTTCTTTGGGCGGAGGAACCATCACCTTTGCCAAACACCCCCACACTTTGAGGTATTTGTAGGATGGCTTCCTTCCCTTCCACAACTCATAAGGAGTAACATCTTTTCCTTTGAGAGGGATTTTATTCAAGATATAGTTTGCTGTCAAAACAGCTTCCCCCCACATGTTATGTGGTAATCCTGAACTGAGTAGCAGTGCATTCATCATCTCTTTTAGAGTTCGATTCTTGCGTTCTGCAACACCATTAGATTGTGGTGAATATGGAGCAGTTGTTTGATGAATTATACCACTTGCGTTGCATAACTCCTCAAACGGGGCTACATATTCGCCTCCTCTATCGCTTCGAATCATTTTGATTTTACAACCAAGTTGATTCTCAACTTCGTTCTTATAATTTTTGAACGCCTCTATTGCTTCATCTTTGCTTCTTAAAAGATAAATGTAGCAATATCTTGTGCAATCATCTATGAAAGTGATAAAGTACTTTTTACCACCTCTAGTTTGCAACATCTTTAAATCACATACATCCGTGTGAATTAATTCAAGGGGTTTTGTGCTTCGTTCAACCGAGTGAAACGGCAACTTAGTCATTTTTGCTTCAAGACAAATTTCACATTTATCTTGGATATCCAATTCATTAGCCTTTAGTAAATCTAAATTTACTAATCTTTTAATGGCTTTTGAATTTACATGTCCCAATCTACAATGCCACAAATTTGAAGACTCAATCAAATAAGAGGAAGTAGATGCTTTATTCTTATTGGCCAATGGCTTCGCAACACTTCGAGTTGCTACACTAAGCTTGAAAAGCCCATCGGTTACATAACCTTTTCCGATGGATTTTCCAAACTTATACAAGACAAACCTATCGGACTCAAATACAAGTTTAAACCCTTTATTAACTAGTATTGATCCTGACACTAGGTTCTTGCGGATGTCCGGGACATGCAGCACATCCTTCAAAGTGATAGTTAGGCCAGACGTCATCATGAGAATCACGTTGCCAACGCCGAGGACTTCTGACGATGCTTGATTCCCCATGTTGATCTTCCTCCCTTCAACAGCAGTGTAGGAGGCAAACTTGCTCCTGTCGGAGCAAACATGAGCAGTAGCGCCGGTGTCGATGTACCAGCCTCCCTTGTTATCAACAAGGTTAACCTCTTCAGTGACCACTGCAATGAGGTCGTTCTCATCCCAGTCCTTGAACTCCTTCTCAACGACGTGGGCTGCCGGCTTCTTCTTCTTGCTGCGGCAGTCTTTGGCAAAGTGGCCCGATTTGCCACATTTGTAGCAGTCGCCTTCAAACTTCCTTGAAGGCTGCTTTCCCTTCCCTTTGTCATTTGGACGGTTTGGGCGAGGGCGTTTGTTGGAGGGACCGCCCCGCTCCAACAGGTTGGCTTTGGCTTCATTTGGGGTGAAGCCTTTAGCCTTCTGATCACTTTTGCGCACGTCGGCCTCAATGCGCAACTTCACGATCAAGTCTTCAAGGGTCATCTGCTTTCGCTTGTGCTTGAGATAACTCTTGAAGTCCTTCCAACTTGGAGGGAGCTTGTCAATGATCGTGCACCTTAGGAATTTATCGGGCAAGGTCATCCCTTCAGCCACTAATGAGTGGATGATCATTTGGAGCTCTTGGACTTGCTCCATGACGGGTCGAGAGTCGACCATTTTGTAGTCCATAAACTTGGATGCTACAACTTGTTCCGTCCCAGCAGCATTATCTATGCTATACTTCTTTTCTAGGTTTTCCCACATTTGTTTAGATGTGGTTACATTGGAGTATACATTGTACAAACTATCATCTAAAGCACTTAGAATGAAATTTTTACAAAGATAATCTCCTTTCCTCCAAGCTTCATAATCTGCCATGACTTCGAGCCTAGTCTCTTGGTCGCTTGGTGCGGGCGGCTCGTTCTCCGTGAGGAAGTTGGCGACGCCCAATGTTGTCAAGTAGAACAACATCTTCTGGTACCACCGCTTGAAGTCAGATCCTCCAAACTTTGGTGGTTTCTCGGCAGGTGGCATCATTCTTGGTGCCAAAGGTGCCGCAGTTGGTCCTTGGAAGGAACCAATTCCGTTGCCCCCGAAGGAGCCAACAACTTGGTTGGGCATAGAGCCCCCACCATTCATGTTGGGCATAGAGCCCGCCATGGTCGTACCAGCCCCGAAGGGACTAGCACCCGCATGAGACCCGAAGGCCCCAGCATTCGTGTTGATCCCGAAAGATCCAACACTAGTATTGAGCCCGAAGGCACCAACACTCGATCCATTAAAGGATCCGAAGGAACCACTAAAAGTGGAACCAACCGAACCACCAAAGGTGGAACCAGTGGACGCCCCGAAGGGGTTGTCCCAAACCCAAGGGACGGTGGATGAAGCGGCTGGGAAGCCAGGAGTTGGCATCATCGAGGGAATCGATGAAGTGTTGACCGGTCCAGTGGTCGCCATGGTGGAGGGAATGGCGGCGGCGGTGGTGGCAGCGGCGGTGTTGGAGTCGGTAGACATCTCCAGCAAAGGTGTTTAATATTTCGAAAGTTTTAGTTCAGTTTAGAAGTCCAAATTCCTTCAAAGGCAAGTTATCTCGTCTTGCGATTGTTGGTTTCTGGGATTACAAAGATAACTACCGGGCGTAATACAACCCAAAAGAAAGGAAAGGAAGAACTGAACTTAAAAATACAACGTATAATCGAAACTACTAAACCAGTGTGATTAGCCGAGTCGAGGAGGCCTCTTCCCGCAAGACGAGATACGCCCCGGTAGTGCTCTTCGGTTTGGCGTGTCGTCCCCAAAGGTAAAACGGCTACGTCTCTATTGATGCAGCACCGCAATCAACAGAGCTCCGGCGAACTGGATGGAGGAGAGGGCAGAGCTTCGACAGAAAAAACTATGCAGGGAGAGGGAGAGAGCTTATGATGCAGAATGCTTTTTTAAATTGTGTAGTGATGCATGGAATGGCTGGCCTATTTATAGGCTCAGTCCACTGCAGGGGGTCAACAGCCATGATGGCTGTCATCATGGCAATTCGTAACCGACGTCGGTTACAGACGTGTGGCAGGAGTGTGCCATCCGTGTGTGGAGCGTGTGGATTTCTCACGTGGCAACCGTGACTGTGCCTCGCTTGACGACGTGTCAAGCCACTTGGATTGCTGACTCGGCGGTGGTCCAAAAAGAATAGTTTGGGCCAAGCACCAAGCCCAAAGACCACCCAAAGACCAATTGCCAAGATCCAAGATCCAAGTCCAAGTCCAAGTCCAAGATCGAGATCGAGATCGGGCCCGAGGCCCGAGGCCCGCGGCCCGCGACCACGAGCACGTGCACGTGCACGTGCACGGGCACGGGCACGGGCTCGGGCTCGGGCGGGCGGGCGGCGGCGGCGCGCGCGTGTGGGCTCTTTCACCCATCTTGGTCCACTATAATTATTAAGTAACATAAAGTCACTTAATTTATACACATTAAAGATGTGTTAATCCTCCAATGTGGGATAATTAACACTAGTTAATTATTCCCTAAGCTCCATCTCCAAGCTTTAATTAAAAGCTAATTATGCCCAACTTTAATCCACTATTTCTCACTCACCGGAAATCGGATTTGAGAAAGTGAATATACTACATTTACCTACGTAAAATGTAGATCGACGCTATGTCATTTAATTTCACAAAATTAAATGTCTCGTCACATTTATTATTTGGTCAAAATCCATTGACCGGGCATATTTAATCCATGATTTTTTTACAGAAACGTATGAAACAAACATCCCTTTCGCTGCCAATCGCTTCGATAACTCGAAGAAGGGTATCATGTGGCCGAAGGCCAGCCATGGAAACATCATTATGCGGTGAGTTTTTGCTTCCATTTTTCTCAGCAAATTTGTGCTTTGCAGATCTTATGTAGAGATGTTGACACCCTTCAGTTTATTTGTGTTGTTCAAGTTAACATAGTCAAGATGTTTGGAATTTTATATTCACAAGAATCAAGATTTTTTATTTAAGTATTGCCATGGCCGGCTATATGATACAAGTAGCTGGTTTTTCAATTATTGAGGCATGGAATTTGTACCCCACGCCTCTTTATTTGTACTTTTGCAGAACAGTGTTGTTGTAACTTTATGATACATTCATCGCACAAGTGACGAAAACGAAAAGGACGGTTGTTGTTGTTTTATGCTTTCACTGTATCAATTTATGATGTAATGATATCAATCACAACGAATAAACATGTCAGTTGTAATGAACGAAAAGGATATTTGTTACTACTACTTTATGCTTTTGCTATAAAGTAAGTTTTTTTGGTTTGTGCCAGTATTTTAAAAACCGGATCGAACTGGCCGGTCCGATCGGTTGGGCCACGAACCGGCAAGCTCTCCGGTCCGATTTGCTCATTAAAACCGCCTAGCTATTGAGCCATTCTGGACCGGCAATACTGGGCGGTGCGCCCGAAACTGCTGGCCCGTTGTACCATTTTTCCATTTTTTTTAAATCTATATTTTCAGATCTGGTTAAGCTCCCGCTTGCACTCTTCTCTCAACCATGAGGGCTGATTTAGAGGATGATAATAAGGATTTAGGAGTAGAATAACTGAAAAAAAAAACAAAATAGCAATGTTTTAAAAACCGGACCGGTGTTGCTATCGGTTCAACTGGTTCGACCGGTCGAATCACAGGTCGAGCCGGAATACGGTAGCATATATATAATTAAATATATATTATAAGGGTTATGATCAATTGTTAACTAATTAACAATCCAAAAATAAAATCAATTCTTAGCCATTAGATTAAGAGATCCAATGGTTAAAATAATGACAAGTGTATTATATTTTAAATTTAAATAATTAATAAATAAATTTAAAAGGTATTAATGTCAATTCTCTCTTATCAAAATCATCTCAAAACTTTAAATTAACTTAACTCTCTCGATTTAAATTATTTTTCGCAAAAAATATATCAAATTAAAGATAATTTTATAAGGATTATAACGAGATCTCAATTGCATATGTTCCGACGATGTTCGGGTGATGAAATTTGATAATTTATATTTCTATTTTCGTACATATTGTAAGTAGATTTTATCAACAAATACACAAAGAAATATCAATATAGTGTATAGTGTATGTAAAATATCAATAAAACTGTGTTGATATTTTCTTGTACTTGTGTTGATATCCACATGCAGTATTATTGATATTTGTAATACACTATGTTGATATAAAAAAAACCCACGAAAATAATCATATGATATCATAATAACGATATTACTCTTTTGTTGATATTTTGTCTACTATTTATTGAAATTTATAAGCTTTAATCTCATCCACTCATTTTAAAATCTAAGGGTGTACATTTAGTCCTAATTTTAGATTATGGTATTATAAGCATTAGAAGAGGACTATATTATAATACACAAATATATGGTTGATTCGGTGACAGACCAAACTGAACCGAAAACCGATCGGTTTGATCGGTTTGCCGTGGATTCTTCAGACGCCGATAATAGAGAAAAAAGTGACAAAATGAGTTCATCTGCCAATCAAAAAATTACAAAAAAAACGAATATCGATATAGTATGAAATTACAGGGACTCAGTAATAGTATAAATGCACACTATACAGAGAGTGTAGTTTGAAGCTTGTCAGAAAAAATGCACTTCGCAACCAACCCTTATTTCTAGAAAGAAAGGTTACCCACTCGCTATAGCAGCAGCTCCTTTTATTATTAGAAGCTTTCTGTAAAAGGCAAAAATCTTGATTTAACATAAAGAACACTGCGTAGGAAGTCGTTTAATTGCAGATGTTGGTTTTGCAGCATTCTTCAAGGACCTAAAAATCGAGTGTTGGATAAAGACCAGACACTGAACTGCGTCCACTGCCATTGGTTTCTGGATAATAAGGAGAGTGCAGCTCACCAGAATGCGATGACTTCCGTGACTTGGAGTGTTTAGGTGATGCACCATATAAATCGGTGGAACCACTGCTGGTGTTGTATACAGATGAGGTCGGAAGCCCATGGATCTTTGGAAGACCTGTTGTATCATTACTCAAGCTGTAGCCCCTCTCAATTGTCTCGGCTTCAAGTGGCAGTTCATCCAATGTCTACAACACACAAAAAACAAAAACGCGGGTATTATTTACCAGCAACACGCCTTTGTTCAGAAATTACAGTGCCCGTGGAAAAAAATGAGGAAAATCTGTCACACCAAATGTATCACTACTTCCTCGTGCAACTAACTAGGCAACTACAAAAAGTTGATTACAAGTCCAGAGTCATAAGGTTTTACTATGTAGCCTCGAGAAACAGGGATATGCATCATCCCAAATTTATGTTCAAGGGCCTAATCAACTTCAAAGCTTGAATTTTTGTCAGCTAGTGGAAAAGGTGAAAAGGGATCAGTGGGTGGGGGGACTGGGGGTGGGGCCGTGGGGGAGCATGGAAAAGCGTCAAATGAGAAATTGCTGATCATGCATAAAGATAGGAACATCCATTTGAATAAGGCTAGGATGGTGTCACTAACATGTAACTGAAACTTTTTCTCGTGTCTAACCCAAGGTATTGACTAAACCACAAATACAAAGACTTACGCGGAATGCTTGCTGCAGGACCCGAAGTGTCTCTCGGGTACGCTTCCTCTTAGTAGCCACCTCGTCTGGTTCCTGTAACATTTCTTCAAACAAGTTGTCTCTGCTCAAACACAGCCGAGAACATGCATCAGCTATTTGTCTTCGGGAAAGTTCAAAAGTACTTTAAACATGGGGGAATGAGAGTAGGAAATTGCAACTAACACGGCCATTATATTCAAATGTTACATAGCAGTGGACATCCATGCTAAATTGCTGCTAGAGGCAAACAACCAAAGGAAAGGGTACTAGAGTGTCGTTGAATTTCTCATTCAGTTTTTTTTTTGTATAGGGTGGAAGAAAGTATTAATCAAAATAAAACATTGTTCGATTGGGAAGGTAATCTAGCCTGCGTTGTATCATTGCATGGCATTTTCTAAACATGCTGATTTACAATTTCTTGATTCCAATAAGCCATACTTCCACCTTATATTTCTCATCCTACTTTTGCTTCCCCATCATCCAAAATTACCATAACTTGGAAACATAACATACCTGTAAAGCTTTTTGATGAAAACATTATGGAGCTCTCTTTTTGTATGGTGAACCTGCAAGAAGAAATATTCATGTGTATACAGTTATGATCAAAGAAGAACAACTTAAGATGCATAGATTAAACAGGTTACATAAGTAATGCAGTGATTAAAAAAGAAAAGGATAATGGAACAGATGAGACTTAGTGCATATACGGCAGCTGCATCCCTGACCAGATATTCAAGGAATTAACACGGGGTTTCAGTCAAAATGGACATAAGACTGAGATTGAGTGACTGAAAAGGAATCAATATTCAGATACAAACACACGCCATGCTCAGAATGAAACATAGGTCACTAGTAATAAATCACAGATAAATTGTAACAGAAATAACAGAATACTAGAATAGTATAAGCTGAACAAAAAACTTGAGAAAAAGAAATTAGAATACCAAAAAATGCATAATAGCCTTTGGTACAGAATCCTCAATGTTCTTCCGTACAATATCATAATATGATCTCAGCAACAGCTTTGTTATAACAATCTCAACAGCCTCTTGTTCTGAGTGGGTTTCCAAGGGCCTCAATACACTAGGGGGCTTAATAATGAAGAAGTCGGTTAGATGGCATGGAATAAAATATCTCCCTAAATATATTGATTACCAAAGAGGATATACCTCTCTCAAATGAATCATTGAGATACTCTGTTCCATGGTCTGAACAGGTTCAATGAATTGTTTGCTGGTTGAATGTTCTTTTGTGGTTGCACGATTATCATTGCTGCCAAAAATTGAAGATATTCCCCAAGATGAACCAACATTGTTACCTGTTTGAATATGTAACAATGTCACATCTAATAATGACAATCATTCACAAAAATTGCATGGCAAACGGTTGATCAATTTCTATCTAGAAAGCAGGTAAAATATTCTCAAGATAGTGGAACTTGGATCTCGAAACAGAATGCAAGCCTCCAGCTTGAAACTTTTTAAAATAATTTGGTTCTTATCATAAAAACCACTTCTTACGATAAGAAGTTCAACATCATTTCCCAGCTCCTCAAATTGAAAGTCGTGCTTAAGTCCCACAATCTCGTACTTTCATTTCAGTGATGGAAGACAGAGTGCAACTAATGAACTTCATGGACTTTTTTTCAAAAATAGAAGGAAAAATTGGTTACATACAACTAACCATTTGCAAAGGCACATGATATGCATTTTACAATGGATTTGGCAACTAATCAAATTCTAACAAATTTTGTTTGCAGTCTATTAGAATTGGGCCTATCATCCCCTCAAAAGGCCTTGTAAAGGGAGAGAGTTATCCAAACTCATATATTGAAGGCAGGATTCTTACTAACTTGATGTGGGATAACAGTCTATGCAACAAAAATTCCAGCAGTATTGTTCTTACTCCTCCAAGGAGATGGTGTCATCAGATTTTAAGGGTTTATTCACACAGAAATTGTTCCTGAAATAAAATAGCAGATGTACCTGATGAGGAACTTTTCTCTAATTCTGCAACAGGCCGAGCACCCTTTTTGCAAAGGAAAGAGCAGCAAAAAAAGAAAGTAATTAATCACTTTGAAATTAAATAAAGTATTTGGCTCCACAGGAACTTTGGGCATCAGTACAAAACTCACCTGCTCTGGAACAATTCCATTCACTTGCCGACCAAGAATAGCACGAGACTTTAGACTTTTCTCTGAGTTTATTACTTTATCTGAATCTCCAGCATCCTGATTGATAAATGCCAACCATTTATTAGCTAACATGACATTGTTCGGAATTGGAGAAGACTGTAACTCATCAGTACAAAAATTGTGGACCTTCTGCCTTGAAACAGGTGTGGCAATCCTGGATAACTTGGTCTGTTGCACTGCTGTCTCAACAGCTTTACTCCCACCAATAAAATTTGGATGGGAAGTATTTATATAATCCATCTATATATAGAGTAGTTAAGTTTCAGCTAATTCCAGAAGTAAATGAAGCAAATTTTTCATGAAAAAGACTATATAATAGGCAAAAGTTTAATTATCCCCTTATATTAAAAAGATTTAGTCCATTCATATCCCAAATCACCTTAGGCTGGAAAAGGTTAACTATCTCCTTATAGTACTAAATAGATTCAAATATCACAATACATTGGAAATCATTTCTTTCATAATATCCACTACTATATTAGATTGTTTACTGTAGAAAACAGAATAACTATACTGAATCCATAAGACAGGTTCATCACAAAAAAAAGTCAGTTGACTGTTAAGTAGCACAATAAAGTATATTCTGTATCAAATCCTTAGGTGAGATAAAAGATGAATAACCAGTATTTTTATGAGGCCAAATAAAAAGTATGACAAGGTGTGAAAAAAAGGTATACGTCCATATGCACAATACCTCCATTTCAATTATATGACCAATCATTGTCTCTGACGGCTCAAGTCCTTCTCGCAGAAAATTACCAATAACCTCATCCATGCGCTTCCGTAGGACCGGAAACCGTTGCAATTCATTAACCATACAACGATGGCTCATCTATAAACAACACCCAGAGAACATGTCCAGTTAAAAAGACAAAAGGTAACAATGGGCCGATTCAAAAGGTAATTTCTATAAATATACCTTCATTAACTCATCATATATAAATCTGGCACATTGAAGACTTGGATCCAACAAGCGAGCTATTTGTCTTCTAACAAGAACCTCAAATGGAACCTACGTGTTTGAAATTATTTGGCATGAAAATGTTACATGGAAAGAGAAAACACAAAATGAAGGCGCTTGCAGCTTTCCCTGACCTAGAAGTATAACAAAACACAAATAGAAAGGAAAGTAGGAGCAAAAACCTACATCCGGTACAAACAATGCAGATCTCGGGCCAGTTGCATTTTGAATGGCAGTACGGATGTCATCATCAGTTAAATCTTCACAAGGATCTACTTCCTGCACAAAGAGAAACAATTGCACTAAGCAAATAGAAGCTGGATACAAAGGAATTGAGTAGATAAAACATCCATAAGTATGAAGCTCAAGAAAAACTGAATCTTAGATAAGGTAGTAGCAAATTGCAGCAAAATACATACGTTCATCGATCTCAACAGTGGAGCAACATAATCCAAACTATTTTTTTAGTATCTTTGATGGATTGGTGGATGGGGGATTAATAAAGCCATGACTACGACGCATTTAAACATGTTTCGTTTTTAGCGAGCATGGCTTAATCATTTTATTGTGTTGTTTGTCTGAACTAATTAATACACAGCATTATTAGCTTCCAGTTTTGACTAGTTGACAAAACAAACGAATAATCATATTCATATTTCCTTCATCTCGGAAACAAAATTCAAGATAAAATCAAACTCGAACACAACTAATTTACAAATTCAATCAAACAGGAATCACAAACCTCCAAGCTTTTAACAAATATATGTTGGAAAATGTAATGGATTCTTGCTCCACCAGACAGCTCAGAAGTTGACATCTCTTCATTTTTCCCTTCTATCATGGAGGAGAATGCTGTTTTAAACAAAATAAACTCCTCAAGTAAGCAGCATTTACATAAATCTTTTTGAGGGGAGAATATCAGGAATGCAGCAAATGGACAGATGTGATCATCAATGGTGGGACAGTTTCACATTTTTCCAGTCTTAGACAAACATAAGAATGACTATAAGTGATAATTGGGGAAAGTGGCCCTAGATGCTTACAGTACAGCTACCATAGGTCAGACTTTTATATGATATATGGAGTAAGTTAATTTAATTATTAACAGCACAGTGCATACAAAGAATATATGAATCAGTTTACTATGCATTAGTAAAACAGTAGTACAAGATAAATGAGCATGCATGTACTTCAGTACTTGTCATGAGTGGTTGATGTGTTTATGGAATATGGAATATGTAACGAGTAGAGGTAAATATCTAAAATTTTAGCATGACCTCGGACAGAAGAAGGAACATTTGAGTAAATGATATTGTCAAATGTTGAATGACAAAGCTTGTCTAGAAGAGTAATATGTCCAGATAGGTGGCAGAATAAGGTAGATAAGAGTCTTATCTACATTATTCTCTCTCTTACTTTTTTTTATCTCCACTTTAACTATTTATTATCATTTTTCTAAAATGAGTGCAGAAAATGAAATGACCCAACTACCGCGGAACGCAGGGAGTATTTAATAACTATAGCTCACATCCTTGTATACAGGGACATTGAAGTTTTAAAGCAGTGCTCGTGCAAAATCCCTTGATGGGGATGATTGGTGATGAGAAGTGACTGTGATAAAGGTCTAACTTTTAAATGACCTAATTATCTAATAAGTTAATACAATTTAAGTCTTTACCCTCCGAATATTTTGAAAGAATGTTCAGCAGCAGTGCTCCCTGGCCAGCCTGTTCATCGCAAGAAGGTCAAATATTAGGATCAAGATAATAGGTAGGATAGCACCAACAGCCATACATATGAATATATGATCATTTTACATTCATTAAGAATACAAACAAACCTTTGATTCAGTAATTTCTCCATAGCTAGCATGCTCTTTTGCAACAGTGACAAGGGCGGCACTAATGCGGGTTTTCAATCCTGGAAGAACAGTCTTAATATGCCGAACAAGAATCTGTAACAAGAACAAAGGCAATATCAAGCAAACCGAAACTCAAAAAATATCTGTTAGTTTTCATAAAGCATCAATATCTCATGCTCTAAAGTATAGTACTAGTAGATCTTAATTTCCCTTTTTACATAAGACAGACAGCATTTGAGCATCCACGTTTCAACCAGCAAACTAAATTGCACACCGAAGGGAATGCTCTGAGTCATTTCAATGGCACATTTATGCTCATCAGTTAGGAACCCAGGTAACACGCATGCAAGTTGACAAGTATGTAAGCATGTAACAAAACAATGCAAGGATGAAGAAAGAAATCCAACTATGAAGACCAGAATAGAATAAGCAGTTATCCAGAAACTACATGTTGAAAATAGATGTACTGTCAAGGATACCTATAAGAAATCACATAATATTTAAATAGAACACAGTCTAACATCATATACCTGGTTCAACTTCTTGGCCAACTGAGGCACTCCACAACGATCAGCAAGATCATTGTACACCTGCAGAACATATACTTAAATCATCTAAAATGAGAAAGAGATCCAGAAATCAGTTCTTAAAAGAAAAGATCATGGTCATACGTGGCGACTGCGGAAGAATTTCTCTTCTGCTACAAGTGCATCCTTGATGGTCCGCCTAGACATAATATCCTGCATAATTAATAATCATCAAGGGCATAAGCTGCACTTGCAAAATCCATCTTGCAAGTTACATACAACACTGCTCCTCTCTCCCCCTACTATATATAGTTCTGTTAATTGTTCTCTAATCACTATACATTGGGAATCTTCGGACTTGACACTAAAAGTTAATATTCTTAGACCAACTCTAAGCAATACATCAACAAAAAATAGTGCATCTGCATTGTATTAAAGTATCATCAATACTCTATAAAAAATTCTGAAGGTTTAGCATAAGGAATTAAATGAACATATTGTGTAGAAACAGGTAACAACTGGTGGGTAAGAGTAAGAACAAGGAAAATCACCTCTTGACTGCGATTAACAACACCTACATAACCTAGGCGAAGTGGGATAACTTTTCCAAGCAAAAAGTTGCAAGCATCAGTACCCCTGTCCATAATGTCCAACTGAAACAACAAAGCACCACCAAGATAAAAATAAAAGCACATAATAACCAGGTTCATTAAATCAAATTATGCTGGTGAACCTCACCTTAGTAATTACACCAATTGTTCTATACCCTGCAGGTACAAACTTGAAAACATGAAATCCAGAATCCAGATAATAACACTAGAGTAGAAGCAAGATATCGACTCTATAGAGGTCATTAAAAACGATGAGTAAATAAAGAAGGTACCATCGGGGTCAGCCATTCCAGCCATTTGAAGTGCATCTGAGTTTGCTAGATCAGAATTTGCTGGTGTTACAGCCAGAATTAAGCAACTTGGACGCTTGATATATGACATTATCATTGTTCTAATGCGAGCCTCAATATCTGATGGCTGATCGCCAACAGGAACTTTAGTTAAGCCTGGTAGATCCACAAGTGCAATGTCTAGAACATTGGGGGAGAAAATCTTTAAACGGATTTGTTTGTCCGATACACCTTTGTTTGCCCCAGCTTCTCTCTCAGTTTCAGCCTAAACAATAATTAAGCTGATCAAATACTGGAAAAAAGCTATGCATCACATTCAAAGCTGTGAAGGCCCTACCCTCAACGTGACACAGTGACACAAATATACCGGAATCGTTAACTAAATAGAATCCATCAGAAGCTAATCTTTCATATTCATGGTTACTATTTCTACCAGAAGTTGTCCTTACTTAGGTGAAATTATGAAATAATGTAAGAAATTCAAATAGTAACAAGTCCCAGTGAAATAGTGAACTTGTAATTTTGTAAAACATACCAGCATTGCATTATGCCTAGCAGTATCTACAGATATGCATTACTGACACACAAGAACTAATATTAGTGCTTGCAATTCAAAAGAGAAAGGAATATCACTAAAAGTATTTTGTAAGTTTTAAAATCTGTTCAGATTTTCCATCTTTTCACATGAGTTTAACTGTATCCCCTGAACCCTTCAAAAGTACATAAACAAAACAACTCACCACCCCTAAATATCAGTATAATGGCAATCATAATGTGCTTAATTTTTAGTAGTGTTCACAAATGTATTCTAGTTATTGTAAGTTGAGTTCAGTCCTGACCGGTATAAATTTTACAAACATATTTGTGCATGACAATCACTCCACTGAATGAATGTTTGGGCCATATTATGTTCCTAAATGTTTTCAAGATCTCCGTATCTCAATTTCAAATCAACTTGCCAACACACTTTATGAAAAATAGTGTGATCAGACCCCCAGCACCCGTCTCCTAATAATCTAAGTGCTTTAAGTTTCAAGTTTAAGCCAAGTACCAATAAACTATTTTTATTTTCAATAACTTAGAAATTTGTCACTTTACAGAAACACATCTCGTCCATAAATCATACAGGTGGCTTCTTCACCAAAGTAGCTTAAAATAATAGGATTAACTCTATGCTTAACAATTTTCAATATATATGCAAAGGCATTTCGCAGCGCTTGATAAAACACAACATATAAGAAAATTACCTGAATCTCCCTCCGAATCTCGTTGAAATCAAAGAACTTCTTCCCGTTCAGATGCAAAAACTCCCCCCACTCGTCTTCAGTCCCGTCTCCCTTGCTTTTGGTCTGCACCAGCTGCAGCACGAGCGGTCGGCGCGTGCAGATGTCATTTCCGCGCGGAAGGAAATCGCGACCAACCAGCGCTTCCAACACACTGGATTTGCCGCTGCTCTGGCTTCCCACCACCGCCACCTGCGGCAGCTCGATGGTCGACTGGCTTCCAAGCTGCGAGAAGATGTCTTGCAGCTTATTCACTATCGGTATGACCGAGTGCCCTAGCGGCGCCGTCGTATCAGTACCGTTACTCGCTGCCGCTGCCGACGACGATTGCTCTTCCGCCATGGAGTCGGCTGATTTCAGTGGTGAAAAGGTGAAATACAGAGTTTAATAATTGCGTGAATTGTCAAAATTACTGGATTATTAAGATCTGAATTGGGAGATCGCGAGAGTGATTAGCTGAAAACCCTAGATAGGCATGGTGGTGTGTGTGATTGGAGGTGGATGAGAGAGAGAGCGTTTGAATTTTGGTTTAGAGAGAGAAGAATAGCAGAAATGAAATCGTGTGTATATATGCGAACGTTCTCTACCGCTTGCGATACAGAGGTCGCATAGTTTTTTGTTAATTATATGGTGTAAACTTTTTATCTGTAAATATTAACTTTTAATATTTTTTAAAAATTTTATTATAAGAATGTAATCATAACGGGAAACAGAGTATGAATCATGTAGTGAGATTCTTTTCATTTTTATAAAAACATAGTGATATTAAAAATTTGGATTGCTATCTCAAATTCACAATTATAAAAAATATCTCAAAACACTTTTATATATTTATTAATTAATGGGGTATTGATTTTGAAGGTTTACAATTTTTCATCATTGTGGTTTTTTGAAAAAAAAAATGGAGAAAGGATAATTGAAATTGAATGTGAGTCCATCTGTGGTGCAGGCTAATGAAGCGGACATCTGTGGAGCCGTATAGGTGGTGATGGCACACCACTCTCTAGCCAATTCACAATTAATGAGTCCAAATATAAAATTTGAAATGGATAATAGATATTCAAATTGCAAAAATTAGTGAAATTATTACTAGTAACATAAAATTTGGAAAAAAAAATATCAGTAAATTTTATATTTTTGACTTTTTTTCATTCGTGTATAAATGACATATGGTATTGTTTAATTAGAATAAAAAAGGAAAATAAAAGAAAAAAATACTACTAGTATTTATTCGATTCTGTTAACGTTATTTCTAACATCATCAAATACATCATTTGGTATATATTAATAGGAAAATTAAGAAAAATTGAAACTTAGTAATTATAATTTCTTTCTCAAACATCACGAGACAGGTTAAAATTTCTTAGATTTAATTGGCCGTTATCCCAATTTTTAAATAATTGCCAAATGTTGTCTTGAAGGTTAAGTAATAGATGTCGTGTTTTTTCGCCAGTAAATCCTCTTTTAAGGGGTGAAATTGAAAGCATCATATCACTTACTCAAATGAGAGATTTTTAGTCAATTTAATCTGTGTGTATATGCTATGTTTGTAACGTGAGTTTGTAGGCAGAGCAAATAGACAATGTCGCACATAGAGATATTCTCTTGCAGTATAAGTAATTTGTAGACACATCAAATAAAGCTTTCAAAATTATTGAAGTGTGTTGTGATTGAATTATCGTAAAACTAGATGTGTTGTGTAATTCATGAATTGCGATAATTTAATTATTGTGATTTTGGAAACAATAAACCCACTACACTGGAATAGTTCAAAGGTAGACCAGATGAATTTACAACTAAATAGAGGTTTTAAATCTCAGCAATATTTGAATTTGATGAATTCAAATATTGAATTATGGAGTTTGAAAATCATGTGAATTCAGGTCTTCCAGGCTTGCAGCCCATGTTAGTGGTGATCCAACACTTTTAACGCTGGTTTTATAAAATTGGAAATACATATGGGGAGTAATGGTATATAGCCTAATTGGTCAATAATATTACATTTCATAATTGAATATGTATCATGGTTGACTCACTAAATTAAATACCACAATTTAATTCTAGGTGTGGATAGTTAGTGTAATAATTAGTCATATTACCCCTCTAACTAATATAATTCTACTATAATTTATCATCAAATGATAGTGAATTACAACATCTGAACACACCTTAGTGCATATTTAGTAGGATAAATAATTCATCCAGGGATGAAATTTTATGAAGGGATGAAATCTTATGAACAAAAATATACTCTTACAATATAGTGGAGTACTACTATTTGCCCATTTATTTCTCTGCTAACTATATGAAATATTATCAATACTAGAGATAACATAAAACAGATGAAAATACACCTAGAAGACGACGTCAAAAATGTCCTGACAATTTATAACGAGATATCTCCATTTATATTTCTACTAGTTGTCCTAAAAAATTAATGTCAATACACATTGTTTAAATAAAACAAGAGGAATCCAATCCAAAAAAAAATCAAATTAGACTAAAACAAATGATTAAAAAAAACTAAGGTGACAAACAGAAAAGCGATTCCTTCACTCCGCCGCCGAGCTGCTGCCGCAGCAAGCCGAGCTCCGCCTCGTAACTCCACACCAGCGACTCCAACGACTGAATCACCTCCTCATCGTGGACGTGTTTCGCCTCCGACAATCGGCGCTGCTGATTGGCTGCCATCTCGATCGAGTTCTTCTCGCGCTGCAGCCGCTGAATCATCGCCATCGCTTCCTCCGCCGCCGTGGCAGAGGCCGCCCTCTCTCTCTCCACCTCCGCAAGAGCTGCATCCGCTCTCCGCCGCTCCATCTTCACCAATTTCCTCAATGCCGACACCTCCGAATCGCAATTTCGCCTCCTTTCCGATACAGAGGCATGCTTTCCATCTGATTTTCGCTTCAATTTCGCATCAATGACCTTTTTTGATCTATCAACACTAGAAATATCAATTGGAAACCAGAGAGAAGAGAAGGTTTTGAAGCCGAAGGAAATCAGCAAAAAGAGGGCGAAAATCTCGGATATTTCTTTGAAATTCCACAACGCAAAAAATCCGAATCCGAAATGATAATAAACAGAGGATAGATGATCCAAACATATTACAGAATCCATTGGAATGGATTCTAAAAAAGGTCTGCAGAAGAGAAGTCTACTACAACATGAATGAGAGATATAGAGATAGAGATAGAGATAGAGATAGAGCAACGGTCTATAACAAAATGATTATATAAACGGTAAAAAAAAGCAAATAAAATAATGTTGAACCTGATAATTTAATTATGGTAAAGGGTTAATTACAAATTGGGGTATAATTAAGTTGCCTAGATTTTATGTGATTCAGTCCATTTTAAGAGTCATAAATTCTCGTCGAATAAGGTATGCTGACTAAGTTTATCGAGACTTTTAATTTCAAATGAATAACAAATTATATTAATGAAACTTTACTCTAATAATAAAAAGGTATTGTGCTTAAAATCATAAACTTTGCTTGACATTCAATCTTTTCTGTGAATTAGATAGTTGGTCGCTAATATTGTAAGCTCAAGCTTTGTAGTGAATTTCCACGAGTTTGAAAATTTTCCTAAATTAAATTGGGTGTGGAGTGTTGGATTATGTAATTGAATAAAGCAGTCAACATAAGAAAACGATGTCACTTTTAATGGTTTAAACGACGTTTTTTTGTGTGTTACTTGAGTTTTATTATGGCAAAGGATTGATTAGAGATGATGCACGTAATTGGAATGAATTTGTGGCTAATATCGAGGTTTGTTCTATTTTGCTTGCTGGGATTTGGTGTGTTTTTTATGGATTAGAGTTGGCTAAGAAGATTGAGGGTGCAAGTTTTGGAATTAGAGAGGGATAGCTATGTGGTTGTTGCTATGACTAGGGATACTTAGAAATCTCTACTGATTGTCGAGTCATAGTGTTGAGAATCAGCAAAATGTTTCAAGATTTTAACTCGGTCATGTTGTGGCATGTGCACAGGGAAGAGAACTTTATTGTTGATTACTTATCACATTATGCTTATATGGTCCACAACGACGTTCATTATGCTTAGTTCTTTTTCCATGCTAGGCCCGCTCTTTCTACCTAAAAAAATCTTTATCAAATTTGGGCGAAATTCCAAAACGTTGGAAATTCACTGCACTATAGGAGTTCATGATTTTTGCTACCAAAATTATAATACTAGTTCGTAAAAATGACATAATTTAGATAAAAAATTATAATTTCATAGACCAATAACATATGAATATATTTATTAGACTAAAGGCTCATTTTGGTCCTTAACATATTGTGATTTTTTTATTTTGGTCCAAAACATTATCTTTTGAATTATTCGGTCCCTCACAATAAAAACGGGTCACATTTGGTCCATTTTGGACGGTTCCGTCAAAAATTTGACGGAATTCCCCCTCCAGCATCTCCGCTGCCAAGCTCCGCTGTACCATCACCTTCTGTCCTCCTCCTCCCTCACCAAACCAATCCAGCTCCCTGCCACCGCACCATGCTCCTACCTCCTTCTCCAGCACGATTTCTCCTTCACCTACGGCCAGCTGCCGGTCCTCGCCGCCTACACACCGCCGCCGCACTGCCCCTCCCCAAGCTCCGCCAAAATCGTCCTCGAGTGGACGGCGACGTGCAAGGGCAGGCAATTCGACCGCATCTTCAGCGTCTGGATCAGCGGCGCCGAAGGCCTCTGCTGCTGCACCGCCGAGCCATCCGCCACATGCATTATCTGGACGGTGAAGAAGGACGTCACGAGGTACTCCTCTTTGCTCTCCACAAACATATTTTGAGAATTTGGTTTCCACCTTAGGGTTTCCGTCAAATTTTTGACGAAACCATCCAAAATGGACCAAATGCGACCCGTTTTTATTTGTGAGGGACTGAATAATTCAAAAGATAATATTTTGGACCAAAATCAAAAAATCGCAATATGTTAAGGACCAAAATAAGCCTTTAGTCTATTTACTGTGACTTGACCCGTCATGTGATCTGTCAAAATGATAAAAGTAAAACCTTAAACTAGAGTCTCAAATTTATTTGTCACGGCTTGTTAAGACTTATTCTCTCTCCAATAAATCGGGCTCAAGTAACAACGGCAATGAAGGGAGCTTAATGTTTTATCTTTAAAAAATAGAAAAAGGTAAAAAAAAAAACTCAAAAACGTTAATTAAGTTTTCCTTTTTTTGAGATTTACACCTTGAAATTTTGCATTTAATTGAAAATCCTGATGTAATTGATTGTGGTATCAAGTTAAGGAGTAAAAGTGTAAAACTTCCGAAATCCCATTTATGTTTTGAACGGTAATTAGGTTTTAATGGTTCACTTTCGAACTTTAATATACTGACAAGTGACAACCTAACACCTAACAAACCAAGAATGATCAAATAACACACTAACAGTAATATAAATAAACTAACAAATTAGTAATGTTAAAAAAGTAAATGTATATCAACAATATAAATATTTGGTTTTATGTTTTAAAAAGTAAATGTATATCAACAATATAAATATTTGGTTTTATGTTTTAAAAATGTAGTACGATTCAATCAAAAAAATATGTATACTTGTATCAAATTACCGAATTATCATTAGAAATTAAGAATAAGTCTAGTTTGCTGTTTGTATACTTATATTTTATCTTTTTCATTAAATAAAAATGCTCGGACTCAAGGACGATGGGTAAGAATTCATGATCCACACAAAACATAAAGAGCATAAACTAACATATACTCCTAATAAGATGCATCTAAGTTCTAAATAGTTCCAAAACAACAGAGCTTAGCCTACCTATAGCATAGTCATGAAAAAAAAAAACAAGAACATACGAACTAGCTATCAGACTCTAAAAAAGTTATGAAAGAGTAACAAGAACAAAAATGACGATGCACAAACACTAAAAAACTTGATCGTCAAGCACAAATACACAACATCATATATAAGTTCCTACGACTTGATGAGCACTTGCATAAGCATTTGTGATTTCTAAACAATGATGATAATAATACTACAAAATAGTTAAGGGCGAAACTACGGTTTGCACTTCTTAATGAATAAATAGAAGTTAGGGCAATTCAATACAAATAAAAGTTAAGGCTGTATTTATCTTTATGAATAATGACTAATAATCTCAACGAAAGGCTACAGCATGGAGGTAGTGACATCCCTGACCCCTCTTTTTCACCAGTATACGAGAATCTTCAGTTTGGAACTGGAATATACCTTATTCCAATTATTACTATGTTCCCTTTTTATGTAGGTAAGATGAAAATAATCTCCATATTGTTTTTATTATATTAAGATTAATACTACAATAGTAAAAATAAGGAAGCACACAAAGTAGCTTGCGCTAGCTGACATACTTGGATTTTACATGGTTTTAGAGGGTGGTTTTATATGAATTTGATCATATTTTGTCTATTATTGGGCGTGTTTATATCTACTTCTCTATTATGTTGGTATGTTGACTATTTTATTAAGAATGTGTAGAAAAATGTACAAAATATGTGGATGTGCAGCAGCCTTGATTTGAGACAATTTTTACTGGAGATTTTAAAGTCCAATCATCCCCTAATGCATATCAATCTCTTAGTTTTTGAAAGAGCTTCGTGTGGGTATCTTGTACGCCTCAATCGGAGTTCGTAGAAGAAGTTATGGCCGTTATAAGAACACTGCGCTGTCTAGAATGTTTCACGCGACCGGGTGAATTATTACCATGTAAATTCACCCGGCCGGGTACGGTAATTCTGCGCTGAAAGAGTCAGAAAATGGTAAAAAATGACCACCCGGCCGGATGAATTTACAGTGTATCAATACACCCGGCTGGGTACTGTGTTTTGGCGAATTATTTTGCAGAAAACACGATTTTTGAGAAAAAGAAAAAGGCTAGGGTTGCAGATACGAAATTCATTCTACACCTACCGCCTCCAACACTCACACACACCTCCAAGAACACTTGGAGAGAGAGAATTGAAGATTGAAGACTTCCAATCGGAAGATTGAAGTTGTCATTCCGTAGATTCATTCTCACAGGAGTATCTTAATCTTTTCTTCATGTATTTCGTAGAATCTTTTGTTTCAAACATGGTTTTTACGAAGAACATGAGTAGCTAAACCCTTTTTGTAGAATTCTTGGTGATGATGCATTAATTCATAGTTTTTATCCAATTGATTTGTGTTCTTACCTTGCTCTTGTAGTTATTTGATTATTCTTAGGTTTATTCCTTTCAATTGCTTGATCACCACTTAATTGTGTAGGATTAATTAGATTAATCGGGACATGAAATAACTAATCTGAAAGAAGAATAATTCACACCTTAATACAGTAGAACTCGGGAGAGTTGAGGTTTTGAGTGAGGTCTTTGATCTTATCGTTCGTTTGGGAGTTAGGGGTTTTAGGATTAGAAGGGACTTCAATTCTAGCATCTAATCTACAGGTTTCTCACCTCGGGAGGGAGTTTAATCTATATTTGTGATTAACTTAAGAGTTTGTAGTACTAATATATTTCTATTTAAATATTGGGCTGCACTAAATAGTTAGAAACTTAGAATGGTTGCTTGAGTTCGTACCTCGACCTTACAAGGAAGCCTATTAATGGAATTCGATTTTTCCACTTTGGCTATAAAATAAATTGGTATAATTTTTTAAATTTATAAAACTATCGACATTAATAATAATTTTTTAAAGTATTAAACTCAAATTAAATAGTACTAACATGACTTAAATAAAAATGGTGTTTACAAATCGTACTCATATGAACTATATGTAGTATATAGTTATGTTATTATGACAGTTAAGTAATTTCGTTTTTTAATTCGAAGAGGAAAATCACTATCATCCATGAAGAACTATGTTGAAAGATTCTTTGCAGTGAGACAACAATTTATTTTTTTAAATATCTACAGGGACAGCTTAATGGTGGGATTAAATTAAAAAAAATTAAGTACTACAAGTTTCCCATCTTAAAATAATGCTGTACAGCTCAGTATATGTAAAAGCCCATTTAAGAAACATTTAGACAGCTTCGTCGGCTCTATTTGGATTGTTTAATTTGGTACCTACTTGTAATTACTGGATTAAGAAACTGCAACAAAATAAAATAATTCACATTTGGATCCCCTAGGCATATATAGAAAAGATATGGAGTACATGTCTATATAAGATGGTCTCATCACATGACATTTACTTCCTTCATCCGTTCATTTCTTTTTTACACGAGTTTTAAAAAATATTAAGAAAAATGGATGGAGAAAAGTTAGTCAAATACATGTTCCACTTGTATATATTAGTTTTACATGATATATGAGTGAAATTAGATGGTGGAATGTGTAGCCTTTTTACCATTGTGGTAATTATAAATCGGGACTCCTATCCGCGGACGGATCAAAATGAAAAAACGAAGCTCCTATTCACGAACAGAGGAAGTATCATAAATTTAATTATTTCTCATTTACTTTAACTTGTGCTTGGTAAGTGGAGATAACGCTGATTAAGAAAGGGTTAGTCTAAAGAGTTAACTGCACCAAATGACCCTAACTTTTGCACTTGTTACACCAGTGACCCCTAACAAAAAAAATAGCACCAGAGGGGCCTAACGTTAAATATAATCACGCATGAAGTTTTTTCAGACCAAAACACCCTTAGGCCCTAAAAGGGCATTTTTATCACTCCATTATATTGTTGACATGTGATTTTTGCCACATTTCAGTCAGCAACTTCTTATGTAATTTTGTAATAAGTTTTTGTACTTCATACGTAATTAAAATTTTATCATTATTTACACTTTCTAATTTTTTTATAATATACATATTTATCATTATTTGCATTACTTAATATGAACATAATAAAATGAGACAATTTCTTCCTTATAAAACTCATTTTCTGGTATTTTTCCGTGTTTTTATTTCCCATAATTTATTTTATTTACATTGATTTATGGATCAATTTAATTTATTATGAAAATATCATAATTTTGCAATAATAATCTATAAATTTACATTGTCTTATTTCAAATACTGTTATTAATTTATAAATCTTGAAGGATTAAATAGCTAATATCACATGCTTGAATTTTTTCAAAATATTACTCACGTTTCAATTTTATCATGAATGGCAAGAAACTATGCAAATTTATATCTAAAGATTGAATGTTCATATGATATTAAAAATTTCAGTTTGAGCTAAATTAAAATTACATCAATAAAATATCAATCATAAAAATCGTCTTAAAGTTAGGCTTAAAGTAACAAATTAGTTCGATGATATATAATAAAATAATATTTTAAATGTCAATATTTTCAATAAAATAATTATTTATCATTTAATTAAATGTGAAATATTTTTTATTCTGTGTATTATTGATTCAGATTTTATTGCATAAATAACTTCACTTTTCCATATTCTTGTTTCTCAATGAATTTTCTACATGATATAACTAGAGGGACATAAGAATTTTTTTTTGTACAGATACTGACAAAACTTTAATCACGTATGACGTACTAGAACTTATTAGGAAATCACTTAAGAAGCTGCTGACAGAAATGTGACAGAATTCATATGTAAGCGAATTTAGGGATTGCCAAAAATGCCCTTCAAGCTATTTGGGCATTTTCGTCTGAAAAGTGGCTAAAAAACTCCATTCGTGATTATATTTAACGTTAGGCCCCTCTGGTGCTGTTTTTTTTTGTTAGGGGTCATCAGTGTAACAAGTACAAAAGTTAGGGTCATTTGGTGCACTCCACTGTAGTCTAAATTAGTCAACCGTTAAAGATATCCAATCACTTACATTAAAGTCAAATCTATTTTAGTGTAAATGTCACATCTACTCCATCAATTTACACAAAATTCAAACTTAAAAGAATATTTTCTATATTATGTCTCTTTTATACTTACAAAATTTGAAAAAAAAAATGATTTTGGTTTAGTGTAAACCTAAAAATAGGTGCTTTTTTACTCAAAAATAAAAAAAAATGAGATTGGTTTTGGAGTACCATTATATTGGAGCTAGTTACCTATCTAATTTTAGGTTTTAGTGTACGACTGAAGATGGTCTTAGAAATAAAAAGTAATTAAAATAAGACAAAGGTATAAATAAAAAATAATTAAAGTATTGTTAGTGGGGGATGAATCTCATTTCTTTATTGATAAAAATAATTTTAAAATTGAAAAGTGCACATTCTTATAGGACAAATTAAAAAAGAAAGACTGCATATTTTTATCGGACCAAGGGAATAGTATATCAGCGATCATTGTAGCTTCAAAATTTAGGTAAGGTACGTTATTGGAGGCAGCTCACTCCCCATCCCCTTCAATATATTTTTATATAATCTCGTGATGAAAAAAATGTTTTATTTTGAATGAGTTAGAATTCAAATTAAAAGGGGAAAATATCCAAACAAATCACGAAAAGTTGGTTAATTGTTGCTAAGTCTCGTAGTTTTCAAAATCTGAGAATTGAATCACGAGAGATGAAAATTAGATATTATGAAATTTTGTTTCCTTTCTAACGAAATATATAATGATAAATCATCAATTAGTTGCTGCACTATCACATATTTTGCAGAAAAATAAGACGGATATGATAATTGCGAAATTTTCATCTTTCATAATTTTATTTTTAAATTTAGAGTGAACTACATAAATGGTACATGATCTTTCACTTTCGCTCATAAATGATACCTGATCTTTATTTTATATCATTTTTGGTACCTGATGCAATTTTCATCCCAAAATGCCCTCTAAACATATACATTTTTCCATTTGTGTCATTGATGTTATTTTAGTCATATACAAAACTAAGTACCAAAAGTGATATTATAAATTAACAATTAATTTATTTTTTAATATCATTCAAATATACTTAATTATAATTATAGTTATAATTATATTTAATTACTGTAATAATATTATTGTTATAATACTAAAAACTAGTTGTAATTAATAAATAATTATATTATAATTATTTAAATTATAAATCACACAATATTATATAAAAATTATTATTATTATTTTATATTAAATTAATAACTAATCAATATAGTCTTAATAAAAATTTAAAATTGTGAATTGTATTCATAATGATATTAAGAGTTGAATATTTTTAGTTAGGTGTTTCAACCCTAAAATGATTATAAACTAATTTAATAAAATATATTTAATTATTTTAAATAGTTAATTTAATTAGGTGTTTTATTCTTGATTTATATTATTAATACAATTAGATGTATGTATAAAACACTAAAAAGAAAGAAGAAAAAGAAGATAAAAGAAAAATAGAGAAACATATACTAAGGAGAAAAAATAAAGAAGAAATGAAGATAAAATACTAAAAAGAAAGAAGAAAATGAAGAAAAAAAAGAAGAAGAAACTAAAGAAGAAAAAAAATAAGAAAGAAAGAAAAAAAAATCACATGTTTGGTACTCCTATTTAATTGAAATTTTCAAAAATATCCTTCATAACAAAATAATCACATGTTTGGTATCTAGGGTTATTTTTGTCATGGAGTACTAAAAACGATATAAAATAAAGATCAGGTACCATTTGCGTGCGAAATTGAGGTATCATTTATGTAGTTTACTCTTAAATTTAAAATATACTTAGATAGACTAAAATTTTACTATTTTCGTAATTTATTTGACAATTTAACCGTTTAAAAATATCTATAGGAAGAAGTAAAGTAAACCTAAGTTGGGGCACCAAAACCCAATCTCGGTTGGCCACCTGTCGGAGATCTATAGGCTAGACACAGTCAGATGAATTTATAACTACTCATTTCTAAACAACCCCAACCATTCACAAAACTACTCATTGTACGAGGAAACCACTGCCTCCACTTTCGCGAGTATTACAATTTTATGCTTTCTATAATAAGCTGGTCCATAATTGGGGATAATTAATCTAATAATTACTCATTTCTCTATCCAAAACCACCCCAACATTATAGGCGAATTAAATTAAGCAGCTCCTTGTTTTCCAACACCGGTTTTGGTTTCGCAAAACCGCTTTCCTCACGCCTTACAATACCAGCTTCCTCCAAATCACAACCCTCACTTTCGTTTCGTTACTCCTCTTCACTCCAAGCTCCAATTAGTAAGTCATATACTATATTCAACTTTCTCTCTCTCTCTCTCTCTATCGCTCTTCTTTTCCTTTTCCCTCTCTACTTTTTTTGATAAAATGTTGTTGTGTTGGAGAAATCAATGGCCGATTGTCCGCGATCGTTCCGATCTCGGCTGGTTGTAGGCTCAGATCGCCGATTAATCTCAGATTGAGAAGGTAGAGATTAGCGAATTTGATGGAAAATTTCTGATTCGTATGTATCTGGTTTTCTGGGTTGCAGAGAGGAGGAGAAAATGGGGAGAGGGAAGATTGTGATTCGTAGGATCGATAATTCGACGAATAGGCAAGTGACTTTCTCGAAGAGAAGGAACGGATTGCTTAAGAAAGCAAAAGAGTTATCGGTCCTTTGTGATGCGGAGATTGGGTTGATTATCTTCTCCAGCACCGGAAAGCTCCATGATTTTGCAAGCACCAGGTTTTACTATTTTCCTCCTTTAATTAATTGCATATTTTAAACATATTTTCCACCTTTTTAATTATATATGTCTCGATTTATTTTTACTATATATTATACCTACCAAAACTCTGTGGCTGAAACATTAGGCAGGATACATTATTTTTTAGATGATCGTGGAAACGATTATGTGAGCTTGTTTTCTTCGATGACAAAACTGAATCTGGAATGTATATTATGATGTGCGTATATATACATGTGTGTGTGTGTGTGTGTGTGTCCATATGAACTATAAAGTGAGATTAAATAAATTAAAGTACTTTTCAATATATAGATTAATTAGAGGAAAAGAAGGATTTTATAACTTATAGACTATAGTAGTACTCTTGAGACATCAGGTGCAGTATATCATGCATGCAGATTGCAGATTACAGTAATCTTTCATGTTTTAGAATTTCTGTGAATCATTCTTTTTATCAACGATTGAGGAATTCATAAAATAGACACACACACACACATATACATTATACAAATAGTACTATGTGTTTGCAATGTATAATGCGTTGGAATACATAATTAACACATGGGCGAAGGCAAGAATTAAAATCAAGAGCGGGAAAATTATGTATAAGCAAATAATTAAATAATTGAGCAGGGGCATTTAAGAAGGAATTCAAACAGATATACAAATTTGAAGAAATATTAGTATATATACTCCCTCTGGCCCATGTTACTAGCACTTTTCATTTTAGGCTGTAAATTTGAAATTGCTTTTTTAGTGTAATTAAATTAGAATTTTAAGTGAAATGAGACACCACTTAATAAATGAGCTCTTAACTTAAACTAATATATTAATTAAATACATTAATTCTAACTTAAACTAGAAATAGTGTAAATAGTTTGTGACGTGCCGAAATAGAACAAGACAAGTAACATGGGACGGAGGGAGTACAAATTTTTGAGGAGGGGCAAATGCCCCACCAAAGGCCCATGTGGCTACGCCCCTTAATTAACATATTAATCTCGAAAATAGCGGATGCTGCATGATATGACTCTAATGGCAGTTTTTAGAAGAAAAAAATAGTACTAGTAAAACTAATTACTCCATTTTTCAGAAAAACCTTGTACGTTCAAAAAGGAGAAAATCTTTTAGTTGTATAGTACTATAGTAGTACTACTTATATATGTGCGTGTATGTGTGTTGTGATAATTCGATAATTTGGTCTTCTAATTCATACTCATATTAAACTTTTATTTTTGTATATCCAACACATATACCGAAATTGGTGTTATTTGCTTAAGTTATACTAGTATAGGGATGAATTCAGATTCATAAGCTAAATAGTGTTCAAAATTAAAACACTTGCAGTCCATTTGATCTTGTGATCTAACGGTTAGATTAATGCCACGTGTCATCTAGTAATATAGATTATTAGTCTAATAATGTAACTTAGCTAATAATGTACTATTTTAGTAAAATAATGTATCATTTCAATATAATAATGTAGCTCGACTAATAATGTACCATCTTAGGCTGATAATGTAGCTTATCACAACCATCCAATCCAAGAATCTAAGAGCTGTGATTTGTGCTATGTTTGATACTAAAGAGCTGTGAGGACCCTAATACACCCCTACTTGTATAATACTATAGTAATTGCATTTACTTGTTCAAATTTGGTTTTGTATAATATCACTATACTGTTCTCACTATTTTCTACAATCATACAGTAGTAGTATATAATAAAAACGAGTTTTCTTACATTTGGCAACTATAACCACGTAAAGACATACTAGGGCACAATTATTTTTGAATGATCTGATGAATCAGAAAAAAATAATCTAAATTATTTGAGTGCTCGTAAAACTGTGATGCAATTAGAGAATTATTAGGGCTTGGAGGAGGGTGAAATTTGGGAATGAGGAGCTGAGAATGACAAGAAGATGATAGTCATATTTTTTTTTGCATTTTTTATTCGTTTTAACTTTTCTTACCAAACATCGAAACTGCTGCTGTATTTTTGATGCTTTTGAAGTTCATGCAATATTTTAAACTCGGTCCAAAAAATCTGACCATAAACAAGTATGGACATCTGTATACAATAATGCGCCAGAGTTAATCAATGTACATGTTAGATATAATATTGTTAAAAATATAAAATATCATTAATCATACAAGTACATATATTTTGTAACAATTTATAGTGGTTTAGAAACAATGTGATAATAATAGTGCTTACTCCAGTAAATGCCTTAGGGTGTCCAAATATACTTCAAATTAGACGTCTGTACTATATTTTGGATGTTTGGTTTAATGAATGAGATAGGTGTATGATATTAAAGGTTTATGTTTAAAATGCAAAATAATAGAAAAAAATTTACTACTGACTTAAAGGTTAGGGATTGAATCTATACTGACAATTAGTGCTTTTATCAATTTAATTCTAACCTTAATTTATCAAATTTGTCTCTAACCTGTAATAATTGTAACAATTTATCCCAATTTTTTCAACTCGCCAATTTTATCACACACTTTTTAACTTGTAGTGTATCAGTTTCAGTTTCTATTATTGAAATCTCACTCTAACCGTGGGATTGTGACATGACGTGTCACAAGATGACTTATTTTATATGTGAATATTATTATTTTGTTTTTATTTCTATTTTGAATTATTAAAACAATTTACTTTTACATGATACAAATTGAAAATATTTTGATATAGTTGGTATGTTAAAGAACATGGGATAAAATTGATTAAATCACTATGGATTGATGATAAAATTAATACAGTAGTACTTAATTTCCAAGGTTTACAATAAAATTCATAAAATTAATGAAGATCGGAAATAAATTCGATTATTAACCCTAATTTTAATCAAGCTAGAGAATATTATTTGATTGCAAAAACTTGCGTGCGGCAGTCACATATATGTGGCAGTTGGGGCTCACACCTCGAAACCCGACCTTACTCGTTCCCCAAACTCACGCCTGGTTTGACCTAGTCAAAATCTTATTTACTTTTTAAGAAATGTCTCATTTGTTTTGAAGAAAAGTCTTATTTGTTTTGAAACACACCCTTTTTTATACTACTCTCTTCATCCCCATTAAGTGTCTAATTTTGCCATTTCTATCATTTAATTCTCCATCAAGAGTCTACTTTTACTTTTTACCATAAATGATAAGTAGACTTCGCATTTCACTATCTCAATTCACTAACATTTTAATACTCCATAAAACTAATTCAGAGTATATATAAATGAGATTCATATTTCACTAATTTTTTCAATCCACTTTTCTTTATATTTTTTAAAACTCGTCCCGATTCAAATGTGGACACTTAACGGGGCACAAAAGGAGTATCACTTATATTACTCATGCTTTATCAACGTCATTTTTCTATAAAAAAAAGGTTTCATCTATACTATCAAGTTTTACATTATTTTCTTTTAAAAATGTGACATTTATGAAATTAATACTACTACATAACTTATGCTTTATGCGCACAATCTCATTTCCTTTGAAGCAAAAGTTTCGTGCACATAATATTACTGATACATTAAAACAATGGTGAATCAGACGGTCAGGTCGATTCAACCCACGGTCTTGTGCCCCCATATTTGGTTGGTGAGAGAAAGATGAAAAACCTAATTAAACTTGATGTACATAAAAAATCATCTAGCCACTTTTAAGAAATAAGTGCAATATTAGAAGGAAAATTCTACTATAAAAGTGACAAGATGATTTGTTTCTTAATTAATATTCAATACTTGATAGTTTTTGCCCATGCTAGGTCGTCACTGTATAATTTATCCCTAAACTAATTGCATGGCTCTATATAGAGCCTTTATTCACAACGTTTGCAATGATTCTCTCAGTTAAGTTCATAAACATCTTGTGTCGAATTGATAATAATGAAATTGTTTTGCAACTCATTGAATTCTCATCTTAAACAATAAATTGAATTCTATATGTTAAATCAATAATATTTGAATAAACATGACCAGGAGTCAGGACTGTTGATAATAAAACTAAATGCATGAATCACCTCTATGAAATTGCTCCGTTTCCATCACAATTTTAATACCCTCTCATTTACAAATAAATGTTTTAAAATTAATAGATGCAAAGTAAAATGAATAGTTTTGTGTGAATAAAACAACGATCACACTTGAAATTTGTGATATTGAAGCAAATATTTTTATAGAGAGATGAAACATTACTTATTGAAATCCACAAACTCTCACCCGACAAACGGAGTCATATTTTGGACACCAGAAGTTGATCTTCAAGATATGTTTTTTAAAAATTTTGTGATACTTTGTGCATTATGAATGGTTGAAACCAGTTTTAGTCAAATGTCAATCGTGTACGATTTAAAATGTGATCAACTCTATCTTTGTATACATGCATATGTACGCATTGATAACATAATGGACACTGATAATCAAGATATTTTCAAAATTCGAGCAGCATGAAATCTGTAATTGGCCGATACAACAAAGTCAAGGAGGAGAATTACAATCTGATGAATCCTACTTCAGAGATAAAGGTAATCTTTAACAATTACCCTATCAAATTCTGGATGTGTAAATATTATTGCCAAATGTATTAAAATGTGTATCCAATTTCAATAGCTTATTTATTTAATACTTTAGAATGATCATTTAATCTAGTTTTAATGAGTTTCCCGGAAACAGTGAGAGAAGATCGACAAATCAAAGATAGTTAAGCGAAGAAAGCAAACTTAGAGTCACATTAGAGGCAAAATTTATTAGGCAAAATTTTGTAATCAAGTTTAGTTGATTAAATAGAAACAAAACAGAAAGTAATCCTTGTTTAGATGATATATAAGCACACATACATAATACATTCATATTTATCCACGCACTGATCCTCATAACCAAACTAGAACTGAATTCTTAGGAAAAAGAATATACATGAGTGAGCTATAATAAAAATCCAAAACTTGTGAAAAATAGAAAAATCCTTGCATTTAAAAAAAAGGAATAATAATAATTCCCATTTATCTTCGTCACTCTGATGGACAAACACATCTTACCAGTAAACTAATGTTTGGTTCATGAGATTCAATCACACAATTCAATCCTAGATGAATAATCATGAAATAATCAGTCATAGCTAATCTCTATAACTAAAATAATTTCACAACTTACTCATAGATTATATCATGATATTATTTATCTAGGAAACTGAATACCACCTAAAGTTCTCCGTCAAGTCGCTTGTATGGGATAGGGGACTTGTATCTCAAATTTGTTAGATTTATTGTAGTAGTAAAGTTTAATGCAAGTAACTCATATATCAATGTACTTCTTATCTCACATAACATCTTTAGAATTTGATTATAAACTGTAGCAGTACTTACATATATCAATGTACTTCTTATCTCACATAACATCTTTAGAATTTGATTATAAACTGTAGTAGTACTTACATTTGTGTATATGTGCCTACCTGTATTTTTTTAGATCCTGAAAATCTGATAATAAGCTAAACTAAAAAAACACACCATTTTGCAATATTTTAAGTTAATTATTTTTAAAAATCACAAAATTAGATGAACTTATGGTCTATCCCATATCTTTCAACATTTAAACAACAAATCATGAAGTTTCAAATAACAAATGCAATGCAGAGTTAGCGCATGCATGTAAAATGTTGACGTTGTGAATGAATAGTAGCACACACATTAATGTGTCAAACGTGGATGATGATTAAACAAATTATGTTTTGATCCTAAGAAACTAAATAATAAATTCCTCTCCACTCTACTTATTCATCTCTCTTTAACTTGCATGTCATCCTACCAACGGCCATTAAGTTTTCTTGAAACTAAATGAATTGTCATTTGAATTTTGCAATATACTAGAAAAACCAAGTTTTCTTGAAACTAGATGATTTGTCATTTAAATTTTGCAATATACTACTAGAAAGACCAAAAACGACACATTCTTCGTGATTCAATAGATTGTTTTTTTTAATCATTGTTTCTTGCTAATGTTTTACATTAACACTCACTGGAATGAGAAGACAAAAAGGAGCATAGTTCATTACTGAAAACCACATTTATATAATTTTTCATATGTCGTCATATAAAACAACCAGCTACTATATAGTTTTATCATATTTTTTTTAACCTGTGGAGTCTTGTACCATGTCTCAATTTGAATTCAAACACAAGCAACACCACCAAAACAACAAATATGCCACTAGATGTAGAGACTCAGATAATATTATATGGACCCTGAGTCCCTGACCATCAAAAAAACTATCATAAGTGATTTTGTTTATATTTTATCAACTTTATGCACACTCTTTTTACTGGCTAGATGAGAGAAGTTTTGATCAATACTTCAGACGTAGTTACTACATAGTTCTACTTAATTTGTTGATTAGAATTTGGGATATGCTAAATTCTATAGATCAAAG